>NC_136765.1:3532861-4732861 GCF_947034865.1 Barbatula barbatula | reverse complement strand
ACCCCTGCGGGCTGGCCTGGGTGTGGTTTGGGCGGGCACAGGGGGACCTGTTGCCTCCCTGAACACCACCCAGTACCGCTGGGCACTCCTTGGACGAGGACCCCCTCGACACGGAGGCCCTAGCGCGCAGCCTCCAGTGGAGACAGCAGGTCTTGTCTGTTATGGAGGTCAGCAACGGGAGTGCTGTCTCCGAGGAGAGTTGTCGCGCTTGATCGCACACGCCGTCACTTCGGCGTGGCGATCCTAGCCCGTGCCCATTTGAGTGACGGTACACTCCGCTCGGGGTGTGGCCTCCTCGTGGGCACCGGCTCAGTGCACCTCTCTGGCAGACATCTGTAGAGTTGCGGGTTGGGCTACGCTATACCTCGCAGAGGCTTGCAACCTCCGTGGGGGACCGGCAGCTCGAGTCTTGCCAACAGGTGAGACCAGCGATCGTAGAGCGTACGCCTGCGCATAGCACCATTCCCCTTCTTAGCTGGATCAGTGCGCTATGGGCTGCCTCCCTTCTTTCCCCAAGGGTGAAGAATAGGCAGTCCGTCCATCCATCAATAAGCACTCAGGGCGGCGGGCTCGGCGGAGCAGCCCTGCCGCCTATGGCCGGGTATCAAGCTGAGTTATTACATATAGCTCTAACCGGACCTAGTGCCCCACACGTAGTAACCCCCCACTAGGGTGGTTCCGTCTGAGATGTCGTCATGAGATGGTTCCCCTCGTGGCAACCCATGACCTCCCCCAGGTGGACATCCACCTTGCGGCATTCCGCACATACCTCCCATGAGTTCTCCCCTATTGGTGAGACCATGTTGGTGTCTCCATTGTATTCCCCCTATGGTGGGAAGTGGTCTCCGTAGCGCACGTCCACATTGAGGGAACAGCGCTTACCCAGTAGCCCCACGGTACCGGACGGCTTCTCGTTTAGAGAACAAGGCCTCCGTCTGTGGTGGCCGAGGGCAGGGGCTACTCATCTTTGCCAAAAGCTCTGGGAGCCCCTGCCTGCCCACTGGAAGGTTACAAATTTCGCGATAGCGCTCACGTGTGTCTCGCCCAGGCCGGTCAACGTCGCTTCGCTAGAGATTGTGACGCGGCTTAGTGCTGTGGCGTTTTCAATAGGAACCCCATCTGTCGGTTTGACACAACGTCGAGAGACCGACAGAAAGGGAACGTCTCGGTTACGTATGTAACCTCTGTTCCCTGATGGAGGGAACGAGACGTTGTGTCCCTCATGCCACAACACTAGCTGTCCGCTGCAGCGATCGTGAGATGCTCTCAGGCTCCTCAGCACAAAAGGTGAATGAATGAGCACGCCGGCTCCCCTTTATACCTGGATATCCGGGGGCGGAGCCCGGCATTCAAATTTCATTCGCCAATTTCATTGGCCTTTTCAAAATAGTCAGAAGATGATAGGTTCTCAAGGGCGAACCCCGTCTGTCGGTTCGACACAACGTCTCGTTCCCTCCATCAGGGAACAGAGGTTACATACGTAACCGAGACGTATTCTAGCGCAGAGTTTTGAATATATTGCAATTTGGAAATGGAGCTAACAGATAAGCCAATGAAAAGTGCATTGCAGTAATCAAGGCGTGATGTGACAAAAGCATGGATGATAGTTTCAGCGTCTGAGATACTAATGAAGGGTTGAGCTGAGCGATGCAACGTAGATGAAAGAATGCTGATTTAGTGATAGAATTAATGTGAGAGTGGAAAGATAGAGAGGAGTCAAAGATAACACCGAGATTTTTAACAGTACTAGATGGTTTTATATGAGAGCCAGCGATCTCACAGGTGAAATTGGCAGGAATTTTATTAGTGACTGACGGCGGTCCGGTGAAAATAATCTCAGTTTTGTCCTTGTTAAGTTTTAGAAAATTTGAATGAAGCCAATCTTTTATTTCATGCACACAAGTAGAGATTTTGTCGGGTGTTATAGATAGAGTTGATGTACAGGTAGTATATAATTGAATGTCTACAGCATAAAAATGATAATTAAAACCGTGACGGCGGAGGATCTGACCAAGAGGTATTATATAAATTATGAATAATAAAGGCACTAGAACGGATCCTTGGGGGACACCTTGCTTCAGTGGGACAGTAGGTGAGCGGAAATCCTGAAGTGAAATGTAGAATAGCCTGTCAGAGAGATAGGAAGAAAACCAAGAAAGAGCAGCACCGGAAATACCCACATCCGAAAGGCGAGAAATGAGTAGTTCATGGGAGACAGTATCGAAGGCAGAGCTGAGGTCCAGCAGCAGGAGCATAGACAGAGAACCAGAGTCACCAGAGCGAAGCAGATCATTCAGTACCTTAACTAGTGCAGTTTCAGTACTATGTAGAGGGCGAAAACCAGATTGAAGAGGATCAAAAAGATAATTTTTGACTAGAAAAGACTGGAGCTGGGAGGCAACAGTACTTTCTAATAATTTAGCTATGAAGGGTAGATTTGAAATAGGACGATAATTAGATAAAACTGAGGGATCAAGGTTGGGTTTCTTGAGAACAGGGGTAACAGCAGCAGTTTTGAGTGGCAGAGGGAATATAGCAGAGGTAAGAGATGCATTGATGAAGTGAGATATAGGTGCAGAGATAACTGAATGGCAAAGTTTCAGAAGAGGAGTAGGAGCAGGGTCAAGACGACACGATGAAGGGTTGGATTTCAAGATAGCTAACTCTAACTCAGAGACAGAAGAAGGAGAAGTCAGAGAAAAGAGAGGCAAGGATTGACCAGGTTGATTCGGCAGATATCTAATATTCGTATCATCATTAGACAGGCACTGGTTTACAGCATCTGTCTTTTCTAGCAGGTGAGCCAAGAATGAAGTGCAAAGTTCATCAGAAGCTAGGGCAACATAAGATGGAGGTTTGGTAAGTTTATTTATTGTGTTAAATAATGCTTTTGGCCTGTTGCTTGATTTATTAATTGTAGCAGATATAAATCTGGAACGTGCCAAGTTCAGGGCCGAGTTGTAGTTTTTGACATGTTCAATAAAAGCTGAATATTGAACAGCCAGGCCAGTTTTCCTATAGTGACGTTCAAGCCGTCTACTAGTGGCCTTTAAGATGCGAAGCTCCAGAGTGTACCAAGGAGACGAATGTGTGGAAGGGACCCTTCTGGTCTTAACAGGAGCATGCTTATCTAAGATATCTGAGATTGTGGAGTGATAGTTAGATAATATCAGGGAGGGAGAAGAGATATCAAAGACATCAGAGAGATTAGAAGAGGCAATGGAGGTACAAAATAATGCAGTATCAACAGCTTTGAGATTGCGGAAGAATTTAACAGTTGTTGAACATTTCTTACGCATGAGCAGGCTGAAGCTAAAATCAAGAAATTTATTATCAGAAATACCAGTGTCAGTAGAGGTGATGCAAGAGATATTGGCCCTTGATGTACAGATCAAATCAAGGGTATGACCACGTGAATGCGTAGGAAAATCAACATGCCGAGTCAGATTAAAACATTCAAAGATAGAAAGTAACTGACTGGTGTTAGAGCAAACATCATCAACATGAATTTTAGAGTCACCAAGCAGTAAAATGGGAAATGACCAGGGGCGTTTCCTCCGAGGAGGCAAGGGAGGCGGTGCCTCCCCTCCCCCTCGAAAATAATCGAATGAGAATATTATTAACAGTTCAGAAATAAAATAGGACAGCTGATAGAATGTATTAAGCGAAATATGAGATCAATCAGCGTATAAAACAGTGTGAAACAGCGACCCCGCTCGAAAGAATAAAGGGAGGCAGCGTTTCTCTTGCCTCCTGTAAGCTCACTGACTTTATATATACCCGCTAAAGCGTGCCGTGAGTTTGAGTGGGGATAATTGAAAAGAATGGAGAAAAGTCACGTGAGAGGAGGCAATGCCTCCAAAGGGCTATGATTGGATTAACTCATCAGCGAGATCCCGCCTTCCTGCTCGTCTTCGTCATTCATTTTAAACTGCGGGCGCTAAATTAGATTGAACGTTAATTAAATAGTTTTATTAGTTGTATTAATCGGAGTTTAGGATTCGTTTCGCAGATGGCAGAGGCAGAGGAATTATCGATTGTTGACAGAATATTACGTGGTTCAGATTTGTTCAAAAACGTTTGCTTGTGATCAGGTTTGCTCAGGATAAGAGCAAGTTTAAAGTAAGTCACATCTATTTGATTTGATCTCTTAAATGCTTTGAATATTTCTGGGACTGCTAATAATTAAATTGATGGTATTGGTAATGATCAGGGCCAGACGGAATGCGCGTCCGCGGGTACCCGCGGATATTTCCGCGGAAGAGTTCGCATCAAGTACTCTGCTGTTTAGTGTTTCAATCTGATGATTTTATGGCGTGATCGATTCCAAAGACACCCACAGTCTACTTCTCAAGCGAATCTAATAGATCGTAATCGTTTCTAAAATAGGCTACAGAACAAGCGAATTTTACCTCACGCAAAGCAAAAGTAAAAACCACTAATGAAGCAGCCTGTCTATATAAATGTCCACACGATATGGTTGTCGTGTTCGTATTGCATCACATGTTTTTGTTGATAAAAGCAAGCTTAGCCTACACATAAAACTTGGGTTTAAGAAGCGCTGCGTAATCAGACGCAGCAAACTCACACACAATAATGCAATGAGCGAACAAGTTTGTTAAAGCTCTTATGTTTTTTTCCACATTAATTCCTTTCTTCTTCATCTCATGTGCTGAAACAGTATCACTGAAAGATCCATTAAAGTAGTCAAAAACACGACTGAGATCGTCATAGTTTAAAGCTGTGAACAGCATTTACATGTATGATCATCATTATAAAAATATGTCATTCTGCATGTTAAATGTATATTATAAATAAAGGTCTATATTCAATAATGGTGTTTATAAAACATGTTGATAACGTTTTTATTTAGGTTTAATTGCAATTTTGACAGCTGATTTGTAAATGCTTTTATTTTGTAAAGTTTAAAGGCCCATTCTCTCAAATCTTTTAACAAATTTATTTTAAAACCTTTTTTCAACTTATAACATATTTCAAACAATATAAAAACTATTCGGCAGATTAAGAAAAAAATTCTGCGCAGAATTAACAAAGAAAGTCTGCAGATTCCGTCTGGCCCTGGTAATGATGTAATTCTTATATAGGAAATATAGTACCAGAGGAAGATGAAAGTGGTGTTGATGTACCTTTTCCCAAAGCAGGGAAAATATAAAATTACAAAAATCAGAAGTACATACTGTAATGAACTTGTAGTAATTAAAAGGAATTTTTCACACATAAACACTGAAATGACTGACAAACGCACTTGTTAATAGTACAGAGATGAACAAAAATTACATGGGTAGAAATCTGCCTCCTCATTTTTTAAGTCCACTGCACACCACTGGAAATGACAATGACCAGGCAAGTGTTAACAGTTCACTGAGTTCCGAAAAGAAGTTGGACAGGACCTTAGGAGGTCGATAGAGCAAGATTATTATTAGGGAGTCAGCCTTCAAAACCATGTACTCAAATGATGCAACAAGAACCCAACTCAGGAACCAGCTTTGTTGGCTCTTTAACTTAAATGTCTGTTGTAAGTATGAACTCTTGTAAACAAGCATGGAGAGAAAAGACACAGTTCAACATAAAAAATTATAATTACATTTTATTTAGTTTTTAACCAAACTGTAACGAGCAAAGCGGGACGAGAGCCATGAGGGAACGGCCGAGGCCGGTGACGCGAGTGATAATGAGTGTCAGCTGCGCATTGCACTGGTCTCACATCTCTCACGGAGTAGCTCCGGAAGCAGTGCTCGAATTGAAGGGGGGCTGGGGGGATCCGGAACCCCCCATAAGAGGTAAAAAATAGACTTAGGGGTCCCTTAGATATTTTTATTTGAGTAAAAATGATTATGACAAACGTGATTAAATTCATGCAATGGATTTGTTAAATTTCATGAACTAATAATTATATACAATAATGTATATAGAGTTTATTTATGGGCTAGTTGTCATGTCACTTTAAATTTGAAACGCCCGCCCCATGTCTAAAGACGGCTAAGAGCAGGACATTGTTGACATGATTGCTTGATAAGCGTCCCTCCGGTGAGGCTAACTTCAGCTAAAAAATGGAGAATAATAAACTAAAAAAAAGTTTCTACTTTTTAGAGGGGTAATTTTCTCTCTCTCTATATCTTTCCACTATATTTATCAACTCCATGTAAGGGCTTTTGTATTCCTTGCGTAAATTATTATCAGACCTGGTTCTGGGGTGCTAGATATCTCGATGAAGCTTGTTGTGCGGTTTATGTTTTATATATAATCCATTCAGAATTGGATAAAACTTATTTTTCATGCTGCTAAAACTCTTGAAATACCTATGATTGACATATTGATAGCCATAGTTAGTTCGTGAATAAAGCAGACTTTTGGACTGAAACGGTTGAATAGTATGCTGACTGACAGACGCGCTCATAACAGTCCCTTTCCGCCACCTACTGGACGTAACTATGTAAACTGCACTAAAATCATTGAAAAATTCCCACAAGACTAACACACAGACTGACTGCCGATTCTTGTCACAATTTATATTTGTAATATCTAAAAACTAGTTTCTTGCATTTAAACAAGTTTTTTGGAACAAACATTATTATTCAAAGTGTCAATCTTCCAGTTGTGTTTAAGGAACACTACATTGGTAAATAATGCGTGAATTATTCTTTTGGATATAAACTACTGTTCAAAAGTAATTTCTGTTCACCAAGCCTGCATTGATTTGATCCAAAATACAGTGAAAGCCTGTTCTTTTATGTAAGCCTGTTTTGTATAAATAGTACATAGTTATGCATATTATGATAAAATATATTGTGTATTTTGTATAAATTGTATATTTTGGAGACGAACCCCCACCTCCACAAAAAAAGTCTTATGGTGGGGACTTGATAAGAGTTGATTAAATTCGAGCACTGTCCGGAAGTATAAAAGAACGAGCGACAGGAGGGTACAACGAGAGAGGACCAGGCCTGGACTTTATGTATTGTATTTGTTTTATTGTTTGTTTATTTTATTAAAAGTCTGTTTCATGTTCGCAGGTTCCCGCCTCCTTCCTCCCAGGTTTCGGCACCAATGCAACGAAGTTCAATAAAAGGTAGGAAAGAAGGCAGGAACCAAGGAACATAAAACAGACTTTTAATAAAATAAACTAACAATAAAACAAACTTAAAATGCCCCCTCCCTCACGGTCGACTGCCAGCCACACAAACACAATACTTAAACTAAAAATTGTATACACAAAATAATTTGTATGCATTTAAACGTTTGAAACTGCACATTTTTTATTAATTTTAAAAGCTTTTGTCCCTTTGAAGCATGGGAATCGACATTGTAAGGAAAAAGGAAATTGTACAGCGTTGGTATAAATACCATATATACTATAACTATAGCGATGCAAGAGAGTAGATATTTATGCCTTTAATAGGTGTAAACTCACCACTGCAGGGTCTAATTCTTCATTGAGCAAAGCATCATTTTTTATCAAAGCCACTCTTTGAGCAAACCGACAAGTGGATATAGACTCCTGAAACACAGAAAAAGAGGGAAGGGGCAGAGATCGATGTGGTTTACTTTAATGTGAAGTATGTGAGCTGTACAAAAATGTAAAGAATTCCTAAATTTAAGGAGTAGCATTAAAGAGACATACTTCAATGTTCCTCCTCTCCACAGACACAGTAGCTATCATGGTCGTCATGCAGTTGCCACCCAAACTGTCCCTGAGCACAGAGGTCATCATGGAGTTGCGGTAAGGGATGTGGGTCCGATTCTTCTCTGACAAAGCTATGATGACCTAACCCAGACAACAAACATTTTGCAGTAACAGTTTATCCAAAAATTACATAAAAGCACATAAACCTGTATCGAACACAAGCGCACTACCGGTGACATATTAACGAAGCGAATCGATCGTTATTTGCAATAAACAACGTTATATATAAAATTACGAGTGGTTTTCTACAGCTTATGCCAAACGTGTCCTGATCGCACTTCCTGTCACGTAAATTACATATGCACAATCTCAAAGTGAACGGACACCAGTTTGTTTACAACGTAGAGAGATGAAGTGTGTACAGATCCTGTCCAGATCCTAAAAGACATAATTTATGCAACAGGAAGTGTTCAGGACATTCAGAAAAACTCATTATATAAATGTCGTTCAGTTATTTGCAAATAATGATCAATTCGCTTCACAAGACGTTAATATGTCACCAGGAGCCGTAGGGGTTCCCGCCTGCTTTAATATGTGGAAGGCATGGCAGCCATTCACATACATAATATGCCTATATAAGATTAACCTAGAAATTGTCTTGTTCTACTCAAGAAAAAATGTCACCTACATCCTGGATGGCCTGGGGAGTAGATAAACAAGCAAATTGTATTTTTTAGGATGAACAATAGGGCTGCAACGATTAGTCGACATTATCGATAATGTCAACAATAATAAATTGTCGACAAATAATTTTGTTGTCAAGTAGTCGTTTGATTTCACATGATATATTTTGAAGGGCCCACAATTACGTGGTTTGACCTGTGGGGTGCTGTAGCACGACTACCCTTCAGGAGGCAACACAATAGAAGAACATGCCGCTTGCCAATGCAAGCTGAAGTAGCAGAGCGGTCTGTGACGATCACCACAGAGAGATTTTTACATTTTACACCTATTTCGCCTAGCACATCAACACATTTACATATACATTTATTTACATTTATTCATTTGGCAGACGCTTTTATCCAAAGCGACTTACAAGTAGTTTTATACAGTGGCACATTACTGCAGATCAATCAGGGGTAAGGTGTCTTACTCAAGGGCACTTCAGTCATGACCTGCTGGCTGAGTTTGAACCTGCAACCTTCTGATCACAAGCCCAACGCTCTAACCATTAGGCCACATCCACCTTCAATCGGATTATTTTGAATCAAGAGTCAGAAGCTTGGTTAGAAGGAGACAACTGTTGGTGCAATTGTTTATTATTATTTGGAAATTTGAAAGCAGCAGTTTGACTACTGATGACTATTGATGGAAGACAGTAACCTGAAGAAAATTTCTCCATTCAGCTGGCTAAAAGTTCACTAAAAAGCTATTTCCAAAAGCTGAAATAATGTCCTATTTTATTAAAAAAATATAAGTCAATAGTTAATATAGGTTGATGTAGTGAGATAGGTGGGGCGAGAGACGGGAGTCGAGGCAGATGTAGTGAGTGATAACGAAGCGTCAGCTGTACGTGCACCGGTCTCGTATCACCGAAGAGATCGGGAGCATAAGAGGACGAGCGACTGGAGCATCAGTAAGAGAGGACCAGCCCTGGCTTGTAGTTATGATTTGTGTGTGTCGCCAGCAGTCGCCCGTGAGGGGGCTACCGGCTGTCTATTTACGTTTACATTTATTAATTAAAGATGTTTAAATGATTGCCGGTTCACGTCTCCTTCCTTCCTCTTATTGAATCGCATGACAGGCATAACTAAAAGCCAGGCCTGGTCCTCTCTCACTGACGGTCCGGTCACTCGTACTCTTATGCTACCGATCTCCTCTGTGATATGTGACTGGTGCGTGTACAGCTGAGTGTACCACCCTCGACTCCCGCCCCACCTACCTCACTACAGTCTAACTCAAAATTTTTATGAATTGCAAAAACTGAATAATTGATCGAAACCTTCTGATTAATCTGCAAAGATAATAATAATAATTGTTAGATTCATTGATTATCAAAATAATTGGTTGCTGCAGCCTTAAAGAACAATCCCTTAAAGGTCAACACATTAATGTATTGTCCTTTACTGAATACAAAATGTGTTGTTTTTAACACAACTCTTTTTACATTGTGGTATATATGCAAATAATGCTTTGAAAATACTGGTCTCCACTCATAAAAGATATAAAAACTTACCTGCTCCAAATAGTGCAGTGACAGGTTAATGTATTTGGCCTCTGTTAGAATCTGTCCCCCCACACCCGTTTTTCCGATTCTTTCCGACCCAGCTAGATCTACAAGATGAAGCTTGGAGCGTCGCACTGTGGCTGAACCTGGCTCCCTGCTGCACAGATGAATGGTAAAGATGCAGTGAGAGCGTGTGGAGGCCTGGTTCATAGGAGTCTATGTGAGGGTGGAAAGACATAAAAGAACAGCACATGTCAAATGAATCAAAACTGGATACACATCGTTTGATTAACATCAAACCTACAATAAGTGAACACTTTTTGTTTCAATTCTGAGTTGTTTAACAAAACATAAAAATTCATGTACAAATGGCAATCACATGAATAATGCTCCCAAAAGAATCTTTTTTTTTTATGGGAACAGGCTTCCTAAACAGATTTCTGCTTGTTTTAGCATTTGTGTACTGTCTAAGCAGCCTGCCAAACCCCATCCACAAAATACACACGAGACAGGATTCATCTTAGTTATTTTTGCTTAATAAGATGCCGGGTACATTATGAATAAGGAATAAAACTGTAAAACCAAAAATTAAACTGATTAAAAATTAAAATATTTTAACATATTTAAACAATATTCATCTTTGTAGTTCTGAAACTTATAAGAAAATGATGCAAATGAAATTAATTTTATTCAATTAATCAAATTAGATCATCATCTGACAAATAAAATAGCAAGAAATACTGGTTTAACACAAAGAGCCATTTCGAAGATAGGCTAACAGCTAATGATCACCAATTATATTGTATCAAAGTCTAACACTACAAATATGTGCAAACAATCATAATCAGAGATTATGGAATAAAAAACTCAATTTACACACAATGTTTTAAAGAGCCAAAACAAAGGATGAATTCAAAAGATTGTGGACAAGCTGACTGGATGACAAATGTGGCCGATTTACTTTGAGTATTATGGCACTTGCGACTGTGCCAGACTTATCAGATAGACTCTGCACCTGCTTCCACTGTTGCCTACAATTGCGACAAGACGTCATACTTGATAAAATAGGCTGTAGATCCTAATATGGTGTAATTTCTCATTGGTATTCCCAACCACTAGATGGCAGACATGTAGTACTTCGATTCTAAACAAAAATGACGTCATGTACATAGGGCTTTAGGGATGGCGCAAGCTCTCTTCCCATTTCAAGCCTGGTGGAGGAATATACAGTGGGTACGGAAAGTATTCAGACCCACTTAAATGTTTCACTCATTGTTATATTGCAGCAATTTGCTAAAATCATTTAAGTTCATTTTTTCTCATTAATGTACACACAGTACCCCATATTGACAGAAAAACACAGAATTGTTGACATTTTTGCAGATTTATTAAAAAAGAAAAACTGAAATATCACATGGTCCTAAATATTCAGACCCTTGCTGTGACACTCATATATTTAAATCAGGTGCTGTCCATTTCTTCTGATCATCCTTGAGATGGTTCTACACCTTCATTTGAGTCCAGCTGTGTTTATTATACAGATTGGACTTGATTAGGAAAGCCAAACACCTGTCTATGTTAATACCTTACAGCTTACAGTGCATGTCAGAGCAAATGAGAATCATGAGGTCAAAGGAACTAAGAGCTCAGAGACCGAATTGTGGCAAGGCACAGATCTGGCCCAGGTTACAAAAACATTTTGCTGCACTTAAGGTTCCTAAGAGCACAGTGGCCTCCATAATCCTTAAATGGAAGACGTTTGGGACGACCCTTCCTAGAGCTGGCCGTCCGGCCAAACTGAGCGTCTCCTAAGTGCAAGACACATGAAAGCCCACATGAAGTTTGCTAAAAAACACCTGAAGGATTCCAAGATGGTGAGAAATAAGATTCTCTGGTCTGATACCAAGATAGAACTTTTTGGCCTTAATTCTAAGCGGTATGTGTGGAGAAAACTACGCACTGCTCATCACCTGTCCAATACAGTCCCAACAGTGAAGCATGGTGGTGGCAGCATCATGCTGTGGGGGTGTTTTTCAGCTGCAGGGACCGGACGACTGGTTGCAATCGAGGAAAAGATGAATGCGGCCAAGTACAGGGATATCCTGGACGAAAACCTTCTCCAGAGTGCTCAAGACCTCAGACTGGGCCAAAGGTTCACCTTCCAACAAGACAATGACCCTAACCACACAGCTAAAATAACGAAGGAGTAGCTTCACAACACCTCTGTGACTGTTCTTGAATGGCCCAGTCAGAGCCCTGACTTAAACTCAAATGAGCATCTCTGGAGAGACTTGAAAATGGCTGTTCACCAACGTTTACCATCCAACCTGACAGAACTGGAGAGGATCTGCAAGGAGGAATGGCAGAGGATCCCCAAATCCTGGTGTGAAAAACGTGTTGCATCTTTCCCAAAAAGACTCATGGCTGTAATAGATAAAAAGGGTGCTTCTACTAAATACTGAGCAAAGGGTCTGAATACTTACGACCATGTGATATTTCAGTTTTTCTTTTTTAATAAATCTACAAAAATGTCACAATTCTGTGTTTTTCTGTCAATATGGGGTGCTGTGTGTACATTAATGAGAAAAAAATGAACTTAAAGGATTTTAGCAAATGGCTGCATTATTACAAAGAGTGAAAAATTGAAGGAGGTCTTCAGGCGCAGGTGGTGCTTACAACACGAGAATGGGGGTGTTAACCAGCTCCATAGACATCTGACTGCTCAAACCAACTCAATAAATGGTAAAGTAAAAAAAATCCAATGTGTATTCTCATTATTTTATAAAAACTAAGACATGGGAAACCTTGAAGTGCAATGTGATAATATCAGCACCTTATATGCACCTAACCGCTAACAAGCACAAAAGCATCCTCAAATCATTCAAAATGATTTCCCTTACTGTTTACTGTAACATACTATACACAGTGTAACATACAAACCATAAATGTAAACATATTGATACTTATTGAGCTATTGCTCTCCTACAAGAAAACATAACTACAGTGACTTGGTCTGGGCAGAATGACAGAATATTCCGTTACGGCAGAATAAAATGTCAATTTTGAGCTGGATTCGCTCAAGTCCAGCACTTTCTCTCTCACCCACAGTGCTCGTGCAGGGGTGCATATAAAAAAAGCAAATTCTCACGTATTTCAAAAGTCAGGTCGCTTTGGAAAGCTGTTAATAGTTTTAATAAATTTGAACTTTAGGTGAGCCAAGGCGAAACTTGCACAAGAATAAACAAAACTAAAGACAGAGAGTCGCAACGCACTAAACGTGTGCATCTAATAGAGAGTGAAGAGCGATGAAGACCAACAGTACAGACCCCATGAACACCAGTTTATAACACCAATCATATACTGTACTCTCATTGTTTGTGCAAATATTCATACTTCATTGTTATACTTGTTATTTTTCTTCCTACTGTATACATATGATATAGCAAAAGATAAATATAAATAAATAATACAACTGACTATAAGAACTTAATTTGATATATATAGTACATTTTCATAACTTGCCTTCATTTTAACTATTGTGAGCATTTAAATGAACTGTAATAAAATAATTAAATAAATAAATCTAAGGAAAATTAGGTAAAAGATATAGAATTAAAATAGGAGATTGTACCCTGAAATTATATTGTTACCTTGAAATAAAACGATTAATTCTGTGAAATAGATTTTTGGTCATTCCGCCCACCCCTAACGGTGACGATGCCATACCACATATATAACAGCCTTAGCCAACGGGTTTGCACGTATGGTTGCATTGATTTTGGTAATGTGTTGTAATGTTATGCCATACGGGACCGGGGGCACTGAGTATGCATTAGTGGTGTGGGCAATCATGGCCTACTGGTTAGAGAGTCCAACTCGTGACCGGTTCGATTCTCAGGGCCGGTGGGTAAAGACCGAGGTGCCCTTTAACAAGGCACCTTACCCCCACCTACCTGGCGCTGCAGTAATAGCTGCCCACTGCCAGGTGGGCCTCCCATGGCTGAGCTTGTCTTGTAATAAATGGTTGAAACACCCAATGAGGCTGAGGTGTACAACTGACGATGTGTCGCATTGATGGGAACCAAAAAAAGGGTATTATCAGCAGCACAAGGTTTCACTGTAGACATTGTCCAATGCCAATTTGGTAGACATCGCCCAACCCTATTCAAAATACCAGCAGAACTTCTGATGATGTGCACGTCCGGCTGGCCTAGAACATGGCGGGTAGATGCAACGTTGGGGGTTTACAATCCCGACTGTAAAGTCCAGTCGGTGTTATTTTGGGATTGGCCTCTTTTTCAGTGGTCTTTTGCATCCACACGATATACACAAGAAGGAGGAAACAATAGCGTTTCAGGCTCACGATATGTCAATTCCATTTACAGACCTTTTATCATTCATCTATGCCTAGGTAAATACAGTTTCCATTCTATCGCACCTTTAAATAACAGAAAGATAAATTAAGTTTCCAGAACATCTCTGCGAATAGTTTAGTTTATCCTTAGGCTCACTGAAATCCGTCACAGCACATCTTTATTCGTTTTTTGGTTTCGTCCAAGAATTTTCATTTCGGTGCTTCCCTAATTTTAAGTGTAGTCTGGAGCCCTGGCCATAACGATTTAATTATATCAGATAAATTATATCAGTCACATCTAAACCATTCCACAGTTTAGAATAATGTTAAACTCATCAAAACCATGAAATAGCACAAAAGTTTATTGAGAATTATGTTGTGACTAAAGGCATTCAAAAATATACACTCTGTTATATTTTAGCATCTTTAAAGTAGCTATCCTTTGACTAAAATCATACACTTTGCATTTAATCATTCAGCTTCTTGAGGTCTCAACCTGGGAAGCTTTTTTATACAGTACTGAAGGAATTTCAATCTATGCTGGACTCTTACTTGCTGCTTTTTATTTATATTATAATTCATTTAAGTTCAAGTTTTTCTAATAAAAAATATTAATATGTTGGCACAATTCTATTTTTGTCTACAAAAGGGATTTCATACATTGATACACACACCTTCAGATTAAAAGATTTTTAAGATCATGAGTTTTTTTTTTCAAGTGATCCCAAACATTTGACCAGTGGTGTATATAGTCTATTTGTACAACAGTTCTTTCTGGTTCTTGAATATGATTGGCTAAGAGCCATACAATATTCCACCAGTATCACCACGGAAACCACTTTAGTCAAGTCAAGTCAAGTCAGCTTTATTTATATAGCGCTTTTTACAATTTTCATTGTTACAAACTGCAGCCTCTGCACAAGCTCAACAGTGCTTGCACAACAAGGCAAAAACTTTACCTTTTGTAACACTATGGCTCTAACACTGGCTTTCACACCAAACGCAAATTAAGCATTTTGTGTGAGTAAATTAGAGATGCGTATAGAGGCAAACTCGCGGCAGGCGGTGCGAATGACCCGAATCAGTGGCTCGATTGCGAAGGTGGAAAATTAAACAGATCCCGTCACTTACGGGAAAATAACAAACTATTCCTGCGAGTAATAAAGAGAGTGGAATGTGATTGTTCGCGTTTGCTGTGAACCCAGCATAAGTTAAATGGCCGTTTGAAACTTAAGTCAAAAGGGCGTAGACACCTACTGTGTCTGTTATTATATAGTGTTATTATTATTATTATTTTGCCATGAAACCACAGAACCGTGTACATTTTCTCTAAATCCTTGGCTTACGTTGTTTAAAATGCGTTTAAAATGCACCATATGCTCTTTACAAGTTTGCTTACTAAACTACTGTTTGAGAAGGGACCAAAAGAACAATATTGTTGGAAACAGTCAGTGGTTTTCCTCACTGGGTATCTGGGAAGAACCTGAGAGAGAGGGTCAAAGCCCCCTGCAGAAAGCCAGTGTTGAGCGTAATTTTATCAATAGTCGCTCAACACTCCCATTCTACAGGTAGTGCTAAACACACTAGTGTTTAGTATTCCATCCGCCTTCATAGACTCCCATTATATGAAGCAAAGAGGGCTGCGGATTGACCAAACAATCTTCTTTATGGTTCTACTCAAGAAAAAATGTCACCTACATGTAGGATGGCCTGGGGTGAGTCAATAAACAGCAAATTTGAGTTTTTAAGTGAACTATCCCTTTAATTAAATCTGATCTACTTATTAATACAGACAACACTGTTGAAGGGGATAACCTATTTGGTAATGCATAAACCAGCCAACAGCAATATCAAGAGATTGATTTTGAGGAAACACATGCATGGATAAATTAAGAAGCACTTTATTGTATGTTTGAATAAATAAAAACTAATTTGAAATCTACCTTAACCAAAGAACAAACCTATAGTTTTTATATTCAAACTGATGCCCTCACCTCTGCAATCATGCGATTAGTGTCCCCTAAAAAAAGCAAATCCAAAGCCTCCTCTTCATTAGCTGATTGCTGCAATGACAGGTTCTTGAGATGAATATTCTGGTCCGAGTCTTCCATGATGGTCACCCTCCTAGTCAATGACAAAAAACATGCTTACCCACAAAACAAACAAATAAGTTGTCAAACTTAAAGTTGAATAAAGTATTGATTTTAAACACACTATAACTTATGAATGTAGTACTGAATTGTGGAGTTTATGATTTTTTGGGAAGGTTTGAAGGTCTCGAGGATGCATTTGAGTATGGCCCCACTCCTAACACTATAGCGCATTAGCATCAGTTGTTTGCCTCCTCAATCAAGAGTTCAGGGTTGACAACTCTCACACATTTTAAGGCTTTCCCACACTTTTACTTTGCCTAAACAAATCTCAGCAAACGGTAACGCAGTTATGAATGGACAGAAGGGAATAATGCAAACAGCAAACAGATCAATCAAAACCAAATTCCATAAAACATGTCCCCAAGTATTCTAGAGGATAGTACCACTACAAATATTATTAGCTTGACTAATCATTTAAATTTGGTTGGGTGGTTAAAGTGGAGGGTAAATGCCATGTCATGCATTCTGACTTTCACTGTTGAACGTGCTGGCTTCTCATGCTTACATGCTCAATTTGTTAAAAAACGAGTTTGACGTATGATGTAGTATTTCTGTGCTTAATACACTCTCCAAGCACTCCGACTTGTTTTGAAGAGTTTTTTATAATTCTAGATCCCTGTTTCGTAAAAGGGATCCTATTCCTTTTATTGGGCAATTCGCCCAATAAAGCACTGCAAGGCGAAAGAAAGAGCCCACCCACGCGCCAACCGACACCCACTTTATATCAAGATTGCCAGCGCTGCGTCAAGATCGGCTTGTTACTCTTGCGATAGTGAAGTTTAGGTGTGTCTGTTGTTCACAGCATTTCAGTAAGGGATGTTATATAAACGGTGGATTTGGAGATCATTTGAAAATTATAGATGGCGCGATCCAGTGCTTAAAGATGCCGGACATGAACTATACGTAGTAAGTGAAACTAAGTCATACGTCTGTGTTTTGTTGGCAATCGAACAATAATGTGCCAGCCTCCAGCAGCTCGTGTTTTTCCGGAAATAATCTTACACCTGTATCTTATCTTTTATTAATGTGATCAAACTAAACACTCTTCGAATATATGACGTATGCAATACTACTGTATAGGTACTCAAGATTAATATGAGATTGGCAAAAACTGCATGTAATACCAGATCTTTAATTAAAAAAAATGTATGATGTGACAAACAGAACAGATGTTTATTATTGCAATACTGAGACTCTCATGAAAGATGGAAAAATTATCTCCATAATCAAATCAAGTAAATTTCAGCTCTTTAACTGGACAGCGAAGGGGCCAATGCATGGTTTGCAAAATTGGGAGCACAACATCCTGGGGCTACTGTTGCCAAAATCTATCAGTGCCCTGCCAATCTGTTTACTCTCAATACTATTCAACTTGGGCAAATCAGTGTGAACACAGACTTTTTTTTGCACGTGTTTGACAGTAGCTTTTATCACGAATCAGTGAAGTAAACTTTCAAAGCAGCTTTGGAGATAAAGTTCATGTGTTTATGCTCTGAAAACTCATTCAAACTTAATAAGCATAACATGTGCACTAGGCCTACATTAAAACAACGCCACTTATTAACTTTAGGGATGCAGAACATTTGATAAAATGTACTTCTGTTCCTGGATTCTGCCTATACATACAGTAGGTAGTCAACCAGAATGCTCCCTACCACTGAGTGGAGTGTCGCTGTTGGGGAAGGGCGGCAGTTAAAAATCATTTACATGTGAAACTAGTTTGCAAAATTGCATTTGATTGATCTGTCCCGGGATGAATCACCCGGGACTGTCATTTGTCTTCAGACAATGTTGGACTCTGTCAAGAATGAGATTTGTCCGAAAATTGACTAATTATCTTCTGATTTACGCTCTGAGATTACTACAGTGCGAACAGACGTCAAAGGCTGGTTGGAACCTTTGCAGCAGATGGTCGAAGCTAACACTAGCACCATAAAAGAACTAGAGCGATCTTCGTCTGATCATGTTCGTCTGATATTACTGTATAGGGGGTCTTATGGAGCTTGAGAATTTGATAACATCGCTCAGTGAACGCGTAACTCATCTTGACTCTAAGTGCGAAGATTTGGAGGGGTGCTCCAGGAGAAACAATATTCATTTAGTGAGGCTTCCCGAGGGCTGCGAGGGTTCGCGCCCCACTGAATTTGTGGCCCAGCTTTTGCAGGAGATTTCGCAGCTCCAGGATAAACCCTTGTTGGATCGAGCACATCGTACGCTCCGTGAAAAACCAAAGAAAGGAGAACCTCCTCGCCCTTTTGTCATCAGAGTGCATTACTTTAATGTGCGTACTGAGATTCTTCAAAGAGCTGCGGATCTCTCCCCTCTCTATTACAACGGAAAGAGGCTGTCCATTTTCGCGGATTACACTACAGCTGTGGCTAAGAAGCGGGCGTCATTCAGAGATGTTAAACGCATCCTTCATTCATGTCCTGAAGTCAAGTTTGGCTTACTTTTCCCTGCGGTGCTGAAGATCACGTTACCTGATGGGGTTTCACACAAGTTTACGGAGCCATCTGCTGCACTAAGCTTCGTTCGCAGTAATCTGAAACCTGCGGATGCGTCAGCGAGTCATAGTAATTTACAAATGGGGCAGGTATCGGCCTGAGCAACATAGATGAATATTAATATGTTTTTTTTTTATATTGGCTGGTCCTTCATTATTGAGAGCTCACGATTGTAATCATCATGTTCCCTCTACTATCTTCCTTTTGAAATTTTTTTTTTGCTGATATAGGGTACTGGTTAGAACTCCAATGACTGCTGTTCTGTTCAGTGATATTTTCATACTTAAAATACTGTCACCTTTTTCGAAGCAACATCACGCGAGTTGTGTCAGTTAGCGCTAGTGTTGTTACAGAGTGTTAATGTTAAGGAGGGTTACATCTGTATCTCGTTTGGGGAGATGCATTTTTTTATTTTTTTTATTTTTTGTTGTTGTGCCACCTACAGTGTTTTGCCAGATTATTATTATTATGATTTTTTCATTATTACTTGTACACTTGATTCAATACTTTTACTCTAAACATGTCACAGTCTAAGACAGGGTACCAAGCAGGAGGCAACAACTTAAGGTTTGTTAGTTGGAACTGCAAAGGGGTAAACGAACCTGTGAAACGGAGTAAGGTACTACATCATCTTCATCATATGGGGGCGCATATCGTTTATCATTCCACATTCCAGGGTAAAGCCAGAGGGACAGCAATCCTTATACATAAATCAGTGCCCTTTATATGTTTAGATGTTAAAACGGATCCTAATGGCAGATTTGTCATCGTCTCAGGGAGAATTAGTAACACTGCACTTATTTTAGTTAACATTTACGCCCCTAATTGGGACGACGAGAAATTCTTTAGACAATTATTTTCCTCATTGCCAGACACTTCTTCATATTCTATTATTTTGGGAGGGGACTTCACCTGTTGGCTTAATCCTGATCTTGATCGTTCCTCTCTCAGACGTAATTCACCCTCAAAATCTGCTCGGGTAATTCAGTCTTTTATGGAAGAATTTGCCATTTCTGACCCATGGCGTTTCTTTAATCCATGTGGTAAAGCATTCTCTTTCTTTTCCCATGTTCATCAAACATTTACACGTATTGATTATTTTTTAATAGATAATAGACTTATCCAATCAGTGGAGTCGTGCGATTACAATGCCCTGAAGGCATTTCTTAGGGGGGAAATAATTTCATATACTAGCCATAAGGCAAGGTAAAACAAAAGAGCCGTTTTGAGATAACACAGAAAATAACTAAATTAGATAATATGTATGCTGTCACCCCATCTCCAGAGATTTATAAGGAACGCCAGGTATTACAAGCAGAGTTCGATATGCTCTCAACAAGTCATGTAGAGAATTTCCTGTTTAGAACTAGGTCTAGGTATTATGAAGAGGGAGACAAAGCAGGTCGGCTGCTAGCTCTCCAACTGCGGCAGGAAGCAACTTCCCACCTTATTCACCAAATTAAAACACCTTCAGGGACAACAACAGATCCCATATTAATTAACAATCAGTTTAAAGATTATTATGCTTCCCTTTATACATCTGAGCAAACTGCCAACCTCTCTGACTTTGATAATTTTTTTAGTACCTTCAGTATCCCTACAGTGGATTCTAATGTTGTTGATCGGCTAGAAATACCTATTACTATAGATGAACTTGCTAAAGCTGCTTCCTCTATGCAAAGTGGCAAATGCCCTGGACCGGATGGGTATCCAGTAGAATTTTATAAGACATTTTTGAACAAATTGGCCCCCATATTATTAGACATGTACAACGAATCATTCAATTTATCAAAACTCCCTGAAACACTTAATCAGGCCTCAATCTCCCTGATCCTAAAAAGAGATAAAGATCCTTTGGATTGCTCTTCATATCGACCTATTAGTTTGCTTAATGTTGATTTTAAACTTTTATCAAAATTATTGGCGGTCCGTCTAGAATCTGTATTTCCTTCAATCATATCTTCAGACCAGACTGGTATTATTAAGGGTAGACACTCCTTTTTAATATTAGGCAATTATGTAATGTTGTTTATAATTCCTCACCCCCTTCTATCCCAGAAGCTGCCCTGTCATTGGATGCTGAGAAAGCATTTGACCGGTAGAATGGGAGTATCTTTCTATAAATTAAAAAATTTGGTTTCGGTGAAAATTTAATTTCATGGGTGAAGTTGCTGTATTCTGCTCCTCAGACCTCAGTTAGGACTAATAATATTCGTTCAGAATACTTTAATCTTTACTGCCATTGCCATTGAATGCAGCGGCCAATAAATACCCTTTGCATACTTTACCATTTAAAATTGCACAGTACAATTTTTAATAACTCGGGGTCTGTATAACCAACAGATATCAAGATCTTTTTTAATTTAATTTTGATAATCTACTGTTTCAGGTTCAGAAAGACTTTGAACGTTGGTCGGTACTTCCTATATCCTTAGCTGGTAGAATTAATTCTGTAAAAATGAATACCCTCCCAAAGTTTATGTATTTGTTTCAGTGTATTCCCATTTTTCTCCCTCAATAATTTTTTCAGAGAGTAGACCGATTAATTTCAGAGTTTATTTGGAATAAAAAGACTGCTAGAATTAGCAAAGCACTTCTCCAATGACCTAAGTCTCTTGGGGGTATGGGCTTACCCAACTTTAGACACTATTACTGGGCAGCTAATTTCAGGATCTTTCAGTGCTGGTTAAACCAGGTCCAATCACAGTGCTCACGTGGCTTGCCATGGAAGTAACTTCATGTGTTCCTACTACATTATCTGCCCTGTTATATTCCCCTATTAACAGTTCATTGTCTCCTTACACAAAAAATTATATGGTAAAACTTCAATGCGAATCTGGAGACAGTTTAGGCGGTATTATTATAACACCGGCTCCGCCGACCACGCCCCCTACAACAGAGCTCTCTCACCCTCCGCACAGATCACACTCCCCGGAATTCTAATTACACCCGCACCTGCTGCTCGTCATCTAATTTGTTTGGACACTATTTAGTTTGGAATTTCACTTCAGTCTTTGTTCGGTGTTGATGTTGTTATGTGTTACTTGACTTACCCGTTGTGGAATTTATCCGTTGTTTTTGGAAGGAATTTATCCGTTGTTTTTGGAAGGAATTTATCCATTGTTTTTGGAGTTTACCCGCTTTCTTGGATACCTGTTATGTATTGTGTTACATCTTTTTTTGAAGAAACATCCTTGTTTTTTTGTACGCTCTGGACTGCTTTGTGTGCTTGGATAACTCCTTTAATAAAATCCCTATTAATATCTCCTGTTCGCCTGTGGTGTGTACATCGGTCCGAGCCTGGCGTGACAATTATGGATTGCAAACATTTTCTATGTCTGCCCCTATAGCGTCGAACCTTGCTTTTTCACCATCAATGATGGACAATACTTTTTCCCAGTGGGCAACATACGGCCTTTCAATGTTTAAAGATTTATATATAGATGATGTTTTTGCATCCTTTCAACAACTCGTGGATACGTTTTCACTGCCCAGAAACAATTTTTTCCGATACTTGCAGGCTCGTAGTTTTATCCGTAATATGTACCCTCAATTTCCTAGGCTCCCCACATCCACTCCCATAGATTTATTCCCTGAGCCACTGCCTATTGGGAAAAGGATGATTTCTTTTTTTTATGACAAAATATGTTCCCTTCATAGAAGCTCACTGCTATCTTTAAAAACTCAGTGGGAGGAAGACTTATTAGAGGAAATTTCAGACGAACTATGGGAGAGTATTTTATACAGGGTGCATTCCTCTTCTGTGTGTGTCAAATACGGATGGATCCGATGCAAAATACTCCATCGCACTCACTGGAGTAAGGTCAAACTCTCTAAAATGTATTCTGACATTGACCCTATATGTGACCGTTGTTGTCAGGCTCCTGCAACCCTGGCACATATGTTTTGCTTCTGCCCAACCCTACATGGATATTGGACTGATATATTCGAGACAATTTCGGAGGTAGTTGAGACAATAATTGAACCTGTGGCTATAACAGCACTGTTTGGTACACTTTCTTTGCCAGTTCACTGTCCACGGTACAAGGCAGATTTTGTGGTCTTTGTGACCCTCCTGGCCAGACGTCAGATTTTACTGTATTGGAAATCATCTGTCCCGCCTACTCACTCTTTGTGGATTAAAGACATCTTTCAATGTATTAAACTGGAGAAAATCAGATACTCACTGAAGGGCTCTCTCAAGAACTTTTACAAAATGTGGGGCTCTCTCCTTGCATATATGGAAACATACACTCCTTGCATACGGGAAGATAGGTAATTGTACTTTCTTCTAATGTGTTCGTGCTCCTGTACTAAAACTTATAATTGATTGTGTGGTTTAAACATTTATCTTGGTTGGCACAGGGTTTTTTTATTTATGTATTTTTTATTATTATTTAATATATATATTTTTTTTTTGGTGGGGTGGTTGAGGGATAATTTTTTTTGTATATTTTATACTGTATTGGGTATCTTTGAACATTCTTACTTGGGGTTAGTAATTGTTCCCTTTATATTAGATAGATATGAATATATTTCTCTACATATGTTAAACTGTAGAACTACGTTCTGGAATGATTGGAATTTTGTAATACGTGGAGAAATTTATAAATAAAGTGAGAAAAAAAATGATATGGTGCAGAAAGAAAATCAGCCAAACATATCGTCCCAAAAAACGGCCTCATTTACAAAATTGGCATAGGCCAGAGAAAAACCCATACCGGTCGACCTCTAGTCTTGCCTATAGTCGGCTGACAGTCGAATCATACGTGTGGGTGCGTGCACGTGTATAATAAATAAAAATAATAAAAGAAACTTAATAAGATAGAATCGAGCCTCAATGTGCAAAATGAATGTGTTTAGGCAAAATGTCTGAAATGCAGGGGAACATCATTTTCAAAACACAAGCCACAAATAGTCAGATTAATGGACATTTTCCTTAAACATCAAGTAACAATGCTGTGCCATACAATACTAGACCAGATCTCGCCCCAAAACTATTTTTAAAACAACTTAATAATAATGAATTATTTTTTACAAACGGAAATAACGATACCAAATACCAATGAACTACCAAAAGAGTTACTTTATTTGCCGCATATAAAGGAGGAATGCAATAAAGCATTTTACCATTTTATCAGTCAAAAAGTCCCTTCACCTTTTTTTCCTGCGCCACTCTTTCTCCATCCTCTAGACACGCAGACTTACTTTCAGTGCAGAGAATGACAAGTTCCGAAAGTGCTTGTTATACGCGGATATGCGGTGATTTAGATTATATTACTTTATTGTTTTTTGTATCATGCACCATGTAGTTCAGTCTAAGTAATGAAACAGATTTACAGACAATGTGTTAATTCAAATTTATATGCCCAAACATTCAGTACGTGAAAGATTTTCAGAAATGGTGTACACATTCATTTGCGAGTCATCTGCGGATGAGTGTAGAACGTGCTTCTTTTCTTGACCGGTCTCACGGCACAGAAGAGACGCGTTCCTGCACTGGTACCTAGTCAGACCTCGTTCTCATATGCACCGGGGGTTTTGGTAAACAACCCTAAACCTGTCACATTTTTTTACATCATTTGCAGCATGCCTGTCTGCTACGCTACTGCCCATTATAACCCAAATGGCATGATCCCCATATTGCATAATACCTCTGCGAAGATTCGACTGGGAGATTTGTAGAAGAATCAGGCTCCTCCTATCGAAGCATCGCCTCTTTGACTATTCGGGGGACACCCCTAATCGGAACTAGAAAATGTCATGTGTTACCCAAAGCTAGATGTGACAGATTAAGGTCACCATGAAATCAAACAGGAAAATTCTACGTGGTTTACACAGTGTTGCAGTGATTATTATAAATGATTTATCCGTGCACTCCATTATTCTTTTTTTATTCATTTGTAATCTTTAATCAAAAACATTATGCTTCTCTCTCCCTTTCAACAACAACTCTTCCCCACATGACGTAAGCAAAAAAGGTATTTTACTATTTCAAATATTTAACTTTTTAACAATTTCACGTATTTAAATAAGGGATATATTTCTCTTCTACTCGTCATGTGGTTGCTACACGCAAATATAATAATATAGATATTATTTATATAAATAATATATGTAAAGGACCACTTTAGAATTTTAAAGTGTTGGGTTATTGGTAAATATTTGTAAACGTTTGTAATTTATTTAAATAATTCTTATTTAAATAATTATTATATTTTGTACGTGATTGACCGGAAGTTCTGTGCACCTGTGGTGTTGGGGTTTGTCCCTTTGGTGGCACCGTAGTTTGCACAGGCTAAGATGAACTTTTACGGTGGCTGTCTGGTGTGAATGACACGCAGCTGTGTTCGAGCTTATATGTATTTTTATCTGAGATTGTTTATACATGGACTTAAACAACTTGACGCCCGTTTCATGACGGAAGAAAGGACTATCTTATATTGTTTGCATTCCTTGGTGAGCGCAGCGAGTTTTCAGGGTGCAAAGGTGATGATGAAGTAAAAGGATGAACGTCATGTTGGTTTGACGAACTAAATAAATAACACCTTACGCATCAGTCGAGACTCTCTTCTTTGGATCCAAGGGCTGTAACAGTGAAAACTCGACGCTACATCTGAGTCATCTGCTATGCTGCACGACACGCCATCTTCGTTCCTGAGGTTGCCATTGTTTGCTCCACGCATTCAAGTGAGGTCGTAAGTCAGTAGCACATCTAACAGAGACTACAGATGCGGTGAGAGACTGGTTATCGATAAAAAAAAAAAAAAAAAGAAGAAGAAAAATACAAACGAGCTGAACTGTTTATATTTACATGTCCATATCCTGATTGATTCAAGTTATAAGGCTAAATAGCCTAACAGGCTTTCGTGTTTGTGAATTAATTGTGAAATATCTGAAAATGCTACACATATGCAATGTTTAATAGTTTATTTTCATTTTTGAATCTTAAAACTTGTGAAATGCATATGATATTGAACGTTTATATCTTAAAAGTTAACTTTAGCCATTCTAATTCTTAAGCTGTCTTGAATATTTAAAGTGGTTATATTTGGCTATTTAATTTCCATTCTGGGTAGGTCTATCTTAATGTTTGAAGTGAACAGCATTGGGTTACGTCACTATCCTATAACCACAGCTCCCTGAATCACTTTAATCTAGAAATAAATCAATTAGTGATTCAAATATGTCAGAAGAGAAATCCAAATGCCCAGAAGAAACAGTTTCTCGTGAACAAAAACTTACAGAAAAGGGCAAACAAATGCGTGAAGAGGAAGTTAACAGGCATCAAAAGGCATTTTTGAGAGCTTATGAATCTTGGAAGCAGATAGCACGAGAATCTAGAACCAGGCTTAAGAAATTCTGTTTGAAGGAGGATCTTGATAAAATAAACCAACATATTCAGAGTGGATACGACCGTGTAAATCAAAATTATGAACCACTTCAACGCAATTCTCTTAGCACACCAGAGATTATGCAGAAACTGGATGCCTGTAACACACTGACAACAGAAATATGTGACCTCGTGAGTAAACGGCTTGATGTAAGTCTAGTTCAAGAGACTTTTAAAAAGGAAGCTGAAAAAGAAAGGGTGCGAATGATTTTAAGTCGTGAAGAATATGAATCTGTCTTTGGTGGGACAAGCACTGAAAGTGTTATTTCAGAAGAATCCATAAAATTTGATAACCTGTCAATCGCAAGCTCTAAAGCTTCCAGCAAGCGAGCAGATGCTGAAGCAGATCTCGCAGCCAAATTAGAACAGGCAAAGTCTATTGAAGAGATACAAGCTCAACAGGCCAAACTTATTAAGCTGGAAAGTGAATGGAAACTCCATGAGTCACAAATATTGATAGAAATGAAGCAGAAACAAGCAGAAGTGGAGTTGAAGTTAGAAGAGGAGAAAACAAAGCTAAAAATGTTGCAAGCGAGTGTGGAGGTGAAAGTGGCTGCAGCTCGAGTTAGAACATACAATAAACTGGAAGGTGATGTGGAGAACATGGTGGGAGAACCTAATACAGCTTCTGTTGTCAGAACCACTCCTGCTACATATTCAAACAGAGAACTAGATACTGGAGTCTCCCTGTTCCAATCGCAACCATCATCTCAGAGCGTAACAGCCAACCTAGCTGAAGCAATTGCAAGCTCATTAAGTTTAAATCGTTTGCCTGTTCCTGAACCAACCATGTTTGCTGGTGATCCTTTGGAATTTGTTGACTTTCAGATGTCGTTCATAACTCTAATTGACAGGAAACCTATATCTGCCAGTGAAAAAATGCTCTACTTGAAAAACTACCTCTCAGGAGAAGCACGCAAGGCTGTGGAAGGATTCTTTTACCGGAGCTCTGAGGATGCATATGAAGGTGCTTGGGCAGTTTTAAAGGACAGGTACGGAAATTCATCCATTGTGCAGAAAGCGTTTCGAGATAAGCTGATGAAGTGGCCTAAAATTAGTCCTAATGATTCTCTGGCACTTAGAGACTTTGCAGACTTCTTAAAGAGCTGTGTAGAAGCTATGCCCCATGTCAAAGGGTTGTCTATTCTAAATGATTGTGAAGAAAATCATAAGCTCTTGGAAAAATTACCAGACTGGATTGTCCGCAAATGGAGCCGAATTGTAGTGGAGCAGCTTGATGCATCTGGAGAATATCCAACCTTTGAACACTTTACTAAGTTTGTGCTGAAGGAAGCCCGTATAGCCTGCAATCCCATCACTTCTTCCTTCTTGAGCTCCAGCTCAGTAGATGAAAAGTTCTCCAAGAGGGCAAAGGCCCTCAGTACAAGTGCCCAAACAAGATATCAAGCATTTAAGTCCGAAAGTTTGTCTCCTTTCAAGCCAAAGCTGCCATGTCCTGTCTGCGACGATGAGCTGCACGGCATTGCTAAGTGCCCAGTCTTTGCTGCCAAGTCTATGGGAGATAAAAAAGGTGTTCATACATCAAAATTATTTATGCTTTGGATGTTTGAATAAGGGACATGTAACTAAAGATTGTAAAACGCGGCATGTCTGTGGAGTCTGCAGCAGGCGCCATCCAACCTGTTTACATGGAGAGAGAAGAGATCCGGTGAAACAAAGAGAAGTTCCACTTCTGATTCCAGAGAAGGACAGGAAAATCAGCAAGTCCGCAAGGTTTTGTCCCATGTAGTAACTCAGAATACTTCTGCTACCTCAAGTATTGTTCCGGTTTTCTTGTCATCCATGAAAGAACCTCAGAAGGAAATTCTTACCTATGCTCTTCTTGACATACAGAGTGATTCATCTTTTGTCTTGGAAGATCTTGTCAGAGAGCTGGATGTAGTTTCTCAACCATTACAGCTGAAGCTTAGCACAATGACTGCTGTAGACACAGTTATAGCCAGTCAAAGTGTGTGTGGTTTGCTAGTTCGAAGCTTTCATTCTGGAAATCATATACAGTTACGGCAAGCATACACGCGTGATTTTATTCCTGTTGATAAGTCTTGTATACCAACCAGAACAGCGGCGTTGCAGTGGCCTCACCTGAAACATCTTGCAAATAACTTGCCATCTCTTCAAGACTGCGCAGTGGGACTGTTGATCGGCTACGATTGTCCTTCAGCTTTAGCTCCCCTTGAAGTCATCCTTGGTGGTGAAAATGAACCATTCGCACAGAAGACCGAGCTGGGATGGAGTATCATAGGAGCAGCTAATCCCCACTTGGATAGGCTGGGAAGTCAAAGATTTGTACATAGGGTTGCAGTGAGAGAGATGCCAGTTCCAACAGCAGCAGACGTCTTGAAGGTTCTGGAGTCTGACTTCAACGAGAGGAATTCTGAGGGTAAATGTGTCTCTCAAGACGATGTGCGCTTTATACAGATACTTAGCGAAAACATTCAGCAGAAAGAAGACGGTCATTTGGAGATGCCCCTCCCGTTTAAAGGCCAAAATCCTCCATCATTACCTAACAATAAGAAGTTGGCTATAATTCGCTTGCAGCACTTAAAGAAGAAGTTAAAGGCCAATCAACAGCTTTATGGTGATTACAAGGCCTTCATGGAGGATGTGATCATCAAAGGTGACGCAGAGTTAGCCCCAGAGGCATCTGTTGGAGATGTTGTTTGGTACATACCCCACCATGGTGTGTACCATCCAAAGAAGCCTGGCAAATTGAGAGTTGTCTTTGATTGTTCATCTAAATTTCGTAGCATCTCGTTGAACGATACTCTGCTGACAGGCCCTGATATGATTAATTCCTTGGTGGGAGTTCTCTGTCGTTTCAGAAAGGAGAAGGTGGCCATTATCTGCGATATTGAAAGGATGTTCCATCAGTTCTTCGTTACCCCTGACAATCGCAGTTACCTGAGGTTTCTATGGTGGGAGCATGGAGACCTTGATCATGAGCCTAAGGAATATCAGATGGCAGTCCATCTCTTCGGCGCTGCTTCCTCTCCAAGGTGCGCTAACTTTGGCCTGAAATATCTTGCCCAGCAATACAAAGCACACTACCCCTCTGCAGCAGCATTTGTTGAAAATAGTTTCTACGTTGATGATGGGCTTGTGAGCGTTCCCACAGTTAAGGAGGCCTGTGAACTGATAGTTGAAGCACAAGAGTTGTGTAAAAGAGGAGGCCTACGACTCCATAAGTTCAATTCGAATAAAAATGAGGCCCTTCATTGTGTTGAGGCATCCGAAAGAGCGTCAAGGGTCAATCGTCTTGACCTCAATCCTGATTCAGCCTCCATAGAATATGCACTGGGTATTCAGTGGTTAATTGAAAGTGACAGTTTCAGTTTTGACATAAACATGAAAGACAGGCCGGACACACGCCGTGGCATTCTATCAGTCATAGCTTCCTTGTATGATCCTCTGGGCTTTGTGGCTCCATTTGTTCTAAGTGGAAAGTGCATTCTGCAGGAACTATGTCGTCGGAGCATTGGATGGGATGATCTGCTTCCTGAGGACTTGCTCTTACGGTGGGAGGAATGGAAGGCTGGTCTTCGAGTCCTTAAGGTAGTCTGTATCCCAAGATGTTATGCACACCACCGCGGTAGACTTCGGCAAGATTGTGAATGTAGAATTGCACCACTTTGCAGACGCTAGCAGTGTAGGCTATGGTGCATGTTCTTACCTTCGATATAAGGATGTCAGGAACAAGGTTCACTGCAGTTTCGTCATGGCAAAGGCTAGAGTTGCACCGTCAAAGATTACAAGCATTCCCCGTTTAGAACTTTCAGCTGCTGTGGTCGCAGCCAGATTGAGCGTTTTGCTGAAATCAGAGCTAAATATGAAGATTGATGAGGAATTCTTCTGGACAGATTCTCAAGTCACTCTAGCATATATCAACAACGAAGCACGGAGATTTCATATCTTTGTGGCGAATCGTGTTCAGCTTATACGAGAGTGCACCAATCCGAGGCAGTGGCATTATGTTGATACAACGGAAAACCCAGCGGATCACGCCTCTAGGGGGCTCCGTGCATCAGACATCTTATCAACAACCTGGCTATCGGGTCCTGAATTTTTGTGGAAGGAAGAGGTCCACCTGGAACCTACCCCGTCCCCCGACCTGTTGGTTGGTGACCCAGAGGTTAAAACCATTCAGGCATTTGCAATAAGAGTGACCGATTGCATGAACATGCTTGATTGCCTGTCTCGTTTATCCTCCTGGACAACGCTCCTTAAGGTGGTGTCAAGAATAAAAAGACTAGTGCCTGGACGAAAGTGTCAAACTGATGTTGTGACTGTCAAAGAGCGCGAGAGTGCTGCCAAAGCAGTGATAAAACTTGTACAACAGCAAGCATTCAGTCGAGAGATAAAGGCACTTGGAACGGGGGAAAGTCTTCCATGTTCTAGTTCCCTTTTTAGTCTTGATCCCATTCTTAAGGAGGGCATACTTTGTGTTGACGGAAGATTGAAACATTCATCGCTTAGTGAAGAATTCAGGCACCCGTGCATTCTACCTAAGGACAGTCATATCACACAGCTTGTACTGTCGCACTATCATTCACAAGTATGCCATCAAGGTCGAAGTCAAACTCAAATGGAGCTTAGAGCAAATGGATACTGGATCATCAGTGGCAGCAAGTTGGTTGCGAAATTGATTCACATGTGTGTTCAGTGCAGGAAGCTTAGACGTCCGGTAGAAGAGCAGCGCATGGCTGAGCTTCCTAAAGAGCGTGTTGAAGCATCTGCCCCATTTACATACTGTGGAATGGACTGCTTTGGACCATTTGTCATTAAAAGATGCAGAAAGGAGTACAAAAGCTACGGCTTGATATTTACCTGTTTCTATTCCCGAGCTGTCCACATCGAAATGTTAGAAGATCTATCCACTGACACCTTCATCAATGCTTTACGGTGTCTCATCAGCCTAAGAGGAGTAGTGCGCCGACTGTACAGTGACCAAGGCAGGAATTTCATAGGAGCTAGGAACGAATTCAAAGAGGCACTTAAACAGTGTGACAACCAGGCTTTGGAAACGTTCCTGGCTGAGCAACAGTGTGAGTTTGTCTTCAATGCCCCGTCAGCAAGCCATGCTGGTGGAGTTTGGGAGCGCCAAATACGCACTGTTCGAAGTGTGCTGGATGCTACTTTGGCCCAAAGTTTGGGAAGGCTTGATGATTCCTCCCTTAGGACACTCTTTTACGAGGCCATGGCCATTGTTAATAGCCGCCCACTGACAGTAGATGGAATAAATGATCCCAACTCTCTTGAACCGTTGACGCCTAATCATCTAATCTTAATGAAGTCAAAAATTGCTCTTCCACCACCAGGGAAATTTGAGAGAGAGGATGTATACTGTAAAAAGCGATGGCGCCGCGTTCAATATTTGATTGAGCAGTTCTGGAGTCGATGGAAGAGAGAATACCTTCAGAACATTTCCACACGACAGAAGTGGCATGTGGCCCGGCGCAATCTCAAAGTGAATGATGTGGTCATTGTAAAGGAAGACATCCTCTCAAGAAACCAGTGGCAGTTGGGGCGAGTAGTGGAAACCTTTATAGATAGTGATGGTTTAGTGCGGAGAGTCAAAATACGAGTTGGAGAACAGAAATCAGAAAAGCATCAGTGTCCATCTAAACCTTCTGTTATAGAGAGGCCAATTCAAAAGTTGGTGCTGCTTCTTGAAAGTGAATAGTGATAAAGTATATGTTCTCACATACATATAATCCATCATAGTAACATAACTCTATGCCCGTTGCACAATTGTCCAACATTTGGGATAGTAAGTGGTCTATAAGATCTTAAGAATCATGTAAGAGTTATTTGGTGTTGCAATTATTATGACATGATTGGTGGGAGTGTAAAGGACCACTTTAGAATTTTAAAGTGTTGGGTTATTGGTAAATATTTGTAAACGTTTGTAATTTATTTAAATAATTCTTATTTAAATAATTATTATATTTTGTACGTGATTGACCGGAAGTTCTGTGCACCTGTGGTGTTGGGGTTTGTCCCTTTGGTGGCACCGTAGTTTGCACAGGCTAAGATGAACTTTTACGGTGGCTGTCTGGTGTGAATGACACGCAGCTGTGTTCAAGCTTATATGTATTTTTATCTGAGATTGTTTATACATGGACTTAAACAACTTGACGCCCGTTTCATGACGGAAGAAAGGACTATCTTATATTGTTTGCATTCCTTGGTGAGCGCAGCGAGTTTTCAGGGTGCAAAGGTGATGATGAAGTAAAAGGATGAACGTCATGTTGGTTTGACGAACGAAATAAATAACACCTTACGCATCAGTCGAGACTCTCTTCTTTGGATCCAAGGGCTGTAACAATATATATTTCCCAACCACCACACCACCGCGGTTGATTTGTCCATTACCATCGTCAATTAATTCATTTTAAGAGCAGCTTAGTACGTTACTAACTATTCAGAAAATGTCCAGCCCACAAGAATTTTTTGTATTAGACCTGCTGGTTCAGAGTTTTATGTTTTTGTATGAAAGCTTTTAGTGATTTTGATACAGCTAAACGTTTTAACGTAACTGCATCTAGTTATATAGAGTTCGCAAAATAGACAAAGTAAAGTAGAGGTGCGGCATTAACAAGCAGCTCTGTCTAGTGCACCTGCCAAACTGTATTGCACACCTGCTAAACTGGCTGCTTTATTCTTACATTTACATTTACACATTTAGTCATTTAGCAGACGCTTTTATCCAAAGCAACTTACAAAGAGTTCGGGTTCGGAGTTCGGTCAATAAGCGATATGTCATACAAAGAGCAATAGTACAATAGGTGCTAATACAAAGTTACTAGTTTCAACAAAAGCTAGACCACTACCTGTTGAGAGAAGAGGGTTAGTGTAAGAATGTAAAGGGTCTGAATACTTAGGACCATGTGATATTTCAGTTTTTCTTTTTTAATAAATCTGCAAAAATGTCAACAATTCTGCGTTTTTCTGTCAATATGGGGTGCTGTGTGTACATTGATGAGAAAAAAAATAAACTTAAATGATTTTAGCAAATGGCTGCAATATAAGAAAGAGTGAAAAATTTAAGGGGGTCTGAATACTTTCCGTACCCACTGTATCGCTCTCCGAAGGGCCTTTTAGGAAGGGGACACCATACAAAACATCACTCCAAATAATTGACATTGACTGCGACGCTAAATCAGTATGTCCTAACACTGTGACATCATCAAATTGCGATCTTTCACACTAAGATATTAAGCCATTAAAAGTTCAATTATGATTTTTACTTTTATATTTTGAAAACGAAAAGATCAGAAAGGAGACTTACGGTAAGTCCTCCAGACGAGAAGCTTCATGTTGGGGATTCAATAGATCATAGCCAGCCTCATTGTAGATTTCCAGGTAAGATATGTGGGTTGTATAGACCATGCTGCAGTCCTGTAAACAGATACATTTCTTCAGTAAGGTACACAGTGAATTTGACATCCTTGTTAGTCCTGCATGACAGACAGATATTGTCCAGCCAATTGCAGCAGGTTTGAGGTCTAACAATATTTTTAACTAATGGCGAATAGAGGGAGTATTTCAAATATTTCAAATAAAATTTAATATATTATTATTATTATAACTTTCCATTCTGCAGTCGTATTAGTGCTGAAATTACACACTTTAACTTGAAAGGTAAATCTGAAAAGCAAATCTGTAAAATACTTTAAATAATGTTTTTTGGCCAAATATCATACATATAATCCTTGAGCCTTTTTTTTACATCAATAGAGCCACCTCATTATATATCTTAATTGTTCTACAGTGGAAATTAATAGGGGTGTGTAGCCCATCTATTTTATGGTTTATGGGTTGAAAGCTTAAGTGGAAACTCTTTATTTACCTTGCTAAAATGCTGATACAGGTACGAGAGAGTTCTGGGGATGATCCCTCGATCACTAAAGCGCTCTGCACCTCCTGTGATAGTAAAGGTCTTCCCACTTCCTGTTTGACCATAGGCGAAGATGGTACCATTGTAACCTGCCAGCACACTATTAAATAGACAGGTTATTAATGGTCTTTTGCAACTTGCTTTTCAAGAAAATTAAGTTTCCCTTACTTTAGCAGCTTTAAAAACAACACAAAACTTTCTCCTTTCAATTGTGATATGTCAATCAAAAAAACCCGTGAGAAAAACAGCAAGGTACTATGTTAAAATAAAATTATTTGTATGTCTGATTTTTGGATGAACTGTCCCTTTAACTGCAGGGACTATAAATAATGGAATTCAATAGGAGTAAAGTTATTGAGTGCGTGAAGTGTCCACACTTCATATTTTCAGTTGACAAACGTACATCATCCGGGTACTTAAAGTGCACTTCTTCTCTTGAGAATTTTCAATGTGAACACACTACTCACACTAATTATACTACAAACTGGCATAGCATAGTGTATAATTGCACAATATGGGACACACCTAAAGTCTAAGCAAGCAGCAGATGGATGTAATGCCAACTGAATTAAAAAAAATAAAGAAGAAGGGAGACAAAAGGAAACACAGGAAACAAAAGTAAAAGAAACAAACTCTATAGCAGTACTAACAAGCTGAATGCTGTTTCCAAACATCTGCTCTAATGATCCTGATTTCCAAACCTTAAGAAACCCTATTTTAATGAATGTACCTGATAACTACCAACCTGAAACACCTGAAAAGTATGGTGTCAGAGTTTGTTGCCATTTGTTGGATCAGTGTGAATTAGCTCATAGAAGTTGTGGAATAATTTTTCATAAATCATTCTCGTTTAGATTTAAGAAAAGTACAATTAAAAGGTATATTCAGAGGCAGCATATCAAGGTAGGAAAACATCAAGGCAAGTCCGAATCCAATGTTTGATTCACTTCCTGTCTGAGATACCTCAATCAGGTCGATATTTGAAGGCATCATAGATGTATCCTTTGCTGCCTTGAGCAGGGTCTAGTTAAAAAAAAACTGGCAGCCAAGAAAGCGGCTAGGGCAGTTATTGTGTAAATAAAGTTCTATTTAAAGTTCGATACTTTTTACAAGTATCGATAAACTTCATGACATGATACTTTTATCGATACTTGAGTTGTTTTTCTGTGTATTCGGGTGTTAAATGGAAAATTAGAAGCTGCTACGGGTCATTTTCCATCCCTGAATAATGTCTGCTAAAGTTTGCTTGACGTTTGTGTGATATCTAGGGCTATATGATTTCCGCGATGTATTTGTAATCTGCTTGTTTCGCATGTTTATGAGTGAAAGAGTGGCATGGTTGCGTTTGTGGAGCTTTCAGCGTCCACGTTTCACAACGAGCAAGCTTCCGTCAAACCCCCCTTTGTGCAACCCATCAAAATAAAAGTCCTTTATTTAAGAACAAGTTATAACGTTGATTTTAATAATTCGGCCACGGAGTATATTTACTTACTTTAGTAAATTGAAGTACATGTGCTAGTAAAATTATAAAAAATAGTACATATTATTAAAAAAATATTACTTGCTTAGAATACAGTACTTAGATTTATGTAGACCTAAAACCATAGAGGAAGACATAAATACAAACTACCAGCCAAATAACCATAATGATGTAAAGTACATATGTTGAATTACATTATGATGTGCTCCAATGCACATGCTAAGTGCTGTAAGTGGTGTGCTAAGGAACACACACAAGTTTTGTTATCTTGCATTTTCGGTTTGCTCAGAAGCATTTGTAAAATGCAGTTCTAAAGCTCAGCTGTTATAAAGAAACTTAAAATAAATGTTGAACATCTTTTCACATCTTGTCTTTTTACATCAAATTATAGAGCGTAGTATCGATAAGAGTATTGATAAATTCCGGTATCGATAAGCTGTATCGATATCGGTATCGCTTTCGATAAAATCTTAACATACCCATCTCTACAAAGGAGACCTCTATATATATTGCCGCTGCGCTACCTCTGAAGGCTGTCCGAATGTGTTTCTCAGAGCTGCCTTCATGTCTAAATACTGCCTCCAAAGGCATTGACTCACAAGACAGCGAGGCAACAAGTCAGCAGCCTAAGTTTTGCGACGCAGCCTGTCTGTGTGTGTGTGTGCGTGATTTTTTCCCCCAAACCAGTTAATAAAAAACCACGCTTCCGCCGCCATTCCTCGCACATCTAGCAATTTCGTTGGTCAACTCTGTTCCAAAACTGTTATACAGGTCCTTCTAAAAAAATTTGCATATTGTGATAAAGTTCATTATTTTCCATAATGTAATGAAAAAAAATTAAACTTCCATATATTAGATTCATTGCACACCAACTGAAATATTTCAGGTCTTTTATTGTTTTAATACTGATGATTTTGGCATACAGCTCATGAAAACCCAAAATTCCTATCTCAAAAAATTTGCATATCATAAAAAGGTTCTCCATACGAGCTATTAACCTAATCATCTGAATCAACTAATTAACTCTAAACACCTGCAAAAGATTCCTGAGGCTTTTAAAAACTCCCAGCCTGGTTCATTACTCAAAACCGCAATCATGGGTAAGACTGCTGTCCAGAAGGCCATCATTGACACCCTCAAGCAAGAGGGTAAGACACAGAAAGAAATTTCTGAACGAATAGGCTGTTCCCAGAGTGCTGTATCAAGGCACCTCAGTGGGAAGTCTGTGGGAAGGAAAAAGTGTGGCAAAAAAAGCTGCACAACGAGAAGAGGTGACCGGACCCTGAGGAAGATTGTGGAGAAGGACCGATTCCAGACCTTGGGGGACCTCCGGAAGCAGTTGACTGAGTCTGGAGTAGAAACATCCAGAGCCACCGTGCACAGGCGTGTGCAGGAAATGGGCTACAGAGAAGCAGCACTGGACTGTTGCTCCATGGTCCAAAGTACTTTTTTCGGATGAAAGCAAATTTTGCATGTCATTCGGAAATCAAGGTGCCAGAGTCTGGAGGAAGACTGGGGAGAAGGAAATGCCAAAATGCCTGAAGTCCAGTGTCAAGTACCCACAGTCAGTAATGGTCTGGGGTGCCATGTCAGCTGCTGGTGTTGGTCCACTGTGTTTTATCAAGGGCAGGGTCAATGCAGCTAGCTATCAGGAGATTTCGGAGCACTTCATGCTTCCATCTGCTGAAAAGCTTTATGGAGATGAAGATTTCATTTTTCAGCACGACCTGGCACCTGCTAACAGTGCCAAAACCACTGGTAAATGGTTTACTGACCATGGTATTACTGTGCTCAATTGGCCTGCCAACTCTCCTGACCTGAACCCCATGACCTGAAGAGAAAGTTGAGAGATGCAAAACCCAACACTCTGGATGAGCTAAAGGCCGCTATCGAAGCATCCTGGGCCTCCATAATACCTCAGCAGTGCCACAGGCTGATTGCCTCCATGCCACGCCGCATTGAAGCAGTCATTTCTGCAAAAGGATTCACGACCAAGTATTGAGTAGATAACTGGTCGGATGAAATGCTAATTTTTTGAGATAGGAATTTTGGGTTTTCATGAGCTGTATGCCAAAATCATTAGTATTAAAACAATAAAAGACCTGAAATATTTCAGTTGGTGTGCAATGAATCTAAAATATATGAAAGTTTAATTTTTATCATTACATTATGGAAAATAATTAACTTTATCACAATATGCTAATTGTTTGAGAAGGACCTGTATGTTGTATGAATTAAAACATAGAAAAGCTTCAAGTGCTTCGAATATTATCTGCAAATTTAAAATAGACAAGTAATCTGCACCATTTTTTTTTTTTTAAACGTTTTCTTTATTTCCTCTGGCTGTTTTTGATAACTTTTTTTGGAATGTATAATTTTCATTATTGGTTCTGTGTACTGATGTCATTTACATTCAATGTTGTATTTCTTTCATTTGAAAGAGAACCCAGTAGTTTGTGCTCTGCCTCTCGCATGTTAAAACATGTTTTCTCACACTGTATACAATACACCAGCACAATTCATTATCGTTGCTGTTTTGAACCTTAGCCGGGGAAAGTTTGTATTCTGCGGGCTATTGAGTTCTTTCTGCTTTATCATCAATAGCATTAAAAAAGCTACTGACACCCATGCTTATAACATTTCTTTGTGGGGCGAGGGCACTGAACTACAAAAAAAGCGCATGGCTGAGGGAGGGGAGATGAAATGGAGGGGTTTGTTCTATCAACTCCGCATTTGGAAGAGATTTCAAACTAAATGTCCATGTAAGAGTTCGGTAACTAATACAAATATCAAATAATACATAATTTTATTTAACAAGGGTTTAAATTTGTTACATGCATTCAATTAATGCTTTATTCGGTCTGCATTTGGCTCATTCTCCGCCTATATAGCTATATTATCAACCTGAAGAACTCTAGCTTTAATCTTTAATGTGTTGCCTCCTGTCATGTAATAATGAATGTATCACATTGAATTTCATGGTTTCACAGTACATATGGTTAAGTACTGAAGGTGCAAACTCTCCCTTTGTGCCTCCTGGCCGAAAGTTTCACATGTAAATGTTTTTTTAACTGCTGCCCTTCCCCATCTGCAGCACTCAATGTGGTTGACTACCTACTGTGTATGTATAATATATAGCCTATAAAGAAAGGTAAACTTACTTATCAGCAACAGGCTTCGCAATAGCCTCAAAAATTTCTTCTTGATTGATTGTTCGGTCGAAAACCTTTTGGAACCTATAGCAAATAAATATAAAATTGGACCTTAGGACAACAAAAACTTTAATCTGATTTACTGCGGTCACAGACCTGAAGAAAACAATGTAGCCCAATTACTTTAAAACCCCTCTTATGCATTTAAACACAATTAGAGCACCAAGATGCAAAAAAATGTAAAAGATAACAAATTAATTTAACCCTGACACGGGAAATGCATTTAAAAAATGAAAATTCTTCCCTGCATTTATTCATTAAAAAGATAACTGGAATACACATCTACCCTAACAGATGAAATGACTGTTTATAAGCTTATTTGCAAAAAAATTTTTTAACTAAACATAGGTGCTGTAATAAGATACTGCAGCATTTTAATAAAAAAAACTATGCAGACCAATTGATTAGTAAATAAATACGGTTTACTTACACAAACAATTACACCTTAAATTTGTAGGGCAAAGTGTTAAATGTGGATAAGGCAGTGGAATAAGATGGGACATGCAAATAACTTTACTATTGCGTTGAATTACAGAAAAGATAGTTTAGTTTAATTAATGAACATATATTTAATGTAGACATTCAGTAGTCAAATATGAACTATTACGCATAAGAGTAAAATGCACATTTCTTCCCATATTTCTATTTTAAAATATTGACTTGGGTCTGGAGATTATAGCTGTCTAGATGGATCCTTGAATAAAAAATGATTGGAACCCTTGGCTTACTGTACGTTATAATTTAGTTGCGACAGGCTTTCCTTTACGTCACCTAAATATGTAGTTTTCCTTCTTGTTGTTGACAAAGCCATCTGCCAAGTCTCTGGGGACTACAAACTCCAAACTGTCGCACTGCTCCTCGCAGTCCACGGAGTACACCTAAAAAGGGGAACATTTGTTATACATTCTAGACATATTAGTGGACATTTGTATTTCATCAATTCATTATTCATATATTCTGCCAGCATGACATGCGCGCTGTTTTAGCAGCAATGATGTAAAAAAAGCACCTGAATTGACTTTACTCATTAAACACCATGCGACGATTCGCACATATAGTCATGGGATAAATATCATGTTTATAATCTACTTGAAGACATCGCGGTACGATGTCTTGTGTAAAGCGATGCACAGGCTAAAAGCACTCACCGTGGGGGGTTTCTTCGTCGGTTTTACGCGGGCGAAGATTTGAATAGTTTGTTTAACCATTGTGTAAAACAAAATACTATTAAATATAATGATTATGGTACTTTTTATAGTTGCCTATTCGAAGCGAATGCTTGGCGTCGCGTTTATTCAAAGACGACAGGAGTGCTCGACTTCTCGCGGCATGTGATATCACACGACCGCGAGAGAGCCATCCGAGGTCATAGGAAGCAGACGGGTCTCGCATTGCTCTCGCGGTGCTTTGATGTCATTGACGTTCGGTCTGAGCAGCGCTGCGAGTCGCATACACGATCCATTTTCATTTCCTGTGTTTGCAGCGGTTACTAGGCAATCAAATGGACAGGGTGGGTGCTTCTCAGTTCTTGTTTTACACCCTCGTCCCTTTCCTCGCGTCTTATCTTCACCCAGTGGCGTAGCGTCATATTGGGGGCCGGCATCCCAGTTTTTTTTCATGGCCGTCTATACTGTAGAAAATAACTAGATGACTGATCTCAGATCTGGCGTCTCATTTATAAAAGATTGCGTAGAACTCGGTTTTATAAAGCACAATTTTTGTTAATATCAGCGTTCTGGCAAACGTTCATCTTTAGACGAAGAAAATAAATTTCATTGACACAGAAACAGAGGTTCTTGTGAGTGAGGTAGACCAAAGAAAAGTTTTTTTGGCATAACTGTACTACAAAAAAAGGCATTGAATAAATAATAAACAACATTAACAATTTACAATTCTCAAAGGCAGACATATTTGCAAATACAATATGTAAGAATTAGTTTTTACACTAAGTGTACAATCGTGAATAGCAAAAAAAATGAAAAATTTAATAAAAAATAGTAAAAACATTTATAGAAGGTAAGTTCTACAAGGATCAGCGAGGAGTTATAGGGCACTTAGCTCACTGAAAAAACAGACAGTTTTCGTATATTTTACATTTGAAAGTGTATCAAGCAAGGCAGCAAAAAGTTCATTAGAAAAATTAGAAAAGGATGGGGGATTTAAAAAAATCTGCATTTATGAATGAAGTGTTTAGCAACTTCAAGAAGGCTATTAACCAACTGATGTTGTGAATAATCTTTCTTAAGCACACCAAACTTAATTTGTTTGTGTTCAATGGGATTTACACATGCAATTGAACATGACATTTTACTGCACAAGTCCAAAACAACTTTGAGTAATCACAGTAAAGAAATATGTTCAGTGGTTTCAATATCAATTACACAGAATTGACAAGACTTTTCTCCAACATCAAATTTTGATTTGATAAATTCGTATTTTAAAGTGAAGTTCTTCCTTTTCAAAACTAGACGACAGGTATCTGTCGGGTGGCCAAGTGGACGAGCCCAGGAGTCGGGCCCTCCCCTTTTTTGAGGATCTCCACACCGAGGTATCTCGGTCATGGCAAAAACTTCATTCCTCTCTCGCAGAACTATGCCGGGCTACAGATTTGTCCCTCCATGCAACCAAGCAGATGGCTCATGCCGTCGGCCGTTCTATGGCTGCTTTAGTGACCACGGAGAGACACCTGTGGCTGAACCTCACGGGCATCAAGGACCGCGACCGTGCGCTACTCCTAGATGCCCCGACCTCGCCTTCCGGATTGTATGGGGTTGCGGTAAACACCGTTTTTACCAGGTTACGGGAGGCGAAACGCCACGAGGAGGCTTTTGTGAGGTATCTCCCCCATCGTGCCCAAGCGTCTGGAGTGTCGGCCACCCACTCCAGACTAGTTCCCCAGTCCCGACCAGACACACAGTCTCGGGTGGATCTGGTCTACCGGAGGCGTGAAGTCATCAAACAGAGTGTGGTGTATCGCGCCCCCGCTATTAAAAGGGCAGGGAAGTGTCCCACCGTGGCCCTCAAGCCACCTCAGGTGTGTCCCCACGGGGAGGGGTGCTTTATATTCCAAGAGAAATTAGAGGCTCCTCTTTGGCACCCTCACAGGGCCGCTATGCTATCTCAGCCGCTACAGGCGTTTCAGAGATTAGCGGTCTCAAAAATGCTAAATGTTCGGTCATCTCCTGCCACGATTCAGGATGCCGAATGTCTGGCATCCCCCCAACAAGACTAGGTGTCAACATTGATACCTCTAGAATTACAAGCTCTGCTGTAAAAAGGGACCATAAAACGTGTTCCCCTATCAGACAGAGTGTCAGGCTACTACAGCCGATACTTTCTAGTTTCCAAGATGTATGGGGCGTTGCGAACAATTCTAGATATTTGTGGATTGAACCGCTACCTAAAGACACACAAATTCAAAATGTTGACAATCAAGATGATTGTGTCTCAAATTCAGTGTCACGAACGATCTCAAAGACGCATCATCTCACATAGAGATCTTGCCACAACACAGGAAATTTCTGAGGTTCGCTTTCGGGGGCGAAGCTTACCAGTATCGGGTTCTTCCATTCGGCCTATCCTTGTCACCCCGCACATACACAAAGTGCATGGATGTAGCTCTGGTTCCTCTGCGATTCCAGGGCATCCACATTTTGAATTACATAGTCGACTGGCTGATTTTAGCTCAGTCTCGGGAGCTAGCACTTCGACATCAGGATGTCTTCCTAGTTCATCTCGAGACTCTCTGGTTAAGACTCAACGTCAAAAAGATTGTTCTTTCCCCTACACAAAATAAAACGTATTTGGGGATTATACAGGAATCGATCGCAATGCAGGCACAACTGTCACCTGCACGTGTCGAATCCATACAGAGCACCATGAGGAGCATCAGGCTAGGCCAGAAAGTGACATATCATCACTTTCAAAGAGTTCTAGGTCTCATGGCAGTGGCTTCTACAGTAATAACTCTGGGCCTCCTGCATATGAGACCGTTTCAGTGTGGCTCAAAGCCAGGGGGTTTCATCCAAGGGCCAACCCCCGGAGGCATACAAGGGTGACGCGCCAGGGGTTTCGCACCCCTCCTATGTGGTTCAGACCTCGGTTTTTTACTTTAGGTCCCACTCTCAGTCCGTTTTGTCGTCGCAAGATGCTAACGACAGACGCATCCCTGGGTAGCGGTCTTAAATGTACGTCCAGCCCAAGGGATCTGGAGAGGTTATCTTCTCGATTGGCACATCAATTGCCTCAGAATGATGGCTGTATTTCTGGCCCTGAAATAGGTCCTCCGGCAGTTACGAGGCTACCATGGCCTAGTGCGGGGGGACAAGACGTCAGTAGTCTCGTACATAAATCCCCTGCGGTCGCGCCACCTCAACAAATTGGCCCAGCAGATCCTACCCTGGGCAGATTCCTGTCCCTCAGAGCGATTCACATCCCGGGCATATGAATTTGGGAGCAGACTTGCTGTCCAGGCAAGCTGTGAAGAACGGGAATGGAAACTCCACCCGAGATAATCAGACAAATCTGGGAAAGATTTTACGAAGCAGAGGTGGCTCTTTGCTACACATGAGACAGCACAATGTCCCCCTTACTTCTCTCTGAGTCATTCAGCTCCCCCGGTTCTGTCAACCTTGCACTGGTTACCTATAAAGCATCGCATTAACTTTAAAATCTTGCTTTACTGGAATCCCCTGGTTAGGCATGGTTTCCCTCTGAGATTTTATTTCTCCTTTTGGGTTCCTCGTCCACCGTTTGCATACTGTTTTGCACTGTTTGCCTGGCGTCCAGGGCTGCGTCCAGGGCTGCTAGAATTTTATAGTCTTATTTAATAAACACTGCATATAGGAATTTATAGTGTCTCTGATATTCGACCTGTGTTTTGACTTGGATAACCTTTTATGTTTTGCTTATAGTCAATGTTTTCTTGTACAGCTGCTTTGTAACAATGAAAATTAAGTAATAAAGCTGACTTGACTTGCTAGGGAAGGCCTGAGTAATAAGTCCAAGAGGCCATTCATTCCTAGGTGCTTGGCTGTTCTTAAGGAGAAAAGCGCTTCCAGGCTGAATGTTTGGCTGAGTGAACTGCCATTTCTTGCGGGCCTGCAGTGTTGGGAGGAATTGTTTCCTCCAGCAGTCCCAGAAGGTGTTGGACAGCTGCTGAACCTACCCCACTGGGACTTGTAGAGGTCTGCAACTCCAAACTCACCAGCAGGCGCAGGCACACTGTTCGTCTTTTGTGTAAGAAGAGCAGCTGGCGTGAGTATGAACAAGTCATCAGGGTCCATGGTCACTGGAACAGGTGGCCGGGCGTTGATGATCGCTGCGACTTCTGCCATGAAAGTCACCAGCACTTCGTGGGTGTGCTTGTCTTTCAGCTGGAGGAATTGCGTCCAGAATCCTCCTTGCCAGCCCTATCATTCACTCCCATGATCCACCCCAATGGGATGCATGTGGGGGATTACAACTCCAATCTGGTTGTTGCCATTACTGTCTGTCACTTTCAGGTAGCACACAGCACCGATAGCTTTGACTGACGCATCACAGAACACACACAGTTCTCTTCTTACCGCTGCTGATGGTGAGGCTTCTGTGTTGCGCCTTGGGATGGAAAGTTCAGCGAGCTCGGACAGAGTGGCTCTCCATGACGTCCAGGCATCTTCCATGGCAGGAGGTAAGGGCGCGTCCCAGTCACCATTCTCCGTTGTGAGCTCTCGCAGGATAGCCTTGCCTTGAACTGTGACGGTGCAACAAATCCAAGTGGGTCATAGAGGCTATTGATTGTGGACAAGACACCCCGCCGTGTGTAAGGCCTGGTCTCACTGGAGACATTAAAAAGGAAACTGTCTGTCTTGAGATTCCAGTCAAGCCAGAGACTTGGTCAAGGTCTTTGAGGTCACTCGCGTGGTCACTGGATTGAAAGGAGTCCATGACCTCTTTGTTGTTCGCTGCAATCTTGTGAAGTCTCAGATTTGACTTGGAGAGCACATCCTGTGTCCTTTTTAACAGGCTAATAGCATCTAGAACTGTGTGCAGGGACTTCGAGCCCATCATCGACATGCAACACAAAGTGCTGCACATTTGAGACGACGTGGAATTGGTTGCTTTGGACAGACTTGTGTAGGCAAGGCAAGGCAAGTTTATTTATATAGCACATTTCATACACAATGGTAATTCAAAGTGCTTTACATAGAAGAAATTAAAAATACCCATTTGATAAAACAGTGAAGAAATAAGATAAATAAAATAGTTTAGAATAGAAAACTAAATAAAATAGAAAATAAATCGAATAGAAAATAAATAAAAAGCACAAGCACAAAGAGTCGGACGGTCAAAGGCACAGTGCACATTAATTAAATGCAAAGTTAAACTAATGTGTTTTGAGTTTGGATTTGAATGTGACTACTGTGGGAGCACATCTGATCTCTTCTGGAAGCTGGTTCCAACTGTGGCTCGCATAATAGCTAAATGCAGACTCTCCTTGCTTAGAGTGAACCTGTCATGATTCTGCCTGCTCTTGTCTTGATTTTCTGGTCTAGGGGCAGAATCATGACAGACCCACGTGTTTTATGTGGAGAGAAACATATTATTGTCAATCAGGACATAATATGCGTTCTCTCCTGTCTCGTCATTTGGCCCCGCCCCTCTCGTTCCTAGTATAGCTTTCCTCCTGTGTCGCATTACCCACTCCTGCCCATCGTTATCTCCTTTGTTAGTCTCCCTATATAATACCCTCTTGTCCATTGTCTTGTGCTGGTTGATTGTACCTGTGTACGTGTTACCTTGGATGTACCTGTATACCTGTATGCTGTTCATGGTCCCTGTTCATGTTTCCGGTAAAGTTTATGGTCTTGTACACTGTTTGTTTAGTTCTTAGTTGTTTCTTTTTGCCCCCCTTGTGGGAAGTCTTTGTTTTTAGTTTTGGATAGTGTTTTCTCCCCATTGTGGGTGTTTGTTTTGTGTTTTATATTAAAGTCTCTGTTTAACCCCTTCATCATCCGTGTCTGCCTGCACTTGGGTTCTCCCCTCACAATTCACGACAGAATCAACCAGCCATTACTGAACCCAGCAGGCAGCAATGGCCACACGGGCCCGGAAGCCTCGTCTTCTCTGCGGCGTCCAACAAGGGAATACTGACTTGGAAAGTTATTTGGGCAGGTTCCTGGATGTCGCAGAGGAGATGGTCCGTGGTGAGGAGGAGCTGGCGGTGCTTTTTAACGCCGGTCTGAGGGACCCTCTTTCGCCAGCGGAGATGAGATCGCTGAAGCCGTTGGAGTTTGAGGATGTGTGGAGGTGCGCCGTCGCACGCTCTGAGCTCAGGATCTCAGGCCAACTTGGCTATTCATCTCCGCTGGCCGCAGTTCCAGAGGGTCGTGCCCTGCAGATCGGGGTTATGGGCATCACCACACCATCTGCTCCACCACCTACAGCCTCCTCACCCGCAGTCAGTTTTGGTGGCAAGCGTGGCAGACGGGAATCCTGGGGGTCCTCGTCCGAGGCCTCCAATCCCGAGCCGCCCGTGCCCTTCTCGTCATTCCTTCAGCCGCCCACCAGGCGGGTGGCTCGGCTGAGGAAGAAGAGGCAACGGAGGGCGGTCTCGAGTCCGGTGGTCCCAAGTCCGGTGGTCCCGTCAAGTCCGGTGGTCCCGTCAAGTCCGGTGGTCCCGTCAAGTCCGGTGGTCCCGCCAAGTCCGGTGGTCCCGTCAAGTCCGGTGGTCCCGTCGAGTCCGGTGGTCCCGTCGAGTCCGGTGGTCCCGTCGAGTCCGGTGGTCCCGTCGAGTCCGGTGGTCCCGTCGAGTCCGGTGGTCCCGTCGAGTCCGGTGGTCCCGAGTCCGGTGGTCCCGAGTCCGGTGGTCCCGAGTCCGGTGGTCCCGAGTCCGGTGGTCCCGAGTCCGGTGGTCCCGAGTCCGGTGGTCCCGAGTCCGGTGGTCCCGAGTCCGGTGGTCCCAAGTCCGGTGGTCCCGCAGGCGCCCAGTCCTGTTCCTCAGCCGGCCTTCCAGCCGGCCTCAAGTCCTGTTCCTCAGCCGGCCTTCCTGCCGGCCTCAAGCCCTGTTCCTCAGCCGGCCTTCCAGCCGGCCTCAAGCCCTGTTCCTCAGCCGGCCTTCCAGCCGGCCTCAAGCCATGTTCCTCAGCCGGGGACTCCTAGAGCCCCTGGGACTTCGCGCTCTCGAGCGCCGCCCCCCAGGGTGTCCCCTAAGTCCCCTGGGACTCCGCGCTTCCGAGCGCCAGGGACAAAAACTGTTCCCCCTTATCCCAACCCCTTTGGACTTCCCCCCATGGACTCATGTGTTCCCCCCATGAACTTTGTTGTTCCCCCTCCCCCCCTCCCTTGTTTGTTATTTTTAGTATGTCACCCTAACCCTTTTATCATGTATTCTTGTATGCCCCTAATTGTGTTTACCATGTTTTGTTGGATGTTGTCTGTTTCCCAGTCGGTCTTGTCTCGTTAGTCTGCTCCCTTGGTGAACGCCAGGGGGCGTTCATTAAGGGGGGGGTTCTGTCATGATTCTGCCTGCTCTTGTCTTGATTTTCTGGTCTAGGGGCAGAATCATGACAGACCCACGTGTTTTATGTGGAGAGAAACATATTATTGTCAATCAGGACATAATATGCGTTCTCTCCTGTCTCGTCATTTGGCCCCGCCCCTCTCGTTCCTAGTATAGCTTTCCTCCTGTGTCGCATTACCCACTCCTGCCCATCGTTATCTCCTTTGTTAGTCTCCCTATATAATACCCTCTTGTCCATTGTCTTGTGCTGGTTGATTGTACCTGTGTACGTGTTACCTTGGATGTACCTGTATACCTGTATGCTGTTCATGGTCCCTGTTCATGTTTCCGGTAAAGTTTATGGTCTTGTACACTGTTTGTTTAGTTCTTAGTTGTTTCTTTTTGCCCCCCTTGTGGGAAGTCTTTGTTTTTAGTTTTGGATAGTGTTTTCTCCCCATTGTGGGTGTTTGTTTTGTGTTTTATATTAAAGTCTCTGTTTAACCCCTTCATCATCCGTGTCTGCCTGCACTTGGGTTCTCCCCTCACAATTCACGACATGAACCCTTGGTATTTCTAGCTGATGCGATCCTAATGACCTGAGTCCTTTGACCTTTTGGGTCTGTATTCAATGAGCATATCTGCAATGTATTGAGGTCCTAGGCCCTTGAACGATTTATATACCAGTAATAAAGCTTTAAAATCTATCCTATATGTAACTGGTAGCCAGTTTAAAGACCTCAGAACTGGTGTGATATGATCATATTTTCTGGTTCTGCTCAGAATCCTTGCCACAGCGTTCTGTATGAGCTGAATCTGTCTTATGGTCTTTTTGGGGAGGCCAGTAAGGAGTCCATTACAATAATCCACCCTGCTGGTGATGAAAGCATGCACAAGTTTCTCTAAGTCTTGACTGGAAACAAAGCATCTAATTCTTGCAATATTTTTCAAATGATAATATGCTGATTTAGTTATTGCTTTGACATGACTACTGAAGCTAAGGTCTGACTCTAGAGACACACTGAGATTCCTGACTTGATTTTTTGTTGTTTGACCTTTAGAGTGAAGGTACGCGTTCACCTTGAGAACCTCATCTTTATTTCCTTTTTATTTCTTTGTTTAACTGAAGAAAGTTTTGACACATCCAACTATTTATTTCATCAATGCATTTGAGCAGGGAGTAAATGGGGATGTAATCATTAGGCGATAGGGCTAAGTATATCTGTGTGTCGTCTGCATGGTTGTGGTAAGCAATTTGGTTATTTCTCATTATTTGGCTCATTGGGAGCATGTACAGGTTGAATAGGAGAGGCGCAAGAATTGAGCCTTGGGGGAGTCCGCATGTCATGGATGTCCACTCAGACTTATGGTCACCTATACTCACATAATAATCTCTCGCTTCTAGGTATGACCTGAACCATTTTAGGACTATCCCAGAAAGCCCCACCCAGTTTTCCAGCTTGTCTATATAGTATGTTGTGATCGACCGTGTCAAATGCAGCACTGAGGTCGAGTAGGACCAGCACTGATAATTTGCCTGAATCAGTACTTAAGCGAATGTCGTTTACTATCTTAATGAGCACTGTCTCTGTGCTGTGATGCGGGCGGAACCCAGATTGAAAATTGTCAAAGTATCCGTTTGAGCTTAAGAATTTGTTCAGCTGGTTGAAGACAACTTTTTCAATGATCTTACCTATGAAGGGAAGATTTGAGATCGGTCTATAGTTGTTTAATATGGTCTTATCCAAATTGCTCTTTTTCAGGAGGGGTTTGACAACAGCAGTTTTCAGGGAGTTTGGGAAACTTCCAGAGAGAAGCGAGGCATTTACCACATCTAGGAGATCTGCTTCTAAACAGTAGACCATGGATATGCAAGTAAATATGGATTACCTCAGGGATCTGTTCTAGGACCCATGCTGTTCTCCATGTACATGCTGCCCCTCGGAAACATTATTAAAAAAAATGGAATTAGCTTCCATTGCTATGCAGATGATACTCAGCTATACATCTCATCAAGACCAGATGATTCCTCCCAGCTATCCAAATTGGCAGAGTGCATTGAAGATATAAAACATTGGATGATCTAAATTCAAAGGCAGTTATTATAACTGAAATGATCACGGACAATAGTTTTGATATACTCTGTCCTACCGAGACCTGGCTTAAACCAAATGATTACTTAGGTCTAAATGGGTGTACCCCACCAAGCTACTGTTATATGCATGAGCCACATCCGGTTGGTCGGGGTGGGGGTGTCGCTACAATACTTAGAAACTTTCTTACTGTAACTCAGAAAACAAAGCATAAGTTTAAATCATTTGAAGTGCTTGCGTTGAATATAATTAATCCTAACAAAAGTAAAAAAACAAGTAAAAAAAGTAAAAAACCATTGCTTTCTTTTACATTGGCTTCTATGGTACAATAGCACCACTTGCGCCCTTAAAAAAGAAACACGTAAACTAGAGCGCAAATGGAAAAAAATCCCAATTAGTGGTATTTCAAATTTCGTGGAAAGAGAGTGCAAACTGTTAAAGAAAGACACCAAAAGCTGCAGGCTGAGCACCCCCGTAACCTGATAGAAACAAACATCAACAATCCAAAGGTTTTTATTTAGCACAGTTACTAAATTAACAAATAAACAGACATCATTTGACCTGGTGTCACGGATGGAACAGGAGTCAGACAGGTGATATGTGAAATGTAACTTTATTTGCAGAAACACGGATTCAGTGAGAGAAATGGTGAGTTTAAGAATAGTAAATAACCAGACTGGAACTGAACTGAACTGAACTGAACTGAACTGAACTGAACTGAACTGAACTGAACTGAACTGAACACAATGTGTCTTGTTTGCAGATGGCAGATGAAGGCTTTTTTTGGATGAAGACTGCCGTGTTCTCAGATAAGCAGCGAGAGTGAGTCTGTGAGTCTTGTATTGACGAGACCAGACATTGAGTAAATGACTGAGTGCTGAATATAAAGGTGGTGGACTAATGAGGTGCAGGTGATGGTGATTAGTATTCATTGGCAGGTGAACGAGTGGGAGGGGTGAGTGATGATGTGGGTGATGATGGTGTAATCCTGACAAATTATTCCACTGCACCTTGGTAGCAATGAATTCATGAAATTCTTTACAGAGAAAATCAAAAACATACGAGACAAAATAGTAAAAACTCAACCTCCAAGTCTGTCCTATGAATTAGTACCAACCATCGCCCCAAAAGAAAGGCTCCAGACCATAACATACTTAAATCTAGATTAAAGACACATCTTTTCAGCCAAGCATTTACTTAAATGCAAAGAATGCTAAATAAACGACCTGAAGACTGCATTTATTAGATATTATTTACTACTGTAATGGAAATGTTCTAGTCTTTCTTCATGACGTGTTGGTCTTTATGTTTTTGAAGTGTTTATCTTTGTTTTAAGGGGCATCACTTCTCGTAAACCAGCTCGGGATTCTTGCTGGAGGGCAAAGGGAGGGGGTGTCACGTTTTAATACTACATAAACTCTGTGTGCAGGAGAGAGGAGGGCCTTTTTTCTGCACCATGCTCATTGCTTATGATGCAGATTAAACAACAATAAAATACTTTGCAAAGTACCTCATGCCTCTCTGTGCATTGAGTTTGTCTGGGCTGACTCAACTAGTTTAAGGAATAAGAAAATTCCACAACAATTTGGCGACGAGGAATGGGATCGAGAGAGTGGCTCTCTGAGACCGGTGTTAAACAGCACCGCCAGCTCCTCCTCCCCGAAGACGCCCTGTCCTGCGATGTCCAGGAACCTCTCCACATAATCATCCACAGTCTCACTTCCCTGGCGAAGGCTGCAGAGGCGGCGGGCCAAGCTAGACCGGCCAGTGTCCATGCTGCTGCTGGGTTCAGTCTTGGCTCGTTGGTTCTGTCACGGGACAGGTAGAGAGAAGAACCCAAGCGCAGGCAGCAATAAGGGGTGCCGCCACAGGTCGTTCGTGGTCCACGACCTCATCGAACTCCTTTGACTCATCTCCGCTGGTTGCGATACCAGAGAGTGGTCCTCTGCAGATCAGGAATGTGGGCATCGCCACGCACCACTCCCCAACCTCTGAAGCCTCTCCACAACCGCCCAGTCTCACTGGCAAGCGAGGGAGACGGGAATCCTGGGGGTCCTCGTTTGAGACCTCCAATCCCGAGCCGCTCATCCCATTCTCTTCATTCCTGCAGCCGGCCTCCAGGCGGGGGGCTCGGCTGAAGAAGAGGCAACGGAGGGCGGCTCGGAGGGCGGCTCGAAGGGTGGTCCCGTCGAGCCCGGTGGTCCCGTCAATCCCGGTGGTCCCGTCAAGTCCGGTGGTCCCGGTGGTCCCGTCAAGTCCGGGGGTCCCGTCAAGTCCGGTGGTCCCGGTGGTCCCGTCAAGTCCGGTGGTCCCGTCAAGTCCGGTGGTCCCGTCAAGTCCGGTGGTCCCGGTGGTCCCGTCAAGTCCGGTGGTCCCGGTGGTCCCGTCAAGTCCGGTGGTCCCGGTGGCCTTTCAGCCGGCGTCTCAGCCTCAGCCGGCCTTCCTGCCGGCCTTCCAGTCGGTGTCACAGCCGGCCTTCCAACCGGCCTTCCAGTCGGTGTCTCAGCCGGCCTTCCATCCGGCCTTCCACCCGGCCTTCCAGCCGGTGTCTCAGCCGGCCTTCCAACCGGCCTTCCAGCCGGCGTCTCAGCCCCAGCCGGCCTTCCAGCCGGCGTCTCAGCCCCAGCCGGCCTTCCAGCCGGCCTTCCAGCCGGCGTCTCAGCCTCAGCCGGCCTTCCAGCCGGCCTTTCAGCCGGTGTCACAGCAGGGGACTCCTAGAGCCTCTATGACTCCCCCTAAGACTGTTCCACCCCATCCATTCCCTTTTGGACTGCCCCCTAGTCACTCTTTGCCTCCACCCCCCCTCCCTTGTTTGTTATTTTTATTGTCTCACCCGAACCCTTTTGTTATTATTTCTTGTATGCCCCTAGTCATGTTTACAATGTTTTGTTGGTTTATGTCTGTTACCCAGTCTGTCTTGTCTTGTTAGTTGCTCCCTTGGTGAACACCAGGAGTCGTTCATTAAGGGGGGGGATTCTGTCATGATTCTGCCTTCTCTTGTCTTGATTTTCTGGTCTAGGGGCAGAGTCATGACAGATCCACGTGTTTTATGTGGAGAGAAACATATTATTGTCAATCAGAACATAATATGCGTTCTCTCCTGTCTCGTCATTTGGCCCCGCCCCTCTCGTTTCTAGTATAGCTTTCCTCCTGTGTCTTATTACCCATACCTGCCCATCGTTATCTCCTTTGTTAGTTTCCCTATATATATACCCATTTGTTTATTGTCTTGTTGCTCGTTGGTTGTATATGTTGCCTGTTCTTGTAAATCTTGTACCTCGTGGAAACTGTTTGCTCTATCCCTACGCTGTGTCCCAGCGGTAGTATCCTGTTCTTGTTACCCTCTGTGAGTTTTCATTCTTGTTTTTTGCTGTCTTTGTTATCCCCTGGATTTTACCCCCTCGTGGGTTTTTGTTTTTTCATTAAAATCCGTGTTACCCCTTATTGCTGCCTGCGCTTGGGTTCTTCTCTCTACCTGTCCCGTGACAGGTGGTGAGTATGATTTCCCCTAGTATATGCAATGAAGAACTGCTTTTTCCTACTGTATGCAATGAAGGTCTGCTTATCTAACATTCCATGATGAATGAAACCGCTTTCCGAACTTTGCCAAAATGCACAATGCTTGTGTGCAATAAACTGCTTGAATTTTTGATAGATTAAGGGGCAACAAATACTGTGATTCACAAGATTTGCCAGAGTCTAAACTTTAAATTTGCCAGAGTCTAAACTAGCTTTGTATTCCCTAAATGCTATTGGCTCTACTTTAAAATAATTTATGTCAAAAGGGTGCAATGCGAGTTGGGTAGTGTCAAATTTCAATACAGGTTTCTCATGTCTGACTGCTGCCCGATTAATTTGCTGGGCAGAGACATAATGTGTATGATGACAGATTGAACATGATACCAACACGACCCGAGTGCAGCGCTCGTACAGCTGTACGATGTAGAGAATGTATTGCCTCACACCAGCCTCACGAAGTTGATTGCAGCGGCGTGGGCAGATGTGGGTGTTTTTGCTGACAAATATGTGCACGCCATAGAATGGGTTCAAAGGGATGACGTGCAATATTCAAATTCGTTGCACGCCCATCGTGAGAGTCATGCCTGTCTGTCAGCAACAAGGGGACCTGAAGTGTTTTCACACACAAAAAGATTAATGATGAGAGTTGACATACCAGAAAATTTGGGAAGGTGCTCGTACAACCGTGGGTAACAGGAAAATATTTAGGAACTGTGAGCCTGTTGTGATAACGCCCAAGGGTAATTTTCGTAATGTCTGCCCATTTTCTGTTTGAACCAGATATGATCTAGGATTTACCTCTTTTAGAACTGTAGCTTTCTTTCTCCATCCAGTAGGCTCCTCAACTCTAACTGTATCTTGTAGTGAAGGAGGTTTCATATGTCGAGCTCCCTTGTCATAATATACTTTCTGCTTCTCTTTAAGATGTTGCATTTCTTTCAATGATAGACTGTTGTTTTCTGTTTTCAAGGATAATTTTGGCAGTGTGTCACACAGTTTTCGGTTCATCAATAACTCACCAGGAGATAATCCACAACTGAGTGGAGAAGAACAGTAACTCAGAAGAGACAGATTTACATCACACCTGCTTGCTGCAGCTTTTTTCAAAAGTCTTTTTACAATTTGTACCCCCTTTCTGCTTTGCCATTTGCCTTTGGATGAAGAGGGCTTGAAGTAGTATGCTTCAACCCATACTGTTCTGCAAACAGCCTGAATTCACGACTATTATACTGAGGACCATTGTCACTTTGCACAATATGAGGAATTCCATGCTTTGCAAAAATGCATTTCATGCGTTGAATCATGTCATTCGATGTTGTATGACGGATCTGTTCAACCTCAGGATAATTGGAATAATAATCGATAACCACCAGATAATCCTTACCATTCAACTGGACACTGGAATGACAATTCAGTTTTTTCTCAACAGCATGCCCTCAACCACAGTCTCTGCCCTTAGTGGATAGTACTGTGTACACTTGCCTTTGATACATCCATGATGAAGAACCCTGTGCAGTTCAGTATCCTTCTAGATCGCTTGAATTATACTGGTATTGAGGGACAGGCACTACAATGGTTCAGATCTTACTTATCAGACAGACATCAATTTGTCCATTTAAACGGGGAATCATCAAATCTTACGCAAGTAAATGGATTGGTTATGGATTACCTCAGGGATCGGTTCAAGGACCCTTGCTATTTTCCATATACATGCTGCCCCTTGGAAAAAAAATGGAATTAGCTCCCACTGCTATGCAGGTGATACTCCAGCTATCCAAATTGGCAGTGCATCAAAGATATAAAACATTGGATGACTTGCAATTTCCTTCTTTTAAGTTATAATAAAACTGAAATATTACTTATCGGACCAAAGACACATAAACCGAATATTTTGGATTATAACCTGCATATTGAAGTACTGTGGACACTTGCCTTTGATCTATCCATGGCAATGAAAATGTGCAATAACCCTCTGCAGTTTAGTATTCTTTGCAGTTTCCTCTGCGATCAGTTTTAACATCTCATCTGAATACACCATACTCACATGTCTCTCAACTTCGTCCATGTTGCCGATCCCCGAAACTACTGGTACTCGAGACAGTGCATCAGCCACAATGATATACTTTCTAGGTGTATACACTAGATTCCGATCATATCTTTGTAATTTCATCATCATGCGTTGAATTTGAGCGGACATATCATTTAAGGTATTTTGAATGATAGATATGGTTTATGATCCGTCTCTACTGTAAAAGTAGGTAATCCATATACATATCCATGAAATTTATCACAGCCAAATACTAAAACCAAGGTCCCTTTTTCTATTTGAGATTAGCGTCTTTCAGTCTCTGTCATAGATCGAGAAGTATAAGCCACAGGTCTCCAGGAATCTTCAAAGGTCTTAAGAAGCACCGCCCTCAATCCTTCCTGAGAGGCGTCTGTAGAGATCTTAGTTGACCATGTGTGATAAAAGAAAACAAGGACAGGTTCAGCAGTAAGAGTCTCCTTTAACTGCTTCCATTCTTGATCATGAATTCCAAACCAACTCTTGATCATTTTGTAACAACTTTCTCATATGGGTAGTTTTGGCTGAAAGATTTGGCCAAAATTTTCCTGAGAAGTTCACCATTCCCAAATTAAAAGATAAAAATGCACCTTGACTTAAAAATTTGTACTGGATCAAGAACTAAATACTATAATTGTTTTTGCCGTGTAGGCGGTGTTATGCGAAGGCGAGACCACATTCGACTTTCATCCAGCTTGTTCTCTGGCACCGGCTTACAGAAACATAATTTAGTGTTAAAAATTAATAGATAATATTAACAGCATATCCATAGCAAGTAATCTATAAAGTAAACTTGTGTGAAAGTAAAGTATAGGCTAAAGTAAATTTAGCGGTTATAAAAGTTTGACAAATAGACTATTGCAGGAGGCGCCTTGATTACCAAATGCTTTAAAGATATTGTATTTTGTATTTGTACTGTAATTACCAAAATGTTGCAACTGTTTATCATAAACAGATGAAATACTGATGCATTATAAATTATAATTTACAGTTTTTCAACATTTAAAAAAAATGTCATGGTAATACTTTATCTGTTTACTTTAAACATTCATAGAAAATGGTGAACTTATTTTTATTTTACTGGCGTACCACTAGCTACTCAACACAATCCATTGGTACTTTAAAATACAGATGAATTTTAAGAATGAAAAATCTACACAATTAATGAGGAATATTATAGAAAACATTTGATTACATATAGATTTATCAAAAGATTGTAGATTTCCTTTTTGCGGACTCCAAAAGATAGATAAGAAAATTATTCTATTCAATTTGCTAACAACTGGATTACCGGTTGTGTAACAGGCACTGAAATATGGATTTGCACCAGTCTGACTCAGGTACGGTCCTTTTCTGTTGAATCATAGCGTAGTAGCTTTCTATTTTGCGTAAATATAAAACTTTTTTGAAATCATGCATGGTGATAAGTCTTAATTGATCTTTGTTCTAAAAGCACACGCATAGATAGTATACTAAGCTAACACTAAATATGCCTCACTATGTTACCGTGTTGAAAACCTGTAATTAGGGGACCACGTAAATAAATGAATATATATTGTTGTTTCAGGGAAGAGCGATTCATCTTTGTTGCACCCCTTAGGTGCCAAGTTGTCAACGGTCTGTCAACAACCAGGAAAGATCTCAAAAGATTGTAAAAGTGATTTTGACCATGATTTTCATCCAAAATAGACCGTGGGAAAGCACTGCACCAGGTCTACATCTCCTCCCGTCATCTTCGGTCTGAAAATGAGCGATGCCTGGTTGTTCCATCCCAGTGAGGCACCAAATCGCTTGCAAAAACCTTTACTCATTCGGTTCCCCTGCGGTGAAATGACCTGCCAGCCTTCACCCAAACTGCAGCATCCTTCACAACTTTCAAAAGACTGCTCAAAAATACCTGCTCCATACCTCGCATGTAACACATTGCCGTAATGCTCAGATTTAAATTGTATAACAGAACAATTGTAATGCAAGCTTGACAAATAAATGTTACAGTCTTGAAAATACGCGATTAAACACTTAAATGTTTTTCCAAATAGTAGTGTTGTTCTATAAAACATCTTTAATTAGCATCATAAACTAGTGATATTTTACTAAATTGGCCCCTAACAGAAAGGTTTGTTATAGAACTCCAATGGTGTAACCGCTTACACAATTTGACACTGACATTTGACAAGCATTAGTTGACACCTATGTTAACACATGGCCTGTATGGGAATATTTTAAATTCAATATTTTAAGTCAATACTCATTTAAGTCAATACAATAATGATTAATTATTAATGTATTTCTGGGGTCATTCCTTTGACATGCATCCCTAAGAATACCTGACCATACCTTTAAAATGTCAAATTTTCTCACTGTAACAAGATCCATAAAAGGGAAGGAAGCAGGCGAGAACCGGTGAATGTTTTACAAACTTTAATCAAAATAAACAAACAATAAACACGGAAGTAAAAGACCGGCAGCCACCTCACAGTAGACTGCCGGCCATAAAACAAACACAAACTTAACACATGTCCGGTCCTCTCTCGTCAACAGTCCAGCCATTCTTTTAAGCTCCGATCTTCTCCGTGCGAAATGCAAGAATCTGACTTCACTCACATGATTCCCCAAATTAGTTGTAATATTCAGAACAATGGTGTTCCATTTACTTTTATTTACAATTAAAAAGGGCTAATGTAAGACTAGCTGACATTGTGTTTTATTGAGAATAAAAAGATGTATTATTGGTATCAAATTTATACGGTTAGACCACATTGAAGTTTCTGCAACCATTCCCCAAATATGCTCTCAAAATGAGAGTCTTATTCATCAGAGAAGAGAATGTATGAAAGTAATGTGCTTTTTTTTTAAATTGTAACCCCTTTAGAATGTAATGAAACAACAGAAACACACAAAGCGTCACGTCATTGACCCTTATAGAAGGACTGAGAAATCAGTTGGTCAGTAAATCTAAATGAACCCAGCTATGCATATACACATTTCTGATCTTATCATAACATTTCTTTTAACCAATTTGTTTTTTATTTTACGTTATTCACTCCATCACTTATTCATTTATGCATGTGGCCCTTCATGCCAGTTAAGTACAAATATTTTTTATAATAATATACCATCATGGCATGTCCATACAATGCAAGTGATGAGGACAAAAAATATTTGAGGGGCGGTTTCCCATACAGGGTTTAGACTAGTCCTAGACTCAAATAAATGTTAGAGCGGTCTAAACTGAAAACAGCTTGCACTGACTGACATGTCTTGTCATTGTTTGTTTCAAATTGCATATCAGTAATGTTTGCACATAAAGGCATGGTTGTAAAAACGGTTTAAAAGTCCTAATTTAACTAAGGCCTAGTATTGGTTTGACCTAACGCTTGTCCGGGAAACCAACCCTGAATGTTTAGGACCTATTGTTTCAGATTCTTTTTTCAAACATTTGGGATTGCAAGTACTTGAGTACTACTATCATTTGTAATGATATTTAAAGCTACAATTTGTAGTCGCAATTAATACAATGCTGAACACAACAATTATGTATCATTTAAGGTCTTTGTTTAAAATACCAAGTATTTTCAGAGAAATCTTAACCAAGGTCATGATAAACCCGTAAGGTAACTGGCGATAGAGGGAAAAATTATGGACTGCAGCTTTAAAGAATGCTGTAGGTAAAGGTTGTTCAATAAAACTTTCTTGCTCTTTAGAATTTTTGAAAGAGACATTAAAAAACAGAATACTCTACTTTATTGTAATACTTTGCGCATAGTTAAACGTATCAAAAAGTACATAGTTAATAAAATGGCGATGTCTCACGTTTCAAAGTTCCTTTAACAACCTGACTAGTAGAGGTTTTCACCCCGTTTATACAATAATAAAATTGTCACTATGAAGTAAGGGACGATCTGAAAAGAGAAAATGCATAACATGCAATGCTGGCATCTTAAAAAAGGGGTAGTTCAAAAGAACTCTGTTTCTCTAACAACCTCCCCAAGTCAGTCTTGCCACGTGATCAGTCTTCTGTTTTGTTGATTTAACAAAACCAAGAAATTCCATCTCAGAAACAGCCTGAATGAAGCAAGCACTGTTTTACAGTTGTTAAGATCTTTAAGCCCTTTTTAAAAGAAAGAAATTGCATGCACAATAATGTCATTTAAAATCTCTAAGTCATAATGTAACCACACAAAGTAATAACTACGTAAAGTTTTACATTATCATTGTACAAAGTTTAAAATGCTCAAATAGAATCTGCATTACAAGCATATTGTCTGGGAAAGGATACTTTTTGAGATTTTCAAGTTTGTCATACTCAGCAGAATTTGCTTCTTTGTCCTCAGCAGCTGAGCTTACGGTTACAAAGGCCTAAAATAACAAGAACAAAAACAAATTGCAGCCAGAATGTTAGTATAGATAAACCACTATCATACTAAAATAGGCTTCTGTATTATGTTCATCAGTTTAATATATAATATTTGCACCTCAAGCCAATCATATAGATTTATAAGTCGTCCACACTCGAGATGAAGCTTGTATATGATGCAGAGGTCAGGAGCAGCACTAGAAACCATGCCAGCATTTGTTTTCAAGGCTTCATTCTGCAGAAAATACAGAACACAGTAACAACACCAACATTTTTTAACACGGAACAAAACTTTTTTTAAAGAATGTCAACAGACAAGATGCAAAATAAACTGCTTTTGGGTACCAAAATGTATTGGTAAAGGGTATTAGAATTAGCAAGAAACGGGTCCACAGGATCCAATACAGAACAAGCTTCAAACTTTTCTATATTGTATTTGATAAAATGCATGCATTTGATTCTGCATTATTTCAGTGTGGCCATTTTTAAGTGTGATTTAGTCCACATCATCTCTAAAGACCCGCCCCGCTAGCCGACAGGGCCTTACCTGCTAATGTCAGGTATATATTTATCATAGACTATATATACCTTTAACTTAACTTATATTTTCCGTCAAACTTACAAAATCAGCAGGGGAACAAATAATTATTTCCACCTGTAAGAATCAGTGGTCAGGTACCTGCAGGTAGTAAAAAGGATGACTGAGAGCAGCTTGAATAGAGGTTCGGGGGGCAGCATTGAGTCGCTGTCGCAGGACCCCAGAGGAGCTGTAGTAACATACTTCACTTAGAGGTTGAAGCTCTGCTGGAGTCAGGTACTCTCTGATGAGAGACACAAATAGCAATACAGTGAGAATATTATAAGAGATTTGGGTAACACTTTACAATAAGGTGCTATTTGTTTACAATAAGTTACTGTATTAGCTAACATGAACTAACAATGAATAATCCTTCTACAGCATTTATTAATATTAATTCATGTTCATTTCAACATTTACTACTACATTATTAAAATCAAATGTTGGGTCTGTTAAAGTGTCAGTATGTCCGTTATGTTGAGTAAAAATTAGCTAAAACCAATTATTGAGCAAGTACATGAAAAAACTGTGTTTAAAACTGTGTCACTACCCTTGCGGGATTCTCCACGGAAAGCTTGTAATAATGGTTTTTAATTTGCCCTGTGGGGTCGTCTTTCCCGGAGATCCTTATTTGGTGTCTATCGTCTTTGCATTATTTCGTCACATTCAGCTGGCCAGTGGATGCTGCGAGTGATTTGTAGCGTGTACTCACAACTGTTGGGTAGGATTTTATGCAACTTTTAGTATTATTTATGGCAGCGTTTTGTACTTTTACTTTTAAACGGCAAGCAGCATTGACATCTGGGGATTCATCAGTTGTGAAAAACAAGAAAGTACGATGACAGTTTACAAAGAAAAAGTGAATGTTATTGGAAAATAAGAATTAATATTGGCAAGGCATTTCAAAGGTAGCGCAAACTCTGTGATCTGAAAGGATTTAAAACTGATGCAGGCATGACTTATTTCTTCTGAACAAGTAAGACACTTCAGTATTTCAATAGATAACACAAAATCCGAGGATCCCTTGTTGTGTACAGATGGGCACATTTCATCGGTTGTTCTTTCTTATAGTCTTATTTTATTAACACTGCATATAGGAATTTATAGTGTGTCTGATATTTGACCTGTGTTTTGACTTGCATAACCTTATATGTTTTGCCTATAGTCAATGTTTTCTTGTACAGCTGCTTTGTAACGATGAAAATTTTAAAAAGCGCTATATAAATAAAGCTGACTTGACTTATGATGTTCATTATGATATTCATTATGATAAAGGTAATTTAAGCCCTATTCGCACGGGATTAGAATTATCGGGACCTCGTATGATTTAGAAATTGCCTCCCCACATCTGTATTTCACGTGGCGCGAATTAGCACTGATAAGAGAAGGACTTCTATGATGGCAAGGCTTTGCATATAGTATATATAGTTGTATGATGTACAATGATTTATGACCGTACTTGTCAGCATTTAAGTGTTCTGGGATCTTCTGTCCGGTTCGCATTATACGAGATGGCCACAAGAGGTCAATCCTACGTAGTGCTGCTTTAACATTAGTTAATGGATCATGAACTAACAGAAATAACTGTAGTGACAGGTACTAACAGTAAAGAGGATTAATAAATGCTGAAAAACTAAAATGTTCATTGTTAGATAATGTTAGGTAATGCATTTTCTAATGTTAACTAATAGCACCTTATTGTAAAGTTTTACATATATTTTTATGAGATTATGGTAATAGTCTTGCCCACTCACCTCACAAGTTCATCAAAATATTGTAGCACCTGATTTCGAAGTATTTCAAATGGGCTCATTCTTCTTGTTTTTCTGGACTCTTTTTCCAGCAGAGCCTGTAAGAGAGAATGCATGTCTACTGTTTTAAAACAATTTTATACATTAAAAATTTTTATGCATATGATATTCAATTATTTAAAGCTTTGACCACACAAGATCAGTGCTACATAAACCACCTAACAAAATTGCACACAGCTAATCAAAATAAGTAAAAAATATCTGGCATTAATGAGATCTGCTTTGGGTCGATTGTTAATTTATTTTATTTGTTAGCAATAAGGTAAGAGGTTGTGCAACGTGAAGCCGGGTGCCTGCAACCCCATCGACCGCGACACAATATAGCACTAGTCTTGAGTTCCCTATTGTTTTTATAAAACAGTTGACACAGTAGAAATATTAAAGCTTAGAAATATGTATCGATGAAATTTTCACTAAGTAAAATCACTTAAAAGCCATGTGCTGGAAAATCATACTCAACCGACTCTGAATAGCAACAGATGAGATCATCATAAGGATTCACTCATAGAAAGCAATATGTATGGCTTGTAAACACAGGATGGGATTGGTCTGTTTTACATTACTTTCACTTACAGATAACGCGATGCGTTTGTCTTGAGTTCCTTCACTTATAGAAAGCATTTTGCATGGTTTATAAATACGCGCCATTTTCTCTTAGACAGACACTTTGCGTTTGTCCTTTTCAGCAATGTTTTTCAAGGGCGCAAACATGACGTTTAGACACGTGATTCTGGTTGGCACTAGGACCACAAAAAGACGATGCTGTTATCTGGATTCTGGTTAGCCGTTGGACCAGTGGTGGAAAGAGTAATAAAAATTTGTACTTATGTACAAGTACTGTTACATTGCTGAAATTGTACTCAATTACAAGTAAAAGTACTGGTGTTAAAAAAGTAACTGAGTAAAAGTAAAAAATTACTCCTCTCAAAAACTACTCAGAGTACTAGTTTATTGTTACTTTTTAGGCAGTATTATTTAATGAATTCAGAATAATTATTAATAATCAAATTTGGAGATTTAAATGGAAAATATACATTTTACATTTACATTTGGCAGACGCTTTTATCCAAAGCGATTTACATTGCATTGTCCTATACATTTTACATAGGTATCTGCATTCCCCTGGGATCTAACCCACAACCTTGCATTGTTAATGCAATGCTCTTACCACTGCGCTACAGGAAAGCTATAGCTATATATAGCTACTATCAAATATAGCTACTTTTAACAAAACACATCTTTACCTGACTGATAAAGCATATAACTGGATAATAACTATTCAATGTCTTGTTCGGTTTGTCTGTCTATCATAAGCTCAGTTTTCCAGTTAAAACCATTTATGCACTTCCAACATGATTCAATCATGTGTACTAGGCCCCACAATGCAGAAATTAATAAATAAGAGTCCCAAATACTATATACACTATAAGACTTAAAATTTTACCAGATTATTTTTAAACTAGACATCATACACTTATAGACTCAGTTTCAGATAGAAACACACTTAACTGATCAAATCTGCACACTGGCACAGACTTTCTGCAATAAGTCCAGACTGAAAATCGGAGCAAAAATCTTGTAGTATGGTTTAGCCTTATATTGCTTTGGATTAGCATTAACTGTAGAGCTGGCTGATCAATAACTCAACCTCAAGCCATTAAAAGATGTATGTGACATTATTTCTTAGGTAGAACTATAAAGATTTTTAGTGAGAGTTGTGTTCCACAGGTTCATGTCTCTAAATTCAAAATACAAATAGAGGCAACATAAAAGTAATCCCTGCAGCTTCTTCCGATGTATTAATGACGTTTTATTTAAGCGAATCGATCAAACTGTTCAAGAATCTGAACATTATTTACAAACTGCTTCGCATGCGTTCCAATCGCATATGTTCCCTACTAACTTATAAGGGCAGAGCACTTTATTAGAGACTTTGGAGAGATATTGACAATTTCTCTCATGATATAGCCGTTTGGATGGAACTAGACGAACGGAGTGATACAGAACTCAAAATTTCTCCATACTTGGTCCCCGGGCACTGCAGTGATAGCTGCCCACTGCTCCAGGTGTACGTGTGTTCATGACTTGCTGTGCGTGTGTTCACTACTCTTTGGATAGGTTAAATGCAGAAGTCACATTTCGGGTCACTATCATTAATAATCTTAAAACAGTTAAAATTTTGTAGTGAAGAAGTGTCAAGTTGCTGCATCCTTCTTTATCCAGCTCTATTATCTCAGCTCTTGTCTGGTCTGGGCATGAACTGCATCCTGCCCGCTGTGATAACCTTGGAACAATGAGAAAAGACTGGCTGAGAGTAGAGTACTGTTCTGCAATATTTGATGCAAGAAGTACATCAGTTGTTATTGGAAGTGTTCCTGGTTCCGGTTGATCTAACTCATGCAGCCTAATCCCTCAGAAGATTTATATTATGGTAGTGTAGTTCAATTCAATTCAATTCAATTTTATTTATATAGCGCTTTTCACAATTTGCATTGTTCCAAAGCAGCTTTACAGGAAAAAAAGGGTAAATCACGCTACATGGTGTTTTATATAATAAATTCAATTATTCTAGTAAATAATATCTAATGTCAGCATCTCCTGGTGGTTTATTTAGCATATTTTGCATAAAGTGAATGCTTGGCTGAAAAGATGCGTCTTTAATCTAGATTTAAATTGGGCGAGTGTGTCTGATCCTCGAATAATATCAGGAAGGCTATTCCAGAGTTTTGGGTTGATAAAATTGGGGTTATGTGATCGTATTTTCTGGACCTGGTAAGAACTCTGGCAGCTGCATTCTGAACTAACTGTAGTTTGTTTATTGATGATGCAGGACAACCACTAAGTAGCGCATTACAGTAGTCAAGTCTTGAGGTCATAAATGCATGAATAAGCTTCTCCGCGTCAGCAACACATAGAATATTTCGTAACTTGGCAACATTTCTTAGGTGGAAAAAGGCTGTTTTTGTGACATTTGAAATGTGATTTCGAAATGACAGGTTGCTGTCTAATATAACACCTAGATCTTTTACTGTATTTGTTGGAGTAACAGTACATCCTTCAACTTGCAGTTTATAATCAGAAATATTCGGTTTGCGTGTCTTTGGTCCGATAAGTAATATTTCTGTTTTATTAGAATTTAAAAGGAAATTACAGGTCATCCAAAGTTTTATATCTTCAATGCACTCTGCCAATTTACATAGCTGGGAGGAATCATCTGGTCTTAATGAGATATATAGCTGAGTATCATCTGCATAGCAATGGAAGCTAATTCCATGTTTTTTAATAATGTTTCCGAGGGGCAGCATGTATATTGAGAACAGCACGGGTCCCAGAGGTAATCCATAATTTACTTGCGTTAGATTTAATGATTCCCCATTTAAATGGACAAATTGATGTCTGTCTGACAAGTAAGATCTGAACCATTGTAGTGCCAGTCCCTCAATACAGGTATAATTGTGTAAGCGAGTAGTGTATGAAAGATTAAAAGATGCAACTTTAGTCTAGATTTAAACTGACAGTGTGTCTGCCTCTCAGACAGTGCATGGTTCCAAGTTTAGGTGCTAGATATGAAATGGATCTAACACTTGAACTAGATTTTGAAATTCTAGGTATTACCAACTGACCGGACCCCACATGAAGGACTATAATACAAGAGAAGCTCACTCAAAGTAGTGAGGAGCTAAACCATGTAAGGCTTTATAAGCACGATTTTAAAGTTAATGCGATGCTTTATAGGAAACCAGTGCAAGGTTGACAGAAATGGGATAATATACTCAAACCTTTTTGTATAAAACGCCAATATTCTTTGCTGACGACAAGGGTTATATGGAACATCCGTCAATAGTTAAGCAGTATTCTTGTTGTTAAGAATGGCAGATTGTATCTCCTAGAGGTAGCATGTATAATGCAAAGAGCATAGGCCCCAAGACTGAGTCCTGTGGTTCACCGTACTGGACTTGCGTGACAACTCATTGTTTATTGCTACATATTGAAAACGGTCGGATGAATAAGATTTAAACCATTTCAAAGCTATTTCTTTAATGCCGACGTCATTTTTGAGTCCATGTAGAAGTGTGCTGTGGTCAATGGTGTCGAATGCAGCACTAAGGTCTAGCAGCACCAATAAGGAGCTGCAACCTCGGTCAGACGCCAAAAGCAGATAATTTGTAACTTTGATCAAAGCAGTCTCTGTACTGTGGTGTGCTCTAAATCCAGACAGGAAATCTTTACTGATGATGTTATTCCTTTGGAGGAAGGAACATAATTGAGTTGAAACTACTTTTTCCAGAACCTTGAAAAGTAGATTCGATATAGGTGGATTCGCCCTTTCTCCTTGGGGGCGCTGTAGTTAGTTGTTTGTTCAGCGGGTTTCACTTCTGGTTGCATAGATATAATTTTATTTCACGAATATCTTATTTTTGGTTAATTTAGCTACGGTGTTAAATAAAAACCCAGGGTTGTGCTGGTTTTCTTCTATTAGTGAAGAAAGGTAGGCGGATCTAGAATTTTTAGGCCTTTCCTGTAGTTTCGAATACTATCCTTCCATGTTGTACGAAATTGTCTAATTTCGTTTTCTTAAAGTTGCGCTCCGATTTTAGTGCTGCTTTCTTTAGAGCCTGAGTGTCTTCATTATACCACGGTGTCGGGCTGCCATATGTAAGCTCAGAGGAGCAACTGTGTCTAGCGTTTCCGAGAAGGTGGAGTTAAAATTTTAAATGGTAATGTCAAGATCTTCAAAGTTATGACTCATGCTAGAGATTTAAGACAATTTGGGCAGACTATAAAGAAGATGATCAAGTTATTGTTCTACCATATTTGTAACAAGGAGTTCGATTTGCAGCCACAGTCGTAACAGTTGATTATCTGTATTTTGTTCATGTTTAATTTGTTTAACGTTAATAAAATTACTTTTAGGAGGTTTGCGCATTATTTAATTTATATGCTAATCCGGGGGACAGACACAGTCTCTTTTTTAAAATGTTTAGGTGAAGGTATTATTACATGTTATGCAGTTTGTGTATTCTTTGACGTGAGGCAGCGAGCAGACAGTTGGTTATGCCATTCTGTCTGCTCTCTGACCTGGGGCCCAGTGAGTCAAGATTTAGCATTAAGCCCAAGAGGGATGGAGACTGTCATTTTTTCAACAGGTTAGGTCTGCCCTCAAAACTTTTCAAGTGATTCAGCCCATTTTCAAGTGAATGTATGCTACTAGGGCCAGGCTTCGGGCCAGTTTTCAAGTCGGTGTCAAAAAGTGGGCAGGGTGTATGGCCTTTTTTACGGTGCCATTGTCCCCACTCCCCTGCTGGACATAACATTACGATCAGGACTGGAGCATGCTTACATTATTATGATGAGACTGATTGAGGTAAACAGTAAGAAAAGCGCACTCTCCTTTAGCACTTCAGAATAATGTTAAGTTTGTGATTTATTATATAGATAATTTATTTGTCCTCAGAGGAAATTCATTTTCACAGGACAGTGCGTATGCAACATTACATACACTCACCTAAAGGATTATTAGGAACACCATATTAATACTGTGTTTGACCCCCTTTGGCCTTCAGAACTGCCTTAATTCTATGTGGCATTGATTCAACAAGGTGCTGAAAGCATTCTTTAGAAATGTTGGCCCATATTGATAGGATAGCATCTTGCAGTTGATGGAGATTTGTGGGATGCACATCCAGGGCACGAAGCTCCCGTTCCACCACATCCCAAAGATGCTCTATTGGGTTGAGATCTGGTGACTGGGGGGGCCATTTTAGTACAGTGAACTCATTGTCATGTTCAAGAAACCAATTTGAAATGATTTGAGCTTTGTGACATGGTGCATTATCCTGCTGGAAGTAGCCATCAGAGGATGGGTACATGGTGGACTCTACCATCTGAATGTCTCATCAGACCAGGCAACATTTTTCCAGTCTTCAACTGTCCAATTTTGGTGAGCTTGTGCAAATTGTAGCCTCTTTTTCCTATTTGTAGTAGAGATGAGTGGTACCCAGTGGGGTCTTCTGCTGTTGTAGCCCATCCGCCTCAAGGTTGTGCGTGTTGTGGCTTCACAAATGATTTGCTGCATACCTCGGTTGTAACGAGTGGATATTTCAGTCAAAGTTGCTCTTCTATCAGCTTGAATCAGTCGGCCCATTCTCCTCTGACCTCTAGCATCAACAAGGCATTTTCGCCCACAGGACTGCCACATACTGGATGTTTTTCCCTTTTAACACCATTCTTTGTAAACCCTAGAAATGGTTGTGCTTGAAAATCCCAGTAACTGAGCAGATTGTGAAATACTCAGACTGGCCCGTCTGGCAACAATAACCATGCCACACTCAAAATTGCTTAAATCACCTTTCTTTCCCATTCTGACATTCAGTTTGGAGTTCAGGAGATTGTCTTGACCAGGACCACACCCCTAAATGCATTGAAGCAACTGCCATGGGATTGGTTGATTAGATAATTGCACTCATGAGAAATTGAACAGGTGTTCCTAATAATCCTTTAGGTGAATGTATGTACATATCACAATATAATACAATCAAAAACACAGATCGAAAAACTTAAAGGCGGGAATGTACCACTAAAGCAAATTAAAATGCATTTAAAGCACGTATAGCTGTTGGGACAAAAGTCTTTCTACATTTAGTTTTCTTACACATACAGTATTTCACAGAAGTGAGTACATCACAGAAGTGAGTACACCCCTCAGATTTTCGTAAATATTATAACATGTCTTCACGTGACAACACTGAAAAAATGACACTTTACTACAATGTTAAGTAGTGAGTGAACAGCTTGTATAACAGTGAACATTTGCTGTCCCCTCAAAATAACTCCACACACAGCTGGGCGCTGGCAACAAAACCGCTGGCAACAAAAGTGATGGGATGGGGTGGTGGGAGTGTCAGGGGCTGCATGATTAGATTAGATTAGATTCAACTTTATTGTCATTACACATATACAAGTACAGTGTAACAATGTAGTTTAGGTCTAACCAGAAGTGCAGTTAGCAAGTGCAGGATATACAGTTAGAATAAATACAGAATACAATAGTGAGAATATAATACAGTGGGCATGGACTATAAAAATATTTTGCAGTAGGTGTGTTCTATGAAAATATGACAGTAGGTATATACTATGAACAATATATACAGATGACTATATACTATGAACATTAATGTACAGGTGGATATGAACAGATAATAATTTAGACTAAAATAGTGCAAGTGACTTAGGTATGCATAAATTATTGACATTGGCTATTAAAGTTGGAGTGCAATAGATGAGTTAATGCAGTTGTTGAAGTTGATGCAGTTATTAAAGTTACGGTGCAGTATATGAGTTAATGCAGTTATTAAAGTTACGGTGCAGTATACGAATTAATGCAGTTAATAGGTTGCAGTCCAGAAGATGAGTTAATGCAGTTAATAAGGTTACAGAGCAGTAGATTAGTTAATGCAGTTACTGAAGTTACAGTGCAATTGATGAGTAGATGCAGTTAATAGAGTTACAGTGCAGTTGATTAGTTAATGCAGTTATTGAAGTTATAGTGCAAATTGATGAGTAGATGCAGTTAATAGAGTTACCGTGCAGTTGGTTAGTTAATGCAGTTATTGAAGTTACAGTGCAGTAGATGACTAGATGCAGTTAATAGAATTACAGTGCAGTAGATAGGTTAATGCAGTTATGGAAGTGGTCCATTAGTGCAAATGAGCATTCAGTTAAATATTCCTGGTGTGAAAGTGAGCAGTATAGAGTTCAAATGATGCTGTGTGTGTGTAAACAGTCCGGTAGAGCAGATACATGAAGTACTGGTGTGTACAGTTCAGTCATGCATGCAGCCCTGTAGTGCAATGTAAACAATGTTGTAGCAGCATTGGAGTTAAGGGTATGAGAGGTAGTGGAATCAGTGGGGGGCAGAGTTCAATAATGAAACAGCTCTGGGAAAAAAGCTGTTTCTTAGTCTGCTGGTTCTTGTCCGGAGGCACCGGAAGCGCCTACCAGAAGGCAGGAGAGTAAACAGTCTATGAGCGGGGTGAGAGGAGTCCTTGAGAATGCTGCGAGCTCAACGCAGACAGCGTTTCTTCTGGATGTCCTCAATGGCAGAAAGTTTAGTCCCTGTGATGCGCTGGGCTGTTTTCACCACCCGCTGCAGTGCCTTGCGCTCAGCAACAGAACAGTTCCCGTACCAGACTGTGACACAGTTGGTCAGGATACTCTCTATCGTGCAGCGATAGAAGTTCACCAGGATAGTTGAAGACAGTTGGTTCTTCTTCAGTGTCCTCTGAAAGAAGAGACGCTGGTGAGCCTTCTTGACCAGGCATGAGGTGTTGGTGGTCCAGGACAGGTCCTCCGAAATGTGAGTCCCCAGGAACTTAAAACTGGAAACACGTTCAACAGCCATTCCATTAATGTGGATGGGGTCGTGTGTGTCTCCTTTCGCCTTCCTGAAGTCCACGATGATCTCCTTTGTCTTGGAGGTGTTAAGGAGCAGGTTGTTGTCTGAGCACCATATGGCCGGACCTCCTCCCTGTATGCAGTCTCATCGTTGTTGCTGATGAGACCAATCACTGTTGTATCGTCTGCAAACTTGATGAAGGAGTTAGATCCGTTCACAGGCCTGCAGTCAAGTGTGAAAAGGGAGTAGAGAAAGGGGCTCAGTACGCAGCCCTGTGGTACACCAGTGTTGAGGGTGGTGGTGGTGGAGCAGATGGGGCCTAACCTAACAAGCTGAAGCCTGTTCGTCAGGAAGTCCATAATCCAATTGCAGGTAGAGTTGTTGATGCCTAGGTTTCCAAGTTTGACGATTAGCTTGGAAGGGATGACGGTATTGAAAGCAGAGCTGAAGTCTACAAACAGCATACGTGCATAAGTGTCCTTATTGTCCAGATGTGTGAGCACGGAGTGCAGCGCCATGGACACTGCATCATCTGTGCTCCTATTGTTTCAATAGGCAAATTGGTATGGGTCCAGTGTGGGTGGTAGAGAGTCCTTAGGTGTGCCAGGACCAGCCGCTTAAAGCACTTCATGACAATTGGTGTGAGTGCTACCGGGCTGTAGTCGTTCAGGCACGTCGGGTTTGAATTTTTTGGAATGGGCACAATGGAGGTGGATTTAAAACATGCTGGAACCACTGCTTGGGCGAGGGACAGGTTGAAGATGTCCGTGAAGACCCCAGCAAGCTGCTCTGAACATGCCCGAAGTACGCGACCAGGGATGCCATCTGGGCCAGCAGCCTTGCGCGCGTTGATCCGACTTAGTGCATTGTGAACATCAGTGAAGTTTAGTGTGATGATTGGGTGGTCAGCAGAGGGTGTGAGCTTGGTAGCTGTTTCCTTGTTGTCTCTCTCAAAGGAAGCATTAAAAGTCATTAAGCTCGTTCAGGAAGACGGCATCTGTGGCTATGGGGGTGGAGTGGTTGGGTTTGTAATCACTGATGGCCTGGATGCCCCGCCAAATGCGTCGAGAATCAGAATTGGAAAAATGCTCCTCTAGCTTCAACTTGTAGCAGTGCTTGGCCTTTTTTCATGCCCCTCTTCAGATTTGCCCTAGAAGTACTATAGGCCTGTGCATCTTCCGATCGGAAGGCAGTGTTACGTGCTTTCAACAGGAGGCGCACTTCCTTGTTCATCCATGGCTTCTGATTAGGGTACGTGGTGATCTGCTTCTGGTTTGTGACACTATCAATGGTGGAATTTATGTAGTCCAATACAGAAGAGGTGTAGTCCTGCGAGTCCTGCGGCACTGGGGAGCTACAGTTCTATGAGGGAACCATGAATGCCAACATGTACGGTGACATACTGAAGCAGAGCATGATCCCCTTCCTCCGGAGACTGGGCCACAGGGCAGTATTCCAACATGATAACGACCCCAAACACACCTCCAAGACGACCACTGCCTTGTTAAATAAGCTGAGGGTAGAGGTGATGGACTGGCCAAGCATGTCTCCAGACCTAAACCCTATTGAGCATCTGTTGGGCATCCTCAAATGGAAGGTGGAGGAGTGCAAGGACTCTAACATCCACCAGCTCTGTGATGTCGTCATGGAGTGGAAGAGGACTCCAGAGGCAACCTGTGAAACTCTGGTTAACTCCATGCCCAAGAGGGTTAAGGCAGTGCTATGGGAATATAACGGTGGCCACACAAAAGAGTAAATTCTGACATTTTCACTTAGGGGTGTACTTACTTCTGTGAGATACTGTAGGTCAGGTGAAAGGGGTATAAAATACTGATAGAGTGGGGGATCTGGGTTATTCAGGACTGTATGTGCTTTCCGAATCACAGCTAAGAAAACAGAGTCTGATAACTTATGAGTAGGCATACTGATAATCTTCCCAGCCAAATAAGTTCTCTTTAGAAGTTTGTTCTTATTAGTGACTGAAAGCATATGGAAAAAACTTTTTTGTTTTTGTGAACGATGTTATTCTAGCCTCCTTGGTTTTATCAGGAAGGCTGTTTTGAAATCCTTTTATTTGTACAAAATGGCAGATAATCACACTTTTGGCGTTCATGGACAAAAATGACCGTCCAAAGGGACAGTAGGTGGTGCGTGTCCTTTTGAAACAGAACGCGTTCATAAAGTGTCTGTTCAAGTCACAACTTTCAAAACAAGACCATTTAAGATATCATCATCCACAATTATCAAATACTTTATACATTATTAGAATATACAGATAAACACTGTAGCAAGATGCTTGCAGTTTGGTCTAATATCAACATCAAAGTAAAAATCTGAATTAAAAGAATTTCATAATGGCAAAAAATATCTTGTATACATTCAATTTGTATACAAGACATCTTGGTATTAGACGGCGCGTGAACATCGCGAGGCTCAGCGGCTCTCCAGTTTTAGCATTTATAGTGTATTTCTTGCTCATCTCGGGTCTGTTCGTCCAGAACAGTTGTGCATTTACATCGTACACCCGGCAGGAGCTTTTGGATATCAGTTTACGCATGTCCGGAAGTTGTACCAGCAACATTCAACTCGTCCCTGAGATCGTCAGAACATCCGATGCTACGCACCCTACATGGCCGGGCGGAAGTGCTTGTCGGCGGAGTCGAGATCGTAAACAAAGGCGGGGGAAGCGCGGAGGGGTAAGAGCTAGGCTAAAGCTAACACCACACCGGCTCTCTTTACCCAGCATTTTCCTTGCTAATGTTCGATCGTTTGTGAACAAAATGGACGAGATTAGACTCCGCATCACAAACAGCAAAAGACTTTTGAACTGCAATGTCATTATCTTCACGGAAACATGGCTACACAGCGGTATACCGGACAACACTATTGAGTTAGCGGGCTACAACACACACCGGGCGGATAGAACGGCAGAGGAATCCGGTAAGACAAGAGGAGGTGGATTGTGCATTTACATCAACAAAACTTGGTGCACAAACTCGGTTATTCTCGGGAGACACTGCTCGGCTAACCTTGAGTTTCTCATGGTAAATGTAGACCGTTTTATCTGCCACAGGAATTCACTTCCACCATTATAACGGCAGCTTATATTCCACCGGATGCTGATGCCAAGCTTGCTATGAAAGAACTTCATGCAGCCATCAGTAAACAACAGACTGCTCACCCGGAGGCTGCATTTATTGTTGCGGGAGATTTTAATGACTCAAACTTAAAGACAGTGCTCCCTAAATCCCACCAGCATGTTTCCTGCCACACAAGAGGAAACAAAACTTTGGATCATGTCTACACAAACATGGCTGAAGCTTACGCCGCGACCCCCCTCCCCCACCTGGGTCAATCTGATCACCTTTCTTTGTTCCTCACCCCAAGTACATTCATCTCATTAATCGTGTGAAGCCATCAGTGAAGACCATCAAGGTGTGGCCTGCGGGGGTTCTACACACAGACTGGAGTCTGTTTGCTTCTCAGGCCACCAGTGGCTCTCACACGGACATCAACAGTTACACCTCCTCTGTATTGGACTACATAAATTCCACCATTGATAGTGTCACAACCCAGAAGCAGATCACCACGTACCCTAATCAGAAGCCATGGATGAACAAGGAAGTGCGCCTCCTGTTGAAAGCACGTAACACTGCCTTCCGATCGGATGATGCACAGGCCTATAGTACTTCTAGGGCAAATCTGAAGAGGGGAATAAAAAAGGCCAAGCACTGCTACAAGCTGAAGCTAGAGGAGCATTTCTCCAATTCTGACCCTCGACGCATGTGGCAGGGCATCCAGGCCATCAGTGACTACAAACCCAAACACTCCACCCCCATAGCCACAGATGCCGTCTTCCTGAACAAGCTTAATGACTTTTATGCTTGCTTTGAGAGAGACAACAAGGAAACAGCTACCAAGCTCACACCCTCTGCTGACCACCCAATCATCACACTTAATGCCACTGATGTTCACAATGCACTAAGTCGGATCAACGTGCGCAAGGCTGCTGGCCCAGATGGCATCCCTGGTCGCGTACTCCGGGCATGTTCAGAGTAGCTCGCTGGGGTCTTCACGGACATCTTGAACCTGTCCCTCGCCCAAGCAGTGGTTCCAGCATGTTTTAAATCCACCTCCATTGTGCCCATTCCAAAAGATTCTAACCCGACGTGCATGAACGACTACCGCCCTCACACCCATTGTCATGAAGTGCTTTGAGCGGCTGGTCCTGGCACACCTAAAGGACTCTCTACCACCCACACTGGAACCGTACCAATTTGCCTATCGCAACAATAGGAGCACAGATGATGCAGTGTCCATGGCACTGCATTCCGTGCTCACACATCTGGACAATAAGGACACTTATGCACTTATGCTGTTCGTAGATTTCAGTTCTGCTTTCAATCCCGTCATCCCTTCCAAGCTAATCGTCAAACTTGGAAACCTAGGCATCAACAACCCTACCTGCAACTGGATTATGGACTTCCTGACAAACAGGCCTCAGCTTGTTAGGTTAGGCCCCATCTGCTCCACCACCACCACCCTCAACACTGGTATACCACAGGGCTGCGTACTGAGCCCCTTTCTTTACTCCCTTTTCACACTCGACTGCAGGACTGTGAACAGATCTAACTGCTTCATCAAGTTTGCAGACGATACAACAGTGATTGGTCTCATCAGCAACAACGATAAGACTGCATACAGGGAGGAGGTCCGGCACCTGGCCACATGGTGCTCAGACAACAACCTGCTACTTAACACCTCCAAGACAAAGGAGATCATCGTGGACTTCAGGAAGGCGAAAGGAGGCACACATGACCCCATCCACATTAATGGGATGGCTGTTGAACGTGTTTCCAGTTTTAAGTTTCTGGAGGACCTGTCCTGGACCACCAACACCTCATGCCTGGTCAAGAAGGCTCACCAGCGTCTCTTCTTTCTGAGGACACTGAAGAAGAACCAACTGTCTTCAACTATCCTAGTGAACTTCTATCGCTGCACGATAGAGAGCATCCTGACCAACTGTGTCACAGTCTGGTACGGGAACTGTTCTGTTGCTGAGCGCAAGGCACTGCAGCGGGTGGTGAAAACAGCCCAGCGCATCACAGGGACTACACTTTCTGCCATTGAGGACATCCAGAAGAAACGCTGTCTGCGTCGAGCTCGCAGCATTCTCAAGGACTCCTCTCACCCCGCTCATAGACTGTTTACTCTCCTGCCTTCCGGTAGGCGCTTCCGGTGCCTCCGGACAAGAACCAGCAGACTAAGAAACAGCTTTTTTCCCCAGAGCTGTTTCATTATTGAACTCTGCCCCCCACTGATTCCACTACCTCTCATATCTTTAACTCCAATGCTGCTACAGCATTGTTTACATTGCACTACAGGGCTGCATGCATGACTGAACTGTACACACCAGTACTTCATGTTATCTGCTCTACCGGACTGTTTACACACAGCATCATTTGAACTCTATACTGCTCACTTGCACACATGGAATATTTAACTGAATGCTCATTTGCACTAATGGACCACTTCCATAACTGCACTAACCTATCTACTGCACGGTAACTCTATTAACTGCATCTACTCATCTATTGCACTGTAACTTCAATAACTGCATTAACTAATCTACTGCTCTGTAACCTATAAACTGCATTAACTCATATACTCCACCGTAACTTCAATAACTGCATTAACTCATCCACTGCACTGTAACTTCAACAACTGCATTAACTCACCTATTGCACTCCAACTTTAATAGCCAATGTCAATAATTGATGCATACCTAAGTCACTTGCACTATTTTAGTCTAAATTATTATCTGTTCATATCCATCTGTACATTAATGTTCATAGTATATAGCCATCTGTATATATAGTTCATAGTATATACCCACTGTCATATTTTCAGAGGACATTCCGACTGCAAAATATTTTTATAGTCCATGCCCACTGTATTATATTCAAAATATTGTATTCTGTATTTATTCCAACTGTATATCCTGCACTTGCAAACTGCACTTCTGGTTAGACCTAAACTACATTTCGTTACACTGTACTTGTATATGTGTAATGACAATAAAGTTTAATCTAATCTAATCTAATCTAATTTGTAAAGATTTTTGGTTATTAATATGTATGTTTGGTTGCGGGACCAAAGCTCTGTAATAGTCTTCCGCAGGAACTTCGAGCATCTTAAAGTTTTTTGGTTCCACCTTAAAAGCTTTATTCTTGTCTTTAACCATTGAGAGGGTGGGTTATTTTTTTTGTTGTTCGTAGGATGTGTGTTTCAGCTGTGTGTTGTTTTAATATATGAATTGTTTTCAAATGTTTTAATGAAGTGTTTCTTGATTGTAAAGCACTTTGGTCTGCAGGTGCAGTTGGAAAGTGCTTTATAAATAAAAGTGAATGAATGAATTTAAGCATTTTTATTTAATTTTTTGTCAATTTACAGCACCTTATATCCACAGAATAACTGATCAGTGAGTCTGCATTAAAGTCTGTGTTTGGCCTGTGCTTGCAACCATTTAACGTCACAGAAAAAGTAAATGGCAGCTTCCTGAGGTAAAAATGACCATTACATTTATGTTTTTATTTAAAGGAATTAAAATATTTTGTGTTTCTAACAACAAATGCTAGCAGTGTAAGGATATTGCAACATTCACACTCGCTTTCAATGTCCAGTTATTTTTGCCGCATTTTAACACAAACTTTCTCATTTAAGTATGAAACACTCTGAATTTTCTTTTGTGAAAAACTGTGTATTTTTAAAGATTTTATTTAGTATTTGCAAAAGTATACACAAACAAAGCTCTTTTAACCCAAAACTACAGCGCACAAGCTCAGATTCATCAGGCTTATGTTAAATCAGTAAAAAACCTCTAGTCATTCGAAATAATTGTGAAGGTTGTCTGTGATTTTAATCCCGCGAGAATCAGTAATAGTAATTTGTAACGTAAAAATTCCCCCGCAAATTACCTACCATATTTTTCCAAACACCGAGGTCCTGAGATATTATTTTAGTCATCTCTGTGATTTGGTGGGGTCTTGTTTCCTTTTCAGAGTTTCATCCACCGTTCGCGAACAATGGAGGCTGCGTTTAAGTGTTTTGATATTATTATGGGTGCTGGGTCATATCCATACCTGCCAACACTGGCGTTTTGGCCGGGAGTCTTCAGTTTTGATAATTCCCTTCTGAAACTCCCATACAGAGGGAGATCACAAAATGTAGGTAGTTAAGATAAACACTTTACCTTCTGAAGGTAATGAAGATCTGTTCTTTTTTGAAAATCCTTTCCTGAAAAGGTGACATCATCCCCAGGAAGATCTTCGGTGGGGAAATCTGGAAAGTAAAGCAATGTATTAGCAGGGATAGGCATCGTCAATCAATCATTCAATTAATCAGGTTCTTCATTGTCATCGTTACAAATACCACAGAGACAACAACAGACCAACCTACAGTGTAAAAGTCCAAAAGTGCTTATGGTGCAATCTAGTGTAACCTACAAATTTGGCAAATACTATTGTAAAAATGCAACAGGATCAATGAAGTGCAGTAGTACTTTTTTGGTAGCGGAGTAATTTAAAGCGTTATCATTTCTACCAGTAACTTGATTACTTTTATATGGAATCATCAGTAATTTAATAACATTTCCAGAGTAACTTGCCCAACACTGGTTGAGATACAGTATCTCGTTACAATGGGTTGTGCACCACCTGGTGGATATTGTGTGAACCACAACAAATGTATTTACATTCTTAAAATCAAGTCCCCAGGAATCTCTGATATCGCAATAAGATTACCACCAACATCACGGGAAACATAAGACATTGTGAAGACCTACAGGGAAATGATCCAGGCAAAATTCACATGAAAGGGATCATTATAGAAAGAATTACTGAAGCAAAAACATTTAATAGTTCATTTTTTCATACCATTAGTTTGTATTAATTACATGTTAATGTTACAGGATTCTGGAGAAAAAAAAGAGTTGTAATACTCATATTAAGGAAATCAGAATTATTAGTATAAATTCAGAGCCATGTTTGCTATATAATGGCAAGTATACATCCATGTGTCTACCCCTTCATAGTCAACCACGTCACCTCAGTTGTACTTAATGATGGACAGATGAAGGGTTTTAAAGTGTGGAAATTACTTCGTCATATGCCATTTTTGTATATAAATGTTAAATTGATTGTTCCTTTTTTGTTCCTTTAAACACTGATAGACCAGAACTATAATCTATAGACATTAACATTTATCTTTTACAGGTAAAAAAATCTGAAAGCTATGTTAGATTTTTCTGAAATTCGTTTACTTATTAAAACTTATTATAAACTAGGGCTGTGCAAAATTATCGATACAGCTAACTATTGCGAATTGTTTTTTACGAAAGTGTATCGATAGTACAACCTATAGTATCGATACCTTAAATAAGTTACGATTTGAACGGAATTAAAATGACGTTTCATCACATAACCATTTTTTCCGTTCCTGTTGATGTCGCTGTGATTCACTGTCATACGGCCAATGTCTCAAAAGTAAGCGGGTGCGAGAAAGCAAATGGCTTAAAGTAGATTTATTCATATACCACCAACAAGCTTCCGTATATCTTAACTCGTGCAAAGAAAATAACAGAGTCGGTGGTATATTTTATTTGTAAGGATTTGCGACAGTGTGGTTGAAAACCCCGGCTTCGGGCATATGGTGACCACAATGGAGCAGTGTTATGTGATTCCGACTCGCAGGCACATAACGGACGTAGAAGTACCCAGAATTTACGAAGAGGTAAAAACACGGGTCAAAAAATCCCTTAGCTCGGCAGAGCGAGTGGCCCTGACTTGCAATGCATGGACCTCTCGAGTTACAGAGTCGTATGTTAGGATTACATCACAACCACAGACACGCGCAATGCATGAGAGCCATACTGGCATAAACATTGCGGAGTTACTGAAAACTGCACTGATGGAGTTGGACATAAAGAGAGGCATACTGACAATTTCAGTTTTATAAATGAATTTTAATGTACTTTGCTTTTATTAACATCATACTGAAAAAAATTTGTGTTTTGTGGCATTTGCATTTAAGTGTTTACAGACTAAATATGCAATTTAAACATTTCAGTATATGTTCGCTGTTCAGTAACACTGTGTAAGCAAGATGACAAATACCTCTTAGCTTTGTTAATAAAATTGAATGGAATCTTTTGTGTCTGCAGAGTTATCACTATGTGATGAACATACCAGAATACCATAGATTGTACACACCAACATGTATTTTTAGCTCACTCTTAATTTTTATTTATTTAAAACAAATTATTGCAATATATCGAACGTTTGTATCGTATCGAATGTATTGTGATATATTGTATCGGGACCCATCTATCGTGATATGTATCGTATCGTGAGGCCCTTGCCAATACACAGCCCTATTATAAACCCATTCAAAATCCAAGCAATAACTACTTTGAATCTTACTCGGCCCTATGAAAACCCAGCTAGTCATTTTCACAAAATCATTCTACATAATGTCAAGATTCATTGAAAATATAACCTTGCTATATTTAATATGGGGGCATTTTCAAGACTGAAATTATGGTAAAAATAATTATTGAAATCTGCTCCTAATCCTTATCTATGAGACTTTCTATATTTGTGACCCTGTCTATTCAGCTACTTTAAATGACATTAATCCATAGGCCGTATAAAAGATTAACAAAGCATTTCCATTCACTTTCGTTATAGAAAGATAAAGCAAAAATTTCCAAGATAACCATTGACAATGCGTCAATGATGTCATTTGAAGCCAGAATCTGTGCTCTACAGAGCACACATGAAGGCAAGGTATCAAGACCCCACCCAATATTCCCTGATGATAAATGAAGAAACCATGTTACCAAGCTCTTTTTAATAACATCTTAAAACCAACATACAAACATACATTAGTGTGAAAGAGCCTTCAAAAATGACAGAAAACATCTTTAGCAAAAATATATTACAAATATAAAGTACGATTGAACTAAGTTTGGTGTGATTCCCGATCGTTTACATGGAAAGGGTTGGTGGGGCTTATGACCTATACTGCAGCCAGCCACCAGGGACAAAGACAAATCTTTGGCTTCACTTTCCAGCATGTGCACAGCACACTTGCATTAATCTGATATGAACTTCACTTGATAGTTTTTTAGGAATATTAGCATTTCTGAATTCTCTGCTGTTAGTCTGTTCCTTCCATCTACAACACACACAACAAAAGCTCCCTAATATTCACAGTGTCCAGCAGTTTTGCTCCAACCATAAAAGACAGAGTCTAGCAAGAGTCCATAAAAACAGAGTTACGACACTTGCATAGACGTCTGCTGAAAGAATGGAACACTATCGGAGAGACCAATAGTGCCAAACATTGCACTGAAGTCCTTTCATTTCGGTGTCTCCCAAATGCATTTGCTGTACAGTTGGTGAAACGGCATGTTTAAACATTTGTTGGTGGACATATCTTATATTCATAGATCTTGTATTCATGCTTTTAAGCATTTGTCAGACGCTTTTATCCAAACACAACTTATATTTCATCACACTATGCATTTCTTTCTCTAAGTATGTGCAATCCCTGGGATCGAACCTATGACCTTGGAGTTGCTAGCGCCATGCTCTAACCCCTGAGCCAGTCATGTACGGAAATATGTGACCTTGGATCACATATCTTAAGTAGCATGGGAACATTTTTAGTAAAAGCCTAAATTACATTGTATGGGTAAAAATACATAGCCTGACTACGTCAGACTTTGTACTTCCGCTCAATTTCATTTTGCTTCTGTACTTAGTCTGATATAGCAAACCAACTCCCAGATTATCTCCGGCTCCACACCAGCCGTCCAACCAACGAACAGATGGTGGGTTTAGAGCCGTGACATAAAACGACAGCGGTCATGGAGACACATGATGCTATTCTGTCAAGCTCGAACCGACACCCGTTTGATAGGTCAGTGGCTCCTTTCTTTTCCAGTCCTTGAATATTGCTATGTGATGCTGTAATCTTGCAATTAAATTAAAGCATTTCTAACAGACTTGAAATGAACGAAGAGCTGTGTTTAACAAAACTAATCCTGAGTTTGACAGTTGGCTGCAAATATTTTCTTGTTTGTCTCTACTTACAAATATTAGTTTTGATGCACTAATTTTCCCGTGGACGTGTAGATTTTAGGGATCCACCGAAATGAAAATTCTTGGCCGAAACCGAAAAAGAGGAAACCAAGGCCGAAAACCGAAACACAGAAATAAATTATGCCAATTATTAGTACCATGGAATTTATGGCTATGACCTTGTACTTACTTTAATATTAATTTATGCAAATGCAATGCCTTGATTTTAGTAAAGTTCCAAAGAATAAATCAATTACAAATTATGCAAATATATATTTAGCATATTGCAACAATGCACAATATAAAATAAAATTCAAACTTAAATGTTTAAATTTGACCCTACTCATTATGTACAGCACTTCTGGGGATGGGGACTTCAGATTTCAGAATCAGACGCTCTGATCTCCTTCTGCGCTTTTCCGTCTGCACGCAGATGGTTCTCCGCATATGGGCCACGATGACCTACTTGATTGACGCGAATCGAGCGTTCACGTGATTCGCTTGTTGAAAAATCTGAACTTTGGCAAAACTGCGCCGCATTAACCAATCAGGAGCTTGCTCTAGAAGGGCCTTGAGCGAGCAGCAGAAGCCCCTCCCATGACGTAAAATCGCATCTGTCATGAAGCGAACATTCTATAAGAGTATATACGAGATTTACTAAAATACGTCCACACCGCAGACTTATCGCTTCAGACAAGCAAAAGCAGGTCGCGGTTTCTGTTTGCGTCACCACAACATTTCGGCCGAAAATTTCCGGTGGCCGAATATTCGGTGCATCCCTAGAAGATTTACTTCACATAATTTGCAAAAGTCGTTCACAGCCATCTTCACTCTGGTATTTCGCTCAATGGTTTTGTTTGACTCAAGTGATGATTAATGTATTTTTCATGTACATACTGGTGGTGGTGTCTCGTTTTCTCATTTATTACTCTTTGATCACCTTCTATTACTCAGTAGTTTTTGTATGTGGGTATCGCGTTACCATCTCTATGCTGTGGGCTTCGTTTACTATCGGGGCATTGTCTCCGCGTTGTGGCCTTTCACAGTCATAATCCCCAAGGGATATTCAGAATAGTCCCCCACTAGTAACCAACCAACCAACCAACCTTTATGGCTCTTCGCGCCCTTACAACCTACCACTTCCACAATGTTTCCACAGAATGAAGGTTCACTAGAGTATGACTATAATACAAGCTTTACTCACGGTTCGCTGGATGTTACATTGGATATCTTACTAAAAATTTATTCTTATCTCATTATTCAGGAACCTCAAGAAACTTCATCGGGTAGTTAGACATTTTTTCATTCAATTCATTTGTCTTTCTGAAAGAACTGTTGGCTTTTGGTTTGAGAGTGGTGTTGCTAGAAGCTCACTAGTATTTTTTGATGCACAATTGTGTAATTATTGATAATATAAATAATATACATACTCAAAAAAATCCCATATTACCACGAACCCTTTAAAAGTAGTCCATTTCATGAATGTAAACAGTTGTGAAACAAAACAGACACGTCACAGAATTGGATCCATCCATAGACATAATAGACTTGATTAGATCCGTATATATCCGTATACTCACTCTTAAAAGGGTAGCAGCATAAAACACTCACTCAAATTAAAGCAATTGTGTTTACCTAATAAGATTTGTAAAGATAAAGAAAAATGTGGCAAACAATCATTCAGTTGTAAAAGATGTGCTTTAAACACACTTTGAATGCAGTAAACTTAATACTTCGTGTTGAATGAGTGTTGAAAGAAGTTGAATAGATTTATTAATGTTTGGATGTATTGTTAGTGTGTCTTTTTTCTCGCCTCACCCCACGACTCTGACGCTAGCAAAATAAGGGCTGGTATCACCACTCAGAAATGTTAGTTAAGACCCCTGTGGTGGTTTTTTTAAATATAGGTTATGTAAGGGATAATACAGAGCTTCCAGTGCGTTTAAAGGGTTTTAATGTACAACGTGGAGGCCAAGAACCACCCGACGTGAAGTGGATCCGGCAGTTCACTTGAATGTAATCAAACTGACCGGAGCTACCCGTGCGTTAAAGGGTTTTAATGCATACCCTCCAGCCAATTAGAATATAGTATTCAAACAGACCATGGTATAAGTGTATAGAGAAGCAGATCATGTGTGTTCGGAATGGGTTCATCTGCCTTCATGTGTTCTCGGAACATTTGCTCATCTTAATCACAATGGCAAAAAAATCATGAGGGTTCACTATGAATTTGTATAATTATTCCCTTGATATTGTAATTGCGATTATTGTTAAATATTAGATTTTGCAAGCGTGTTTAAAAATGATGTATAACTATATGTAAAGGAATTAAATGCCATATTTTAAATAAACCTCCTGAAATTAAGCAATTAGGCCAAATCACTTACTTTCCAACTCTTCCAATCTGACAACGAACTCATCCACTTTTTTGAGCACATTCTGCATTTTCTTGGTGTTGGCCGATTTAAGAATTCCAGCACATTCCCGTAAAACTGCAACAAGCTCATCTTTTGCAAGAATCCTGCCAAGAAATTAAACAAATAATTAGTGAAACCTAAAAAAAACTAAAATATGGTCAAATAAAGCAATAAGCTCTGCAAAGCACTGGGTTACAATGCATCTTGTAACAGCAAGGGGCATTAGTATTGCTTTGCGGGGCTTAGAGTTGTGCTAAAATGTATTCATACCCTAGTTAAACATTATCAAGAAAGCCTTTGAATCTTCTCTGGAAAAATGTTACTCATTGGGAATAAGAATTTTAAATAGGGGGATGTCATTATGAAATAAATGTGATGTTCTTTGTAATGTAATGTTCTTTGACATTCCTTATAAATACTCATACCCTTTTACCACCTCTTATTTTTGCCAAGATAACAGCTCTGCGTCTTTACCTATGTCTAATATGTTTGAAGAACACCTGACAAGAGATAAATTACAGATAATGTTCAAGACCCTCCATGTTGGAACTGCTCCACTTCAGTTCTCTTCCCGCATTTTCTATAGGGTTCAGGTCTGGAAAGTGGGATGGCCAATGCCAATGCAATGCAAAAACCTGTTTGCTTTCAGGTCATTGGCCTTTTGAAAGATTCAACCTTGGCCCATTTTATGACTTCTGGCAGAGACCGTCATGTTTAGATTTTCTACCTGCCGTTATACCATGGCTTAGCGTCGGGTTGTTCTTGGCCTCCACGTCGTGCTTAAAATCCTTAAACGCTAGGCTATCTGTGGATTATCCCTTACATATATGCTAGAATCAACAATGCACTCTATCTGAACAAGACATTCAGGATCTCCAGGAGAAAATTTGGTTGAAACCATTAAAGGTAAAGCAGTAGATTTAATTTTACACATGGTGTACTTTTTTAAAAGCTTCATTTTTTAATTCATCGAACCAAAGAACCCATCCCGCTTTAAGTTCCAGTAGTTCAATTTAATTTGATTTATATAGCCCTTTTCACAATGTGCATTGTTCCAATGCAGCAAAACGAAAAACACAAAAAAAGGTCAAACATAGTACATTATATATCAGGTTAAATTATTCTAGTAAATAATAGTAGTGTCCGTTACTTTTCAAACACTGTTGTCAAGTTTAAAATTAATCTGATCATAGAGAGGTAATGCAGTCTTAATCCGAGTATAACGGCTTAGAAGGTGGCTCAACAAATCAGAATTAGAAACCAGAACTCACCGTTTTTAGTGTTATAGTCTTATTTTATTAACACTGCATATAGGAATTTATAGTGTGTCTGACATTTGACCTGTGTTTTGACTTGCAAAACCTTTTATGTTTTGCGTATAGTCAATGTTTTCTTGTACAGCTGCTTTGTAACAATGAAAATTTTAAAAAGCGCTATATAAATAAAGCGGACTTAAATTGACTTTGCATGGTTTTCACATTAAAAAACATAACAATCCGCTTTTTTTTCCAAGGTCTTTGTATTTGTATTTCAACTTTTTCTATACAATAGAGCTATATTTGTCCACATGATTTATATAGTGTTATTTAATATAGAAAACAGCAGTAAAATTCCTAGATACTATAGTGGTTTTGAACCATACTATAGTATACTACAGTGTTTTAGTGCAGTTCATCAATTTACGACAAGGGTACTACAATTTCCTTTAGCAAATACTACAGTATTTTTTTGTCTGAGTGTTCAGGTTAACAGGACTCTTATTTTGGCGGTCGTTGGAAGATCCTTGAGTGTGTGTACGACGATAGCTTTACTCAAACAGTAAAATGATCGTAATTAAAATAAACTCTCAGAGCAACTCTGGAGATTATGTTCATGTGTTTTATATCCTCATACAGTGCAGACACAGACAAATCCTTGTCCCTCATTCGTGCCATTGATTATTCTCCCACACAAACAAGCACAACCATGACAATTCATCAATATTCATTGTATTTTAACACAACTGAATGTTATTTTTAACATATTATCTGTTCTGTTGTCAGACATTAACCAAGAATCCTATAATTCGAAGGCGACGATTAATTTTATAGAACAGATGAACAGAGATCGTGTCACTATCTTTTACATTATAGCGACTTCGCGTGTTCCCTGGGAATTGAACCAATAAACCTTTGCGCTGTTAATGTGATGTTAAGATCAGGAATAATAAATAACGTAATAAATACCTGTTACTTACATTTTTTACTAATACAGATTTAGAGAAATGGTTACCTCAGAAGCTGCATTGCTGAATGATACTCTTCTGTTTCCCAAACATTCTTCTCATTGCAGGTTACATGGAGCTCTCTTATCTAGAAGCATGAAATGTATATAATGCACGAGCCAAGTACCAGAACAACCTTATCTAAATTAAAAACAACTTTCATATCTACTCACATGTTTTCCCAGGGGACACTTGGGTAGCAATGATGTCAAAGAGTACAGACAGTGGAGGATGGGAAAGTAATTCTTGTGGTATTTATGAAGGTTTTTCAGCAATTTCTGACACTCATCCTGAAAAGATACAAAATGCATTGTTTTTAAAGTGTTTTGGGAATTGATTAAAAATTGTTAAATATTAAATATATAGTTGACCCAAGAACAAAACAAAATGTAATAGTTGAATTACACTTATGTAACTGAAAAGCTGCTTATGAATTTCTCTTCTGTGATACCAGGGAATACATTATGAAATATCTTGTCCATAACTTAGAAGTCAATGGGGGTTAGAGTTGTTTTGTTATCAACGTTCTTCAAAATATCTATTGTGTTCCCATAGAGTCAAACAGGTTTGAAATGACTATATTCAAGTTGTTTTTAAAAACATACTTTACAAAAAAGACATTACTGTGTACATCTTGAGACAATTGCACTGATATATTTTAAGATATAAATTCAAGACACCTCTAACACTGTAAATAGGATTATTCTTAAACCCTGTCTGGAAACTGTCTTTTACTAATAGAGTATTCTACAGATCTCTCCATCGATTAATCGGGTATTCGGATAAATACTTTATCTTTATTAAAGAGCAATACTAAATATACAAGACAAAATAATACTGGTCTCTTAAAATCAGTAAAAACAACTTAATTGTTTCCTTTTTTAAGTTTAAATTTTTTTTTTAAATTTAATTTTATTGCTGACGTTGCATAAATTTATAGGTGAAAAGAAAACCCATTTAGTACATGCCATTACCATATTTAATTCAAAATGCAATATAATACAAATATATAAATAAGAAACATGAATAAAAATAGAAACAATCATTTCAAAGGTAAACAATTAACTTTAGCTTATGCATGACGCATTTAGTTGAAATAAATTAGTTTTATTTTATTTATTTTTTACTATCAAATAGTAATACATAAAAATACTGTACTTAAACAGACTTTTATTGTGGCAGGTTGTCGGAAGACACTTATTATTTAGTGTATCTGTTTCTTCACTCAAACAATAACATGTTCGTGAAATAAACTCTCAGAGCAACCCTGGAGATGAAGTTCATGTGTTCGTGTCCTCATACAGCGCAGACAAATTCATGAGCATCACACGTTTATCACGTTAAACTGTGCAATTTATTCACTCAGACACGCAGAACAGCCAGATGATATGTTTAAATAACAGGATTAGTCATCCGCATCTAGTTTTATGGACTCAATAGAGCCGCAAAACATGTTTCACCAGCAAAATATACTGAAACTAAGTTATATTGCAGTTCACCATTTCGAGAAGCAATCTCTTATTTATCAGCATGAGACATACGTGTGAGTGTGAACAGACTAAAATGCACATATCTCACGGTGAATGCGTGAGACTTGAGTCCTGTAACATGTAAAGAGTTTATCGGGCTGTGCATTAGTAAAAATGGCTACGTATGTACTGTAGTTAAACAAAGCTTCGAGGCAACAAAAATTACAAATGTATTACAAAACAAAACTTTGAAAAAAACCTTACTGATTAGAAATGAATAATGTGAAAATGTTTTACCTTGACATGTTCATCACTGGTAAGTAGCAAAACCTGATCTTGTGGCTCCTGAGTCTCCACATATCTACAAAGTATCGAGTGTAAAATAAATAAAATGCTGAAGCCATCCACTGACCAGTGAATATTTCTGTGCATACCGCATGAATGAGGGAAGATGACGGATTCTTTCCACATTTTTCTGGCTCAGCGTCTTGGCACGAAGCAAGGCCTCCTGCTTCTTGCAGCAAAGGACACTGAGAGGTTGGCTATTAAAGTGCTCTAACATGGAGAGCTCCAAAACAAAATATTAAATATCATAAGTTATCATCACAAAAGAAATGCATGACTTATAAAAGTTTAAAAGCAAGTTCAAACAAGACAGACACGCATTTTAAATAATTTGCAAAAGATTTAAGAAATATTTCATTGTAAATATTAAACTGCATTAATTGTAAAACTATATAATACATATTAAAGTTATTCAAGTATTCAACCACCACAAAGTTTTTTCAGATATTTGCAAATGCCACTGACAATTATTTAAGTTGACAGAACATGTTACAGACAAATAAACAGCATAAACATCATGGTTACAAGCATGGCACTGTCTTTGACTCACCTGGAGGCCCTTAACAAAACTTTGAACTGAAAAGTCATGGTAGAGGAAGATGCCAACTAGAACCTGTATCACCCTACTGCTGAGCTTGAATGGGAACTGAGAAGTCAGAATCAGCTATGGAAGAGAGATAAACATTAAACAATAATATTATTATTCTACAGAAATGCCTAAAGTTTAATACAACTTAAGTCTAATTTACTGCAACAACCTTAAAATACACAAACAATTAATAATACATTTGTTTTTCTTATTTTATTAAAGTAAAGACTCCAGATGGACCTAGGCGCTTTTACCCGGCTGGCTGAAAACGACAAGTGGGGCGCTTGAACAGCGTTTTTGAAAAGCAGAGACACGTTAGCAACGATACTCGGAGCATGAAAAAACGCTGAATGACAGCGCTTGAGCCTGGAGAAAAGAACTGCAGCAAAAGAAAGTGTTGTTTCCATTTAAAACTAAAGAAAAAGCTGTCCGTATGCCGGCAGACATACTTGGTGGACACAGTCCCTTATAGCAGGGGCCCTCTCTAACGCCATGAGAGAGAAAGGGTTTCTACACACAGAAGAGAAATGCATTAATGCAAACAACGGACAAATCTCAGAATTATTTTATACGTAAAACGGACAGAAACTATCACATATTGATTTTATAATTGTTCGAGAAATATGCATTCAGAACTACAACTGTGTAACGCAATTTTACACATATAAAATATGAATGAATCCATTATACGAATGCTCTCTGTCCACACTAGTGTTTTCCAAAATCTGATCATGCACACCAAAACATCTGAAAACGCCTATATCCATGTAGTGCTCACATGTTAAAAACAAGCCGCTTCAACATGTGTCAGTTCTGTCAGGAGTTTACATTCCGCTTCTCTAACTAAAATGTTTCTGAATCAATTCATCAACACTGCCTTTAAAGGCGGGGTGTCCGATGTCCGAATTATTTTTGTTTAGACAAAGTCAGGTCAAGTACCAAAACAACCTTGAAGCCAATCAGCAATAAGCTGCACAGTGCACAGGACGGACATTAGTCGAGCCGAGCGCTGACGAAAGCAAAGATGGGGTATGGGTGTGTTTGTTTAGTTGATTTGAACATCAACAACGGCTAAGAGAAGTCGGACATCACGCCATTAATCTAGTAAAAGGTCTCCTCGGACCCGTTTCAGAAAGCAGGGTAAGTGCAAACTCCGTGTTAGTTAACCCCAGAAAACGGGATACACTGGGTTTTCAGTTTCAGAACGCGAGGTAAATCAAACCCGTGACCACAGGGTAAGTCAAGCCCGTTTCAGAAATCAAAGTATCTTAAACTTAGACTGAGTAACCATAGTAACCTACTCTGTGAACCTAACCTGGTCGGGAGCAGGTTTTATTCCACTAACCCGAGGTTTGTTACAATCTCCGTCCCTTTTAGAAATGCGAGCGGTGTTGAAATTGCCTTCGCCGTTAGTTTTTTCATTCGTTTTCCTTTATCGCGCACAACCAGTTCGTAACACATTAAAATGGCATGTCCGTTTATTCATGAACCCGTAGATGAGGAAGCTGCATTCATTCAGAGAGAGTTACATTTACATCGAGATAGAATATATGGTGAAGCCCCGTTTGGATGTTTTATCAAATCCGGAGGATGTTTTATTTGAGCGATACTATTTTTCTTTACAGTCCGTTACATATATCCACACTCCGCTTCATCCTTACATCACAAACCTCACTCATCGGGGCCGCGCTCTTACATCTGAGCAGATTCTTTGTATGGCTTTACGTTTCTTTGCTAATGGAAGATTTCTATAGAACACCGGGGATGCAGAACACGTTAGCAAGGCAACTGTATGCAGAGCAGTAAGAAAAGTGTGCATCGCTCTCAAGCACTTTTTATACATTTTTGTTAAGATTTTTATTAAAGTTTATTAAATATATCAAACATTTCCCAGTCAGGCATCCTACTACCATGAGCATTTAAACTCACCGGACTTTTATTACAGAAGGATTGCACCTACATGACAAAAATCGAAGATACACATACATACATATATATATATATATATATATATAGTGCCTCCAATTCTACTGGCGAGAAATAACCGGAGCGCTTTTTGTCACATGCCGTTGCCATGGTGAATCTTGTTATCTTCGCTCAATTGATGGTGGCTTTTTAAAGCCGCGGTGATCGGGCGTAACCTCGGGTGAACTTACTCAGAGTGGATTGAACTCATTGAAACCAGCTGTTCTGAAACAGAAAACTCAGAGTAGCGATTATCTGAGTAAATCAACTCAAGTGTTCATATTTTAACTCAGTGTTGCTTGAACCTCCTTTTTGAAACGGGTCCCTCATATCCTGATAGCAATCACTATATTAAGTGGTGTAAATGTTTTATATAAATATTTATTGTCTGTGGAAGGCATAGGACTAAATCATTGAATTCATTAAGACACATCGTGTTGCCATTGAGTTCATAAAAATCTGCAAACAGCACCAGAATATGGTTGTCAGTCCTGTATTTGAGTTGTGTTTACATGTAGTTCGGTTATTTACAATGTGACAAATGCATTATATAATTACAAGACACCTGTAAATTTCAAGTTGATAGTTGACTCGCAATCGCATTTATGAAGAAAACATGCGTCTCGTACCAGACAACTAATAGTCTATCACATCACCTATCATTCTCTGTCACTGTGTTAAGGAACAGTGCACAAAGATGTCTGCAAACCGTGCCTCAAAATGTTATGCACATTAAATCTTCCAACATTAAGCAGCAGTGCTATAATACGATAGTATGCTAGCGTTCATAGATGCCACACTGCAACGGTAACCCCCTTATGTAAACACTCTGCACGGAAATTAAATGAGTATTGCATTTGGTATAGACTGTATATTACGTACAGAATTGTGTGTAGGGCAAGAAGTCAATATGTAATATTGAACTGCAAAAATATAAAACCTAAAGTGATATTGAACGTTTAATAAAGTGTTAAGTGCATCATAAAACGCATAATAAGGTTAAGTGTATGATAAATGTGTAAGAGAATTGCGGCAGTTGTTTAAATTTAATTATCCACCAGTAGATGGAGGCAGCGCCTCGCAGATGTTGAATCGTTACTCCTCTGGCTATGCCTCGTCACTCCACCCCTATGGCTCTGTCAGGCTTCTCCTTCCCTCTGGCTCCACTTTTGTCCTTGATGGCTCTGGTTCCGCCACAGTCTTCCTGATCCCCACCTCTGTCTCGGTCGCCTGAGCCGCCAGTTTCGCCTTGGCCCTCCGGATCATTGGCATCACACTGGTTCTCGGTCGGCTCCTCCTCCACTGGCTTCCTCACCATCAGCCGGCCCCCTGGTGTCGCCAACACTTCTTTCACCATGGCTCCTCCCTCCGGTCATTCCACCGTGGGCCGCCATCCTGGCTGGTCTCTGGCCTTCCATTGGGCTCCTCCCACCATCCATGCGGCCCTGGCTCCATGGACCTTTCCAATACATGTTACATGCCTCTTGCTTGCACCTCCTGGGCACCCACCCTACCTCCCTCCTCCCGTTGGACTATACGGCGTGTGGATTTATTCTGTTCTGTCTGGTTTTACTTCATTTTCCCAGTTGTTTTATGTTATTCTGTTCACCTATGTCTTGTTAATAATCTTGTTTGCTCCTTTGTTCTCCTATGTATATATACGGTATGCTCTTAAATTCTGTCTGTTCATTGTCCGGTATTGTTCTTGTTTTAATGTTGTGTGTGTAGCGCTTACTTCTGGATTCTTTATTAAAAATGTTTGGATTATACTACTTTGACACACATGAAATTGCAATATCGTGTTGCATATATCCGAAAAACTTAGTTTAGTCATACCATGTGTTCCATTCCGAAAATGTGCTTGAGAACCACTGGTGTAGGGACCAAACAACTGTTTCCTGAAGTTCATCCTATGCCCATAAGGAGTAACCACGCAAAGAATCACGGGAGCTCAAAGTGTCCATATATTGTACCCTTCGGAATCCTTCATTACGAATGGCCCTTTGAAGTGGCCAGTTATGAGCACTTCAGATTGGAACGACCCCTTAATATGGCGGTCATGATTTTTTTCACTCCGAAGTACCATTCGGAGGGTGATATATGCCGTTTGGAAGCATGCAACAATGTGCATAAGCTAATAAAACACAAACAATTCCGATAGACTTCTTTTTGAAGACCGCCGAATGATAGAATAAGTAAACTAATCACAGTAATTTGCTGAAACACATGGAACACTGAAACATGGATGTTTGCTAGGCATTTCATACCAGACTCAGGTAAGTTGTTTTTGTTGAACCATACCATAATAGCGTCACCAATCCTTTCTGCACCTTTTTGTTTATATGAATTTCTTTTAACATTCTAAGCAGATGTAGTTCATACAAGTTTAGAGATTAACGTTTTGTCAACACTGTAAACATTTAGAAGAGCAATGTAAACCTTCTAAGATTCGGTTTATTAAAAGACACATTTTGCTAGAGTAGAAACTTTTAAACCTTATTTAAGGGTTCGCTTCGTGTATTTCCCCATGCATACAATTCTGCGCAATAGTTCAGTGGTTCCTATTTAATTTAAAGACACATCCATTTCATTTCTGTGTTGTACAACACATTTGAGAGCAGAGAAATCCAGGAAGGGTTTATTTGGGTCCTAGTGTGTTTGTTTGGTTATTGATTTCAACAGTTTTCAGAAATTGCTAACGGCACCCTTAAATTAAATGTTCTGAATCTTTTGCATAGAGTTCATGTTTACAGGCATGTGTCACAGGGAGGTTTTGAGGTGACAAATACCTTTGTATTTAAGTGATGCATTGTGTGTACATTTGACAGGTAATTAATGATGTGCGTTTCATATCCTTTAATTTGGCTTCTTATAAAATTTTCACGGTGTAATATAAGACTTCTGTAAACCCTGTACAGACTTTTTTTAGCGTAGCGCAAGCATTTGATGCAGAGCGAGAACAGTTTGAATATTCATGATCATCTTAACTTTCTATAACCGTGAATGCCCAGCGAAGAGAATGAACACAAAAAGTCTCAGGCAAGCACACCCGAATATAGAGACACAGATAGAACACATCATACTCGCGGTCAGTGTGGCTGATGTTAGCAACAAACGGTGAGTACTGCCCTCAATTTTTTGCACCTCTACCACACACCTTCCGCTAGTTTATTTTTCATTTCCTCCAAAAAGTGTTTGGGGCACATTTGACTTTGGTAAAAAGTGGTAGGGAACATGTTCTAAATATCTGTGAATAGACTGCCTCTCAGCGGTAAGCAATAGCGAATACTACTTGGTTTAAAAAAAAGAACCACTATTCAATGGCATTCCAAGATGCAAGTTTCAGAATAACTCCGTATTTGGCTCAAGAAAGTCAGTCATTTACATCTAGAATGGTATGAGGGTGAATAAATACTAGATACAAATTTATTTTGGGGTAAAATATTCCATAAAGAAACATACAAAAAATATAATGTTAAAAGTTATTAGGGAAAGCAGAGAATTATATTCTTTACTGAAACATTCCTTTAATTTATAATTCATAAGGGTTATTTACCTTGTCGAAGACACAGGCTAAGTGCTGAGTACATGAGAGGGAATGAAAGACCTCAATGCAGAGCAAAGATGAAACAGAGTGAGGCAGCCTGTGCTGGATCGTGATCGGAGATGTTGCAATGCCAAAGATAAAGATGAGTGGAAGCTCCTGGGTGTACTGACTGTAAATACAGAATTTGATTAAGGATTGTTAAAGAACACAAAATAAAGAACACAAAAAGACACCAAAATATGATGTCTCACATAATTGACTCACCCTCATGCCAACCTACGTGTATATCACTTCCTGTCTTCATCCAAAAACAATCTGTTATTGTAAATGATATACTATCTCTTCCTCACTTTGTAAAGCAACAGACTACTCTTTGTACCTCCAAACACAGGAAGCAAGCTCCTAAAGTGCATCTATTCATCATAAAAGTAATACAAGACAACTTAAAGATATGACTACGGTAATAGATATGGCTAAAAAAGTCAATACACCTAGGATGCCACAAGGGTGAGTAAATCTAAGAACAAGTTTCATATCTATGTAAACTATTTCTCTATGTCAAGAACTTCAGAGAAAACCCTGGTTAGAGAATATTGTTAGTGCTTTTAGTTCTTGGAGTTACCGGACAAAATTTATGATTCATACCAGGTTATAACTTTTATGGCAGTGTAAACAAGTAACTAAGATTTTACTCTGTATTAGCCCTTGAAGTCAGCTTGATTTTGGAAAAGGGTAAAGCTTGTAGCCTAAAATCTTGGAATCTCTTTAGATTCCTTCAGTTAAAGGTTGCCCAATGTTGTTCCAAACGTTGTCCCTCAGTCGGTCATCAACATTAAAAAAAATGATATCATTGTGCAGTACTTTACAAACACACTTGTATTTTGTTATAAAAATTAATATGGTTCTAAAGCATCATGCCCTGAAGGTATTTTCAAGGTTTGGGGCCGAACTTATCTATTTTGATTCCATGGGTCAGACAGAGCACAAAGGCTATAGTCCAATGAGATTAAGCTAAACATAAGATATTTACATATGAAAACAAATAAAAGCTAATTGTTCAGGCTTGTTTGGTGCAAATTTACACAGCCTTAATGAAAAAAAGAACAGAATGATGCGAAGTAAAATTTAGCAAGTATTTTTGCAACATAACTGCAATACAAAAGGCAGGGTATGACAATTTTCAGTAATATGATGTACGAAAATGTGAGTTTAAAAATAAGTTTATAGTTTTTTTTAAACAAAGTTTGAGAAAGGTTTTTTAGCATTTCGATTTTGTAACCATTTCTGGAATAAGCCCACGCTGAATGAATGAAAAACCTGTTAATAAAACCATGTTTAGATTGTTTACAATGTTTTTCTTGAGGAAAAACAAGCACATAAATGTTCGGGTGAAAGTTTGGAAATAGTGTATTAACAGTGTCTGCACAGACACTCGTGGCCTTCTCCGCCGTGCAGCACGAGCACTGCAGACGCATACCTTAGTGTTTTAAAGGTTGGTAAGCTTATTGAAGCGCCGTGTATTTTCGTGTGACTAGTTTTGATGAAAGTCATTTCAAGTTTAAACTGCGTTTAGAAGCAGACAACGCTATTCTCGCATCTGATGCTAAGTTTGGTGATTAGGAATCTTGCATTCATACATGATTAAGCTAAAGACGAATAGCATATTTTTTAGTTTCCGATTTACTAGCGAACAAAAATTACTTGTTTAACTATATTTGTTTTCATAGCCAAATTATTTACGATTTATTCTAGATTTTTTGTCATCACTACACAGCTTTTACGGTATTGTTTCTGCCTTTCGTTCACACAAGGCGCTTTCCGGGACAGTCCTGTTAATGTTACTAGGTCCCCTTTCCGGAATCCCTTTTCGGATCAATCCGGGATGTGTTGGTGTGAAAACATTTTCTACCATTCCTCTCCTTAGATCCTCTCAACCTCTGCCAGGTTAGATGGGAACCATCATTAGAACCACATTTTCAGGTTTCTACAGAGATAATCAATTGGGTTCAAACCCAAGCACTGGCTGAGCCATTCAAGGACACTGACAAGAGTTGTCCATAAGCCACTCATGCATTGTTTTAGCTCTGTGCTTAGACCTCTACCCAGTCCGAGGTTCTGAATGCTCTGCACTAGGCAAGTAGTCACAAATGTGTTTTTTGTCTTCTCATTAGTGCGTATGGAGTACCTTATAATTGATTTCGAGAACTGATATTATTTGTAATGTGCATCAATCCAACAACAACTTGGTTGGACTTCCCATAGCGTTCTAAATTAAAACATTTAAATAATAATGATTATGTTAACAGATTAATTCACACATATGGATGACACTTCATACAATAGAACACCATATTATAAACACAAAATTTGATAAGACAAATTCCACCTGCAGATAAGGATAAAATCCTGTAAAGCTTGCAAGTTGAAAGCCTCAAAGTCTTTGAAGAGCACGACAATTGGCAAACTCCAGTAGAGGCCATTATTTTTCAGGTCAGGCTTCTGCAAAAGAGCAGTTGATAACAGCAATTCATAACACAGCTCAAGCATATCAGAGTACATCAGGTCGACGTTACATATCAAAACTCCCTTTAACATTTGGTCAGTTTGTCCAAGGCTGACACCCATTTGCCAGGACAATGTAATGTCATATCATATCAATATCATTTGATGGTATTAACATGACGACATGTTACTAAATCTGTCACAGAGAAACAACTGGGCACCAGCAAATAAATTAATGTACATTTGCAAAATGGCAATGCATTATTTTCCATATGAAACAAATAAGAATAACCATATTCCCTAATACATTAAAGTCCAAGTAAAGCAATATTACATTTGTTCTGAGTTTGTCACACCATAGACAAATGTGACCCTGGATCACAAAACCAGTCTTAAGTAGCACAGGAAAAGTTTAGAAATAACCATAAATACATTGTATGGTCCATAATTATCGATTTTTCTTTTATGCCAAAAATCATCATGTTTCGTGAAGATATTTTGTAAGATTCCTATCATAAATATATAAAAAAATTTTTTTTTGAGTGGACAGCCTAGTCATGCAGTGACTCTAAATAACAACTTCATTGGCATCTGATGGTGCAAAAAAATCTAAATATTGACACAATTGCCTGTTTTAAACCGTTTTATCTCCGCCAGGGGTGTATTCCAGAAAGATGGGTTAATTTACCATCAGATTAACCCTGAACTGTGGGTTGATTAACCCAAAACCTGCTTACTCTGGGTATGTCGGTTCCAAAACACCTGTGTCGAGTTAGTTTAATCAACCTACTGCTAATAACCTTGAGTTAATGCGCGCGCACGGAGAACATATCGAGGCATTTTCAATGGAACGCCGAATTTAGGAGTCAGCATGGAAACTAAGGGTGAAAAGTTACGTGCCGCGTACTTCTCCGAAGCGGAGTTAGAAGTTTTAATGTTTGCTTATGAGGAGTTCAAGCTAGGGATGCTCCGATCCGATATTTGTATCGGGTATCGGCGTCGATACGTAATAAAATTCTAGATCGGGTATCGGTGCAATTTGTCACCGATACCCGATCTGACATAAAATTTGTGCTAGACGATGTAAAAGTTCATGGAGACACCGGCGCTTAAACTCTCTCGTGGGCGGCTGTGCTTTGCGCAACGTGTGACATCATACGCTAGCAACGTGTGACATCATACGCTAGCAACGTGCTCTGTACGTAGTGCACGTGAACATATAGCAGCGAACAGCATGGAGCGAGCCAAAATATCTGTCATTTGGAGTTATTTTACAACAGCTACGCCAATAAGTTCCACCGCTTTCATCGTTATGGAAGGGCAACCGCTGTCCGTCGTTGCGAAAAATGGCTTCAGACTACTTATAAACCACCTGGAGCCGCAGTATGACACGCCGAAGCGTAAATATTTATCTGATATTTATCTCTACCTGAACTGTACCGAAAAGTCTGCAAACACATATCAGAAAAAATTAAAGATGTCAATGCGGTGAGTTTTACAACAGATATCTGGAGCTCCGACGTGTCCCCTGTGTCGCTTTTAAGTTTAACCGCACACTGGTTGGATGAGAATTTTGTGCCACAAAATGCCACGTTAAATGCAACAAACATGTGCAGTTTTACTAAGCTAGGGAAGCTAGCGTTTTATTCATCTGTTTCTGTGTTGGATGTTAAATTTTATTTTCACTAAACTTTAGTTTAGTTAAGTGGACTTTGCTTTAGTGACTAAAGCATTAAAAAGATCTGATTCATGTTATTTTGAATATCTAAAGCAGTAAAGCTATTACTTTTTTGCTAAATTTCAGCAGCTTTTTTGCGAATTGATTTTTTAATTATTTTTGCACTTTCTTAAAAATTATTAAGAGATTTTGTTTCCATTTATTTATACCCGTTTATCAAGCTAGTGAAGCTGTTGTTATATTCAGCTGCTTAATTTGCACTTTAATTTTGAATGTCTTGTCCAAAGATAGTGAACACTTTTGTGTTATTTTTCATTTGTTTTGCTGGTTTAATAAACTATTTACTAAATTTGTGAATCATTAGTTTGTTATTTTGTTTTACGGGGTCAGGAAATTTATGTTAAGTCGAGCCTGATGTCTTGCACAGCAATGCACATAGTTTATTAAGTAATTGTGCACTTTAACATTTTTACCTTAGTATCGGATCGGTACTCGGTATCGGCCGATACTGAATCTCAGGTATCGGAATCGGTATCGGAAGCAAAAAAGGTGGATCGGAGCATCCCTAGTTCAAGCCCATTATAATGAAAAAAAGTAATACAGCTGCATATGTGAGGGAGAGACAATTGGCTTGGCAAAAAATAACTGACAGAGTCAATGCGTAAGATTGTTTTTATAACATTGTAAATATGCTTGCATTTTGTTAATTTGCAAAGTTGAACAATAGTCTTTTTGAGCATGTGGCATGACTCGACAAGCATTTACTACATCAGTTTTTGTAAGAATACAGTGCAATGTATATTGACAAGAAATATGTAGGCCTCTTGTTTTATAAAGTGTAATCCTTCTGGAGCCAAAAGAACTCTTTCCCAAGTCAAAATGAAACACATAAACATTCTCCAAAAAGGTAATATTTTATTTTAACTGTTGTAAGATCAATGTCTTAAGTTACTTTTACAGTATTCTTCCTATATAGCTAATAGAAAGAAGGCTGAGGCCCGTCTAACTGGCGGGGGTCCACCTCCACTCACCCCATCTGAGGAGTTGGCTCTTTCGATTAATAAAGGTCGCCCTGTGGTCGATGGGATTCCAGAGGGCACTTCGTCAGACTTTGCTACCTCCCACAACAACTCAAGTTGCGTTTGGGAACCCTGATATTAAGATTAAGTTTTAAGTTTAAAAAGTCTGTGTAGCCTTTACGTGTATGTGTGTGCAGTCAAAATAAACTTATTAAGAAATGTCATTTAATTGAAGTAGATGACAGAATTTCTGAGAGCAAACCTGCCACCCAGTGGAATTCTTCTTTAATAAAGCGCACAGGTTTATGGCCAGGGAACTGTACAAAAGTGTGTGGAAACCGTTTCAGTGCCATGCATACTGTACGAACTGCTCTGTTGCCTTTCCCACATGCTCTGCATCGCCCACATTGTAGAGAAAACTCCCCATAGCAAAAAAGCGCAGAGCAATACAAAGAATTTGTTCGGCGCCAAGTGCTGACTCACGTTTGAGATGTGTGGTTTTAGTAGGTTTGTTAAATAAATTAACGACTGCCTAGAAAAACGATAGCGCTCCTGCAAATATTCGTTAGGATAAGAAAAGACATCGATACGTGGTCTTATCTCCCTCTCATGGCAAAAAAACCCCCGTATAATCTGTTCCTCTACGTCCACAGGATCCTCATCGAAAGGGCACGCCATGCTCGGAAACCTCTCTGAAACAAACTAACCCTGTAACATAACCTGCTCCGGAGCAGGTTATCCTCAGAGAGTCAGTTGCTATGGTTACTTACATAACCCGAAAGTTACCTCCGTTTTTGGAACCGAAAGCAGAGGTTATCCGCTTACTTACTCCTAAACTTACCCGGGTAAGTCACATAACCTGCTTTCTGGAATACACCCCTGATAAAATCCTATCCTAACAAACCATACATCAATAGAAAGCTTTTTAAGACTGGTTTTCTTGTCCAGGATCACAAATGTGTGATTGACCCAACCAAATTTGAATAAGATATACCTGCCATATCAAAGAGTTTCACAGGAGGATATGAATTCAAACACACACAATCTGCATGAATAGAGAATCACCTAAGCGCGTCCCGAACACACACAGTGATCTCCATTTGTCTGTTTACTGTTTATGTTCTTTACTCGAACTTTAAGACCTGATTTCACACATAAGCGAGGACTATGCCTTCATTAAATTATGTTTTTAAATGCCTTGAAATAAAATTTGAGACATTACTGGTGTGAGACAAAACGATGGCTCTGACATTTTAAGTGATATTTTAGGGCAAGTTATTTTCAGTTAAACCAGCCTTAAGCAATCCCTGCAAGATTTTGCGATTGCAGAATTTAACGCAAATTACAGATTTTCAGCATAACTTGGCCAAAGACGAAATGAGTCTTTCGTCACAAATTTTTTAATTTCCTGTTGTCCTGTTTAGATCAGCAATTTTTGTGTGTTTGGCGATGCAGGAGGAAAAATATGTAATTATACTTCCAATTAAATCAATTCTCAGAGTTAGATCTATTTTCTCTTGTTCATTTTATCTAACGGTGAAATTTTGTGAAGTTAATTGATAAAAAATCAGATCTGATTAATCACACATTTTTTCTGTGATTAAACACGATTAATCGCACATAACATTAATGTTTTTAAAAATTATTTTAAATTCTAATCATTTCACATTTAATCTCCAAATTAATGTAGAAAAGATTTTTTGGCTTTCATTGAAAAATTACGCTGATCCAGAATATACCTGTGCTATCTGAGAACATGCCAGGTTCCAAAACACTCACTCAAAATGAGCCAGATGTGAGCGCATTCTTAGTGTACCTGATGCTACAAGCCATTAGTTCTTCATGTTACAAGAAAAAGTTTGTTTTCTTTAAACTTCTCGTACCTTAACTGAGTTGTACCACTGGCAAAGATCACTAATACTACATTGGCTATTCAGATGCAGAGCTGAATCATCCTCTTGTTCTTTGTCCAGAGCCAATCCTCTTCCTATCAGCTGCTCTAGAACTCTCTGAATTAAAAACTTAACAGCTAGAAAAAAAACATTTAGACTTTAATTCAGGTTATTTCAATATGATTCGAGTACAAAGTTTTATACACACCTGCACAGTCTTTGGCATGAAGCGACACAACAAACGGCGTCACAGATTCTTGAAGGAGATTACACAGACTCCGAAACGTCATAGTGTGATCTGGAACATTTACCCCTGGTAATAAAAAAGGCCATTAGTTATGATTTTCTGTAAACTCGCAAACCCTTGTATTTATATATTTTATAAAAGCCATATTGAGGCATACCGGGGAAATGGCAGAGCCAGATCTTTACCTTGTTTTATCTAACTGTAATCCTGTTTTAATCCTGTTTTTGTCCACTCTTATACACATACTAAAGAGAAATTTCTAACACGTGTGACTTATAATAAAATAAAACACCGAAGCATTCATAGGAATATGTTAATGGTACACATACATGATAACATGAATGATATGAGATGATCAATAATCACACACTGCACTTACAAATGATTTACTGCATACGATTTGACAAATCGATTTATCAACGTTTTGATGACACAATATGTTTCAATGAGTATATTCACTTAATGAGGATTTACACAGATGCACTTCTAATGTTTTAGGGCGGTTTCACACTAGCACTTTTGGTGCGCACCCGGATTTGATAAACGTCAGAGTTCGGTTCTTTTGGATGATGTGAACACTGTCTTCCAGACCCGGGTGCGCACCTGCGAACTGTACCCGAGTCCGCATAAAAAGGGAGGTCTGGGGTGCAGTTCATGTAAACGCCAGTACGCTGCTCTGCTGATATGAATGCAATCGTACCAAATCGCGGAAGGGAACCGCTATTAATGAGGTAAAAATGTGTGTGTCAAGGGTAAACAGCTGTATCAAAATGAATGGAAAACTGTTTCACTGGCTTAAGGCTTTCATTGCAGCTGCGAATATATTATTTTGTTTATTTATTTAACCAACACTTTGTAAACGGTTGCAATTTTGTGTTTTGGAATGTTTGCTCAAACTATATTTGAATCAGGCATTTCACTTTGTCTTTGTTAACTAGTGGTGTGACGAGATCTTGTGGTACCGTTCCGATCTTGTAAGAACACAATTTCCTCACGCAATTTGCACGATGGAGTGCTGGGTTTGAAATTGCAACCATTTTAGGTCGCTTATACTCCCTATATTTACATTAACATTTATGCATTTGGCAAACGCTTTTAACCAAAGCAATTTACATAGCATTGTACTATACATTTGTTTATGAATATGTGCAATCCCCTGGGATGGAACCCACGACCTTGGCGTTTTTAGCGCCATGCTCCAAGCACTGAGCCTCATATTTGGGTGCATTTGTTTGTGTGCACATTTTGTTTTGGTGCGACCTGTTTTCATTACTCTACAGAACACACTAAAAACTGCACAAAGATTGTGTGTGCTGTGTGCAACAGTGACCTGCTGTTTCATAAAGGCAAACCTCTTCAAAAACGGATCATCGGTATCTTCCATACGTCCAATGTTAGAAAAAAACATGATGTGTTTATTTAGTTTTAACGGTTTCTCTTAAGAGTATGAGGTTTAGTCAGTGGAGGGGGATTGACAGTGTGATATGATCGACACCTCTGCCAACACAAGCACTTTGCAAAAGCATATAGAGAAAACAACCACAGGTCTTTACTTAAAGCTGCACCTTTTAAGAAAACAAAGCAAATATTTTGTCAGATTTGCAGTGTTTACATATTGTTTACTACTGCAAAATATAATTAATTAAAATAGATGTTTAATTTGTTTAATAAAAAGTTGATTCTATAATGCCTAGATTTTTTGCATTATGTGTTTTTAAGGTGAATAAGAGACAGTTTTCCCCTATAGATTTCATCATTGAGGATTTCTCTTAAAAACAAAATGCGACCATTTAGTCGCAGTCTGGAGCGCTGCCTAAGAAATGGGACACCACTACAACACATCATACGTCATTGCTAGCTCCCACGTCAAAGGAGATGCAGTTAAGTTTATCACCAACTTGATGTCGTCATCAGCTTGTAATCTTATCAATTTCGTAGATTAGAGCCTAAAAAGAGACCCTGAAATTTTATCAAGAGCAGTGCACCACACCTCTGGCGATCGTTCCGAAACCCCCCCCCCCACAGAGTGAGAGACCCACAGGACATGTTAACAAACTGTTCACGATTGCATTCCGGAGACAGCCCTTCAACAATTACTTTGTTGCAGTTGAATGTTGCGGTTCTTTCGTGCAATCAGTACGTTAGCAAAATGTAGCGACTTTTTGTAAACCTTTCAAGTATTCAAGACAAGAAACTGAAAATAAACATTAAATTGCTTATAAAATGATCATTTGTTGTTTAAAGCCGCCATGTTGCATTTTTTTCCAGATTTCAACAAATCAGACATTTCAAATATGAAAAAAAAATACTGATTAAAAAAATCCTCAATGAGACATTTTTGCCACAATAAATTATAAATTGCGCTATTATAATAGAACACTTAAATCACCTAAAATGCTTTTTTGAAAGAAATAGTTTTAAAAGCACATGTGTGGTATTAAAATTATTTAAGATGAAATGTGTTTTCATTTATCACTATAAACTTGTATCCAAGTATTGTGTTTGAAAAACAATACACATACTGCAATAACAGAGAAAATTGTGGTAAACCTTTGCTTATTAACTGATATAATTTTGAAGTTGTCCTTGGATTATTGGTATTTATCGTTTCATTCTTATTGCCTTTCCAGCATCTAAGGCTATATTCATAGCGAGAACTAGTCAATCTATACACAAGTCTGTTCTATACACAAGTTTGTTAACAGTGCCAACCACAAAGCCACTGTGAGTGTCCTTGGAAAATTGTCTCACCATTAAGGGATCTCTGGCATCAAAAAGTTTGAGAACCCCTGCACTAAACAACCAATTAAAAAACAGGGTTCCATAACATATTTTTACAATTATACAAATATTATACAAAGTCATATAAACCTCTGTTCCGTAAACGGTTAGTAATATGCTAAACTTAAAGAGTAAAGAACATACCCAGCATTAAAGCAGCTGTGGGGATTTCTCTTGCTCCCTGTCTCCAGACATCAGGTGAGTAGCAGAGTTCATGCTTTTTAATGAACTGTACAAGATTGTCAAGGACCTTTTTATTCAACTGATCTTGTAATACCTGTAAAAATAAATATTAAATCATAAGATAATAGAAACTCACAAATGCATATGATAACTTGGGTCCGCGTACCTTTCTCAGAAGGAAATAACCAATAAATAAATAACTGGCTGTTTAATTTTGGAGATAGCAATATACAAATTGTGTTCCAAATGACACACTTAAGCTGTGCACTATGCACTCAACCATCTAGTGTATGAAATTAAGAAGGGCAGTATCATACCGAATGGAATACTTAAGTTTCATACTAACTGCGTGTTCACACCAAGTGCGAATGAAGCGTTAAGCACGAGTGATTTACATGTTAAGTCAATGCAAAGACGCACTTGCGGCGCAAATTGAGCGTTATTCGCGTGAGTTGAAAAATCTGAACTTTGGCGAAAATTCGCGCCACGTTAACCAATCAGGAGCTTGCTCAAGTAGTGACGTGATTATGACATAGCGAGCGGAGGCATAAATCTGAAACAACAATGAAGGACTGCGCCTCTGAAGGATCTGATGGACCCAGACACGGTGCCGAACCAGTCTATATGTCTATCTTCAGCCTTCCATAGCACATAATGCGCAGCTACCCTCTCAACAAAATCCATGTCCGCCATTAGAGGGGAGCCGCCTGGCAGAAGACACTCCCATCGCACGAATGAAGCGAATTTCACGCACGAATGAAGCGAATAAAATCCAAATGTTCAAGCGTCCAACTACTCGCGAATAGCGCGTTTTATTTGCGCAAGTCGCGCTTGGTGTGAACACACAGTAACCGGAAGTATATGCGGTTTCCCAGATGATGCCAGATGACATCAATCACACAACACAATTGGTGCCAATAAAGTGTATTTTATACTTAATGTAATTTACATCCGTTTTGCCCAGCATGACTTAAACCATCAGATTCAAGGGTAATCACTCTGCAGGAGAACTTTGTCTGGAAGCCCCGCCTCCCTTCAGCTACGCAAGCAAAACTGTGATCATAAAGGGCGTACTCACAATTCGTCTGGTTGCTCTCAAAGGCGCCCGAGCGAGACGAAAGCACTACTACTATTTATACTACTAAATGGTGTTGAATAGTGCATAAGTGCGCAATTTAGGACACACTAAGATTATTTTGGTAATTTTTCAATATGCGGTCCATTTTTTCAGTCCAGAAAAATCACAAGGAGTGGCGGGCCTGTCCACCACTATAGGCTATACCCTGATTAATCCTCAATTTTACCCATGTTTGTTGCGGTGAGGGGGACGGATCGGGGCACTTTGAATATGAGGGGTTCATTTCCCCCCGTCCCTAGTGCCATCTGTGCGACTGGTCTTGGCTAAAAGGATTTAAATCCGATCAGTTATACCCGCGAAAAATGCAAACATTTATTAGTTATTCATATTTCACATTCGTATTTTTACATCACGTCCAAAAGTAAGCAGGGAAACCACGGGTCTGACCGTTTTCTCATCTTTTACAAAGAGCACAGGAGGCTGCCGATGCCAAACATTCATGAGATAAGTTAATTGATTATGAGCACAGAAATTCCCTTCAGTAGCTTTGCTGAGCTTCATTTTGCTGCAGTGTAAACATGCCGGAAAGACAGAGAATGTCACAGCATGTTGTGAGCGCGACTGTCGCGAGTCTACATTTAAAACAATGAACTTTAGCTTGAGCAACGCTGCCCGTGATGCACTCCGTTTGGAGGAGTGAAGCCCTGACAAATGTGGGCTCAACAATCAGATGAATTACATTTGTCAAGTGGTTTGCTTGATCAGATTTTAATCTTTCTTGAAAACGTTTCGTTTTTTCAGTGTTTATATTGCGTGAGGAAGGTGCTTCTATGCAGATAGTGACAAGCAGGACGGCAGCGCAATAGATAACACGCAGCAAATTACTGAGGTAGATAAAAGGTGATTTGTGAACGCCAGGACATGAAGGCTGAAGAAAAGGCATGAGAGGCAGTTTCATCGGCCACTGGAATGGAAGGTGAGTTACTACATAACTTCCTGTAAGCATCAAGTGTTTTGAAGTACCATCGTAACATCAAAACTACACATAAAATATAATTTAGAGAGTACGTTCATTTCAGCTATTGTGTTTAGTCCTGAAAAGGTTTATAATTGTATTTCTGTGTTGTCCTACACTTTGAAGTTTATATGTAATGTTTTTACAAACACTCCTTATAATAAAGCATTACTGGTGTGCATCTTGAGACAAAACTTGACATAGTTTAAGTAATGACAAATGTTTAAAGTAAAATTATTTTAGTTCATTTGTCCAAATTTTCTTATTGTTTCTATTTCATTCCCCTTATAGCATGTTGCATATTAAGCATGCTAAATTCAAATACAAATGTGTATACACACTTTGAACATTAGAATACGGTTCTAATTTAGTATTCATATTCCCAACAATAAAGAAATCCAATAGCTTTTTATCGGCGCAAAAGTACACGGACCCGTTTGTAATATGCATGAATATATATTAAAATGCATACTAAGTCATAGGTACCTCTGTGTGCTTTTGAACCGTTTCCCGTAAGTTCTGACAGATCCTAAAGCGGTCTCGGCCATCATCATCACTGCCATCCACCATATATCCATCTACATAACATGAACGACAATGCTGTTATGTATCCGATTGTTTAGGGTCTGAAGACAATGATCATAACTTACCAACTCCTTGTCGTCTCCTTTTTCTAGATGCTGACTTAAAAACAAAACATCCCTAAAACAGATAGTCGGTCTGCGTTATGAACATCCACTCAAAACAAACACATTCTTATCAATATTCGGGTGGTTAATGCATAGCTGAGCAATATTACCTTTGACACAGAGGAAGTTTGGCTCATGGCTACTTGTTGCTCATAAGCTTTGCACAGAACACCATGCGTCAATGCTGTCGTTCTTTCTACTTATTATTGGCAGTTGCGAACCCGCCTTTTGGTATGTTACCGCCACCAGTTGTAGCGGAGTGTTTATAGCAGCGACGGCAGGGCGAGTGCAAAATTATACATCTGCAGGCTCGCAACGCCACACGTTCCAGGACACACGATTCAGACCACCAATCTCAGGCCGGAAATGAAAGCGAACCATATATGGTAAACCAACTTTTGTAGCGTGTGTTCTCATTTTCGCATAGATTTCGGTGACTTTTAATATCAAAAACGCTAGAAAATGCATAGGCCTACCCTACATTTGTATGTAGTTTGCATAGTGTTTTCTATTTGACTAGATATCATATTTCCTTAATGTTCATAATCTACATAATCAATATCTGTTTATTTTGAAACAAACACTTAAGCACATAGTATAGACTTTCAATGTATAGGCCTACTATAGGCTACTTGATTTTTCAGAATTAATTGACTGGATGTTCATAATTTATATTTATACATAATCAATATCTTTTTATTTTGAATCAAACACTTAGGGACAAAGTTAAGACGTTTAATGGTAAACAGAATGCTCTGTGTAGGGGGTTGACGATTGGCGGGTTGTTTGAGTAATGTATAGTCCTTATATAGGGCTATACATTGTGGGTGTTTTGGGTAAAGTTTAGCTTGTGAAGACACAAAATTTTCCTCCGCAATACATCTGGCAGATGCCGTTTGCTCATCTGCACTACATCCCTGAGACGTCTGCTGTCAGATGTCATGTAGACCTCAAGAAGACGTCTATAAGATGTGAAGGATTTAGAATGGATGTACAATAGATGTACATTAAGCAGATGTTTTAACACAGCAGATGTTTTCCAGATCTCCAGATCTTTAGCAGACGTCTTACAAATGAACCTGTGCTATGTGGGGAGGATCGTCCAGTTTATTAGCGACTGCATGGAGAATGCGCTGTCGCTCACTACGCGTTCTGTTCTCCTCGTAGTTTGCCAGGATTCTTTGCCTCACCGTGTACTTTGAGGAGGAGGCCATTTTAAGTGTTTTTCGCCGTATTTTTTATTCAATGTGTGAATAAACTTTGCATTTTTACACGAAACCCGTGTTTTCTGTCTACATTTAACAATGAGAAGCGAACCTATGTGTCCTAATAACAAACTTTGAGGGTTATTTCTATATCCTGGTGGAAACCTTCAGGTAGTCGGATGTTGTAGTCGGATTTTCTACAAGTAGATGAACTTGTCTTTTGAGTGTTAGCCTGTACCGTTCTCCCTCGCCACACGTTGGCATGGTGTCGTTCGTTTCGTACGAAAAGGCCGCTTGGCCACACTTGCTAAATAAAATATATTTAGTAATAAGGTAGATTATAGGTATAAGATTATCATTAATAACAAAAAAAATGTATTCATTTGGCAGACGCTTTTATCCAAAGCAACTTGCATTGCATTATACTATACAATCTAACAGCAGTCAATTTTGTAGTGGATGCTTTTCAAGTCATGTCATCACAGTGTATCAAATATTTTTTTCGTGTTCTAAGCGCTGCTCATCACAACCAATCATGCACAGCGCATGAACGTATTGACCAATCAGAAGTTTAGATGAGTCACCGGCGTGGAAGAGTTTTGTTGCGGCTCGCTCGAAGGTACGATTCGTTAGACTTATTTATTACAATGGGAGTTTCAAGTAGTCCCCTTCATCCTTAATGACTCTTTAATTGATTGGCCATTAATACTTTTTTCCTTCGCTTTCTGTTTATTTCCTGTTTAAATGTTTCTTTTTTATGCTGCTAAGAGACAATGCGAAGATTTATGAATGCAAAAACTGCAATATAATCCCTCATAAACAGTTTGCCTGACTAACCTATTAGAATATGACATACAAAAATCATAATCATATTTACAATACAAAAGCAAAAAAAAAGAAACCTTGCATGCCTGTTTTTATATCTATGACATGTGATCATGCTCCTCTGACTCAAAGGCATCAGCGTCAGCCTTTAAAGGATAGTTCACCGAATAATGAAAATTCTGTAATTTAATCAACCTCAGATTGTTCCAAACCTGTTTAAACTGACTTGTTCTGCTAACTCAAAGGAAGATATTTGGAAGAATGTCAGACACCAAACAGATCTCATCCCCCATTTACTGCCATAGTATGGAAAATAAATGGGAGCCATTTATTTTTTATCAGATTGGTAGGCTATAACGTTTATTCGTACTAGTCAATTATATCAATGGTCAAATTGAACTGCTAAACAAACCTTGAGGGATTTGGGTGGGGCTGAGTGGCCGCTGCTGAAACTTTGAATGGCTCCTCTCCTAACAGATGTGATCTCACTCCAAAACTTTTGATAAAAGTATTATGCAATAAAACAAATTTTTATTGCATAATAATTGTATTAAATAAACGATTTGTTTAATTTAATTTGTATGTTAATGTGAATAGGCCCTGCATTTTTGTCACATTTAAAGAAACAGTTTGGGACATTGACATCTAGCGGTTGAGTCGGTATCGCAGTCTAAATATAAGATATTTGAGAGGCAAGTTTCTAGGTTTCTTTGCAGAAATAATCTTTTCTCAAAATGCATTCTTCAGCAGTCTTGTGTCCTTGTGTTCTCGCTCCACGTCATCAATTACCGTCAAAGTCCGTTCCAAAACTCAAGAACACAGAGAACCCATGAATTCCCTGAATGGGTTCTCGATATCAAGGATGCATCGAATGCAGTCTTGTGCAAGCATGGAGCCCGCTTAAAGTACCAGTAGTCAATTCGGCGGGTCCATCCAAGTTGGTTCTTCATAGGCTGGCTCGCCAAGGCCGGTGTTCTGTTGATTTATACTACCCATCGAATTTTGCTGCCCTCGTGTTGCGATTGGGTTAGGGGAGGGGTAACTCCGTTCTTTGTGTTCTTGAATGCAGACTTCCGAAAATTGTAAGAAACAGAAAAAACGTTGTGCATGCGCACCTGCATTGACTGATTATGGTTATATTGCCTGTTAATGGTTATGTTTTGTCTGGCTTGTCAAAGAATCACAGTGTTGGTAATTTATATTTAGATATTTAAAGTTAAATAGTATCACGTTTTCAGTTTGTATGGTGCTTGTTAAAGATTTTAGCCAATGCGAGCTGCCAGTCCTCCTGCTGCTATCTTAGTCACGTTGTTCTTTTAACCTTTGTGTTTTCCGTTTTTGTTCTCCACTATTTTTCTTTCTTCTGACATTTTGCCACTATGCCATCTAGCTATAGCAGTGACGTAAATGATAATGATTGACACGATTTTACTTGCAGCTGATTGAACAGATGTGACGCAAATGTCCCAAAAGATATTGTGTTTTTGATGCATTTGATGCAGCCCCATCTTCCAACGCTATCATCTCTTACATGTGTTTTATTAAAGTAAATACATTGCAATCGGCTTAAGCGCATGCGGTACCCTGGTGCGCACCTGAATTAGCATGATCTATATAAGCCATTTTTCATGCAAACCGTGCTCCATTCTGAACTAAACTGCAGGCGTGAAAGACCCCTGAAAGGTGGGGCCTCACACAAAGAGCTGCCAAGGGGCCCCTGAGCACCGTATTCCGCCCCTGGTTTTAGAGTAAGTATTTTACCACTGTAGAGTGTCTTTTACTTGCGATATTTGAATGTTGTCCTTTTATTTTTATCTTCCAACTTTAAACCTGTATTTCTCCAAATTCCGTTCCTGAAAATCATTGCGCTCAGCCGACTTCGGATTACACCACTCATGCGCAGACTTTCAGGAAATGCAGTATGGAAGTCATATCATGAACTCATATCACCCCGTAACATTTAGACTCAAGAACATGTCTTGTATTTATTGAAGAACTTTGCATTGTAAACATGTTAATGGTAATGTGCTAGCCGAAATAATGCACTTTATAACTTGTTTCTTGACAATTACAACAGATTACTATACCAAGTCAAGAAGACGTAACTTTTAAATGTCCTTTTTAATGAGAGGATGACAACAAATCCAAAAAATATATCATGCAAATACTGCAGAATGGTAACAATTCCTGTCAGTTTTTTTTAGTTTGCATTGCTCTTGTCTAGGAGGCGATCAGGCTGACATTGCAGATGCTGAAACATCTCTGCCCCCATGTGCACACAATTTCGCAAATTATATATTTTTTTCATCTTTTTATGTGGGTATTTTGTGGCTTTTGTCAGAAGAAGCAGACGGAGAGGCAGGCTGGAGAGCAGTGGCTGATGTGACAAAAGCTGATGAGGATGGCTGTGGGTAGAATATTGACTATTGGTAGCAATGGGTGCTGTTTATGGCTGTGTGTGGGTTGGGGATTCTGTGGCCATAGGTGGAGGTTGATCTGGCATGTAAAAGGATGGCACTGGTTAGATTAATTTGGTGGGGTGACCAAAGCAGATGACACTTAAACCAGTGGAGTAATGCTGGGCCTCGCCGCAATAGTAGAATGCATGTATATGAATAAAATGAAACCACGTCTGGTGCAGGCACTGGGTTTCTATTGCACAAGGTAAGGTCCCCAACCAGAAGACTTGTTTGCATGTCAGCCAAGATCCTCAACAACTTCTACAGCTGTGTTGTTGAGAGCATCCTGACCAGCTGCATTACCGTGTGGTATGGCAACACCACAGTGAAGGACCGCAATCGTCTGCTGAGAGTGGTGAAGACTGCCGAACTCCACGGACCTCTCGGCAGGCCATTTACCATCGCAGAGTCAGACAGGAGACCTGCCTCCAATCTTAAGGAACCCACCCACAGCCAACATGGACTGTTCACACGCAAACCCTCAGGACAGAGGTATGGAAGTGTGAAATGGGGCGGGGCTCCATTAGGGCCCCTCCCCTAATCGCATGTTATCTCACTCCAAGCTTTGATTAAACTTGAGAACCCTGGGTATTTATTCATTCATTATTTCGTATGTTTGTTTATTGTTTACTTACATTTGTTCATTTAGTGACGCATCAGTTAAATAGTTTATTATTGCAGCGGAGCGTCACTAAACTCCGCCTACTCGTGGTGAGTTCTGGGCAATATCAGCCGTCGGAGTGTGCATCGAATCTCTTCCGCAAGTAGTACACTATCCGGGACTATTTGGAATACTATTTTCAACATGCTGCGATTTAGGACGTATTTATTCTACTTTCGAATACTAGGACGGATAGTATGCGGGGCTTGTTGTTATGGGTAGAAATCAGTGGCGGCTGGTAGATAGAGGTCGCAGCGGCACCGAATTATCCACAGAAGACTGTTAAACATAAGTTCAACATATATAAGCAGATTTATTCACACTCATTGAAGTTGTGCCAGCATTCATTTAAAGTATTGAAAATTATGTTTGGGTCATTTAAGTGACAAAAGCCTACATATTTTCACGTAGGTAGACAAACTTTTGGCAGGCAGGTGATTCCGACTCCGCTTGAGGGCAGCATGTCTATAAAAGCATCCACTAGAGGGCGTAAATGCATTTTGAGATTTTTTTTATTTAATATTATGAAGGAACATTTAAAAAAATGACCCATGCGGACAACATAAACATTTCAATGTTCCATAAAAATTTGTATACCATGTACTATTTTTTTTCATAGCGAGTTTGAAATTTGTTCTTTGAATTATTAGAATCGTCTTATTTAAACTGTATAACGCAGTAGAAAAATAAAGGCAAAATATGCCGTAACGAAAACACGAATATGCAGAGTTTATAATAAACAACAATGCGAGCCTGCGTATATTTTTAACCGACTACAGATGTAAATCGGGTATACGGCTAGTCTATTGTTCATTTTCCCAACCCACTGAATCTTGAGTCAATTCTGTTCCTGGAGCGGTTTCCGATTCGGTCTGTTTGTCTGTTCACGTTGTCAGCCATATTAGCGCCCTCCTCCATCTCGATCACCGTTAACTAGAAGACATGCATGCATCTGGTCGGCTGTAAGGACAAAGTGGATAAGCGTTCGCGTCTCTCTTGAAGAACAATCTCGAAACGACAAAAATGGAGGCAGTTAAGGCGTTTAACGGCGAGGTTTGTTTGCCATTTATGTGTTCGCAGACACGCCTGACTCGAGCGTAGGCCACGTTGTGGTCAAGCCGGGTTCGTGGTGCATATATGAGACTATTTCACTTTTAAGAGTGCATCGTGTGATTGCTCGCTTTTCAAGATCGAAAAGTAAATCCTGTATCATGTTAATAAAGTTTTCCGGGCCTTTCGTTTTTTCAACCGAAAAAGAAACAGGTTGACAACGCTAAACGCTAGTTAGCCATTACATAAACATTTCATATTGCGCGGTAATCATTGCACATCTATGACTCAATGTTGTATTGTGAAATCGTGGTCAAACTAAATGTTTTAAGTCACGTCTAACAAGGTAACTTATTTCAGATCTGGTGAATTTCCCACGTAAACACCGTTTTAGAGCAGGCCCGCGTTAGCAGCGTTTCGGCAACAAAAGCTGAAAATACCTGGCAACGCGCATATAATTCCCAAAATACTGTAACTTATTGGTTACCCCGTAGATGTATTTTACGGCTGGCTTGCTAACAGTCAAACGAGAAACCGACAAAAGAGTAGCCGAGCTAGAGATTGTTTTTACCCCAGATTGAGGTTTTTGTAGACCTCATTTGTTAACTAGTTAATTCCGACCCCGTGCTGCATCATCTCATCTGATTGACAGCCTCCCGAATGTGTTCTTTCATTCTGCTTGACATTTGAAATATACTTACATTTGAGTTACAGTGTCAGTTCTTATTGTCTCCATATGGTCTCCATATGATATCAAATGTATTTTTCACAACATTGCTACAGTAAAACATGTAATGTCTAATTTATAATAAAGACTGAAGCTTGAATACAGAGCCACAAGAGTAGATGAATAGGAATATCTTTAAATTAACTCTAAATGTCGCATCATCGCACACAATGGTAAACTACAATATTCTCCCACCTTCTTTTTCAGTTGTACTCATTGAACGAATATAAGCCACCGATCTCCAAAGCAAAGATGACCCAGATAACAAAGTCAGGAATTAAAGCGATTAAGGTAAGTTGGAAAACAAGGTAACATTAGGGACAAGATTTGGCTATTTAAACAAACCATTTCAAATATTTGCTGGTTTCAGCACAAAATGAAGATTCTCTTACAGACTATTTAGCAAGATGCAACAACACTGGTCCAGAAGAACTTCCTGTTTGCTTCTACAGTTATTTTTTATTTGACATACATAATTAAAGCTTGAAGATATTTCTTTTACATTTTGATTCAGTTCTCCACCCAAAAATAAAACATTTCTCATAATTGAATCACCTCAGTGTGTTCCAAACCGGTATACATTTATATTTCTTGAACACAAAGAAAGATATTTAGAAAAATGATAGCAACTGACATTTCTGGGGCATCATCGACTAACTTATTGTATTCTTTTTTTGATCTGTTGAACACGAACACATTTTGAAGAAGTTTGGAAAGCACCCAGTTCTGGCTAAACTTTGACTACCATTTCATTTTTTATTGCTGTGGTAGTCAGTGATGAATTTTGTTTCCAGATATCTTTCTTTTTTGTGTTCAACTGAAAAAAATGTATACAGTTTTGGAACAACTTAGTGTTGGTGTTATAATTCATGACAGAATATTTGGCTGGGGTATCCTTTACCATCTCTTTGTGTTGTTTGCAACTTAAAAAAATGACTCAATGACACCATCCTAAGCACTTTTCGAACAAGACTACTTTATTGAATGACGTTTGAGTTACAACTCTTATTCCACATCGTCTGTGATTTAAAAAACAATATATATATGCACCTATTTGCATGGGACTAGATCTCTAGTTTTTATACAGAGGTGTTAAACACTGCGTCACAATTCGCATACTATCCGTCTTAAATAGGATTATTACATCCCAAATCAAAATATGCTGAAATTAGTATTAGGGCTGGGTGGTATATCGGGATTTGGCAATATATCGGTATGTTTCCCAAAGTGATGCAGGATTTGCCCATATAGTTTAAATCGATATGCTTTGATGTCACCAAAGCTGACCTCTTGCATGAGAATGTTTGTCGGACGCAGCTGCGAATATGACAAATCCATCTGGTCGCACGTCTTCACCATGATACGAATTTGCAGGACAGAATTCACCAAAACTGAAAAAGCAAAACTTTTCATGCAAAAGCGCGTTTCCGGTCTGGCACATTCGCATGCGTATGAATGGAAGTCAATAAAAAGAAAATCCTAAGATGCGCCTTTACTCACGCTCTGCGCATGAACTGGCCCCGGACCCTTCCATCACAAGTTCGCCTGCAAATGTAGCAAAACACAGTCCACGCTGCAGAAGACTGGTTCATGTTGATGTGCTTTGAGCATAAACATTGGTGTTTGAATTCATGAACACTCAAACGGCTGATATTACCCACAATAAACCGTGATATGGCAGAGTATAGTGACGCCCATTGCATTAATAAAATTAAATAAGAGCTGCTTCCTTGAAATAACAAATGAAGATGCAAAACCCTCTAAAAAGCCACCTGATCATGTTTAGTGAATGCTGTCCACGCATAGTATGTGTTACTGGAATAAGTTTGCTTCAAAACCTGCTAAATACCCCACTCTGAAATATCTGGTAGTGAAAATGTAGAAGCCTGATAAAAAAAAGTTTTTTGTCTGACGAAAATGTAAGAGTTTTGCAGCTGAACTTTTCAAATGTTAGTATACAGTAAGCCTTACATTAGAAATTAGAAATGCAAAGAAGAGCTGTATTTTGGTGTTTGTGATAGTTAACAGTCACAGTGTCGTCTAGGCAACAATGGCTTCTTCCGTTTTGCGTTAGTATGTCCCTGTGCATGCCTACTGTTTTGCCACTCGCTGAAATGTATATACTTTTCCATGACAAAAACAGTACATACTTTTAGTGCATTGTACGGGCTTTGTACGTTTGGCCGTTGCAAAAGATCACATACATATATGAAGTACAATATACGAGGATAAGTAAGGACGTTTCGCAATCACAGACATTCGCATTCGGACAAGATTCAATTTCTCAGTTGCTTATATGAAGTACAAACTTTTATTTACAAACATTCTCTTGTGCCATCGTCCTGTCAGTAGCTGCGCTGTTTCACTGTCGTTATTGAAAAGCGCTGCAAACAAATATTAACAATGCTGTATAAAGTAGATGCATGTTATTTTATGACTGCAAAGCTTGCGCTGTATAAAGCTTGCGTACCTAAATTGATATATGCGCAGCTGGCGCAGCATAAGAATAAGCGGCTGACTTTACAACTGTACAGCTCATTGTTCTTTTCTCATTCTTGACCATTAGTTGCACTGCCTGTTGTAGAACAATGGTTCTGAAATATCACTAAAATAACACGCGCGAGTATCACACCGGGAACATGTGGTTGCCTGCAGTAGTATTTAATGGTTTGAAGGGATATCATAATAATATCAAACATGGGATTATCATACCGTGAACCGTGAACATTTGCTTTTGGTAGTATTCAATAAATAACAAAACAGACTGAGAATCTCTACTGCACATAAACAGCATCTTTTCGCTTACTTGGATTCTTGTCTTGCAGCACTCACACACTGCCATATATATATATATATATAGTAATGCTGTATGATTTCCATCACACTCAAGTGGCTTTCACACTTGTAGTTTAGTTCAAATCCAAACTTACCTGAAGCAGGTGGTCTGAGTGAGGTTGCACTCGAAGGGCAGTAAAAGTGTATATGAAAGCAACACAGACCCAGGTGGGCTATTGCCCACTCCAGAAGTAAAGTAATCTGCGCATGCGCTTTAGCCGATTACGATGTACATACTTCAATTAAACCTGTATGAGATGATAGCGTTGATGATTTACCTTTGATTCGAGCCAGAGTGAGTCTGTGTTGCATTTGCGCAATTAGAGCATCAAATTAATTGTAATACACTGTTTCATGAAATGTTTGAAAATGTTGAAACATTTTCAAATATACGTGACATAAAATTCACCTGAAACTTATAAATGTATAGTTGCTCTTCAGTTTATGCAAGTTGAGATAACTTCTCGTTCACAGAAAAAAACATCAACGAGGAATTGGCAGAATGCAACAAAAGTTTCACCTTCCATAGTTTTCTTGATCCGAAATACAGGACCAAAAAACAAGCTCAGATACTATGAAGAATAAAAACCATAACCATTTATTGAAGTAATCACAATAAAAAATATCTTTCTTTTCCTTCCACCAATGTCTGTTTATGGTGATACACTGGGAAGCACGATGCAATGGATTCTCACAATGCATTTTTTTCATGATTTTTTAAACAAATAAGTTGAGACAATTTAGAAATTAATAAGTGCCCTTTTATTATTTCTCAAATGCTGCACATTTCTTTGTAAATCTTTTTTTTTGTCAAATAAAAAAACGAAATTGCCATTGTAAAACTAATTACAAATCAAATAAAAAATGAATAGTACAAACATATCTTTAATATAAACGAACTAAGACTTTGTCTGATCTTTTCCTAACTTGGATGTTTTCAACTTTAAGAAATCAGCATATCCATGTTTTCCTCATGTGTAGTAAACACAGTGGTCCCTGCTTTTCAAAACATGTATCGCAATTAGGGATGTGCGCTACAACTAATATAACAGTCAATTAAACGGAGGTTTTGTAACCGTCTAGTCAACTAGTCTAAAACAAAGAATGGCCCAGAAGGCGGTCTGAAAACTTTGTAAATGTAATATCCTACATTTGAAAGACTTGATGTATCTATCCAACTGTCAATCCAATATTTAATGTAGCTAAAACAGGCATGTGTGTTCCACTTTCCTTACCTTACGATCATTTAACATTTCTGTATTTGCTGATGTTCCAACCCTGACGAGATCGTTTTATCGGCTGCAAGAAAAGTATTTGTTTGGTTTGTTTGGTCTGTGCCTGTGCTTGTGATACGTGCCTTTACGACCTTATGTAATCCATTTTATTTTCTCCTAAACTCTGGCTTATGCGCTCGTGCAGAGCGAACGGAAAAAGCCACCAATAAAGCAGACTGTCCATATTAATTTATAAAACATACATAAACACTCCAGTCCACATGAGATTGTTATATTAATATTATTTTACATGTTCTTGTTGAGGAAATGCAAGCGTTATGCTCTGATGAATGTCTGCTCAGTGTTTGTGAACAATAAGTCCGTCTGAGGAATCTGTACGAACTCTGCAAGGGCACACAGATAACAGTGCTAAGCGATCACGTTTATTCAAGCATTTTTTGTGATAAACATTATAATCAAAGCAATTTAAAAGTTCTGTAGGCCTGAATCTAGAAGCTGAGACATTCTAATCTTAGTGTGTGCTCAAGATGCATTCACTGCATTTCCTAAAATAACGTCAATCTGTCTTTCATCGCCTAGCAGACATTTGATGTCAGATCGAGCCAATTGTCACCGATACCCGATCTAGAATTGTATTCAGCATCAACACCGATACCCAATACAGATATATCGGATGGGAGGATCCCTAGTTGTTATCGAAAATATATAGAACTCCCACTGTTTAGAAAATTCTGCCTACTTTGCTTTTGACCCAGCGGCCAGCACAGTCAACATCCTGTGTGAAAGGCTAATTTTACTATCTACAGTGTGATTTCACACTGCCTGTCATGCATTTGTATGTATGATGGCCAGCATATGAGTGATCCAGGGCTGCACTGTGCTGCGAAAAAAAAACATATTTTTGCGTTTGTTCTTGTTTTTGTGTGATTTTATAAGACCATTCTGTACATTTTTGGAGGATTTATTGACAGAAATACAATATAATATACAAAAGTGTGTGTTCAGAGTGTTTATAAGGTACAAAACCTTACATAATGAATCTTTGTTTTTTAACCTTGGAATTAGATATTTTCATCTTCATACTGTGTGGTTGCAATTCTCAACCTCACCACTAGATTCTGCTAAAAAACACACAGAGCACCTTTAATCAATGGCGCGCCGCTGAGTGAATGAGTTGCACGATTTGACATACGATATGAGTGGCAGTTGTGGATTTATGTGGGTCTACCTCTATGGGGACAAAGTTGTGTGGAGTGTTTTTACTAGGATTTAACTGTGTGAATCTATGGTCAAACAAACACTAAAACGTCTTTGCAATAAGTCAGTTTAACTTGAAAACCATGTCAAAATACTATAGCGTATATATACAAAATATGAGTAGAACAGTCTTGTTTTTCAGAAACTGAACTGAAATGCCATAATTTAAAAATGTGTTTCAAAGCATGGGTGTTGCCAGAAATAAGCTCTGGGGCACAGGCATCCCATTACTCGTGGCTTTTTTTTCTTGAAAGTATCCTTTTGACATATCCATCTAAATTAATAATCTTCATTTATTAACGTCCACTGCACTTCGTGTATGAATGTATTTCTAGTTCTTTTTGGTCAAACCTGATACAACATTTGCTGCACTGCAGACTATCCAGTTAGTATCCTATTAAGCCTTTGAACAAAATCCTTACTTAATCACAGTTATATTGAAAAACAGGATGAAATTGCTCGGTGGGGTGGATGTGGCCTGTAGACCATAGTGTGCCCACCTCTTTTTTTGCGGTTTCTCTAAATTGCCTTAAATGACTGCGCCTGCTACGGTTTTTGTTAGGAGAAATTGTGATAAATCGGCAAATGTGACTGAAAGCATTTTCCAGTTCGGCCAAGAAATGTACTGTTGGTGTGTCACGAGAATCAATCACAAAGAATATTCTAACTGTTTTATTCTGTGTTTGATCAGGGCTGTTTGTGGGATATTACCTTTGTTGCATACTTGGTATATTGAACTCCTTATATTTGGTGGTTTTTCTGTGAATAACATCTCTTTCCCCTTCCCTCAGCAGCTCTCCCAGCTCCCCCAAAGCACTGAATGTCAAGCAGGAGGATGGGGCGAGAGAGTTTCAAAGAGATAAGGGAACCCCTAACCAGCTTAGGTAGGAGATGGGCTGTTTCAAAAGAGGATGGAAGAAGCCAAATGAGAAATGTCTCAAAACGCTCTTTCATATAGGCAGCAGTTTAGGGGGGCCTGTAAGGTTCCCAAGCATCACTCCTTCAATGTCATCACACCTGTGCTAATGCATTGCAGGTGCAGTGTGATGATAGTTGAAGAGTAAAATGTTTGGAGTAGAAATGCTTGGGTTTATGTCTGCAGGCTTTTTTGTCTCTTCTTGGTAATTCATGCCAGCTTTTGTATAAAAGTTTATCTAAAACGTTATATTTTATCTTGACAGCGGCTAGAATATATATTATAGTTTTTGGTTACAAGTTTGTTGTCATTTTATGAAGTGACAAGCCAAGTAACATACTTGAACATGTCACGTTTCTGAGAAACATCTGTTTGTGGTAACCAGATTTAAAGGTGAATGCTACTCAGATTTGTTATAAGGATGAAAGTATGCTTTTGCCGTCCAGGTGCTAAAGAATGCCCAAATTTATTATTTCTTTACTTTAGATTTTTTTAGTTGTCTCAAGATGTTAAATTCTTGATCAAATCTTTGAGGTGTTATTTTTTTTACTATAGTTGCAAATCCTGTGTTGGGCAAAATATTTGTATTGGCACATCTCTAAATAAGACCACAATGTTGCGATTAGTTAACTAAGCCAGGACATATTCTGTTTGGAAAACTAAGGTGGAACTTAAGAATTGTTTTTCAGAGATTTAATTTCTAATATGATTTAATTTGGGTTCAGAGCTGGGTGGCAGCTAATTTTGCTGTTAAGTTTAAGACTTTGAAGAAGCATCACACTTTAGATATGATCTTTCTACAGGTTTTCTTGTATGTATACATTATTGTGTAGCTTTGTTTCTTTCTGAATGTTGCTTTTCCATTGTTGGACTAAACTGTTCTCCTTGCTTAACTCTTCCATTTCTTGCCATTCTGGCCTCTCCAGAGGTTTCATTTTTGCAATGTAACACCATGCTAGAGATTACAGACGCTGCAATATGGAAATGTGAGCGTTATGAAGGATGATCAGATATTTCTGTTTTCAGGAATAGTTTTTTAACCAACACTTTTATTTTATTTTTACTTTTTAGGTAACCATGCTCAGAATTCTGGCCCAGGAACTTTTTGTTATCATGTTGTATGGCTGTGTCCACCGACGTTGCTAAAAACGGCAGGTGCTTGGCTGAAACGCTTCAGGCACATGCGAGCTGAGCATTATACCCCAACTCTGGGTGCCTGGTTGAACATCGGCGCTGAGCGTGATATAAACGTTTATGCATGTCAGCTGATTGTGTATTTAGAAACGTGGCACTTCCGGTGTTAACAATGAAAAAACATGCTGAAACGCCTCGTTGGACACAGTCCCTACTGTTCTTTACAGTCTTCATGGTAGAGGTCTTCACGGGTCCACTTAGATCCGAAAACCCGCGGTTCGGCCCGAGACCCGAGCGGGTTCGGGTCTAAAAGATTCACGGGAGCTTCGGACACGGGTCGGGTATATTATTAGTGTCTTCGGGTCTCGGGTAATATAAAGTAAAAAATTGTTTTGCTTAATTGACCCGAGGAAGACCCGAACTATCCTGTACAATAACAGCACGTCGCTTGTGTGTGTGCGTGTTACAAACTCTCCTCCAACCCTCAGCCGATCGGTTGAAAGCCACACAAATCTTCCGAAAGTCGCGGTGATCTGAAATCACCTTAGAATTGAAATCCCGAAGTTTCCAATGCTGCAGGGGTTTGCACTCGATGTAGTTACCATCGTATTCAGGAAAAACATACTTCCACCAGGCGACCAGAAGTAGATATTAAAAGACGCGCACATTTCAGTACTACGCATTTTTTGGAACACATTGTTGAGACAGAATGTTCGCGCGAGTAGTTGCCATGTCGTCACTTATTTAGATTTGATTCAGCTAAAACTGGCACAACCCATTTAGCCTCAGTTTGCGCAATTTGCCAGAGCAAAACAAGAGGATCAACATGTTCATTTCCATATCAATTTCATTAATAAACGTCGGTTTACATTCAGGTCTAGTCGGGTTTTGAAAAAAAATATACGATGGGTCAGACTCGGGTCTAACATTATCGGGTCTGTCTCGGGTCGGGGCTTTAAAATAAAAACGTTATCGGGTCTGTCTCGGGTTCAGGTAAAAAGTGATTCGGGTCATTTCAGGTCGGGTAAAGATCTTTGGACCCGAGAAGACCTCTACTTAATGGTATAAAGCAGTTTATGATGGTAGTGCAAGCACTTTGCAGATCTTTCTGCTTTTGTACCTGCACTGGATTGTCAACAGATTCATGCAGGCATAAACTAGAGTTAGAGTTGATACCCCATAATTAACCATGGACAAGTTGGAGAAGAGAAAAAGAGAAAACATCATATCAGATATACTAGAATTTAGGAATATAGTATGTCATGGCAAAGGAGATTACCTTTTAATACACAGAATTTTATTTTTATAGACGTAATGTTTCAAATTGTCCAGCTGCAGAAAAGCTTTTGCTACCCAGTTTTACTGTGTGAACAAAGAATATTACTATTACAGTTATTTGAAAATCTGGAATCTACAAAAAAAATCTACATTCACAGAACCTTGAAATGACTTATGTTCATCACGAAAAAGTGATTGAATAAACATGATCGCTTGGCACTGTTATCTGTGTGCCCTTGCAGAGTTTGCGCAGGGTCCTTAGACGGTGTTATTGTTCACAAACATTGAGCTTGCATGTAGAACATGTAAAATAATATTAACATCATAATCACATGCGGACGGGAGTGTTTAGCACATGCATGTTTTATAAATGAGCTAATATGGGCAGTATGCTTTATTAGTGGCTTTTTCATTAGCTCTGTGCGAGATCAAATTGATTCTGTAGCTTGTTCTGTACATTTTGTCCATTGTTTATTATTTGCTTTTTTGTTTACACGCATTGTTTTGGTTCATAAATAATAAAAACATGATATAATGTAGTTTATTATTATAGTTTTTGTTGATATAGGCCTATCCTAGTTATAACTTGTAGGCTACTTAAATGGTGACATAATTAAATAAGCGATGTTTTTTTCAATCAATATCATTCAAATAAACTAATAATTAAATATTAGTTTTTAAACTTCAATTAATTGTTCTTAAATATTTTAAGTTTCATGATTTCAGTGTAATAGCCACACTTTCACTAAAATTGTATTTAATATCATTACTAAAATTTAATTAAACTTTTAGAGTCCAAAAAAACAGACTTAAAGGAGAAAATAAAATGTTTTTTTGTATAGGCTACATGTTTTAAGCCCAGGCACAATGGAACACATATGCCTGTTTTAGCTACATTAAATATTGGATATGAACAGTTTGATTAATGGCCTACATTCTTTAGTCTTTAAGACAAATCGACAAACGGACAATGGTCAATTTTTAATTACATTTCTCATATGGCTGATTTAGAGCAAAATAAACTTTTGCCAAAATTGCCATTCATAACTACGTCAGATTTTGTTAAATTAAAATAAAATTTTATAAATTAAATAACATTAACGTCTTTGCATTACTGAATTAAATTAAAACACAGTACAGGTAAATTAAACAAATTGAACATGAATACGGATGTACACATTTTTAGGAAAATAATACCAACAAACGGACATTTAAGCAGATTGTAACATATACTTGTATGAACTCATTTGAAAAATAAACTGGATATAAATGTGCGGTTCACTCTGTAAAACTTTAACCTCTATAATCTTTGTTGTTACTTTAAATGGTTGTTACTCAACCAACTGGTTGAATCCTCTTTCTAAAAAATGATATTTAGTACTTTATTTAGAACGTTTAGAAAACTTTAGTTTAGTTTAGCAAGTTCTGCACAGTACCTCTCTCTGCTCAGTGTCTGATATCTTGAAACCAATATATCGCCAAATAACAGATAGGATTTTTTTCTGGGCACTAGTTCAGGGTCGGTCTACTCTGCATCCATTTCTCCCGTCTCCACAGTGCGCAAGTCACGTGACCAAGCACACTCACCACCACCACACAAGACGACCCTTTCTCGCATAGAAAATGGCCATATATCTCTTAGAATGGAAGTCTTGTTACGTCCATGAATGCACTCGTTTCTTTAATAAATTAATGCAACATTTTGCCGTCATGTTATCGCATAGAATGACATCGGGATTGCGATATGATTAATCGTGCAGCACTAGTTTTGATGCACTATTTGTACCGTGAATGCGTAGATTTACTTCACATAATCTGCAAAAGTCATTCACAGCCATCTTCACTCCGGTATTGAGCCGGTGCATAACATACGTCATAACCAAAAGTTGTGAGATTGGCCTACGTGTACACCAATGATTTTAAGTGCTCCCCACCCCACTAGAATGTAAATGCCTCACAATTATGCCCTTACAGACTCTGTCTAAGAAAGCAAAGCGAAGTTGCAGAGTTTGGTATTACCAGGCCAATTCATAACTACTTATCAGTTAAACTGGCTTTCGTCTTAATTTGCATGCTTCCTTATTGCTTTTTGCCTACTATATAGTAAGCGAACGAATGGTATGTCCGAATCGTTAGTTCACAAAACAGTAGGCATTTCTTGGTAAATTTAGACGTATGTATACTAACGCTGCGTCCTAATACAAATACTTGCCTACAATGTAGTTTAGGTACTTGAACAGAGTAGGATGTCCGAATCTTCAGTATTCATGAGAGTAGGTGAGAAATTCCCGGATGGTTTACTGGTTATTCCCAGATTTGAACCACTCAGCGATGGATACTTAAGATGCTCTATATCCCATGAGCCCACGGGACAGAATGCAACGCACAGCCCACAAAACAGTCTCAGCCGACTTTCATGTACAATTAAACTTTTGTTGATTATTGTAAAGCTAAAGTAACATTAACATCGACACAGCTTTGTTCTTAAATTGACCGTGCTTTATAATATTCATAGTTTTACTAACAGTTTATTAACGTTTGGGTTTTATATGTATATTTGCCCTTTACAATATTATATTTTGCTAAAAGGTACTTTTAAGTCACAGATATAACAAATACATTATAATAAAAGGGATTATTCACAAGATCATTTAAATCAGGTGGTTTTAACGGATACACTTTAGAAAATTGAATTGCGCCAACCACCTTTTATAAACTAATTACTACAAAACCCAACTAAATCCTAATCCAAATAATTACTTAAATGAAATTACATGTACATTTTGGGGTAGTTTTATGGACAAGGAGAGAAAAGAAGTGAGGAGAAAATGAAAGTAAAACGAGAGCGTGGTCGGATCACATTTGTATAACGTCCATGTTAAAACGTACTTAGCGCATTAATAAACGCCACAGAAGAGATTTTCTCAGGTTGTTTTGTATATTAGAGAAACATGGGTGTATCTACGTGAGAGACGTCAACCGAAGATACCATTGGCATAATCATTCTTCACAATGGGAACCTGTTATCGCTGAAATTTAACTGAGAAATCACATCACAAAGCTGCTCATCACAAATTCCTTGTTAAATGTTTGATTTTATCAAAGGTATATAGACTACAAGATACAAATAAAAAGCTCTGAATGTGCTGTACATGAATAAAATTGAGGGCGTTGTTTACTTGTACAAAACCCATTGCAGTAAGGTTATTAATGCAACCTGTCTCATAAATTAAGTTGTTGCGCTTGTCATAACATCACATGGCTTATCTCTGGCCCACTCTACAGTAGGTGGTGGATATGCACCTCAAATGTAAGTTGTCACCCTCCATTGAAAATGAAAAGAAGAATTACATCACATGCTCACGTAAATATGGCATACGACGGCTGAATCGCATTCATACTACACTCATTCAGGCAAAACAATACGTACCCATTTAGCCCCTGTAAGTAGGTACTTACTGAAATTAAGTACCTATTCATTGAGTGCGCCATTTCGGATTCAGCCTCTGACAAAATCAATGCATTAAGTAGTTCTTACTGAGTATAAAATTGCAAAAGATCAAGTTCTTATACTTTGTTTCTAAACAGTTTATATGGAGTTTTCTAGGCTCCATCATATGCACTAAGCCCAGATGAGTTGTTTACTTAAAAAAAAGGAAACTTGTTTCCCTAAAAACATAACGTAATGATTATTTAACAACTTGAGTGAAGTTTACTTACATTTAATGCATTTATCCAAAGCGACTTACATTGCATTGCATTATAGATTTGTTTCTGATTATGTGCAATCCCCTTGGATCGAACCCATGACCTTGGCGTTGCTAGTGGCATGATCTAACCATGAGCCACAGGATAGCTTACTTAAACATATCAGCTATCTAATAGCCATGCGTGTCTAATTCGAAGGGTTAAACAAGACAGTGTCAGTCGCAAGCCAGTGACATAAGTTAACTAACGAACTGACGTCTGAAAAGACAACGATCTGTTTAAAGTATGTTTTCTACGCTCGCATACAACCTCTCAAAGAAACAGCTAGAAAATATACACAGACGAGAAACACTCGTCTCACAGGAGTTCAAGCTTTGCCCCGTATCCACGTCGAGGTGTTAAACGAGAAGTTTTACTCGCCAAAGTGCGTAAAAATGATTGCAGGTCAAAATACCACAACCTGTCTGACTTATCTTTTCAGTGCTCGGAAAACAGCTCCTGATCAAAAACAGAGCAGTAAACCGAGCAAAAAAAGGCCATGGAAACACCACACAAAGCGTGATCGAGTCAACAGCACGATAGTTAATTTTAAACTTGTAAAATGACAAGCGAAATACCCTAAATTGTTATAAAATAAATAATTTTTATTACTCAAAATCACCACTTGGATAAGAGGAAAGTGGAGAATACAGACAGTCATGACTATGCCACTGTCATTTCAGGTGATCCCCAGAACCGCACACGAGTATAAAGTTTTTAAACACTCATAACTGCCTCTCTGTGGAGAATAGACACAAAAATTGTATTACTTACCAACAACTCAGCTTAGCTGGAACCACAAGAAAAAGGCGTCGTCTAAACCTTCACAACTGCTGACCAGCAAGGGGTTGGGTGGGGTTGGGACATGGTCAGTCGAATAACTTTTTTTATTGAACCCATTACACTAAGTTTTCCCCATGTTCGACTATGTCTGCAGAAGTAGTAGAATATACTTACATTTTTACGCTACTGCACTAAATCTTAAATCATTAAAGTATGTTGCAATTAAACTGTTTAATTAAAAGTTACATCTGGGCTAACAGTATGTATGCATGTGTTTTACAAATAGACAATATGTATAATGAATGCATATGAATATATGCATAACATGCAGTCAGAGTACATTGATTTAATTAAAAAAGGAAATGTGTTCAATTGAGATAGATGACGATTTCTAGATGTAAGATTTCTAGATATAACAAATTACATTACATGATTTTAGCCCAACTTTGGGCGTCGAGAAGTAAGATTCAATCGTGTCGTCTCGTATAGTTCGCCATAGAATAGGACAACAAAAACTGCTCCTGCGAGATCACATGACAGAAAGACTAGCATATTTAATTTTTATCCTGATCGTTCACGACGGCTGTTATGTGACGTTGACCAATATAAGCACAGCTGTCCCCGTCTTGCAATCCAGGAACGTGTCCACTGTCGGGATTTGTTTTTCTTTTTTTGCGCTCTCTGATGCCAAAACAGCCAGTACAAAACACGCTGCTTTAATTCCCATATCTATGGTTTATTTTTATACTGCAGCTTCTTCTATCGAAAGTCAGTCAGTCACTATAGTAACGCCTACTCATTGACATGACATATGCAGTCAACGTCACCCACGTCGTGGAAGAAGAAAACCCGTTCTCGTTGTAAGGACACACATAGTCTGCCATTGTTTCTTGTGAACGACATGTCAAGATTTGCCAAGTAAAAATCACAAAATCTGACACTGTGACATCATAACAGATGAAAAAAAAATTAATCTGGAGAGCCCATTTACACCACTAATAATTGTTACACAATATTGTTTGCATATATATATATATATATATATATATACATATATACACGCACACGCATACGCATACAGATACGTATACGTATATGTATATATTGAACACTGCCCTAAAAATGTTGCCTAAAAACAGCCAACTTAAAAACTTGGATAATTAGCTTGCCTTGCAGATTTTAATAACGTACTTTTGTGCTCAATGCTTTTGCATGTATGAATTTTGCTTGTTTTTTATTATTATCCTTATTTTGCATACAGGACAGTAGAGGGTAGAATGGTAAAGAGTGGGTAAGAGAGGGGGTGCGAGAATCAATGTGATTCAAAGTGAAAGTAAATTAATGAGAGAGTGACTTTTTGGGGGGGTCTTTTTGTGTTGGTACCATAAGCCATTGCTCACTTGCAGACCACAGCAAGGTTTGGGGTGGGATGTAAATGCATAAGAGAGTGAAGGTGTAGAACCAGTGCCGGTCATATATGGTAACAGAAGCAAAATAGGGATTGGTTGTCACGCCAGCACAGACAAGCAAAGGGGGGGGGGGGGCTATCAAACTTTAAATATTTAAAGTGACAGTTCACCCAAAAATGAAAATTCTGTCATAGTTTACCCACCTTCAGATTGTTCCAAACTTGTATAAATGTATTTGTATAAAATTGTGCTAAACACAAAGGAAAATATTTGAAAGAATGTCAGTAACCAAGCAGATTCCCCCCATTGACTCCCATAGTATTTATATACTATGGCAGTAAATGGAGGGCAAGATCTGCTTGATAACTGACATTCTTCCAAATCTTTCTTTGTGTTTAGCAGAACATAGAAATGTATACAGGTTTGGAATAATCTGTTGGTGAGTAAATGAAGACAGAATTTTCATTTTTGGGTAAACTAACCCCTGGGGTTTCAGAAAGGAGGCTTCGTGAAAACTCTTGAGTATATTAACCCTGAAATGAGGGAAACTCTGGGTTCTCCTTTTTTTTTTGAATGTGAGGTATGTTAAACCCGAGAAAGTGGGGCAACTTTAGCCCTTTTATAAAAGAGAGGTAACTTGTACTCTGTCAGTAACCATAGTAACTTACTCTGTGAACCTAACCTGGTCAGGAGCACGTTTTCTTTGGCATACCCAGAGTTTTTTTCGATCTCCTCCCCATTTTTAAAGCATTAATTCATTAATTTAATAGAGTCATTCATTGCACACATTTTGATCACACAGAGACCATCTCAGTGACTAAAGTGTTATATGTGCTTTTAAATAGGATTCTGTATGTGAAGAGGCTGCATTAATTCATTGTGATGTACTTTGATTTCAGTAGAGCAATTTAGGAGCCGAGCGGGATTTTGTAGTTTCTCTGTGCATTTTTATGTAAAGTTTTATCTTTACAGTGAAATAGATATATCAAAACACATCATCCATAACTTTAATAATATAAGAAAGTTAAATATTAAATAGAAAAGCTCTCACTGCAGTGATAACTTCAGTCAGTCACATATTAAACCTTACAGTCCATAACAATTAAATTTGAAACCAACAGTTTAAACTTACCTTGGCTTGCCTGTTCGGATGGCCAAGGAACGGAACTTTGCCTACTCGTTGATGGGAAACTAACATGTTGACATTGTCCAGATTAAGATGTGTACAGCTGCACTAAATGAACATTCAGAAGAGTAATTAATAGATGTCTCTCCGCAACCGCGGCAACCTGCACATGTTCCGACACTAAGCAAGCGGGTCCCAGCCGGTTATTATTTTATGTAACTATTCATTTCACAACAAGATCCATTGCAGAACCTGCAGAATAACATGTGTTTGGCTGCGCAGCCCCGGCTTCGAATGCACCATCTTTTAAATAAAACCATCCACGTCTGAAAGGCTACAAATTCCAATCTTTATCGCAACTAACATTGTTATTACACTTCTATTGGTCACAGTGACATGCAATACCGCCGGTGGCCATTCACTACCGTCATGGCACCACCGCAGTGGTGCGGTTGTCACGGCCACAGTCACAGCCCTAGCGCTAACACAGAATAAATAACCAAACCACAAGCATCTTATTATTGTGTTATATATTCTCATAATGTATAAATTATACGATTATGGTGGATGCTGATGTCTTTTATAGTCTTAAATGTCGTTGTTTAAAATTATGATTTTATGCACGTTTACCTTGAACAGATGTTTACTGAACGTATTCCTCTTTTATGGCTGGCAGGCTGGCCATATCGCCACCTACTGTCCCTGTGTATTTTATACATCTGATCTTATGTTTGATGTATAATATTTTACTCTTATATATCTGTGCTACGCTGTAGTGAAAGAGAACAGGTTTAGATTGCAACCATTTGACATCACGGATTTTGATGCAAAAAAATGAGCGAGTAAAATTTTTGTTTATGAAGTTAATGAATACTGTGACATTTACATGGTTTTTAAATTTAACATTTATAAAGTCAATGCCATTGTTAATATATTTCAGGCCCAGTCAGTTATATCTAGCGGCAAGGTTGAGAATTGCAACCAACTGCTACATTACATGCAAGGGCACCCGTGGTGTATGTAGATAGAAATAGCTTATTCTAAGGTTATAAACGCATAGAGCTTTATTTTGTAAACTCTTTACACACCTCTGAAGACATAGCTATGTCTATTATATTGCATTTCTATCAATAGATCATCCCAAAAATAACTCACTGGACCCTTAATAGTGTTTTCACACCAAACACGAATGAAGCGTTAAGCGCGAGTGATTTACATTTTAAGTCAATGCAAAGACGCAACCTACTTGCTGTGCGATTCGCACAAATTTAAAAATCTGAACTTTGGCGAAAATTCGCGCCGCGTTAACCAATCAGGAGCTTGCTCTATTAAGGCCCTGAGCGAGCGGCAGAAGCCCCTCCCATGACGCGAATTCGCGTTTATAATGAAGCGAATTTCACGCGCGAATGATGCAGGTAAACTCCAAATGTTCAAGCGTCCAACTACATGCGTGTAGCGCGATTTACCGCATTAGGTGTGACCACCCTATAAGCCATACATCTCTTTATACCCAAGGCCTTTTAATAAAGTGCATACATACACTAAAAAAATACAGAAATGAAGTGATTAAGGTAATAAACAAGTAATTTAGACGTGCAGCCATTCCTACTCAAAGCTGGATTCGAGGGTTCGAACTTATCTGTCTGACTTTGACATGTGAGTCTGACACCTTACAAGTGTCCAATACACCATGACGTCTCGCACTCATCACTAGAGCACTAAGGGGGGGGGGTGAGAACATAAGATTTGTTTTTAATATCTATTTTATTTATGTCGTTTCGTTCATGTATTCATTCATTTACTGAATCATTTATAGTTTTTTGGTAGATTTATATATTTATTAATTTAAACTTGTGCCTCGCTCTCAATCGCTTTCTTGCTTTTTCCACAAGTTGCTTTTTCTTCGGTTAATCGTAATATCATAGCTCCATTGATCATGGCTTGTCGTAGGTGTGGTGCAAGCACTTCACTCGAGGTAAGCCTAACCAGAGTTGATAGAACTAACTCAGATCAGCTGTTCTGAAACCAAGAACTCTGTGTCAGTGTAAATCAATCACAATTTAACTCTGTGTTGGTTGAACCTCCTTGTTTAAACGGGTCCCTGGTTAATAGAGTCCTTGGTTACTGCTTTGTGTTTGCACATACTCCGGCATGAAGTGTGACGTATGTGACATAATTTCTTTCCAGTGGTGACGTATCTGAGTAGCTGCTTCTGGAATGAGACAAATGGGCTTGATTTCTTTCTTTGGGATTTGATTGGACGGACCGTTAATGAATCAGACGGCTAACGTCTGATTCATAAGGCACAGTTTTCTGAAAACACTTCAGCATGTTCGTAGTCTTCATCTGATTGGTTGAATTCACTGGATTTCTGGGAGACGTGTGTGTCGCGTTCTTTAACGGTCCGCCTGGAATCAACACCGAGCCGTATGATCGAAGAAGTAGGCTGTTGTGTTTACAACGGTTGCTATAAGATTTCATCACGATCGACTAAACTCTTATTAATAATAATCATTTTGTTGCCGTTAACTTTTGACACGTTCGTGAATGTACACCGGTCTGTTACTGCAGGGACATTTGCAGGCCACTTAACACGAAGCGGGACAGAAAAACGTGATTGTTTGCTTTACCTGTCAGTCTTATTGCTTTCCTGTGGCTCAGTGGTTAGAGCATGGTGCAGGGGATTGCGCATAGTCAGACACTAATGTATAGTACAAAGCAATAGAAGTAGTTTTGGATAAAAGCGTCTGCCAAATGCATTAATGTAAATATTAACTCTTGGGCCGGCCTTGGCCAAAGAAAGTGGCGATAAGTTCCCACGAGACTAGGCTGGGTCAATATAGTCCGTACATACATTATGCAGAGGAGAGATGTCGTTTTGAGGGGGGGATAATGAAAGCACATCAATTAATATATAAATCCATAACAAACAGTAATAATAATATTGTCAGTTCTGCCTTATCGAGGCCAGGAAGCATGTTGTTGTTCATGTGATCTGTTTGTTGTAGTTGTTAAAATGTGATTTCTCTTTTGAGAGAATGTCCTTTTGTGCTGAAAACGTAAAAACACACATTGAAAACAGGCATGGGCTTCTCCAGTCCTGGTGGACCACTGCCCTGCAGAGTTTAGCTTCAACCCCAGACAAGCACACCTTCATGTCATTTTTAAGTAAGGACGTGTGGGCGCTTTAGTGGACTGCATTGGTGAACGTAGTTAATACCGGCTGTGAGATTTTAGTAGTTCAGCAGAGTCACCCTACCGACCTCTATAATCTTTCAGGTAGTAAGGAAAGCTAAATCTATGCTGATGGATACTTCCCATCCTCTCTATTCTGAGTTTCAGTTGTTGCCCTCAGGATCTCGGTTAAGATTTCCCTCTTTTAGGGGGAACCCGGTACAAACATTCATTTATTTCTACTTCTGTCTCTTTGATAAACTAAACTCTGGCAAGTGGAGAGATTGTGGAGGTAGATAGTTTATTTGGATCCACTGTTGTCTTTTATTATTTTTATTTTTTTAAATGTTGGATTGTTTAATGTATTGTATTTGTCTTTTTTGGATATTACATGTACTGAAGGAATACCCCTTTCAGTCAATTGAATCAAAATGAGGTTGAATGAACTGGTACATGTCATTCATGGGGTGCTTCTCGATACGCTTCCTTGTTTCCTCCCCCTGCAGAGTGTCACATCTGAGTGACGTTTCCTTCAATTGCAACTTCAATTGTCTTTGCGCCAAAATTTTATGGCTGTGCTCCTGACTTTTTACATTAAAAGAATTGTTACCACAGAGCCCTGACCAAATTCCAGGTACTGGTACCGGTTAAAATGTGAACGGTACACCACCCTATCGCCCAGCGCTAGTGTGAAAAGCATAAGCTTTGATTTTCTTGCAGACCCTGATGTTTTTTGAAAAGTTTATGTAATTAAATAAACAATAAACACGGAAGTAACCGGCAGCCACCTCACGGTAGACTGCCGGCCATAAAACATACACAAACTAAACATATGTCCGGGCCCGGTCCTCTCTCGTCAACAGTCCTGCCGATCGTCCTTTTAAGCTCCCAATCTCCTCCGTGATAAGATGCGGGACCGGTGCGCGCACAGCTGCTTCCACTTATCACTCACGCCACCGGCCCCGCGTCACGGCTCTCGTCCCGCCTTCCTCACCACAGTTTGTTTGCATTTTATTTTGGGAATACAGACCTTCTGATCTTAACATGAATGTTTAATCTTTTTTTTTTGTTGCTTTTGGTCTTTTTCAGTTCTACAAACATGTTGTCCAGAGTGTGGAAAAATTTGTTCAAAAGGTAAGCCCTGCTTTTTATTCCTTATATTAAACCTAAAAATAAAAATAACGATAAAGCCATTTAAGTGTTATGTTAAATAAACCTTTAAAGGTACAGTTTGTAACAGTTTTGCGGTAAAATATCCCAAAACCACTATGCCAGTGTTATATGTTTTGTACAGCTGAGTACTTATAATATCTCAAATGTTTCCAACTTCTAGTAAATCGTGAGAACATCGCCATTCTAAACAAGTGACACAGGGCTGTGCAGTCGGCTGCCAATTGCGTCCTATCCGCGTTACCCTTTGTTACCGCCTTAACTGATGTAGAAATGACAACAGTGTCGTGGACAAATGCGGAAATAGTGTCTAGGATAGAGATGTGTTCCGATTCCGATATCTGAGCTCAGGGTATCGGCCGATACGGAGTACTGATCCGATACCTAGGGGTGCACTGTACATACTACTAGCCCTGTGTGAATCGATAGAATTATTTTATGGTGTGCTTCAGACTTATCCCTTAATAAAACATGAACAAATACATACAGTACACTGCAGTATTTATATTATTTGACAGACATTTGACAGTAATATTATATATTTTTCTTAGGTCACAGTTTTACTGGCTGGTTGGTCCACTCTGAGATACTCCCAAACAGCGCACATACTGCTAGCACGTTTTCATTTTCGTTGCTCTAAACACTGCTTTGTGACGAAACAGCACAACTTCTTATGTTTGCATTCTGAGCAGCGAAGAAGAATAGATTTCTCATTAGCAGCTTTAAGCAAAGCTGGCCGGCATAACTAGGTCCCGTTTAAGAAAATAGTATTGGATCGGTACATAGATACAAGTATCGGTAAAACCCTAGTCTAGCGTCTAGCAAGCCCCTAGCTTGTTTCGAGCAGTCAATTATTTATGGACCACAATTATACGCATTTACTTTACCTCGATCGCTAACATGATTTCTCGTTCCCGTCTGATTGATGGCGATCCGAGCTGAAGTTAAAGATCCCATTATTCCACGCTCCTTCACAGCGTCATCATCAAGCTACGCCATTGTTGTTGTTTTGGTCGTGTTGTTCTTTTTACAAACTGTAGCTTTAAATCTAAAAAAACAATACATTTGATCTATGGCTGACCATTTTCTAATTTCTGAATTTTCTCCCTCTTTTGTGTGTGTAGTGCAAGCCTGAGTACAAGGTCCCTGGTCTGTATGTCATTGATTCGATTGTGCGACAGTCTCGTCACCAGTTCGGTCAAGAAAAAGATGTTTTTGCACCACGGTTTAGTAAGAACATCATTAGCACATTCCAGAATCTCTACCGCTGCCCCACTGATGACAAGGTATGTTTGTCAAGTCCCCATGATGACGATTAACAAAGATTTCTACACAGAGTATTTGAAAAATTCATTGTTTGCATTGCAGAGCAAAATTGTCAGAGTGCTAAATCTTTGGCAGAAGAACAGTGTCTTCAAAAGTGACATCATTCAGCCGTTGCTGGATATGGCAGCAGGACTCCCTCCCCCTAGTGTAACGCCCGTCTCTGCCAGCAGTGCTCTACCCATCAATAGCACTACCCCTGGTAATGTCCACACACATTATCCACCTTTGCACATAACACGTTTTGGGATTTATTTTCTTGTATCAACCACAGAATGTATCAGCTCACAATTCAACGTTTACACAAGGTAATACTGACACCTTGAGGCATATATATATATATATGGCAGCCATCTTTTAAAGCCAGCGATACCTATAATTAAATTTTAAATCACATTTCTCAAATGACAACAATCACTGTGACTATAATTGTTTGCAAAATACCGAATTTAATAATTTTAACCACTATACTGCATGATGAAAATGTGACAAAGTTTGTATTGACTAAAACGAGACAAAACTGCATAGACATTTAGTCGACTAAACTGGACTAACCAAAATCGTGAGGAACAGGATAGAACCGCAGAAGCTAAGAGGCTACCAGTCAGTAGAAAACAGTTGGGAGCAGTGATTGGTTGATCAACCTGAGCAACAAATCAACAATTCCTTATGTTTCATTTTAAGGAATCAAAAATCTGGGGGGCGCACATGTAAATGAGTAGGCCTAGGTCACGTTTCACTTTGGATGTACAGATGGTATCCAACCAGAATAATTATTTCGCTATCCCCGCCCTCACGGCAGGATTTCTTTAATGTGTTTTTGCAATTGTTTACCCCCGTGTGGCAGTCTATTCATAGATCTTCACTTAGCGCGAGTTAGGGACAGTACTGCTCTTTCAGTTTTTGCTGGGTTGCATACAGAGCTTAACGTTTGTATTTGCTCTGTGTTTTGTGCAAATTGAGAAATACAGCGAGTGAGATTAGTAAAGAGTGCTTGTGCCATGTTTGCTCATTCAATTCAATTCAATTTTATTTATATAGCGCTTTTCACAATTTGCATTGTTCCAAAGCAGCTTTACAGGGGAAAAACGAAAAACCCAAGAAAGGGTAAAACACACTACATGGTGTGTTATATAATAAATCCAATTATTCTAGTAAATAATATCTAATGTCAGCATCTCCTGGTGGTTTATTAAGCATATTTGCATTAAGTGAATGCTTGGCTGAAAAGATGCGTTTTTAATCTAGATTTAAATTGGGCGAGTGTGTCTGATCCTCGAATAATATCAGGAAGGCTATTCCAGAGTTTAGGTGCTACGTATGAGAAAGCTCGGCCCCCTTTGGTGGATTTAGATATTCTAGGTATTATCAAAAGTCCTGCATATTGAGATCTTAGAGAGCGTGATGGGTTGTAGTGTGATAGAAGCTCTGTTAGGTAGGTAGGGGCTAAACCCTTTAAGGCTTTATAAGTGATTAAAAGAACTTTAAAGTCAATACGATACTTAATGGGTAGCCAGTGAAGGGTTGATAAAATTGGGGTTATGTGATCGTATTTTCTGGACCTGGTAAGAACTCTGGCAGCTGCATTCTGAACTAAGTGTAGTTTGTTTATTGATGATGAAGGACAACCACTAAGTAGAGCATTACAGTAGTCAAGTCTTGAGGTCATAAATGCATGAATAAGCTTCTCCGCGTCAGCAACACACAGAATATTTCGTAACTTGGCAACATTTCTTAGGTGGAAAAAGGCTGTTTTTGTGACATTTGAGATGTGATTTCGAAATGACAGGTTGCTGTCTAATATAACGCCTAGATCTTTTACTGTATTTGTTGGAGTAACGGTACATCCTTCAACTTGCAGTTTATAATCAGAAATATTCGGTTTGCGTGTCTTTGGTCCGATAAGTAATATTTCTGTTTTATTAGAATTTAAAAGAAGGAAATTACAGGTCATCCAATGTTGTATATCTTTAATGCACTCTGCCAATTTGGATAGCTGGGAGGAATCATCTGGTTTTGATGAGATATATAGCTGAGTATCATCTGCATAGCAATGGAAGCTGACTCCATGTTTTTTAATAATGTTTCCGAGGGGTGTATCATGTGTATTGTGCTTTGCGTCACGCCTAAAAGATGGCGAACCCGCGACGAATTTAGCGTCATTTTCTTTTAATGTGCTTTATTATCATTGGATAATTAGCATCCATCCCCCATATACAACAGACACGACTGCACACACAGCACTGTGTTTCTCGGCTGTCAACCCAAGATTGACATCGTTCTAAACCTTCACGTACAGTGTTTCCAGTAAGATTTTGTGGAACTGTGGCACTGGATGACATCACACGCTAAGTAACATATCTGTGACATTCTGCTCTCTGAACATTCTGTATTTTAATTAGTGCCGTCGATCGATTAAAACACACAACACATAACAGCGACATCTGCTGACGGACTCAATGCTGGGTTGTTGCTGAAGATAATGAGGAAATTGCGTCGCCCCCTTTAGCCGAGCACATGTCCAACAACGTCTACATAATGGCACGCACATGACCTGCTCGCTTCAAAGTCTAAACTCAGAGGGCTCTGCATTTCGAAGGGAGTAGGGCATAGGAATGATCACTTCTATGTGTAATTTGCCTATATGCATACACGTACACCCCTCATCGCTAGCCAGTGTTTTCCATTTAAATTTGGAGTGTAAATGTCACGTTTATTTGAATCGTTTGTTCTTTCATTTTCTCCAAAGGAACTCCTGCTACTCCCGCCACCCCAGCCAACATAGTGCCGAGTCTCCCAGACTGGGCATCTCAAATCTCCAACACAGACACAGTGGCTGCCGTTGCCCAAATCTTACAGAGTCCTCAGGGCCAGCAGGTCTGATTTCTCGTGTTTTAACAGCGTTGTGTGTGCTCTGCATTGCTCTGTGGTCTAACTTGTAGTGACTCTTGTGTGTCTTGCAGTTGCAGCAGCTAGTGCAGAGCTTGCAGATGCAGCAGCAGAAGCCTCAACCCTCTCTGCTGCAGGCACTGGATGCAGGTCTCGTGGTGCAGCTGCAGGCCCTAACAGCACAGCTTACTGCTGCTGCTGCTGCAGCCAACACACTCAACCCACTGGATCAAAGGGTCTCCTCTTTTAACAAGGTGAGACACAGACACTCTGTAAAGGAAATGTCTTTTTCACATTCTCATTTCAGTCCAGAAGTAGGATTTTAGCTTAATCCTCACATAACTTTTTTTCAGTCTGTTGTAAAACTTTCTTTGCCCTTACATCTTACCCTGTGTTTTTGCAGAAGATTTTGGGTCAGTTCGATTTTGGCAGTGAGTCAGAACGGAGCGAGGATTCGAAAAAGGATGCTGCGTCTCAATTGTATGTACTTTTGCTTAATATTTCCAGGATGTATATGTTTATGTTTGGATGATTGCAACATCCACTCAAATATGCTCGTCTCATATCCTTTCCACCTTTTCAGGTGCATCTTAAAGGAATAGTTCACAAAAATACGAAACTTCTCTAATATTGTATAAATACAAGTCTTAAGTTGAACACAAACACATTTTTTGGGAGCCAACATAGCAGAGCTCCAAAAAAGCACAGTAATTCAAATGAATCCAGTAGGGTAATGTATGTCTTCTGAATATGTTTGTGGGAGCCTTTTTGGAAGTAGTGAAGCAAGTTTTCCATTGGTTATCATGGGCACAGTCTCTGAACTTTGGATCACCCCATGTAAAAGTTTAGCTCAAATGCATTCATACCCCAGGGCAAATATGATCAAAGAAGGCTGTAGAAATAAATCTGCATCATTAAGCCTTTGGATCTTTTATTTATAAGAAGTTTTGTCAAACCATAGAACATTTGAAAAGTAACGAAAACTACTGGAACTTCAAACAGGATGTGTTCTTTGGTCAGATGAAACTCATGAAATGTGATGCGATCTGGGAAGGATCGGAGGCACGTAATGGGCCAAGTTTGGATCTTTCATAAGGGCAATGGTCTAAAAACAAACATCAAAATCAAAACATAATGTGTCATTGAGCTCAAGACAAAGCTCGGACATCTCACCAAAAGCATTGGGTTCAAATTTAGATACAATCCTGGTTTATTTAATCATTTTGTTGCACCAAACCTTGTTTAAAAATAATCAGGTTTATATTTAAGATATTATTTGATCCAGGTTAAAATTTTAGGGTAAAACTAGATTAACTTTAATCCTGTTGCTCCATTATTTTATACTCTTGCTTTTTCTCTCAGTAATGAGTTAACTTTAAACATGCTATTGAGGAGGTTTAAAAAAAAACATATCTATAATAAAACGTTTGGGAAAATGATATTGATGATGTTGAGACTTACTTGTGTCAGGCTGTCATGAGAGTGCATTATGAGAGATATTTTTTATTTTATGGTGCATTGTTACTTGACAGGACAATTTCTGCTATGTACTAAATCTAGTAACAGCCGCTATGTTTCTTGTTCTTCGATTTGAGTCTCCGTGCTTTTTGTTTACATTGTAGACCTGCGGTTTCTGAATCGATCAACAACTCAATATTCCATCAACTGGCTGAACAGCTTCAGCAGCAGAATCTTGAGCAATTCCAGAAGCAACTGCTGGAGCACCAGCAGCATCAACAAAAGGTACATCTGCAGCATGAAAATATTCAGGGTTATTGGTTCATACACGTTTAATTATTTATCTACGGACGATTTTATATCCGACAGTCCGTGAACATGGAGAGTCAGGACACCATCTTCGGGTCAGAAAACTCTGCCCCTCCGGGCCAGAGCAGCGCCCCTTCTCAGCTCCAAGAACAAGAAGCAAAATTGGATGATTCTATTGATAACCAACAACAGGCAAGTTCAGATGTCAATAATTGGTCGAGAATTTTTATTTATTTAATGAATGTTCTCTAGTTTACAGTTTATACATTTTGCAGGATATGGATATTGATGAAGGACAGGATACTGTAGAAGAGGAACTTTTTGAGTCTGAGGAGAAAAAAACCAACAGCACTCGTTCAAGAACACGCTCAAGATCTCGCTCCAGGTTTTCTTTTAATCTCACATGTATTGTCAGAGCTCAGTTGTTTGTCTTTCTATCCTTGAAACATAAAGAAAATATGGGTGCAGTCAGAGCTGTCATATAAATCTCTTTACCCCAGATCTCCTAAAAGAAGGAGGTCAAGATCACGCTCTGGCTCGAGGAAGCGCAAACACAGGAAGCGCTCACGGTCTCGGTCAAGAGATAGAAAAAGAAAGTCTTCCCGTTCTTATTCCAGTGAGCGGCGAGCACGGGAAAGAGAAAAGGAACGTCAGAAAAAAGGGCTTCCTCTTATCCGCTCAAAGTTTCTAAGTGGTAAGAATTCAAATCCTTGTTTGGAATTTTTCATTCAAATTGCATAAATTGATTTGAAACAATATCTAATATTATAGACAAAGGAGTAGTCCCCAAATCACAAGTTGTCTTATTCATTTTTTAATGAAGCACAAAATAAGATCTTAGGCAGTCTGAGCTTCTGTTTAAAATACAATGAAAGTGAACTCTGTGCAAAGTTTTAAAGCTCTATGCAAGTAGTTCACACTGTGCTACGTCCACGTTTTTCTAAAGCTAGTCAATAGATCTGAAACAAATTATAAAAATAGTTTTAAGCAAGTATTTACTGCTAATCCAAGGTCTGTGCTTGTGCAAAAAATGACACTTTTGGATCTGTTGCATTTGTGTGTATGACACGTGACCAACCACAATACAATAGAAGTTAAACCACAAATAAAATTTAAGAGCAGCAGTCACATAGCCCTATTTGGGGCTATGTGAAAACAGACCATTGGACATTATGTCTAAGATCTATTGTCATGTTTTGCAAAAAACGGTTAAAGTGGGAACGAGCGGTATGATCATATAGGGATATGGCGTTGTATTGTCGTCCTTCTCCGTGCGATACGAGAACCGATTTGCTGCGCCAAATATCAATATTTTAATTCATTAATAAAACAAGATGGTCTTAATATATATTTCCAAGCGTTCTTACATCATGACTCCACTGGGTGGCGCTTAACCCAAAAATGAGGGAAACGTGAACAAACCAGTCTGAGAAAGTGTTAATAATAATAATAATAATAAAATATGCTCCATGCATATTTGTGAATGAACGTTAATGTGCTTGGATTTAATGAAAGTTGCCGCACTGAAATGTTTTTTAGGATGTTCACAGGTTTCAAAAGGTAAAAAATGTAATGTATTAAATGTGTCAGTTTACAAAGATACGCTTTTAATTTAAGCATAAAATGTCTTATTTACTTCATAACATGTCACTCATGTTGGTAATATTTTATTAATTTAACTACTGAATAAAGTATTGTGGACTTGAGTAAAGAGACAAATGTTGCACTTGTCCTTTTCATGCACATTTTGTTTTCATAGTTGAGCAGATATCCTGGTGTATCGTTGCAGAATTGATAGACAGTATATAGATTATTGTAGTATCGCCACATCGTGATATTATTGGTATTGTGAGGTACCCTATGATTCCAAACCCCTATTGGGAACTAAAGGGGCTATGTATAAGGAAATTAACAAAATATTATTGAGTGTTTGTAAAAGATGTAAAACAGAACTCCACTAGTCACTTCATGCTTTTTTCTTCAAGTTTGCAGTACTACTCTCTGGGTGGGCCAAGTGGACAAGAAGGCCACCCAACAAGATCTTACCAACCTTTTTGAAGAATTCGGACAGATTGAATCTATCAATGTAAGTGGAACATTATAAGCATGTGTACTTAGAAACGTATAAACGTATTATCATAATTTGAAATGCGGTAAATTATTTTGATCATTGATCATTTCGTCTTTTTAGCACTTGAAACTCTTTTAGCATCAGAATAGCATATGCCATTTCTTCATGACCTCAAAATAGCTTGAATGTAACTCTATATCCCCTTTTATAGTATACGCTATTTTATTATGTGATAAAAGTCCTGTCGACTAGTCCTGTCGACTTCATTTGAAACATTTGTCCGTTGGTTTTTTTCTGCTAGATGATTCCTCCCAGAGGCTGTGCTTACATCTGTATGGTGCATCGACAGGATTCATACCGTGCCTTACAAAAACTGAGCACTGGTTCTTACAAAATTGGTTCAAAGGTCATTAAAGTAGGTGTACAGTTTTTTTATTGCTCTTGCATAGCTTTTTTTCTTTGATCCACAATGTATTATCTGTGTCTGACGAATACACTTTTTTCCAGATCGCCTGGGCACTAAATAAAGGTGTGAAACAGGAGTATAAACAGTTTTGGGATGCTGACCTTGGAGTCAGTTATATCCCATGGGAGAAGGTCAAACTAGATGATCTGGATGACTTTGCAGAGGGAGGCATGATTGACCAGGAAACGGTCAACAGTGGTGAGAACCGTATTTCTCTTATAAAAGCTGAAACTTAAGAAACTGATGTGAATAAATGTGCCAGTGCTGTTTACAGAGCTTTAATATATCATTCTTAAATGTGATTTTATTCCTATGCAGAATGGGAGGCTCAGAAGAATGCTGAGGCAGCCAAAGAGAGTCAAAGTCAATCCGTCACGGCTGAAGCCAGCGCAACCACCAGTGCACCCAGTGAGGCCTTTACCCAGCCTGTTACCATGATGCCTCTGCCGGTATGATTTTAGATCACTGTCCACAGGTTGTGTTCAATTTTCTTTTTATTTTGGGCTACGATATACATCTTAGAAAAGATATAAAGAAAAAAGTTTTAAGTTTTGTATCGAGAGAACACTATAATTATTCAAATGTATTTATTGAATAAACCCCTTGAGAGGAACCATCTCGTTTCCAAGGGGTCCTGGTACATAGGTATATCAAAGTAATAATATTATTATTGTACTATAGCACTATAATAATGGTGTTCTATAAACACTCTCTTAAAAATCAAAGTGTTACTATAAGTACTGATCTTTGTGTCGGTAAGTAAGGTATACAATAACGTCCAGCCAAAAGTTTTGACCATTTCTATAATCAAATTTCAACCAGATATGACTTCCTTTGTTTTTAATAGCTACTGTCTGTTTTGTATGCAAAAAAAACACAAAATAACTGTTCGCCCACAGTTAGCAAAGATTGTTTTAACAATTCTAAATGTTTTATAATGTTGTTTAAATAGATTCCAGTGGCACAGACAGTCCCTGCTGTTGGCCTTGTGCCTCCATCTTTCCCTGTAACTATGGCAATGCCCCCACCAGGCTTTGGTCACCCTCCCCCCTTTCTAAGGGCAGGATTTAATGCATCACAGCCTCCCCCAGGTATGTGAATCTTTAATACACTTTACGTTCTTAATTATGCAAGTTTTATCGATAAACTATACACTTTGATTTTTTTAAGGTTACATGGCCACACCAGGAGTTGCACCATCAGCTGTTGGGACCAGTCTTGCCTCTTCCCAGACATGTATGACTAAAAGCCTCTTGAGTTCCCAGTTATATTTTTTAGTAATGTTTCTAGTAAAAGCTAATTTTATTTTTTTTAACTCCTTAACAAGCATTTTGCCTTTCACAGCTTTAGTGCAGCCTTCAATAGCAGCCACTCAAGAGAGCAGCAAGGATTCTCCATTTGGATCCATGATTCCTCCCACAAGCACCATTCCTGGGAGTTTTATTCCACCAGCAATGCCTGGGGCAGGAGTGTTTAACCCCACAGGAATGCAGTCACAGCAGAGCAGCTCTGACAATACACCTCAAACAGCTGAAGAGACGACTTCTGAACTAACACTACAGGGTAAATGTCTATATACGTCTAAAATATGTTAATCTTCAGTACTCACAGAATTGTATTGTGATCACATTAATAAAAGACAGATACAGCTGTATGATTTTCAGAAAACATACAACCTGTTTGCGGGGGGGGGGGATGGAGAGGTGGAACTAAAGCATGTTCAAACCAATAGCCAACAAAACACAGACATATGACTTACTTTCACTCACCGCGTGCCGTTCATGTCCTGCATCTTTTAGCGCTAGGGCCGCGCTAAAAGTTTTCTATCAGTTTCAAATGATCTCCAAATACAGCGTAATATCCACCGTTCATATAACATCCATCACTAAAATGCAGTGAACAAACAAACAGACCTCAACTACTCTCACTATTGTAAGAGTAACGGGCTGCAGGCCAACAGCGCAGCTAATCTTGATGGTAAACGGGTCTTCCTATCACTCGCCGGTTGACACGTGGACAGGCTGTTTCTTTCACCTGGCCTTGTTTTGACGGGAGAATTGCCCAATAAGGGACTAAGAAAAGTTGTTACGAAACAGATTTTCATGTTCAAAGAAACTTTCAGAAACCAATACGAACGCTGGGAGTGTATCGAACACAGAAATACTATGTGATATCCACGTGATATAGTTTCTTGAGAAGTTGACCATGTCAAGCATGTGCACGTTTAACATTGTAAATAAGTCAGAATGCATGAAACACTGTTGCATCCCCCCTTTAATATATGGGCATAAAATGTAGTATATACATTTTTTTTCCTGAACAGGAATGCAGAATGCAGTGCGCAGTGGAATGGGCTTGCTGGGCATGCACCCCTCTGCATCTTTAACTCATCCTCTCTCTGGCCAACGCATGGCAGGTCTGATTCCTCTGGACCTTCGGCCCACTATGCTTCAGGGAGCTGGAGGGCGCTTTCCAGTCCTGCTGCAGCAGGGTTTAGCACATCAGGCAAACAATATCCTGGATGTATCACTTCACGCCCAGAACCGTGCCCGTGCTCCCTTCTCCCAAATGGAGCAGTTTAGCCGTGCAGAGCCTAGTTTTGCAAGAGCACCTAACCCTTTATCCACTGGATCTGAAAGTCTGCCCAAAGTCAATAATGAGACCCAGCCCAGGTCAGATGTAGGTGGCCAACAAGAAGGAGATCAGGATTATCGCTTTCCACCACCAGAGAAGCAGAGCACAGGGTTACTAAAGACTCCACCTTTGGAGATGCGTACCGATCCCATCCCTGCCAGACCACCTCTACTTGAGAGACCTCCACGAGTAATTTTGCAAGCAGAGGGCCGAGAGAATAGAAGAGAAATGTCTGGGGGATTTAGAGCAGAAAGTCGCTGGGGTCCACCCAGGGGTGACTTTGATGAGCGAGACGTAAGAGGGATGTCTGGGGCTCTGAAAGGTTTCCAAGACGAACGCTCCAACCCTAACTTTCAGAGTCGTTTTGACAGCCGCAGTGGTTCATCAGGACCTAATTGGAATCGTGGCGCTGGAGCTTCTTTTAATGCCAACATGCACCAGGACTATGATGATCGTCGCAGACCTTGGGAAAGACAGAAGGATCGTGATGACAGGGACATGGACTTTAGAGGTGATATGAACAGTAATCGTCAAAGTCGGGAGCGAGAACGTGAACGCGAGAGAGACAGGAACCAGGTTCGTGAACATGCCCGAGAGCGAAATCGTGAAAGAGAGCGAGAAAGGGACCGTGAGAGGGAAAGTGAAAAAGACAAAGAGCGGGAGAGGGACCGTTGGACGACTTCACAATCTCACAGTCAACCTCTACTACCCCACCCTCAGCTTCCTAAGTCCCAACAGCTACTCCCCACCCCAGTGCTTAACCAGCCTAAAGCCCAAGGACAAGCGCGAGCCAGCTCACCATCTCTGCCAACGTCGCAACACCAGCCTCAGCCAGGACAGCAACCAACAGAACCAGAAGTTGTACTTCAATCAGAGGTAAAGGCAGAGACACATCCCAGATCTCCTGGTTGTCCTGTAGAGACAACAAGCAACCAGGAACAAGAAGATGCCTCCTGCATCTATGGACCGGAGACGGACTCAAAGCCCCACTTAAACATGGAACCTATGTCGCAGACTACAAGAGAGCTCTCCCGTAGCCCCTCACCTTCCCTTACCTCAACAACCCCCTGCCATCCAAATGAGCCTCAAAAAGAAGAGATGATCCCAGAATTATCTGTTTCCTCTACTGTGGTTGCAGACGTGGAACAGGCTGGGCCAAAGGTGGACGCTGAGACTGAACCTGAGCTAGAGAAAACTGACACTGAAGAAACATAATCAACACTCAGTAGGTAAAGATCATTTTGTATAGTTGTAATTATTTCGAACGCTTCCTCAAGGCCCACGCAGTTCATTAGATTTTTCAGGCATCCTAACAAAAGATTTTTACCTCTCAAGTTACAAATGTGTGCGCGGTAAAGGTGGCTCACACTAGAGGATCTCAATGGTAGGTGATGTTTTAATGCTTTATTTTATTATAATTCCATGTTTTTAGTTTTTAATGCAAGCCCATTGTTTTAAACTAGTTTTTTCTCGACAAAATATAATGCAGCCTAATTGGACATGCAGGGGTAAAAGAGGTTTGACCTTCCTATGGAAGAGTTTAAGGATCCAGGCTGTCTCCTTTTGATTGCAGAATACTTGAAAAATGCACTGGCTTGTTTTGTCCTGTTTTTCAAAATAGCAGCCGCACAGTTTAAAATGAATGCCTTTGTGGTGTCCAATGCTTCTTGTCTTTCAAGCAGAATACATGCAGTAAGAACAGTTCTGCGTTTTAGTTGCATTGAAAAGGAACTTAAAAAAATTAAACTTATGTATTATCTCAATATTAAATGTCTGTGAATTTTCTTCATTATGCTACCATGGATCTACAAGAGCGCAAGACAGAGAAGGCTATAACAGAAAAAAATGGATGTTGGGTGCAATCTGTTGTAGTTTCAAATAAAACATGCTTTGTTTGATAAAATTGTTTAGGACTGTGTTTTCTGTGAAGAGAAACAACCTGAACACCAACCATTAAAGGCATCAGCCAAATGATAATGGCATCCGAGTCATCGATAAGAGAAGGTGGTTTAGGTTGTGAATTTGGGTCTCCAAATGTTAGACTTTGGGGTCCATATTAAGAGTTTCCTAATGAACTCTTTCCAAGCAGTGCAGTTTTGCATGTTACATTAACATATCAACATGTAGACATCTATTGCTTCCTCTTACCTTAGATGAATGACTGACAACACATCTTTATATCTGCTGGAACACTAACGCCGTGTCTACACCGGACGCGACCGAGTTGATTTTGCGTATTGTCCCATAAAGTTAAACACAGAAGTGCATTACTGAAAATAATTTTTCACATATAGATTTCATCTTTAAGTGGATTCTTATACATATATTATAACTTAGTTTTACTTAAATGAATTTTCAGTTCATAACCTTTCCTTTGCTCCTGTTCCCCTCTCTTTCACACTGCATTTTCCTCTCTACGCATAGAAATAAAGCAGTAAAAAGCCATGGCAAACATGCAGGTGAAATGTGTACTTGAATTCAGTTTTAAAGCAGTAAGAATACGTTTAGCATAAAATTGTGCTATTTTAGATTTTTTCTTAATATATATGTGGTACATAAAAAATACAATTATATGTAATAATATAGAATATTATGTAATACAGATATTCTACACACTTTTAGTACATTTTGGAAGTGTACATATTTAGTGTATGGTAGTCCAGTTTTTTCACTTGGCGTGAGGGTGGACACAGTGGCTTGGTGGTTATCACTGTTGCCTCACAGCAAGAAGGTCCCTGGCTGGGATGGGAGGCCTTTCTCTGTGGGGTTCGCACGTTCTCCCTGTGTAAGCGTGGGTTTACTCCAAATATTACGGTTTCCTCCCACAGCCCAAAGACATGCAGGATAGATTTATTGAAGATTCCAAATTGTCCCACCCCTGACTTGTGTATGGGTCGACTTGTGTATAGAACAGACTTGTGTATTGACTACTAGTTCACGCCATGAATATTGGCTTAGATGCTGGAATGGTGAAAAGAATGATACAATAAATTCACCTGGAGTGCTAAACATCATTTTGTAGTTGTCAATTTTCTATGTTCATTTATTTGATCCCATTCATATAAAATAATCACAAAGATATACAATTGAATGCTTTTAAAACTCTTTAGAACCCATTTTTCAGCCCCTTTAGTTTGACCTATTATTTGTTGGTTTAAAACAAGAATTTACATTGTCGTACCACCTGGTGAATATCAGTTGTGCTACCCGAAAACATTAATAACAAGAAGGAATACAGTATGCTGAATACTGGGTTTTTATATTTGAATAAGAATGATCATCTTATGAAATATATAATTACCATAAAATCTTGGCTAAATGTATTAGTAAGCAATATATATTATCATATAGGGATATTTATTGCAGTTGCACAACTTTACTTTGGCAAATAATTTCACATTGAGCAGCCTTCTGTTTGGATGTCTTTATTAGCTTTTGCCTTTTCTAGCATTAATACATATTTTTAAATACAATAAAATGTTAATGGCGTTTCACTAGTTTGGTGTTGTTTTACCACCTGTCATTAAGTGTACCAGGATTCTCACTATACTCGATCATTCCAGAAACCCAGACTTTATTCACTCACAGCAATTTTGGTGATGCAACATCGTTTTTAGTGTTGTACCTATTTATTTCTCAATTTCGTACCACCCTGATTTGAGAACATCCAAAATGGCAAACAAACAAAGTTTTTTGATAATCTCAACAGATACGTGTGAAATGTGTTTAAAAGAAGGGTTTCAAACAAAATAATGCCTTTGTGTTGAATTATGAAACTGTTTAAATAGACAGTTGCGCCGCCTGCCATTTTAGGGGTTTGAGATACACAATAAATACTTTTGCTAGTTAAAATGTGTTTTTACTAAATTGTTTTATAGAACAAAGTGAGACATGCCATGAATTTAGTTATTTCAAAAGGAAATAATGCCCCTACAATATGAATGTCATGTCGTTGACCCTTAAATATGTTTTACGGCTCTGTATACATTGAATTAACAGAGCCTTGTCACAAAATAAATGAATGGTAAAGGTATTCTCCGAAACCAAGTTATGACATATCGACATATGGAGTAAAACTGAAAAGTTGTTTGACATTATGACTACTCACTACCACGTCTGTCAACCTATTAAAATAACTGAATGCAGAGCTATAAAGAAATACATGCTTGATGCAGAGCTGTAAATAAAACTCTGAAAAAAACTTTATTTGAAATGGAATAAACACAAAGCCCTTTATGTTTCACATTCAACACCTATCATGTATTCTGGTCTTGAATATACCTTACATTGTGTGCCACTCCAACTTTTAGCATTAATGAAAAGTAGTTTTCGTTAATATCATTTGTGTTCATAATCGCTTATATAATCCATCTGACCACGTATGTTAGGAAACTTGCTTTATTAGTTAGCAGTGTGTGCATGCTTCTCAGCCATATGCTCTGCCTATACTTATATTTAAGAATCGTCTGAAAACTCATCTCTTCCGTCAGCACCTGACCGATCAGTTCTGACTTCTATCACTTTTCTACTCTTTCTTAGCTTTGTATGCCGTGGTAGGCTATATGAGACCTGTTCTATTGCACTTATGCTATTTCTTGTCCTTATGTTGTTCCAATTGCTTCCGTTGTTTACCTCGCTTGTAAGTCTTTTTGGATAAAACGTCTACTTAATGTATACAGTAGGTGCTGGATGGTGGGGCACAGTCATGTTTACTTTTGACAGAAAATGAGGCTAAAGGCTAAAATTCGTTGTTTTGTTAAAGGCACAGTCTGTAGGATTTTCAAAGTGATGACAAAGATGTAGCTTAATGAAGTTTTGGAGGTTGGAAGGTTGGGAGTTATTGTTTTATACCTCAACTGGCGATGAAGATCAATAGGGCTGCCCCCTGACAGTCGACTATTTGTCACAGGTTATAATTTCAAAGGCGTATATGTACCACTTTTGTTGCTTTACATAGCCGTTCGCTCTAACACTACGGTTAACTTTGATAAAGAGATGCTATTATAAGTATATTTAAATGTTTACTTGTCCAAGGGTTTAGAGTAACATGATGGCTCCATCATATACGTGCCATCCCTTCCATGTCTCCGCCATCAGTGTGTTTCTTTCTGAAGACAGCTGCATCGGCTTCATTGTGTGCCAGAGACAGAACTCAGTTTTCCTGACAATGCAGACAAACTTGGGTACCTGCTAGATTCCGAAATGCAAAATGTGGCTTAATCCATTATAACCAAGTTCATACAGGATGGGTATCATTTCCATTTGTTCATTTATTGGATTGTTGGACGCCTTCGAAAGTCAATAGTCATGAGTCATTCGAAACTGCCTCTGCAACTGAGGGTTGAGTTTCTGATTATGAAGATTATACATGGATACACAAAAAATAACCCATACAAATAAAGCGTTAATAATAAGCCTTCTGAAGGCAGCCGTATTGGCTTCAATTGTGTGCGAGACGGCTCAGTTTTCCTGAAATTGCAGCCAAACTTGGAATCCTGCGACATTCTAAAATTTTAAGTGTGGCTTAATCCATTAAGACCAAATGAAGTATACACACTAATAAAGCATATTATGTAAAAAAAACTGACCGAGCCTACAATAAAGCGCATCAATAAAGGATCACAGAACAAAGTGTAAGCTTTGGATTCATGTTCTGGGTTTTGCTTTTCTTTACAAAGAACCTGAGCTTTGTACACTGTGGTAGGCTATATGAGACCAACTGCTCTTATGCTTTTTGGTGTCCTTATATTGTCCCAATTGCTTCCATTGTTTACCTCATTTGTAAGTCGCTTTGGATAAAAGTGTCTGCTAAATATAAAAACATAATACGTTTGTTATATGGAGTATACTGAACATTTAGTGTTTTGCAATGTCGCAGGAACACGAGTTTGTCCGCGTTGTTGGGAAAACTGAGCTCTGTGTCCTCCATTAAACCAGTGCTGCCGTCTTCAGGAAGAAGCTCACTGATGGCCGGAAATCGATGGAAAAAGTGAGGCAAGTTAACATAGTGGCCAATATTTTTGTTTAGTTACAACTTTATATTTAATGATTTTGCTTGTATAATGTATTGAATATTGCATTATGCATGCGCTTGAGCACTTAATGTATATTTGAAAGGCTCATTATAATGTTGCAATAAGAGATAAGCTAGACGCCTTTGCATTTTCCATGTTTGGCTATGGGGTGTGGGCGACTGCATCCAGTGCTGCACAGCTCGACCAGGGTCTGACAAAATATTGCGACAGCAAATCCACAGTCCTGCATTTCAATTTCTCACAATTACCGTTTCTGCAGTCAAAGCGGAAACAGGAGAATAATCAAGGTGATGCTGTTGACAAGCAATAGCACAATGCGTTAAGGACTTCTTGTGTGACATATATCTGAGTGTAACGGCTTCTGGTTTGAGGAAAAAATTTGGACGGGTGTAATTTCGACATTGGGCAATTTGGACACCTTTTAAAGTAAGATTAGTCCTGACCTTGGGCTGAGACGTGAGTCATTCCAAGGAGAGATTCTGCATCTGCAACTGAGGGGGCAGTCTCTGCTTTTGATTTATTATTGCACATGAATAAAAAAATGGACCCACACAAATAAAGCGTTAATAATAAGCATTGCAATACAGCATGAAAAATGAAAATGGGAAATTTAGCTAAATACAACATTTGTCATAAAGCACATTGCCTTGAAAAGCGCAACAGTATATACGACCTCGGTGGTGATATAAAGAACCTTCTATTTGTCACAAGTCGGGATGTTTTCTTATTGTTCTTTATATGTTTTCTATGTGCAGCCTTTTACATTAAGTCTTTTAGCCATTTAGCAGACACTTTTATCCAAAGTTACTTACAGATGAGATAAACAATGGAAGCAATTGGAACAGCATAAGGACAACAAAAAGCACAGGTGCAATAAAAAATCTAGTCTCATTATAGCCTGCCACAGTATACAGAGATAAGTTGTAAAATAAAAAAAAGAGTAGAAAAGAGATAGAAGTCAGAGTTGATCGGTCAGGTGTTGACGGAATTGTTTTTTTCAGACCACTTTTAAAGATGGCTACAGAATCTCGCCAATATTTTAGGAAGTTTCACGGTTTTAAAGTGCAAAACTGCAAAATGTACTTCAAATAAATACTTTTATTTTGTATACTGTCGCACCATGAAACGTCATACAATATTAAATCATATTGTTAGAAGCACAGAAAATGGAAAATACATTTTAACATAAACCTATAGAAATTAGAAAATAAACATACTTCAGTTAACTTCAGGTTTGTGTTTGTTTATTGGTCTGGTTAGTGTGTAATACATTTATATTATTATTAAAGTGTATAATAATATAAATGTATTAAATAAACAAATAGTTTAATTTTGTTGTATGCTAATTTAATTTAATAAACAATTTGTTAAATGGGTCTACTTGTTGCATTTGAAGAAACCGTATAGGACATACACATACACGTTTGCCACGTAACAGTTCTTCTGTTACTTTTGCTTGTTATCAGAAATAATCTGCAGGAACTCTATAGCTGCGTCCAAAATGACAAACTATGCACTTTACCATGTAGTGTATTTAGAAGGGTAGTATCATTCCAAATGGAATACTAAACGGTTTTATACTAACCGGATGTACAGTTGTGTTTTAAAAGTGAGTAAAGCTCAAAATCCTTATAATAACTTTTAATTCAATACACAAATGCATTGGGAACACTGCACATTCTATTCTAAACAAAAACATGAAGAAAAAAGGTACAATGTACTCAAACGGATCAATGATCCCCGGAATCAGATAAATATGCCCTCCACCATTGTATTAGAAACATCCCCATATCATGATGCTTGCGCCACCATGCTTCACAGTCTTCACAGTGTACTGTGGCTTGAATTTAGTGTTTGAGGGTCATCTGACAAACTGTCTGCGACCCCTAGACCCACAAAGAACAATCCTGATTTCCTAAGTGCACAAAATATTGCGCCATTTCTCTTTAGGCCGGACAACGTGTTCTTTGGCAAATTGTAACCTCTTCAGCACAAGTTGTTTTTTTCAACAATATGACTTTGCGGGGGCATCTTGCCGATAGCTTGGCTTCACATAGGCATCTTCCAATTGTTACAGTAGTCACAGGTAACATCAGACTTGAGTCTTTGCTATTTTGGCTGTTCTTCCCTCCATTCGAATGGTAGTGTTACCTTTTCCATGTCTTTCTGGTTTTGGTTAACATTTGAAAGCATTTGATATCATTTATCATTTTCTGCACTTCTTTGTATGTTTTTCCCTCTCTGATAATTTTTTTAATCAAAGTACGCTGTTCTTCTGAACAATGTCTGGAATGACCCCTTTTACTCAGATTTCTAGAGAGAAATGCACAGTACAACATTTGCTGCCTTCGTCCATAAATAAGGGCCACTTGTTTGACACCAGTTTTTTCACAAAGATTTGATTTACCTTTCTATTTGAACTCAACACGACCTTTTCCATTAATGATTCAATTACACAGAATTATCAGCATCCATGAATGTTGGGTCTGTTGGTTTTCTATTACTCTACTACACCTACTGTGTCTAATCCTTGAGAGAAAAACAAGCCGATGTTAGAGTAGAGAAGGCTAATGAAGTTGTGGTGAAAAGTTTACATTCACCTTGCAGAATCTGGAGCATGTTGACAACACCCAGCCTAAAAGTCGACATACCTGGCATTATATGTAGCCTATTTTGTTGCCTTCTTGAGCATCAATGAATTTTAATATCTGTTGTAATAGTTGTGTATGAGTTTCATAATTGGATCGAGATGGATCTCAACACTATACAGTCCCTGGTGAACGAGGGTCAAATATGCAGAAAAAGCAAAGGTTGTGTAAAGGTCAAGAAGATTTTTCTGGAGACGAGTGGTTTGATGGCTCAAGACAAACAAGAAAATGCCACAAAATTGCCATTGATTGGGGTAACGTTGTACAATATCAAGAATCAGGTGTATGTCAACTTTTGAAAGTATTTTCGCTTATTTTATAGATTTAGTTGATTAAGCTTTTTTACCCTTTTTTGCCTGTAAAGGCAAGAGTCCACAACAACCAGCAACAAAATGGAAAATAACAGGTTGAGTGCTTTGATTTATAGTGTTTCTGTGGGATACAAATAAGTAAAGGCAAGAGTGCACAACAATCAATTCGTCGAGCTGAATCATTCTGAAAACACAGCGTACACTTTGATCATTCTAGCATCTCTTAGCCACCAGAGGTCAGACTTACTCTTCTTCAGGCTTAAAAAAACCTTACATGTTGCCTGGTTAGCATTCCCGCAGCTACCCAAGCATTTAAATCTGTGCTTTTGCCATGCGTTCGTGACTTAACAAAACTTACATGAAGTGACGTGGTTGTATTCTCACTTCATGTACAAAATGACAAATGACAGTTTGAGTACTTCTATTAGTGTTTCTGTAGGATAAATAATGTAATGCACAGGAACAGTGTTTGTTAGTGTATCACTCACGGATTGAAAAAAGACAAATATAAGAGAGAACTGATATAAGGTATAGGCAGTAACATTCACGTTTTAATACAAGAGAAACGAGAATACGGTTCAATGAAATAACCAAAAACAGCATTTATTACACTTGGTTAATGTTACATTCCAAACGTAAAAAACAATACAGGACTAAAATAGACAACTAACATAGCATATTGAAAAATTCCTAGTCCTAAATTTGCATCTGTTGAGACTTGTATGTGCCTTGTATTTGCTCTCTCCCTGCCAAATGCATGTCGACTGCTTTGACAAAGTACTGGAGAATATTTTACTAAATATTAAGTTCTAAATGCAACTCTGCTCTCCAAATGTTGAATAAAAACACACAATGACAGTGTAATATAGTGTGAGTCGGTGTCATCAAACAGCCACTTAAATGACTTAGTGTATCCCAGCAACCAAACACAAGCAGATCTGATCAACAGCCTGAGCTCCACTCCTGAAATGGGATTTGTGCTCTCTGGAGAAAATCTAAATGATTATGTGACTGCTTTATTTTTATTGGTAGACTGCGCTGCCTGTCATTTTAGGTGTGTGGCAAGTGTTTCACACTGGAACTAGAGTTTGCTTGTTCGGTCTCTAGGTAGAGGTGGATTCAAACTTTGTTTCTGATAAATCGCCTTGTTTAAGAGTATACTCATCCCTATCAAAACACACGATTACAGAAGTGGATATTTATTTTTAGTCATATCGTTGGAACTAACTGGTAAGTTAAACTTGTCTGTGTTTTTGTTTGTAATCCTTCTATGTGCATTTCTTATGTGAACCATGTAGCTTAGCTCAGTGCTTGTTTTTTCTGAGACCCTCCTTTTTTTACTGTAACACAATATAGAAATGTATACTTCATGAAATATATATTTTAAAAATACTGTTATCAGCATTATTATTTAATTCAAGACAAAATATAAAAATAGGCTTATAAGAAGATCCTGAAGATATATGAATATCTGAATACATGGATACAAGACACAAGCTTTTATCTTACGCGGTGTGTAATGTCTTGCCCTTGTAAATAATGTTGTCTTGCTTAAAGAACATTATTCATTGTGTAGTGTTTGTTTAACTTAAATATTGTTTCTTTAATATTCAATTCGGTTATGAAAGGATCACATTAGATGATGATTTTCTTATTAAATACAGTATTCATGTAGGCTATGTTCTGCATCTGTATTACTACCAAACCCAGTGTAAGAATGAATTCGACAGCTGATACCTGTATGTGTGTTACAGTCTTTTACCATTTAACTGATGCTTTATTTAAATATGTTATTAATATACACTTGTCATTGGTGATATACATACCTTGGATGGTAGTCAGTCAGTCTCATATTTGTAAAGTGTGATGAACTGTAACTTTAAGAGCACAAAAAGGATGACCAGCCCGTCGTTGTGATTTTCATAATGAGGGTTCACTTTCTGTTGAATAGAAGGATGAATGATGGATGGTAGAATCGGTAGTAAAACGCTTGCATGCATATTGGCTTAGGGAGGTCAAGGCATGCCATTTGGAACTGGGAGCTCCCCCTCATGGTTTCCAAACCCCATTATGTCCAGTTCATTACTTTTAACTTCTGATTGCATAGACATTTTTTATTTCTCTTTCTGATTCATGGCCCAAATGCATTTTTTTACTGTGTACTGTGTGGACTTAATAATGTCTTGTGTATTTTTAACACTATCTTTCAATTCAGCCACGAGAAACCTTGCAACTATACTTTTTTTATAAAGTTACGCTGTTTTGTATGACTCCTAAAAGAGCCTATTCCTAATTCTACAAATATGCCATCTATTACATTTTTCAAGTAATTTCCCATGCATTTTTAAAAAGAGATCCTGTCATACTGTGAAACAAAAGGCCAAAAGCCATTGTATAGGAGCCAGTAATCCTGCCGAACAACAAGTTACCAAAACAGGAAGTTGGCTAGTCTGTTTTTCTTGATCGATACGGCTAGTCGCTAATACTATAACTATTTAATTGTATTTGATTTATCGGTCAGGTGCTGATGGAAGGATGTGTTTTCAACCGATTCTTAAAGATGGCTACAGAATCTGCTGATCTTGTACCAGCAGGCAGATCATTCCACAAATGTGGAACAGATCCAGAGATCTGTTTTGTCCGTTTTATGGAATAAATCCTCCAAGTAAAAATGACTCAAATGGTCGTTTGTGTACGTAGCTTATTACGACAACAAATCACGTTTTAAATTTAACGCACTCTAGTGATTGTTATGAAAACGACCCCATGCCGTTTTGTGCAGTCAGATACTGTAAAGAAAATATGTACATGTATTTAAATAATACTTAGGAGCGCGAGAGAGAGAGAGATAGAGAGAGAGAGAGAGAGAGAGAGAGAGAGGTGGTAATTAGGAGTGGAGCAAAAGATTACTGGAAAAATGAAGTTGCGTATTTTAAACCATGCGAAAATACAAACTTGTGCCGTTCTTTCGGAAAGGAAACCATCCACATCTGTATGTTTCCTTACAACAACTGCAGCATGCAGCTGCGCATGAAAACATGACGAATCTGAAGTAAGATTCTAAATAATAACGATCAACTTATTTTGATTCGATCAGTAGTAGCCCCTGTAGATGGACATTAGAATTTGTTTGTGCAAAGCAGGCGAATGGAAACAGTAAGGGGATGATGAGTTTGAGGTAAGAATTGATAAACAAACCAACTTTGTTTGGACTTGGCCGTGTAACTGGCCGTAGTAAAAATATGTTCTTTATATTAGTTGGAGCCATAAAACGACTGGTTTCTGGAAATATTGTAATTTTTAATTCTTAAAGATGTAATTATTTGTTGTTATCATTGTGTAATGAATGCAGATGTGCAAGAAAATGTGCATGCAAGCAAGTTTAGGTAAAGTATGTTGAAGATACTTAAATATTTTTAAATACATGAATGTTTACCTTCCACAGTATTTTTGCACTGTAGGATTAGTGGTTTAAGCAAGGAAAGTTTGTAAAGTGTAGTGTGTTGCATACTTCTTGCCCACTGCAGGTTTTTAAGAAGAAAATGATAGAAAAAATCATGGGGTCCTTTGCCCCAGTAGAGTGCCCAAGGGGAGAAGTGCAAACAGGTTGAGGCCGGGGTGTGAGGGGTCTGTGATGATGTTACCTGGCCGTTTCTACATTCTGAAGTTATACAAGTCCTGAAGGTTGGGCAGTTTAACACCAATTATCATTTCAGCTGTCATAACAGTCCGTTGCAGTCTTCTTTTATCTGATTTGCAGGCTGAGCTAAACCAAACAATTTTAGAAGAGCACAGAACAGATTCAATGACCGCTGAGTAAAACTGTGTCATCTGTGCTTGTGAGAAGTTGAGAGTTTTCAGCTGACAAAGAAAGAACCTCTGGTGGGCCTTTTTCACACTGGAGTCTATGTTGATGTCCCACTTCAGGTCATGTGAGATGGTAGTGCCCAGGAACCTGAATGACTCCTCTGCTGCCTCGTTTGTGTTCATGATGCTGAGTGTGGGGTTCCTCCTGATGTCCACTGTCATCTCCACAGTTTTGAGCGTATTCAGCTCAAGTCCGATTTTGAACCTCTTGTCTGTTAGTGATCATCCTCTTGTCTGTAAGCAGACTCGTAGCCATCCTGGATAAGACCATGACAAATTTCAGGATTTTGACATAGGGTTCTTTAGAGGTGCAGTCATTAGTGTAGATGAAGAAGAGCAGTTGGGAGAGCACCAATCCCTGAGGAGCTCCAGTGCTGATGATGCGGATGTTGGATATGAGTTTCCCCAGTCTCACTAGCTGCTGTCTGTCTGTCAGGAAACTGGTGATCCACTGACAGAGGGAGGTGGGCACAGAGACCTGTGTCAGTTTGCACAGGAGGGTATCCGGCATTATGGTGTTAAAAATGGAGCTGAAGTCCACAAACAGGATCCTTGCATAAGTCCCTGGTCTGTCCAGATGTTGAAGGATGTAGTGCAGCCCCATGTTGACTGCATCATCCACAGACCCGTTTGCTAGCTAACCAAACTGCAGGGGGTCTAGAAAGGGTCTAGTTATGTCCTTCAAGTAGGCAAACACCAGTCTGGGGGGGGTGGTGACTTGTAACTGGTGATGGCTTTCAGGCCCTTCCATACTAATGTAGAGTCATTGCTTGAGGACTGGTTTTCCAGCCTTTTGGTGTTGTTTCTCTTAGCCACTTTTATACTCCTATTCAGTGTATTTGGCCTGTTTGTAGAAGGCTTTTCCCCCACTCCTGTAGGCTTCCTCTTGCACTGAACCAAGGTTTGTTGTTGTTAAATAAGTCCTGATTGGAACACACATGACCTTTCGAAAACTGATGTAGGATGTCACAGTGTCAGTGAGTTCATCCAGGTCAGTGGCTGTAGCCTCAAAAAAAACAATCATTGCAGTTGAAGCAGGGTTGTAAATCCCGCTCTGCTTCATTGGTCCATCTCTTAATAGATCTTACTACAGGCTTAGCAGATTGAGGGTTTCTGCTTATAGGCTGGTAGAAGGTGAACCAAACAATGATCAGAAAGTCCCAGGGCAGCTCGTGGAACAGAATGGTATGCCTCCTTTAAAGCTGTGTAACAATGGTCCAATATGTTGACACAGAAACAGACAGAATGCTAACAAAAGAGTTAGATGCTAGCGCTATTTTATGCTCCTGCTAACTGTTTTTAAGTCTAGTATTAAACTTAATCCTTTTAAGGAACTGCCATAAAAACTGTAATAATGATTTATATGACACAAAGTTCGAATGAACTTATTAAACTAATTAGCTGAATTCATTTCATTGATTACGTATTGTAGGGGAAGAGTAACGTTATTATAACCTTAGATGAACTATATCACTTCATTCTTACCTGTCATACTGAATTTAGAGAGAAATCTAACATTGATGAAATCCTTGAACTTCCCTGTCTTAAAAGGATACTTAACCCAAAAATGCTCACATCATTGACACACCTTCGAGTTGTTCCAAATCTGTATAAATGTCTTTGTTCTGATGAACACAGAGAAAGATATTTGGAAGAATGTTTGTAACCAGATAGATTTGGCCCCACATGACTACCATAGGTACCAAGGTGAGTCAATGATGACAGAATTTTCATTTCCTGGTGAAGTATCCCTGAAGTTAAGCCATCAGTAAATTTTTTGACACCTACAATAAATTGAATGCCCTGGGTCGTTGAATGCCCTGGGTCGCACTATAAACATGATCATGATAATGATCTTAGAACATGAGATTGCTGTCTGTCATAATTGAACAATCAAATAATTTTGTTTGTTTACTGTATATTAAAAATAGTATTTTTTTACAGTCTTGCTAAGGGACACAGTTTACTGTTAAGCTGTTATTGTCAAACATTCCCAATTCTTCTGGTTCATGTCCTTAATTTAATTTCATATGTTGGTATTAATTTGGGTTTATAATGCAAATACTTGAACTTAAAAGAATTTCAACTGAAACTGACAGCTTTAATGTACCTTTTTTTACAAAGCAGCTTATATTGCCACAGCGACAGCAAAAAGTTATTTGACTGCTGAATTATTTCCCCCCCAAAATGGTGGAAGCGCAGGGCTGCTGCTGGGCGTGAGTGTTGCAATGGAAAGTTTTCTAGAGTATTTGGTTTCAGGAAATGCCTATGAGCATCTTTCTGTCACTGTTCTTCAAGCCTTGAACGGTATTTTCAAACAATAAAATACATCTATAATGATGTTGTTTGACCGATGTTGTTTTTTCAAATGCACGTTATAAACGGCCCAAACTCGCAAGAGTTTCAGATTGGGTAGCATTTCCGATCTCAGGGCTGTGCTTCGTGGACAAACAGCGCATGACACATTATTGCAGACTTTCCAATGTCATAATTGCTCTAGACAGGTCAATTTACGCAATATTTAGTGTTAATCACGATTTATCATGCAGCCCTAGTGTAAACTCATCATTTGTAAAGTGCATCTGAAGTATTTCAAATGAACTAAACAAACCTAAAATAAGTGCAAAGTAGCCAAGGATATTATTATTAACAAGACGCACCACTGCCGTTACAATGAATGGCGTGGAATGCAACGCTCAATATAGCTGCTCTAGCAAAGGAAGTCCCACCTTCCAGTAAAATGAGCCAATCCTCAATCAGTAAAGACTGACGATTCTCATGGGCGGGGCTCTCGTGAGGCGCTTGCCACCCTGTGCTGTAGATGAGGCAACCTTGAAAAAGGTGATTTTAAGGGCAATTTAAGCTTAGCAAACCAAAGCTATGATACAGTTCATGTCATGTTTAATTATTGATTGGATATATGCTGTTAAATTGTAATTTTTGCCAGTGATTTTAGAAATATCTGCCTGGGAATGGATTGTGGGCTGTCTGTGGGTATGCTGTTTGAGACTGAGCAAAGTGCAAATCAACCCTTCACATACCTTTGCAGTCAAATATAGAAACAGCTAATGACTAATGAACTCTAGTCTCGCATAGTCAGAAGTTCAGACTGACAGCAGAAGGTCTGAACTCTGTCGCTGCTTTCATTGGCTAAGGACTGCACAAGTGGCTATTTGACTGACCATTACAGGCCTATTTATTATGAGCTGAAAATCACAAAGTGTTTGAGTAGGTTCACGTGTTAGTGAAAACTAGCACTAACTTTAAATAAGTAAATATATGCGTTATTAGCAATATTTGTATCTTGTTAGCATGCCTAATGTAATAGATACTTCAGTCATAACCAGTCAAATCCGTTTCTAGTTCAAGTTTACACATGCATGAAAATGTTCTGATATTATCTAATGTCATGTTTATTTGAATAATGAGTCTGTATGCCTCTCTGTGTATCTTTCTTTAAGCATGGCATCCAATATCATTTTTGTCTATCAGCCAACTCATCAGGGCCACCAATCTTACAGGTGTGAAATAGATGATGATGATCATTTGCTCCAGTTTCACGTTTTCGCACTACAGTTAGTGTGAACAGACGTTCTGGCTGAGAACCTGCTCCCAGCTCCCAACACCCTTTGTCTTGTGCATGGACGGATTATGACTTTGATGTGCCCTGGGCACTGACTTGACACAGTGTATTAAAACCATGTGAGAGATGCTTCAAACCACGCAATCATAACAGTAAAACACGTCCTTCTAGAGCGTTTTTACATAGAAAAACTTTAGAAAAGTAGTGCTGCAGAATAGAAAAACGTCTTCTAAGTAAAATGCACAAAAAAACAGCACAAATTATTTTATTTATATTTCGCAGTACTCAACTTCCGACCTCTCCAACGCATATTACGTGGGAAAAAATTTAGCCTATGCCTTGCATAATTTATATTTCTGCATTAAGAAGACAAGCATTTAACATTCCATGCATTGCAAATGAAGCAATATCAATCACCAAAGCATTTAACGTTATCTTAAGTTCATAAAAAAGATGGTTTTAACTTCGCTGAGAGGTATCTTTCGTGATTTACTCAGAGAAAACTCTTCCACAACGTAATCCAAATCCAGCTGTCTCGCAAGACTCCATTCAATGTCCATTAAAGACAGCGAACTCAGATGTCTTTGAAACATTTCGGTGGTTTTAAAGTCGTTTTGTTATTTTGCCATCTACTGTCTTTTGCACGTGACTTCTGCACGCTTCTCTTAAACAGTGTTTTTTTTTACTCATTTCTAGATATCCACAATGCATTAGGATTATTTATTTGATTTATTCGTTACAGTTGATACTTTACAAAAGTAACCCTTTATTCAACAGTATTCAGCACTTCTTTATTGAGAAAATAAAATAAATGAAAAATTTACACATATTACATTTGCCATGTTGGTCTAGTGCCCTGGGCATGACTCCGTCCCTGATCTTCTGTTTCTATGTAACTGCCTGCCTTGGAATTGCGACATTAAGTTGCAGGTTTCTGCTCTTACATAAATTAGTTTGGAAACAAGCAATGAATAGATAATCCATGTCTCTTTAAACTGTCAATATTGGTATCACACTATTTGTTGGTCTTGTGTGGTGCTTTATGGGTCAAATTTTATTTCCGAGGCACATGGATGTGAATCCATGTGTTAAAACGGTTCCATTGGCACTGATAGGTATGAATCAGACACTGTTATAGAAGCGCTTTTCCATTTAAGTGCTGACAATGTCTATGGCTGTGTCTCGATCAGCTCTTTTGTCCCGTGGTCAGGGCACTGATCAAGGAGTAAGCCTTCTCAGTGCATTGAAACGTTTGATTCCTAACAATTCCCACAATGCACTGCAAAAAACAGGGAGCATCGACGCTTCCTATGTTCCCTTACCGGAAATCACTTCACAAATTTTGAAGACGTTTAATCGAAACCATAGGAGCCAAATAAATAAACTTCAACGCGATGTGACTTTTAAAATGACAAATGCTATTTTATGCTATGTATAAACGAACGTTGCTAGACAGGCAGCCAACACAACCGTTAAATTGTATTAATCGACCAAATTTGTCCAATGATATGTAACGGACTAATAAAAGTGTTCCTCACATGTACTTAAACTAGTATTTTAAAAATAGAGTCAGAGAGATGTCGGTTTTGCCGGTTGTTGATCAATAACAGCTGTGAAGTATACTGTTACAACGCACTCAAGCAGTCACGTCACAGGAAGATAAGTGAACGTGTCCCAATGAGAAGAGAGCCAGGGTCCTTACCAGTGCCCGGACCCGTGTACACAATATACTTATTCACCACCTCGGGAACAAGGGAGCTGATCAAGACACAGCCTAACTTTGACATTGTCTTAGGTATTCTAGTTAAAAACTATGTACAGCCGACTTACATTTCATAGACTTATTTGTGATTGAACTAGTTATAAATAGCCACATGAAATGTTAATGCTTTCCCTTACAGGTTAGTTTAGGCCAGAAATGTATTCTACTAAGTAGTTCCTAAACACCTGTATCATGGACAGATGGACTGTACTGTTTGTTTGTTGCTATTTCTGGAAGGCCGACATTCACTTGTCATTTAAGAAGCTTTCATCTAATCGGTTCAACCTCTACAGCATTTAAGTCTTTAAACATGAAGTCAAAATTGACTACTTTAAGGCATACTAGGCCTACTATTTTTGTGTTGAACAATTTATGTATTGAAAAATCAAAACATATTTTGTCATTGTAACCTGTGATCAAAACACACTGAGTTTAAGATTTGCTAGGAGAACAAAGTTAATGAAAAGAATGAAAGACAAACCATAGTTTTGGACAGAATCATTCTCTTCCAGTTGATTAAGGGGGTGTAGTTAATAGTAATGCAATTCCTCTAACCTGAAACCATGTGTCTTCACTATCAACTATTACTCAAACTCAATGTTCACTCTCCAGGGCAATTATAGTGATAGGATTGTGCTATTTCACTGCACATACTTTAGTACTGCTTATGTTGCTGTCATCCAGATTATCCAATGGGCATTATGGGCCCAGATGGCCATGTGCACTTGGGGCCCGATCAAGAGGAAGAACATTTTCAGCTATTCATTCTGCCCTCACACCCAAAATCATCTCCGCAAAGGCTTCAGCTTCTCTGGCCCACACAACATGTTTTTTTTACTTTTACGAACCCCCGAGCAGCTTTAGTTAAGATGAAGCGCATAGCGAAAAATCTAGCATCTTTTGGGATAAACCTTAGCTGTCATTTTGAAAAAGCCTATACATTTTGCCCATAGACTTTTGGAAGATTGCAAAAAATAAGATCTGTGATTAACAAAGGTTTATGATGTTAACATGTTTTATCTATCAAGATAATCTTTACAAATTAAAACAACGTTTGTTACTTTTGAAGCCGAAATACAAAAACTAAGTACAAAGCTAACATGAGGCTATAAACAGACTACACTATGCTCACTCGATATCAACGACACAACCACCAAGCCTCCGACAACTGTTTCAAACTTTATTAAAAACGTGTTCCCTGGTAATGAATTACTCCTTGACTGAATCTAAATCAAAATTGTTTTTTAGATTTGTGCCCATGTTGCAATTATTTGTTGAGATTTATAGGGTACAACAGTGCTGAAGGCACACCTTAAGAAACAATGCTCTTTTCACTGCACTCATATAGTATTTTTTTTAAAATAAATATATGTTTGTATTAAACATTTATGAAGCAACAGATTTGTATGAAAATATATCAAGAGTGGTTAATTTAGTTTCTTATAAATCCAATAAATGCATGAGGTAATAATATAATTCTATGAATGAGGTATATGAAAAAATTTATATCGATTTAAAGTAGTGACCCAAAATGGTATTTTATGATATTATATGATTAATATAATATTTTAAATATAATGGTTCATTATAAATATGGTGATAATCTCTAAGTGGACACCCAATTTAATATATGATATTTACCATCTGAATCTAACCATGTCATGTCAACTAATGAAAACGTCAACCAGCTGTTTAATATCATGTTCATTTAATGTGCCTTTAGTCCCAACAACAGGGGTTCTTTTACATATTCTTATGTAATTGAAAAATTGTTGCTTTAATTAACTTGAATAAAACTAAAAATCATTAGCAAGACCTTTATCTAAAAATATATTGCGTAATATTAATGATTCTCGTGTGCTGCGTAATAATATAAACAATTGTGAAAAAGATCAAATATTAGATCAAATTAGCGCCAAATCAATTTTGTGGTGCTGCCGCAAAATATCCACACGCAGAGGGAAAAGTGCATGTTTTGAACAGTGCTTCAGCATTTTTTGTGCCATGTATAAGTTTACAGGTAAATAAAATCAAAGGTGCCTTTTACCTCATGGAGCTTTTAGCCCCATTTTATCCTATATGCGTGATGATGTCTAACGTCCACCGCAAAGAAAGTAGTCACTTTTAGCTACTTGTTAGAAACTGCCATTTTTAAGACAAAATAGAGCTTTAAAAAGTCACGAGCAGTTTATAACAGGTGTGTTTATTTCATAGATTAAAATGTGAATATATTTAGAAGTTTTGTTAACCACAGGTGATTTAAAAAAACCATTGAAAAACCCATAGACTTCTCGACGGCGATGTCACCCTCACGCTAATGGACCACTGGCTGAACATCTGATGCATGAGGCACACTTTTCTGAAAACATTCAGCACGTTCAAAGTTGTCATCTGAATGGTTGAATTTAACAGGATTTCTGGGAGACATGCGTGTCGCGTTCTTTAACGTTTTGCCTGGAAACAACACAAAGCCGTCTGATCGAAGAAGTAAGCATCGTGTTTACATCAGTTGCAATAAATATTCATCATGATCAACTAAATGCTTCATTCTTTAAAGTATGCAAAGATCACGGCATATACTTGTAATCACTGTTGTTGCTGTTAACTTTTGTCTGCTCCATAACTTGCGCCCCAATGAGTCAAGTATATATAACATACATTGGAAAGGATCACAAATAATATGATTGCAGCCTCCCTCTTTCAGCTTCATCATTTGGACTGGTTACTGACCTTGGAACAATGAGAAAAGAAAACTGAGAGCAAAATACCGTTCCACAAGTGCATAAGTTGTTATATGAAGTGTTCCTGGTTCCGGTTGATCTAAATAATGCAGCCTAATAATCCCTTAGAGGATTTGTATTAAACAATGGTAGTGTATGCAAGGCTGAAGAGGTCCAGAAAATACGGTCACATAACCCCAATGTTATCAACCCTTCACTGGCTACCCATTAAGTATCGTATTGACTTTAAAGTTCTTTTAATCACTTATATTTAGCCTTAAAGGGTTTAGCCCCTACCTACCTAACAGAGCTTCTATCACACTACAACCCATCACGCTCTCTAAGATCTCAAATCGCAGGACTTCTGATAATACCTAGAATAACTAAATCCACCAAAGGGGGTCAAGCTTTCTGATACGTAGCACCTAAACTCTGGAATAGCCTTCCTGATATTATTCGAGGATCAGACACACTCGCCCAATTTAAATCTAGATTAAAGACACATCTTTTCAGCCAAGCATTCACTTAATGCAAAATATGCTAAATAAACCACCAGGAGATGCTGACATTAGATATTATTTACTAGGTCTTTTTTATAACAAGTTAAACTATTCATGTTCTGTGTTTTACCCTTTTTTGGGGGTTTAGTTTTTCCCCTGTAAAGCTGCTTTGGAACAATGCAAATTGTGAAAAGCGCTATATAAATAAAATTGAATTGAATTGAAGAGATGTTTTCATTTAATCCAGATTTAAACTGACAGAGCGTGTCTGCCTCCCGCACACTATTCGGAAGACTGTTCCAGAGTTTGGGCACTAGGTGGAATTGACAATAAAATTCAAAGTCTAGCTTTAAAATGTATGCATTAATGTATCTTTCTCACATTTGTAATACTTTAGTTAGTTAATGAGAGTACTTTATGTAGTTTTATATGATTTATTTGGAGGAATTAAGAGTCGTTTCCTGTCTATCCATGAATCACTTAACTAATCAAAGTTGATATAGGTTATAGAAAGTAATGAGTAACTAAATACTTTTTTCAGAGTAACTGTCATGATTCTGCATAGTCTTGTCTTGATTTTCTGGTCCAGGGGCAGAATCATGACAGACCCACGTGTTCTTTGTGGAGAGAAACATATTATTGTCAATCAGGACATAATATGCATTCTCTCCAGTCTCGTCATTTGGCCCCGCCCCTCTCGTTCCTAGTATAGCTTTCCTCCTGTGTCTCATTACCCACACCTGCCCATCGTTATCTCCTTTGTTAGTCTTCCTATTTAATGCCCTCTTGTCAATTGTCTTGTGCTGGTTCGTTGTACGTGTTTCCTGCCCTGTATTAGTCTGCCAAGTTCATGTGTGTAGTGTCAAGGTCCTTGTTTGTTTTTTAGTTGTTTATTTTTGCCCCCTTGTGGGAAGTATTTGGTTTAAAAAATTTTAGCAAGTTTGGTTAGATTTTTTCCCCATGGTGGATGTTTGTTTTGTGCTTTATAATAAAGCTTCTGTTAACCCCTTCATTGTAGCTGCCTGCAATTGGGTTCTTCCTCTGTGATACTCTAAGCGGTGTGCTAGTGTAACTGCAACATACAGTATAGTTTAGTTTTAATTGCTTTGTTGCAGGCTGTACAAATTATATTAAACAAAAATTTTACAAAATAGTGTTGCTTTATGTATAATTGCATAACAATAACTGTAAGTGATAGAATTGATAAGAGATATATTTCATTGTATGCTTATGTTCATAATGAAATGAGCGACATATAGATTACCGAATAATCCTTTTCATGCAACCCATCCTCTTCACCTGGTTTCTTATCTATAATGTGTTTTCGTTTATAAATTCACCCCCATGCCCCTCCTTCACCACAAGACAGGAGCCGGCAAATAAAATAATAATTAATGCATGCAAGCCTGAAGAGATGCATTTTCAGTCTATATTTCAGTTGGGAGAGAGTGGCTAGGTAGGAAAGAGCTCTACCCCCTTTTTTGTGGACTTTGCTATCCTAGGAACTACTTAAAGATTTTAAGGAGGGTGATGGAATGTAGCGTATTAGAAGTTCTTTTAAATATTCAGGAGCTAAACTGTATATGGCTTTACATTGCATTTACATTACAGAGTAGCAGTATTTTGTAATCAACATGGAATTTAACCCGGAACACAGAAAAAAAGTCTTGAAAGGTACATAAAGTCTCACGCACTCACACACACAAGCACGCGCACAAACACACACACACATTTTTGGCAAATGGTTTCTTTAGTTTTCTTACAGCTAGTTCTAACAGCTTTCCTGTAGCTCACTGGTTAGTACATGGTGCTAGCCATGCCAAGGGCATGGGTTCGATCAGGGATTGCATACTCAGAAACAAAAAAAGTGCAGCACAGCGTCACTGCTGCTTCATCTCAGATGTCCTGTGCTGCTGAAGGAAGACAATACCTTGAGAAATTGTAGCATTAAGCACTTTTACAAACCCTGTGAGCTGCCTATAAAGAAAATATAACTAGATGCGAATTAACAAACAAATGGAAATTTGTTTTGCAGAACTTATCTGTCATGTATTTAACTTTTTATGAACACTGTTTACTAGAAAAGGGTTAGGGTTTAAACTGGTGTTTAAAGAATGTATATCCTTTACTGTAGCTTAGTGGTAAGGGCTGGGTGCTAACAATGCTAAGGTTGTCGGTTTGAGCCCAGGTTTTGCACGTATTTAGAAACAAATGTTTAGGATAATGCAATGTAAGTCGTTGGCCAAATGCGTTAATGTACATTGATATATCATATTTTTATGATCGTGTTTGGACATGGATATTTTTGTCCATTTTTTGCCAAGGGCCCTATTTTTACTATCTAAGCTCATGGTCTAAAGCACATGGCACAGGTGCACTCAGGGCGTGTCAGAATCCTACTTTAACAACGGGATACCGGCCTGCACGCCCGGGAACATGGTCTAAACGGTTGTTCCCATTCTCTAAATATGTAATGGGTGTTTTATTGGTGTAAAAAAGTTCAGAAGAACTGGGCGTACACGTGCAGTAAACCAATCAGTCTCTCATTCCCTTTAAGAGCTAATTGTGCTCGCGCCATGGCGCATTTGCTATTTACACGGTAGAATATGCAAGAGCAAAGACTGGACGCTTCTCCAGAGAGGAAACGCTTTTGCTCTTGCGTGAGGTTAAAGCACCCAGACTATCTACAGGACAAGCTGGATTTGTATCTTTATGTACACAATAATGATCTTTTTCATTGTAATCCATTTATTTTTTATATTTGCCATGTTTGTGTGCTGCTGCCCTTCCCTCTGTGGAATAAGTCCAAGTGCGTTGTGGACCCAGAGGCAAATCATTTCTAACGCATTTTAAAATAATATTTTGACTTTGACTTTAGACTTAAGACCAGGTTTGAGTTGGTCTATGGTTGAGGGTCTATTTTCAGATCCTCAAAATAGCAACGCGTCAACAATGCCCCTAAAACACTCTTTTTTTAGACCAGCACGCCCATGGGCACACAAATGAGCCCAAAGGCATTTGCTATTTAAACAAAGCGGTGCAGGACAGGTAAACGAAAACTGCGTTGGGCTGAAACTAGCAAAAACACTTGCGCTGCGCCGCATTGCAGAGGGTGTACGATAGGGCCCTAAGTGAGAGGTTCTTAAATTGATGCACAAGGGTTAAATTTGTCAGTTGGTTAAATAACACATTTTTCCTTTGTTCTGTCATTGCTTGAAAGAAAAATGCAAAAATATGCATTATTTATAAGAAAGGTTTTTAACTAAACACATTCACTGCTATGCAAAATTTACTGGTTTTAGCAAGATTTAGTTATTTTGTTTTAAAACATTTTCAATTTCAATAGTTTACACCTATCTATCAGAAAGGATGATTAGCTTTAAAGCACTGTTTCTTTCAAGCCTGAATGGATGGTTTGATGTTGTGGCACATGTCTTTCTAAGACCAGTTTTTTCACTACACAGATGACTGTAGAGTTGTGGCGGAGACAGAAACAGCAGGAGATTGTGACCATGAAGAATACAGGGCCATAAGAAGCAGTGGGTAAGAAATTACCAAAAAGCTCATGTCATGCAGTCAATTTTAGAAATGTTAGCGCTGTATGTAACATTTAACAAAAAAAGTAAAACAAGTATTGTGTTTAACACTAGGAAGTTAATAAGTAACAGAGGCGAGGCTGACCCTGTTTCTTTGTATGACATAGAAAAAAAGAGCGCTTTTAAGTATAGGGTTGCTAGTTTGCAATCACACATATGTTTTTTCCTGTTTTACCGTAATCACGCACACACGAACACACACACTATATACAGTATATACATATATATATATATATACATATATATATATATATATATATATATATATATACACGTAAACTCTTTATTTTTTATTAACCATGAGGTTAATGTAATATTTGATAGAAATGAACAGTGACACAATACGTTTCTGTAAGTGCTGTAATTGTTCGTTTGATCACTATAGAAGGTTGTGAACGAACCAAATCATCCCTGCTGTATAGCTTCACGTTTCCAGTTTTCTAAATATGTTTATTTAGAGATTACTTCTATTTCTGGCACTATGGCATTTCTGGGCTGTCTTGGAGATTTGGAAAGTCAAGTATAAGTTTCTTCCTCATCATTGCAGTCTCTGGACATTTCAAGCAACTGTAAAGTTCCTTCACTACATCGGAAAGGCTCACCTCTCCTTTTATTCAATTGGACAATGGGGAAAAAGACGCATGAAGTCAATCGCTTTTCTGCTCAGAGTTGAGTTTTTTCAACTTCAGGTGCTCAGAGCGATCCGCCAAAAAACGTGAGGCACAGCCAGTCGGCAAAAATGCGACTGGCTGTGCAATAAATAGGCAGCGTAAAAAATGCTCCCTACCAACTGAAAACAATTGAAAAGAGTCACATCAAACCGCAATAAATGCTTTCAATGTGATCGGCCCCTTAGAAAAGCTGTTTTTAGGGAAAGACTTTGGACTGACAGAACGCGTTTTTTGCAGATTTCAGTTGAACACCTGCCCCTATGAAAAAACTAATAAACTTAAGTGGAGCGCAGTATCAAGGTCCTGCCCATATTCCCTGATGACTCAATCATAAACAAAGAAATTATGTTACCGCAACCCTTTTTATATCATCTTATAACTAACTAAAACCAAACTTCCTCAAAAATCAAACACGACATACCTCAACTTGATAAAAACTGACTAAAATACCAGAAAACATCTGTGAATTTTTTTTATTTGAAGCGTAATTGGATTTTAAAATGTGGCTCCAGTCCCATTTGTTTACAAGGGAGAGGGCGGGGTTTATGATGTGTACTGCAACCACCCACCGGGGACGATCAAAGGGATCTCCTGAGATGCTGCGCCGGCTGAGCAAGCTGGCCACTCTCAAACGCTCTTACGGTACTTTAATGCTACACTTGAAAGTCATGTGGCGTCGGCACCGGTTCCAGAATAATCCCATGTAGGGTTAGGTAAATTTGGGGCTTCAGGAGATCATGTGTAAATTGTCTATATAGAACGAGTTTTGCGTTTAGGCATGGGTTAATGATGTAAAACAAAAGAATGCTAATTATGGAATCTTTCTCTTTCTTTTCTAGTTCTAAGATGGGAAACTCTGAGAGTAGGTACACTATCCAACGCTCCCAAAGCAGTTATATCATTCCTGACAGACTGGAGCATTATTCATCCAAGATCTGTTCTACCAGAGACAGCATTTCACTGCCTTGCAGTGATAGGAATGCTGGGTTAAGATTCAGAACCCCATTGAAGTCTGACCATGCTTTTATATCACACAACTATGAGTACATCACACGTAAATTAAAGAGTAGTGTTAATGGTCAGTTCAATGAGGTATCTGAGGGCTTGTTTCCTGAAGGTGGCCTGTTGGAGAAGAGTGGCACTGGGGAGAAGAGTAAAGCCTGTGAAAATTATGCTGTCAACACACTGAAAACAACAAAAAAGAGTATTAGCCTTCATGACTTTGAGAAACAGAGCAGTCCCAGGGTTGTGATTAAGAAAAATGACAATGGAAGAGTAGATTTTTACCACATATCCGAGAGTGCCCTTCTCTCAGACAAATGCTCCGGACCGGTTCAGCTCCTCAAGTTTTCCTCTACAATAGACTCCAGTTCTAATATATTTGGAGTAACACCATCATCAGTAGTCAATTTGGAGGCTCCACAACCAGTTGGCAGCTTCAAGAGAAGAAAAGGCAGTTCCCTGACACCTGTTGACTCCCTGTATGACTTGCCCTGGACTTGTGGGACTTGTGTAGAACCTAATGATTCAGACATTACCTACTCTAACAGGGAAACACAAAGTATTTCAACACCAAAGGTTGGAGTTTTTGATCAACAGTCACCTGGCATTTCTATAGATGACCTCTACAAGGATCCCAAAATTGCTGCCACATTTTTGCAGTTTTCAAATGATAGCCCTTTAAAGCAAAGAACCTCATTTGTATCTGTGATGGATGAATCTGGTTTAGAGGGATGCCAAGGGGATAAGCAGTATTCCTTCTTCACCTTACCTTGCCAGAAACCAAAGCCAGTTCTAGAGAGTATGAGAAAGAGTGAGACAATTAGGAACCAATTTAGGCATTTCAGTAACTGGACAGGAAGCTTGACCAGGAAAAAGACGAAGTTACAGGTAAGGATATTTCTCCGGACAGTTATTGACCATTTGTTTAGAAGAGACCTACTCTGCCCCTTTTCACTCTATTACAGTTTTTTAGGTGGGAGCAAGATTTTTGGGTCACGTTAAATGCTCTGCCTAAAAAGCATGAAAAAGAGGATAGCTTGAGCTTCGAATATGACTTGAATTCTGGAAAGCAAGGTTGGCAGGTCTGCCAGGTCTCAAGAAATGTTAGGTTATTTCAAACCGTTGTTGGGTCAAAGATGGACAAACAAAACTGTTGGGTTAAACTAACCCAACAATGGATTTAATCAACCAAGCATTTGGGTTAAACCAGTGTAGGTTTATTTATAACCCAGAAGTTGGGTTGGTTTATTTTTGACCCAACGATGGGTTAACATTTTTTAGAGTGCATGACAGTTCCCCTGTACAAAAAAGCAAGGTTCAGAAAGAAATTAAGGTGACTGGTCTGCATAAAGCCCAGACCTGAACCAAACTACTTTGGTATGACTTGCAGGCTTCGAGTCATCACTCATCACCCAAACCCATCAACGACTTGTGCACAGGGGTACAATCATCATTGCAACAAAGATGGAAACAAAATACCTAAAAATAATTTGCAATAGACAAACATGTCTGGGTCAATGACGTGACACTCTTTTATGTGTCCCTGAGTAAAGAGTTAACATTTCGAAAATACATTTTGAAATTACATTCTCTTTTCTGAGAACCAAGGAGAATTTTTTTAATATTATGCAAGAAGACAGAAAATGAATCCACAGAGAAGAACCCCTGGTGATGCTAACTGCTGCATGCACAGGTTAGAAACTCTCTTTAAATGTGAGATAATTTGACATTTTTAGGGTGTGTCAGGTATTCTTAGGTATTTATGTCGAGTGGTATGACCACAGGAATATATTGATAATTCATCATTATCAAGTATGAACTCACTACAATCTCAAATAAAGTGAAAAGTGAAAGTGAAAGTGACCTATTTGTCAGTTATGGAGAACCATACCTGAAATTTGCCCTCTGCATTTAACCCATCCAGAGAGTAGTGAACACACGCACAGCAAGTGGTGAAAACACATACACCCGGAGCGGTGGGCAGCTATCACTGCAGCGCCCGGGGAGCAAGTAGGGGTAAGGTGCCTTGCTCAAGGGCACCTCAGTCGTTACCTGCCGGCCCTGAGGATCGAACTGGCAACCTGTAGTGTAACCAGTTACACCATAGGACTTCTATAACAAACCTTTCTGTTAGGGACCAATTTAGTAAAATATGACTAATTTATGATGCCAATTAAAAATGTCAAATAAAATAAACTACCATTTGGAACTATTTTCAAGTGCTCAGTAATAAAAATTTTGAGAAATATGTGCCATCCACGACGTAAGAATTAAAGCTGTTAAAGTCCAATATAAATTATAAATTATGATCACTAATGTTATGTTCCTTAACATTCGTAGAAATTACGAGTTTATTTACAAAATGAGAATTTTACTGTGCATTCCAATCAATATCAATCAACATGCAGTTGTTTTGAAAAACTAACACAATAAAACACAATAAAAACATGATAACATTAATCTAATTTTGGAATCAAATTCTTTAAATAGCTTTAATGCATATTTCTTTTCCATTCGTTAAAACTTTCAAGCAATTAATAATATAATATTATATCATGTAAATGATGTAACATATGCAGACAAGACTTAATGTAGCAGAATGAAGTGGGTGTCTACATTTGAACGTAAATTCATTACATTTTTGGTCACACTTCAGTATAGGGGGCAATTCTCGCTATTAACAAACCATTAACTACTTTTGCACAATAAACTCTAAATTTGTTGCTTATTAATAGTTATTAAGGTAGTTGTTAGGTTAAGGTATTGGGTATGTAGAATATGGTCATGCAGAATATGTGCTTTATAAGTTTCTTCTCAGTTCATTAAATGATGATTGAACTACTGTTGTGACATGGACTATTTTAATGATGTCTTTATATTTAACTATCTGGGGAGTGTATGTTGCATTACTTTCTATGTGGTGAGTCAGTTATCTCTCTGTTTTCCGTTCTCCATCTTAATTTGTGTTCTGAAGATGAACAAAGGTCTTACGGTTGTGAAATGATTTGAGGATTTGTAATTCATAACTAACCCTCATTTAACTGTAGTGACACTATGAGACATGGAGATTTCTTGTTATCAGATGTTTGTTCATCATTGAGGAAAATAAAACCACTTAATCTTAACTTGTTGACTATTTTCCTTGATCTGCAGTGTTCATTTATTGAACAAACAATGGATTTTGGCTGTAGAAGCAACATGGTCAAGTGGTGTAAATGGTTTGTTTCAATTGGTGTAACCAGTATTTTTCATAAAAAATATAATTATATACAGGAAAATGAATGTGTAATAAATAAACTAAACTAGTTACATAATTTATTCAAGATTATTTAGAAAACAAAGGAGTTTTCAGTTTATATCCCAATTTTGCAAAAACACATAAATTAATATTTAGAGATAATTTAAATAAAACCTATCTTCTTTTGTGGATAAAATGTTTCAAATTTCTCATTCTTTGCCAGTTACACCATTTGACATTTTCAGGTACCTTCAGTCTTAACTTTTATAAAAATGGTGCAAATGTTATTTCTAATTACACAAAATCAACCTAAATACACTAAGTACATTTTAAAAAATCTGGGCCCATATTCACAAAACATCTTAAAGAGTATGAAACATTGGATTTTCAAGGTCCTACTTTGGTTTATGGAGTATCCAACAACAAGTATATGTACATACAAGGTGTAATAACACTGTTATGAATTATAATAAGCAGATATTCTTACCGTACTTCTTGACTGACTCTCAAGACTTTTGTCTAATCCCCTTGCGAGCCTAGTGTCATGTGATTGGTCAGATTGTGTAGTCTGTTGGGATTGGTCAAACACGTTCAATTTGTCGTATCATCATTACTGGATTACGGTGTACAGATTGTTGGATATTATATACAGTGTAAAGATAGCAGTTTGAGGCCGAGTCTGGCGAAGAAACATCCGAAGACGCTAATCAACAAGAAATTCCACCACGACTAGAGCACTATGTTTCTCAGTGGCAAGTTACAACTCTTGCCATCAAAACTTCCAGTTTGACAACATGCATGTTGTGCTTTTGCTCATCATTGAAATAGAATATTACTTTTACTTAAATACTGTTAATACGTTAGTAATAATATTATTTCGTCTTTACTGTGCATTGTTATGTTACATGGAGAATTTTAGATAGTCGACGTTATAAAAAAAATCACACCTGTATACTGTATCTATATAGGTGCAGGACATTTACATTTTATTTACACTTCCCTAGTAACAGTATTATACTTGGCCTAGTTGTCATGGCATACAGTGTACGGTGATCGTATCTTGAGATGTTATTACAATACATATAGTACTCTACTCAGTTCTTGAAATAAATACTTTGAGAGTTAATATATTCTACACTTAAATTAGCCGAGTTGACAGCTAGTTAAACAAACTGTAATACCCCAGAAATAACGGTACATGTTAACGTTAGTGTCATATGCATTAGCTAAACACAGACATAAGGTAAACAAATATTTATTTAAGTTAAGACAAAAATAAAGAGTCACACTTTCAGGTTGGGATTTGGTGGATCTAACAGTTCCAAATAAAGTTGGTGATTCCCCCTCTTTTTAACATATCCTGCAGTGAACGCGTCAAGATTATTGAAGCAATCTTTGCACAGTAAAACCCTGGGGTTATACTCCTTTGTTGTCGTTTGAAAAAATAATTGTAACCATTGTTTCCTTAGAAGTTCTTCCTTTGGTAGTTTAAAAAGACAGACTTTGTTTCACAATGTAGAACACAGGTTCTAGACATGATGCACACATATCACGAACGAGTTGGGACGAGTACTAAATAATGTATTTTTATTTGTTTTTATTTTTAGAGTTATGAGATTTTATCAACAGCATCAAAAACCTCAGCGAAAAGAACAGCAATAAAAAAACAAACGTGCTACTTTTTTGTGATCAATGTTATTTAAAATGACTGGATATAACAATTAGTTCCAATCCTTGATTCAATTTAAAACACAGCTATGACTGCTGCACCCAAGGTGTAACAATCATCAACTGGAGTGCCCTTGAAAACCACCAGAGGGCACTCCACATCAAACTTATCATTCACTTACAAAACTACATCTCCCATAACACACTTCCCGGACTCATCATCACTGATTACATTCACCTGTATCTCATCACCCTGTTAATCTCACTCTATATATACCACGTGCACTTATACACACACTGCGAAGTCTTGTTACCCCTGTCCACATTTCTGAGCGTTTCCTGTATTTATTCTTCCGTGTATTACCTTGGACTTTTGATGTTGATTACGATTCTCTGCTGCCTGCCCTGACCTCTGCTTGTGAACGTTGACGATTCTGGATATTCCCTAACATACCATATGCTGTTGTTGATCACTGCCTGTTTGACCATTCTTTGAAATAAAGCTGCATTTGGATCTGAGCTGCCTGTCTCGGAGCAGTTTCATGACAGAAGACTTCGCCTTACCAGGATCCAGCAGCCCGGTACCCTCTCTTTACCGAGATGTCAGTTCCCACTTCAAGGTCAGCATGGCAAATTTCCAGCTCGGTCATGGACCCAGAAGATCAGCTATTGCACCTGCGTCAAGGGGACCTATCTACAGAAGAGTATGTCCAACAGTTTTGTGAGATATCCTATCAAGTATCATACTATGGTGAAGTTTTGTTTAAGGACTTGTTCCGTTTCGGACTTAACGACCCAATTAAGTCATGGTTACCGAGAAGTTTAAGGGACATCATAGAATATGCACTGATGTTATGTGACTCTCCGTTCACTGTGGGAGAGGCCGAGGACAGTGTTGAAACCCCAAATAATGTTTTTTGGGGGGGGCAACAGTGTCAAGCGCAGTTGGCAGCAGAGCTTGAAGCACCAGCGCCACTGCTTGAGATGGCCGCCAGCCCAGCGCCACTGCTCGAGATGGCCGCCAGCCCAGCGCCACTGCACGAGATGTCCCCCAGCCCAGCGCCACTGCACGAGATGGCCGCCAGCCCAGCGCCACTGCACGAGATGGCCGCCAGCCCAGCGCCACTGCACGAGATGGCCGCCAGCCCAGCGCCACTGCACGAGATGGCCGCCAGCCCAGCGCCACTGCACGAGATGGCCGCCTGCCCAGCGCCACTGCACGAGATGGCCGCCTGCCCAGCGCCACTGCACGAGATGGCCGCCTGCCCAGCGCCACCGCTCGAGATGGCCGCCCGCCTAGCGCCACCGCTCGAGATGGCCGCCAGCCCAGCGCCACCGCACGAGATGGCCGCCAGTCCAGAGTCAAGTCAAGTCCGAGTCGATCTTCCAGAGTCAGGTCAAGTCCGAGTCGATCTTCCAGAGTCAGGTCAAGTCCGAGTCGATCTTCCAGAGTCAGGTCAAGTCCGAGTCGATCTTCCAGAGTCAGGTCAAGTCCGAGTCGATCTTCCAGAGTCAGGTCAAGTCCGAGTCGATCTTCCAGAGTCAGGTCAAGCCCGAGTCGATCTTCCAGAGTCAGGTCAAGCCCGAGTCGATCTTCCAGAGTCAGGTCAAGCCCGAGTCGATCTTCCAGAGTCAGGTCAAGTCCGAGTCGATCTTCCAGAGTCAGGTCAAGTCCGAGTCGATCTTCCAGAGTCAGGTCAAGTCCGAGTCGATCTTCCAGAGTCAGGTCAAGTCCGAGTCGATCTTCCATAGTCAGGTCAAATCCGAGTCGATCTTCCAGAGTCAGGTCAAGTCCGAGTCGATCTTCCAGTGTCAGGTCAAGTCCGAGTCGATCTTCCAGAGTCAGGTCAAGTCCGAGTCGATCTTCCAGAGTCAGGTCAAGTCCGAGTCGATCTTCCAGAGTCAGGTCAAGTCCGAGTCGATCTTCCAGAGTCAGGTCAAGTCCGAGTCGATCTTCCAGAGTCAGGTCAAGTCCGAGTCGATCTTCCAGAGTCAGGTCAAGTCCGAGTCGATCTTCCAGAGTCAGGTCAAGTCCGAGTCGATCTTCCAGAGTCAGGTCAAGTCCGAGTCGATCTTCCAGAGTCAGGTCAAGTCCGAGTCGATCTTCCAGAGTCAGGTCAAGTCCGAGTCGATATTCCAGAGTCAGGTCAAGTCCGAGTCGATCTTCCAGAGTCAGGTCAAGTCCGAGTCGATCTTCCAGAGTCAGGTCAAGTCCGAGTCGATCTTCCAGAGTCAGGTCAAGTCCGAGTCGATCTTCCAGAGTCAGGTCAAGTCCGAGTCGATCTTCCAGAGTCAGGTCAAGCCCGAGTCGATCTTCCAGAGTCAGGTCAAGCCCGAGTCGATCTTCCAGAGTCAGGTCAAGCCCGAGTCGATCTTCCAGAGTCAGGTCAAGCCCGAGTCGATCTTCCAGAGTCAGGTCAAGCCCGAGTCGATCTTCCAGAGTCAGGTCAAGCCCGAGTCGATCTTCCAGAGTCAGGTCAAGCCCGAGTCGATCTTCCAGAGTCAGGTCAAGCCCGAGTCGATCTTCCAGAGTCAGGTCAAGCCCGAGTCGATCTTCCAGAGTCAGGTCAAGCCCGAGTCGATCTTCCAGAGTCAGGTCAAGCCCGAGTCGATCTTCCAGAGTCAAGTCAAGCCCGAGTCGATCTTCCAGAATCAAGTCAAGCCCCGTCTGCCCAGCCGGAGCCAGAGACTGTTCACGTCACGTCTGCCATATCTGAGCCTCATCCCAAGACGGCCTCCTCCACGCCTGTGTCTTCGGACAAGACGGCCTCCTCCACGCCTGTGTCTTCGGACAAGACGGCCTCCTCCACGCCTGTGTCTTCGGACAAGACGGCCGAATCCACGCCTGTGTCTTGGGACAAGACGGCCGAATCCACGCCTGTGTCTTGGGACAAGACGGCCGAATCCACGCCTGTGTCTTGGGACAAGACGGCCGAATCCACGCCTGTGTCTTGGGACAAGACGGCCGAATCCACGCCTGTGTCTTGGGACAAGACGGCCGAATCCACGCCTGTGTCTGGGGACAAGATGGCCGAATCCACCCCTGTGCCGGTTCCTGAACCGTCGGACCCGCGTTATACTCCTGAACCGACAAGTCGGCCTGGTCTCCTTGAAGGGACGTCTCAGCCCCGGCCTCCTGCACAGCCTGCTCAGCCCCGGCCTCCTGCACAGCCTGCTCCGGCCTGGCCTCCTGCACAGCCTGCTCCGGCCTGGCCGCCTGCACAGCCTGCTCCGCCCTGGCCGCCTGCACAGCCTGCTCCGCCCTGGCCGCCTGCACAGCCTGCTCCGCCCTGTCCGCCTGCTCCGCCCTGTCCGCCTGCTCAGCCTGCTCCGCCCTGTCCGCCTGCTCAGCCTGCTCCGCCCTGGCCGCCTGCTCAGCCTGCTCCGCCCTGGTCGCCTGCTCAGCCTCAGTCTCCGGGTTCTCTTCCGCTCCACGGTCCTGGCCCTCCATCCCGCCCCCGGGTCCGCCTCCGCTCCTCCTCCCTCCTGGACAGTGTTAGGAGCGTCTGGAATCCACTCCTTAAAGGGGGGGCTATGTAACGGTCACCAGCTGGAGTGCCCTTGAAAACCACCAGAGGGCACTCCACATCAAACTTATCATTCACTCACAGACTACATTTCCCATAACTCACTACCCGGACTCATCAGCACTGATTTCACACACACCTGCATATCATTCACATTCACTCTATATATACCATGTGCACTTATTCACTCACTGCGAAGTCTTGTTTTGTCTACACTGCATTTCTGAGCGTTTCCCTGGTTCCTTGTCTTTTGGTTTTTTGGATTTATTGCCTGGTTCCCTGTTCACTCTTTTGCCTCTGGTCCCTGCCTGTTTTGTTTGTTTCTTTGTGTTGTTGGTTTCCTTGTTTGAACTGCCTACCTGTGTATGACCCCTGCCTGTTATTTGGAATACGCCTCTGGATTACCCACCAATAAAGCTGCATTTGGATCTCACCCTAAATCTCGGAGCAGTTTCATGACACTTTATTACCCGAAATATTGTTCCCTTATACCACACGTAGGTACGCTATAGGAACCAATACTTGCGCCGTAAATGTAGGTTAACTTATGCAGTTCCTTGCGGTTCGTAATCTAAAACAATTTTAAAAAAGCCATTTCCCCAGTTAAAGAAGTCTTTATTTTTTAGATATGTAAATGAATGATTTTACCTTGGGTGTTTTGTTAGATGATTCAAATAAAACTCATAAAAAATCTCGACATTTCTGTGTTTTATTCTCGACGATCTGTGCATTTCAAATGCGATATACTGTATCACCCTCTGAAGGGCCCTACTTAGTAAAAACAATAATTTTACAGATTACGTGACAAAATTTGTAGTCTGTTATGTCATCTCTTAGATTACACATTTCTAATAACGTAATCTAAAATTTGATTACATACATTATATTGAAGCAATATAATTAATTAATTTTGAACTATTTTGACATATAGGCTACAGCAAGTAAAAATATTCCATTATCACCAACAAGAGCCTCAACATCTTTCCAGTATGGAATTCTGGATATATATTCCAGTATGGACAAAATACTATCACTCATATAAATTGTTGTTAGTGTTTACTGCATGGTATTCATTCGGATATCACAATCACTTATCCATTAAAAATACATTGTGTTGTCATGTATTGCCCTCCAGGTCAACTGGGAAACCTCTTAGAAGAGCTTGACATGCTGCTGTCCTCTATCCCTGAAGACGATACTCGACTGGTAATGCAAGGCAATTTCAACATCCATCTAGACAAACCACAAGCAGCCAACTTCTTAGCTCTCCTCTCTTCATTTGAACTTCACAGGGCCAACATCCCAACAGATAGATTCTCACAGAACGACCTTCTGGACAATCAACAATCCGGCTTCAAGAAAGGACATTCTACGGAGACCCCTCTCCTGTCTGTGGTCGAAAACCTATGGCAGGCGAGGGCTAAATCCTTGTCATTTTATTCTGCATAATCTCTCTACTGCATTTGACACTGTGACCCACCAGATCCTGCTGTCCACTCTCTACAAACTTGTCATCTTTGGAACTGCACTCAACAGGTTTGACTCTTATCTCACAGGCAGATTCTTTCAGGTGTCCTGGAGAGGCGAGACATCCAGATCTCACCAGCTGACAACTGGAGTTCCTCAGGGATCAGTTCTTGTTCCTCTCCTCTTTTCTATATAAACCACCTGCCTGATTCCAATTCTTAAGGCACAGGGGTTCTCATACCATTTTTATGCAGATGATACATAGTTTTATTTATCTTTTCAGGCAGATGACCCCACCATCTCTGCCCATGTCTCTGCCTGCCTTCTGGACATCTCTTCTTGGATGAAAGAGCATTACCTACATCTCAACCTCTCTAAGACAGAACTCCTAGTTATACCGGCCCACCCATCAATTGAACGCCACCTTACCATTGAGCTTGGATCCTCAACTATAACACCCACAAAGTCTGCGAGGAACATGGGGGTTATGTTTGACAACCAGCTGAAATGTACCTCTGACATCGCAGCAACCACTCAAACTTGCTGCTATGTGCTCAACAACATCAGGAAAATCAGGCCGTTCCTGACGGAGCATGCCTCTCAGCTGCTAGCTCCAAGCTCTGGTCATATCAAGACTTGACCACTGAAGTTCTTTACTGGTCGGCCTTCCAACCAATGCAGTCAAGCCCTTGCAAATGATCCAGAATGCAGCCGCATGTCTAATTTTCAATCAGCCTAAAATAACCCCTGTAACACCCCTACTGATTTCACTTCACTGGTTGCCAGTTGCCGCCCTCATCAAGTTTAAATTGCTGTTACTGGCTTTCAGAACGATAACGGGAAATTTGCCCCTTTTCCTAAACTCACAGCTCCAGGTCTACATCCCCTCCCATTTGTTCCATCACAGCGAGGCACCAAATCGCTTGCAAACACTTTTACTCATTAATTTCCCCTGTGGTGGATCCTTCACAACTTTCCAAAAACAGCTCAAAACATACCCGTTCTGTATTTATTTGACTAACCAATAACTTTCTATGTATTGTGTCTTTAAAAATGTTTTTGTTAATTTTCAACCCTTGATTACTCCAGATTTAATTTTTAACAGTCCGCCTAGAAACAAAATTAAGCTGTCTGTTCGAAATTGTGAGCTGCTGTGTTTACATCTGTTGCAAGTATATACAAATTTTATAAAGTATAAACATTGTTGTTGCTGTTAACTTCAAAATGAAATGTGATTGGATTCTTCACCTGTCAGTCATATGGACTCTTGGGCAGGCCTTCACCATAGAAAGCGGCCAAAGTTCCCAGACCTTCAGTATTAATACAGTTGAAATATATCTTAAATATGTGTCAAATTGAGTGTGTGGGCTTAGAGTGGGTCCTAGAATTTGGCGAAGGCAGCCTTCTGGTGGTGAGGAGAGGCCTCTGCTGTGTCACTCTCGGATTGTTTCTAAAATGTATATGTTCCAAGTCAGATTGCTAATGTCACAGTTATTTTAGGTTTGTTGTGAGTTGGTCGTAGTTATTTGGGAGTTCTCTTGATTACGCCTAACTTTTCAAGGATTTAGAAGCTAAAAGGCAAAAAAGGTAAAAATGTAGGAGTCCTAAAATGTATTTATAAAGAAACAACTCATATTGTCAAAGTAATATTATGTTAAGACATTACATTGACACTATACCTAGAATTTCAAAATCAAGTGCAGGCGGCAGATCCTTTTCCTATCTAGTGCCAAAACTTTGGAACAGTCTTCCTCGCACTGTCCCGGAGGCAGACAAACTCTGTCAGTTAAAATCTAGACTAAAGACGCTTCTTTTTTAATCTTGCATACACTACACTATCATAATATATATATTCTGAAGGTTTAGGCTGCACTAGTAAGATCAACCGGAACCAGGAACACTTCCAATAACAACTGATGCATTTGTTGCATCAAAGAGTGAAGAACAGTACTCTACTCTCAGCCAGTATTGTCTCATTGTTCCAAGGTTACTAGAGCAGGCAGGACGCAGTCCAGAGACCTGACAAATGCTGGGATGATAGAGCTGGACAAAGGACGTGCCAACTCTACAACATTATTGATTATAATCTTAAATCTAATTATTTTTTTATTTTGCCTTGTTGTGCAAGCACTGTCAAGCTTGTGCAGAGGCTGCAGCTTTTGCCAGACGGGGAAATGGAATCCCCTGGTTAGGCCGGGTTTCCCTCTGAGGTTTTATTTCTCCTCTAATGGAGTTTTGGGTTCCTCGCATATAGGAATTTATATTCTGTCTGATATTTGACCTGTGTTTTGACTTCCATAACCTTATATGTTTTGCTTATAGTCAATGTTTTCTTGTACAGCTGCTTTGTAACAATGAAAATTTTAAAAAGCGCTATATTAATAAAGCTGACTTGACTATTATGCTACCCCCAGTTGAAGACCCAGGCACTACGTGTTACAGCATGCACACTGTTAGGAAACATGGCACAAGTAAATTGTGGTGAGGAAGGCGGGACGAGAGCCACGAGGCGGGGCCGGTGGCGTGAGTGATAGTTGCAATCAGCTGTGCTTGCACCGGTCCCGCATATCTTACGGAGGAGATTGGGAGCTTAAAAGGACGACCGGCAGGACTGTTGACGAGAGAGGACCGGGCCCGGACATATGTTTAGTTTGTGTTTATGCTCTGTATGGCCGGCAGTTGTCCGTGAGGGTGCTGCCGGCATTTTACTTCCGTGTTTATTGTTTATTTGATTTAATTAAAGTTGTAAAATGTTCGCCGGTTCCCGCCTCCTTCTATGGAACTTTGTTACATATATCTTTCGAAAATTCCACACAAACACTCACTGATTCAATCTGTCAATATTGTAATATAGAAACAGTAATTGTTAGTCAAAGTGATGTCTGTACAAAAACATTTGAATGGCTCCTTCATGAAAAATGGTTACTTCAGGTTGTAATTCCTTATCATTGTTTTTGTCATTCACATTTTTTTTAGGAGTCAACGTATAATGAGCCCACCGATTGCTTTGATAGTGGTGTGGATGGCCTGACTGCAGACATTAGTTCTCCTTCTCAAGTCTCCAGCCTTCTGGGTGTCCCCAATAGCACATCTCAAACCCACTATCAGGCACTGCAGTTCTGCCTCAGTTCTACTAGTGACCTTCATTTGGACACTGACACTTTGCAGAAAAACGTCTACAAGAACGTCATGAAGGAGTTAATGACTGGCCAGCCTTCCGCAGAAGGTGGAGGTGAGGAGTCGGGTGAGAATTTCACAGATGAGACTGAGAGCAGTAGTCAAGAAACCCTCGGCTCTTTGAAGCAGCTAGACTTACTGTTTGAAAAAGACCATGGTGTAGTTCGACGGGCTGGGTGGCTCTACTTCAAGCCTTTGCTTACTGTACACAAGGACAGAAAACTCAAGCTAGTGGGTCATCGAAAATGGAAGAAATTTTGGGTCACTCTTAAGGGTAAATAGGACACAGTTGCATGAACTGACGCTCATATTTACAGTACCACTCACCATTGATTCGACCAGAGATTTATTTGATCTTTCCTTCAGGTTGTACTCTCCTGTTCTATGACAGCTATAGAAAAGCTTTTTCAGACCAAGAGCAATCTCCTTGTTGTGCCCTGTTAGCTGACGATGGCATAGTCCAGGCTGTTCCTGAGCATCCCAAGAAGGAGAACGTGTTCTGCCTCAGCAATGTCTATGGTGATGTCTATCTTTTACAGGTCAGTGACAAAACTATTATACACTAAAAATATACAGGTTGACCAAACCGGCACCTCATGCTTGTCAACCAGCAAATATATATCCAAAACAGAAGATAGGCTGTTTGAGTGATGCTCCACAATTTCATGCTGGTTAACTACCACATCACCATCCACAACACAGCAAATTCTGGTGGCCAGCAATGCTGCCGTTTTCAGCATTGTCATTATTTAAAATTCAAAGCCATTATATTATAACTACCCAAACGCATTAAGTTTGATACGTCCGTGCCTGTATTCACAAAACAAACTAACAGCTCGCATAAACAGCAGTAAGTTTTTAGTAAAGAGTTTATTCTTAAAACCTATTCACAGCGCTGCTGTGAGTAACTTTTACTAAGGATTAGAAAGAAACCTTAAACTATGAGAAAGGGCAGCAAGCTTACTGACTAAAAACACAGTGATTGGCTGATAGAAGACACAGTGATTGGCGTCTCTTTCAGTCATTTAATCATATAGATATAATAGAATGAGATATCATATTTAAATGACATATTTACATTAAGACCTTAAAATAAAAATGCAGTCATATTAAAATAAAACATTTTAAAACATAATTGTTGCCATATTCAAATTAAGATTATAAAAAATATATGCGCTAAATTATTAATTAAACAATTGAAGAGTACATTTTTTACTGTGCATTTGAATATAAATCAAACAGCAGTTGGGTTTTTTATGAAGTAATAATAACTCAGAAATGCAGCTAACAAACACAATAAACAAATATGAACACAATAAGCAACATGATTTTTGCATGTTGTTGTTATTGTTCAGATAATTGTCTGCATCTCATAAACAGCTAGCAGATATTAATAGTCTTTTTTGTTCAGCTCATTGTCATTAAATATTTCTAAAATGTTTACGTTTCAAGGCAGACTGACGGTGTTAGTTTAGGATCTATGTGAGTTGGTCTTCCTCTTTCTCCTTTTAACGTTTTTCACCTACATTGCAATGTTATGTGCATTAATTGTTAACATTATTGTTAATTATACCCCCCTTTCTAGGCCTCTAATCAGACTGACTTGGAGAATTGGGTAACAGCCATCCATTCTGCTTGTGCATCTCTATTTGCCAAGTGCAATGGGAAGGTGGACACATTGCGCTTGTTACATGAAGAGATCCGTAGGATTCTTCAAAAGATTGACATGGACAGCAAGATGAAAAAAATGGCAGAGCTTCATTTGCTCTGCCATTCAGTTGGTAATCCCAAGAATAGGAAGGCTATTGAAAACCAGGTAAGGAAGTTAAATAACCCTCTTATCTTAAAATGTGGCTTCTTACATTTATTTGAGTGCCTCAATATTCTCAAAGGGTAGTGTACAAAGTGTTTTTTTTATATTTTGTTGTCATTTGTGTGTTAACAGTTTAGTGTATGTACAAACCCAATTCCAAAAAAGTTGGGACACTGTACAAATCTCATCAACTTATATTTTATTCACAATAGAATATAGATAACATATCAAATGTTGAAAGTGACACATTTTGTCATGCCAAATATTGGCTCATTTTGGATTTCATGAGAGCTACACATTCCCAAAAAGTTGGCACAGGTTGCAATAAGAGGCTGGAAAAATTACACATATAAGGAACAGCTGGAGGACCAATTTTCAACTTATTAGGTCAATTGGCAACATGATTGGATATGAAAAGAGCCTCTCAGAGTGGCAGTGGTTCTCAGAAGTCAAGATGGGCAGAGGATCACCAATTCCCCCAATGCTGCACGAAAAATGGTGGAGCAATATCAGAAAGGAGTTTCACAGAGAAAAGTCCCAGGAACTAAGTTGTCGGTGAACACAATCCACCATGCCATACGCCGTTGCCAGCTAAAACTCTTTAGTTAAAAAAGAAGCCATATCTAAATATGATCCAGAAGCGCAGGCGTTTTCTCTGGTTTAAGGCTCATTTAAAATGGACTTTGGCAAAGTGGAAAACTGTTCTGTGGTCAGACGAATCAAAATTTGAATTTCTTTTTGAAAAACTGGGACGCCATGTCATCCGGACTAAAGAGGACAAGGACAACCCAAGTTGTTATCAACGCTCAGTTCAGAAGCCTGCTTCTCTGATGGTATGGGGTTGCATGAGTGCGTGTTGCATGAGCAGCTTACACATCTGGAAAGGCATCATCAATGCTGAATGGTATATCCAAGTTCTAGAACAACATATGCTCCCATCCAGACGTTTCATGGAAGACCTTGCATTTTCCAACAAGACCACATACTGCATCAATTACATCATGGCTGCGTAGGAAAAGGAATCCGGGTACTGAAATGGCCAGCCTGCAGTCCAGATCTTTCACCCATAGAAAACATTTGGCGCATCATAAAGCGGAAGATGTGACAAAGAAGACCTAAGACCGTTGAGCAACTAGAAGCCTGTATTAGACAAGAATGGGACATCATTCCTATTCCTAAACTTGAGCAACTTGTCTCCTCAGTCCCCAGACGTTTGCAGACTGTTATAAAAAGAAGAGGGGATGCCACACAGTGGTAAACATGGCCTTGTCCCAACTTTTTTGAGATGTGTTGATGCCATGAAATTTAAAATCAACTTATTTTTTCCATAAAATGATACATTTTCTCAGTTTAAACATTAGATATATCATCTATGTTGTATTCTGAATAAAATATGGAAATTTGAAACTTCCACATCATTGCATTCTGTTTTTATTCACAATTTGTACAGCGTCCCAACTTTTTTTGGAATCGGGTTGTAAATAATATGTCTCCACTGGTCCTAGTGGTGCAGTAAATCTACACTTTACGGTAGAAACGTTTATAATTAAGTTGAGGAGCACAAGCTCTCAGTCCTGTGGGCTGATATTGTCATTGTGGGTATACTCAGACATGCCTGTAGTATGAACATGCAGTACTAGGGGGAACGTGGGGCTAGGGCATGAGTTGGGAAAAAAAAAACCTTGGGGATGCCAGATTCAACCGGGAGAGCCAGTTCTCCTCTGGCATATTCAAATAGCACTGCTGCAACTACAGAGAGAATAATTACTATAAACTGTGATATTCATCAGAAATTGTTTGCCGGGCTGGTTAGTGAAAAGAGAAGAGAACTAGTGAGGATAGAAAGAGATATTTAGGTCTGTCCGATATTATTATGGTTCTGGAGGACTGTAGGTTGTGGCTGTAGTTGTCCATCATCACATGCGTCAGGCTGGACTGGGAAGAGCATCAAGCCAGAACCGGAGCTTGGACTGATGACTTCTGGTGCCCTCTGGATCCTAATTTGTGGCTACAGTTGCCATCGGGTGGACTTCCCATCATCACGAGAGTTTGGCTGAACTGGGAAGAGCATCCAGAGAAGAACGTGACATGAATATCAAAAATAGATATTAGCATAGAGGCTGAAAGAAAGTGACACATTATCGTGGATGTGTGTATGTTCAGTTCCGACAAGCTAACAATATTGCAGCATACACTGCTTAATTAACAAAGTTATCAGTAAGTTAAGTGAAAACCAAACTAAAGAGATGAGTTTTTAGTCTAGTTTTAAACTGATTGAGTGTGTCTGAATCCCGAACCTTGCTTGGGAGGCTATTCCAAACTTTAGGAGCCAAGTATGAAAACGATCGAGCTGTGGCCTGGTGGTTAGAGAGTTGGACTTGTGATCAGCTGGTTCGAATCTCAGTGCTAGCAGGCCATGACTGAAGTGCCCTTGAGCAAGGCACTTCACCCCTGATTGTTCTGCAGTGATGTGCCACTGTTAAAAAAACTACTTGCAAGTCGCTTTGGATAAAAGCGTCTGCCAAATGAATAAATTTAAGATAATTTGTCATTTTAAGAAGTACTAAAAAGCGTGTCTACAAGGCCACGTTTACGCAATGAAAAACGGAAAAGTCATAATGGTCTACATTTACACGGATCCAGGAAAACAGATAAAACGGTGGAGAATGCGCCAGGTCAGTGGATGGCGATGTTGTTGTGTAAAGAAACAGGAAATCCCTTGGCACATACACATGCACAGTTATAAGCCAAAGGTGCATTTTAATATAACATGCGATATAGTTTGAAGAAGCATATATGTGTGTTTAAAGCCTGGCGAATGTAAATAGTGTGCCTCCGCTGGCCTATCTGGTGCAGCAAATCCACATTTTGCTGGGGTAACGTTAATACCTAGTCGAGAAGCATGATCTCACAGTATGGGAAGCAGCCATTTTGTTTTGGCTATACTCACGTGTAATACGCATGCATGTGACGTCATCGTTTTCAGAAAGTTCCGTTTTGCAGTTTACATGGAAACGAAAATGACGGCACTTTCAAAAAGTTGCGCTTTGAGACACGTTTTCAAAAGTTTTTGTTTTCAGTGCCCCTAAAATGCAGTTTCTGTGTAGGCCTAAACAGAAGCCAAAACGCATGCATTATTTTTGTGTTTTCAGTTGAAAACGATCTTGTGTAAACGGCCTCTAATTCTGTGATCTTCTCGGTCAGCCTGACTACTGCTTAATTTTAGCACATGTAAAACCTTCCTCGCTGACTGAAGAAGCCAAGCTTTACATGTGGCAAGAGGTGCAGCACACAATAACAGGAGAGAAAGCCATGATTGACACGTTACTATGTTGTGTTGTGATGGGTGAAGGGCTACGCAGAAGCAGTCTCAGTCAGATTGTAGGAAAAAGGGCGGTGAGTAAAATAGTCAATTAACTGAGTATATAGATATTTAAATTTGAGCATGGTTAAAATTCTACAAAACTACTAAAATACAGGCAGGTAGAGACCATTTTAAAGTAACACAAAGATGTATAGCAGCTACAATTAAATATTTTTCCCTTTACGGATGATTTTTTATTAAATGGATTATGTTATAATAATTAACAGCATTGAATGTTTTCTATTCATGAAAATAATGTTTTCTTAACATGCCAAAAATGGTATGCAATAATAAATTATTATCATAAAGACCATATGCAATTATAAACAATATTTTACCCATTAAAGCAAAAATATATGTTTTATATATATATATATATATATATATATATATATATATATATATATATACATATATATATATATATATATATATATATATATATATATATATATATTTGTCAAAAACTGTCGAAAGTTTTGTGGTTGTGTGTTTACAAGTATGTTAACAAAGCATTGAACTGAAGCACATAACAACCAACAGGTTGCTCTATGGCGTCTACTGTAGGACAAAGGATAATGTGAGAATTAAAGCAATTCTGAGTCCCAGTCCCTTTAGCACCACAAACTTTACAGAGTCATGTGGTCCTCAGCAATTACAGCTATAATAGTTCATCCCTCATGCAGTTCCTGACACCAGTGCACCTTCAAAGCCAATATGTTATACAGGGGTCTTCAACTACTTTTCTTTGAGGGCCAGATTCCAAAAGTATAAATAGGATGCAGGCCAGTTTTTTACCATATCATCATTTCTTCTATCATTTTGAATTTCTGTTGTTTATTTATTATTAGCTGGCACCTTATAAAGAGAATCAATTGGTCTGTGCAAGAAATTGCTATTATCATAGATATGGCTATTATCGCATCTTCGGCTGAATTCCAATCGCATTCATATGCCCCACAAGCTTAGAAGGGCAGATCCTTTGAAGTGCAAGTTCTGGATTGAAATGAGCATTCCCTAATCTGAGACAACAGTTCACGTGGTGTGGTACACTTCTTGCAGTTACTTTCCAGGGTAGAAGACGCTTTTTGGAACGAGACCTATTGCGTGAACAAACCGACTGCCTTTGGCTGTGGATTGCCGATTATAACGTTGTAAATGTTTCTTGAACACACCGATCAAATCGCTTTATAAGATGTCAATCATTACGGCCCAAGGGAATTACTTTCATGTTGAATGTAACAGCGTTTTGGACTATGAAAGATATGGCGTCTCACGACGTGCATCTCTTAAAGCACACCACATTTGCTGTTTGGTGGATATGTCGTTTTCCCTAACTATAACTGTGCATTGATTAACTGGCAGATTCAACAATGGGAACAGAACCTTGAGCGATTCAACATAGACCTATTTCGCATGCGCTGCTACATGGCCAGTCGTCAAGGGGGAGAGCTACCCAACCCCAAGAGCCTCCTGGCCTCAGCCAACCGCCCAACCAAAGCTGCACTGGCTCGACTGGGAATCTTCTCTGTTTCCTCATTCCATGCACTGGTTAGCTTCCTTGATCTTAAAAATACACTGTTCCTAGTTCACATTTTCTTTTCCAAAACTAGAGTTTGCTGCAGTTAATTGCCTTATTGTTTTCATCACACAGGTCTATTCCAGGGATGAGGCAACAATGCAAAAACATTCTCTGTCTCAATGCAAACATGGACACTGTAGAAAAGGTTTTTTTTCATCTATCAAGGGCCTGAACACTCTTATCAAGATGGGTCATGAAAGAAAGCCATCTGTTTCACAGGTACTCCACCCACCATCAAATCAGCCATTGGTGAAGATGTGTCGCTGGATGAATGCTTGCAAAGTGCAGTTGCATATCCGTTTTTCTACCTCTTATGTTAACGTATGACAGACTGATGGGAACTTTCTCCCACAGGAGCAAATAACAGGACTTTGAAAAAAGACTTACTTTTAATAAAGTAATTATGGAACTGACAGGACTAACAGTGTTTTAATCGCAAAATGCACAACAGAATTTAAAAAGAGGAAATTTTTACTCTTGTTGATGATGATGTTAAGAAACTGCTAACAAGCTCTGATTCCATTTTCCGTGTACAGTATAACGCTGATTCAGCAAGCCACCTGAAAAGATCATAACAATACAGTGATTTACCCCATTACCCTTTTCTATAAATTGAAACAATATACAGCTGAACAGACGTGAAAAACAGCTTATATAGCTCCAAATAGGATATTTAAGTGCAACTCTTCAGAGTAGCATTGTGCTCTAAGCATCTCACAGTGCCTCCATTGTGGTGTAATGCTGCAACTGCAGTTACAAATAATGAAATGAGAGTGACCTATTTGTCAGTTATGGTAACCCATATCCAAAATGTGACCTCTGCATTTAACCCATCCAATAAATCATCTGCATATAATGAGGGTGCACTAATCTTCCTCTTTGTCACTCTAGTCATATGATGAGCTTGAAGTTTTCCAACTTAAGACCTTCACTCTGCAAATTTCTCGACCAACTCTAACTGTAGGCTTTGGTAAGCAAACTAAAAATGAAAGTGGCTGTAAACTCATGGGGACCAGTGCACGTTAGCTAACAGTCTTTTCCTTATTCACAAGGGTTTGCTGTTACAGGCTATGTTGACAGCATCAGAAACAGTCATATCACTGTCAATGAAGTTCTCCCTAATGGGCTTGCTTTCAGCAAAGGTACTTGTGATGTTGTAGCTTTTATCTCACTATTAACACTTTGAAGAAATATAATATTTGATATGGAAAGATAGAGCAGATCTTCTGTGCCACAGTACAATTTAACAGTTAACAATTGTTATTACTTAAAGTGTTATTTGTTATTGATAATGTTATGTCATTGTTAGGTCTCAGGCCAGGTGATGAGATCTTGTTTTTGAATGGATTTGAGGTGTCTTCTCTGGACCTAGCTCTGATCCCAACTTTATTTAAAGATCTGACTGTGAAGCTGACTGTGAAACGCCCACTGCCCTCCATCCAATACCACACAGAAACAAACACAAAGCCTCTAAACAGAAAAGGTCTCAAAAACCACCACATAGCCAAGTCGTCAACAGGTACATGAATACATGCACGACAAAATAAAAACATCAATCTGAAATCAATATTGATTTCTTAACACACGTCTTGCTCCTTTTGTGAATGACATCACCAAGCCCTCTTTCAGCTTTTACCCATCAGCTAAATGGTCAATTTTCAGATCCTATGCTGATTTTATATTTTGTCAAATTGCCCTATTTTGCTGAGAAATGAATTAGAATAGTTGGCATTAGAATTTCCATTGAAAAGTTTCTAAAACAGCTAAGAGGGTTGTGCTTACTAATTTTCACTGTTTAGATAAAGTGTTAAACACAATAAAAAAGTCTAACGTATAACATTGGAGTTTTTCATGGCCTAAATTAGTCTATGACAACTTTCAATTTGTTATGAGTCCAAAACCATTTGTAGACACTTGACACTTGTCACACCTCACCCATAAACTTCCTCCATGACTTCCTCTTGATGGACTTTTGTCTGTTGTAACTCAATAGTTTGTAGAACTACTGAACGGACAACAGTGAATACTGTGAGCTGCAACAGTGGGGTGGACCGGATTCAGACTATGTATTTTAGATGTATGGTATGTGTTTATGTTTTGTATAATAATCATTGTTTATAATAATGTTAATGTTTGTCAGAGAATATTTACTATAGGAATCTTTTAAATGTAAATAATAAATCATACGGTAATTTATTAAGCTTTTTTTTGTTTATGACTAAAAAATAAGAAATGTGCAGGACATTGGTTGCTCTGCACTACAGTAGAACTTTATTGTCCAGGTTATATTTTGGTAATAAATGAGTATTTCAAAAGAAATTAAAACTTATTTTATATGCATTTGACATAACATTAGGGATGCACCATCCACATAACACCCGCCAGTTTAAAGGGAAAGTTTACCCAAAAATGAACATTCTGTCGTCATTTACTCACCCCCTTTGTCATTTCAAACCTGTAAGACTTTCTTCCTTCCGCAGAACACAAGAGAAAATTTTGTTGACCGAAAAGCGATGACAGCGCATCACTTGAATTGGTTTTGTGTCCATACAATAGAAGTCTATGGGTGCAACTGCTTTTCGGTTATCAACATTCTTCAAATTATCTTCTCTTGTGTTCCGCGGAAAGAAGAAAGTCGAAATGACAAGTTCGAAATGACATGAGGTAAGTAAATGATGGCGAATAAATGATGACATCATTTTCATATATGGGTCAACTATCACTTTTATATCAAGTATTTCATTCAAATTATGAACAAGTACTTTAAAGAGCATTTTGTGGGGGGAAATATTAAACTTTAACACCACTCCAGCACTGTCACATTAGTTTTATCCAGTACCAAAGTATTTCATTTATAAGGCTTAAAAGCTGAAGCTAATTATTGTTTTTGTCATAATTCTACTAATGTACATGTACGATTTAAACATTCATTTTGTCCAAATACGGTTAAATAAGAAATGGCAAACCCCTATGTGAACTGGTTTAAAACTTGCAGTAAATGTATTAACAGATTGTTGTTGTGCCCTTTCGCAACATCCTTAACTACAGCATCATGTCACCACATTTCAATAAAATGCAATAGAGATTGCATAATGTCGTTACCAGAGGCGGACAGAGTACACAGGTTCATTACTTGAGTAAAAGTACAGATACCCCTTGCTAAATTTTACTCAAGTACAAGTAAAAGTACTACAGTCAGATGTGTACTTAAGTAAAAGTACTGAAGTACATGTTTTTAAAAGTACTTGAGTATCAAGAGTACAAGAGTACATTTTCTTAATATTGCATTACTACTGCCACAGTGCTTACATTTATGTACAGAAACGTCCTACATGGAGTTATGAAAAATGTTAATGTTAATACCTTGGAGAATGTTAAAGGAATTTAAAGTAAAATAAAGTAATTTTAATCTTTTTACCATGCTTTATTCTTTTCACCTCTGCTAGAGTTTTAATGGATTTTTTGCACCCACATTTGAACCGAACAGTTTTAAACAAGACACCGCATACTCAAGAACATCAAAGCAAATACTCGGCTTACATTAATGAGTAATATTAGAAAATACAATTCAGCTAACAATTGTGTGTACATGTGAGTTTCTCTGTTTTTTCATCAATCAGTAGTGGCGTTTCATCAAAACCTAGGGTATGGCGAAATTTCCTCAGACCATACAAAAACGAACCACAATGAAACCAAATGATACCACATATATGTAACCACAAAACTTAAAGTAGTAAAAAATAACCCAGCCAGATGTTGTCATAACCACCACCAACGACTACGTTAATCGACTATGAGACTAAAATATAAACCAACCATTGATCAGATTCAGCAAACAAGATTAAATATAAAACATGTCTTACCTTGTCGCAGGGTTGTTAAGCCTCGATTCTTTTCATTTTTAAGCTAATCCTGGCATAGCTAGTGGCAAATCGCAAAATACATAATAGCCTAAACTGCGACTGCACTACAAAGTCTTTCCGTACAATATATTTTTTTAATTTTTCACAGATAGCGTTGTACATTATGAATGAAATACAATAACAATAGTGTAAATTATTCGATTTATTAAAATTATTAAATGGATGCTTACTAATTGGGAAAATAAAGACCATCCCCACTACCCATAACCTCACACTTGATTCCAAAACCACTGTTAGGCATTTTGTAGACAGTTTCTTTGTTTTATTGAAAATAAATGCCTGTATATGATCTTAAATGTGGAAAATGCAGACAAACGAGTTTAGCCAAAAAGAGCTTGGAACCAACATTACGATGATGTCACGTCAAAACTACATATCTTCGGTCTTACCGACTATACGTCAATGACGCTATGTGAATTAACGGTGTTTATACATTCTCAAATACACATGCTTCCGACGCCTATGCTACATGTACACATCAGTGTAAAGCAGTTTAATTATCTTTAATGAGTCTCATTATGCACACGTACTTTGTTTCAACAATGTTTTCTGAACGCTAGGGCCATACACAAACGCCGCCCCTGAAATCAATAAACCTAAACCAGCAAAGAAGGCGATATAGCAATGTTCTGACACACCTCTGAACCTGACCGTGTTATACACGCAGCATAGAGCAAAGAAGAGAAAATAATAATGATTAAAGAAAATCAGCTGACCGGTCGCGATGTTTTCAAGTTCATTTCATGTTATATTTAGCGCTTTATATGACGCTATTGGCTACTCTTCCCTTACCTTTATTCTTTATTCATATAAAAATACCCCCAAATCGCATGAAAATACACACAAAACACATATTCTTCAATCGTGCATTTATTAGCTTCTTGTTTTGGTGAAGAAATGTTACTTTAGCTTCATCGCGGATGTCCTGAATGAGGAAGTGTACACAGGACGTGTCATGCAGACGTGAGATGATTGACAGCTGTGTACAGCAAATGATAGAGCTCTGAGGTCTGGGTGATTGTTGCTGATAGGCTCGCCCAATAAGTGGCGCCTGCACAATCCAATCACGTTTGAGAGGGAAAAAACAAATTGGTGGTTTCCGAGATTTTTCTTTTTCCTTTTTAGAAGTAACGTGTACTTACGGTTATGGATAGAAATGTAGCGGAGTAAAGAGTACAATATTTGCCTCTCAAATGTACTTGAGTAAAGTCATGAGTACTCCCCAAAAATTATACTCAAGTAAAGTACAGATCCCTCAAAATTGTACTTAAGTACTGTACTCGAGTAAATGTACTCCGTTACTGTCCGGCTCTGGTCGTTACGAACAAACTAATATATAGATTTCAATATTTAATATGTAGAATACAGATGCAAATCAGAAAATGATGTTGATTTAAATGCATGTCATGGTTATACATTCTTAAAAAAGGAGACTGGGATCTGAACAGGAAGGAGTGTTACTGAATTATGGGGTGTTTCCTGTTAGGACTCTGTCCTTCCTGTCTCGAGCTTTCTGGCTCCCTGGGCAGAGTCATGACATTGCCACGTCTTTCGTTTTTTCTGTTGTGTTATGTGTGGAGACATGTGGCTTTATGTTGTTACTTAATGCCACGTGTCTTCCTGTTATGTCTCTCAGCCCCACCCTCCTATCTACTGTAATTTCATTAGGGTTTCATTCCCATTCAGCTGTCACCACTCTCCCCATGTAATCACTCCTCGTTAGTGTCTCCCTTTATATGGTCTCAGTTTCTCTCTGTTCAGTGTTGGTGCATTGTCTTTGTCTTTATCTACTATCTTTTGTCTATTGTCGGTTATCAATGCTCACGGTAGTATCGCAGTTTCTTGTTGTGTTGGACTACCCTGTTTCAGTTTACAGTTTGTGAAAAGATTATTTCAATTTAAAGATTCTTGTTTTGTGTTTGTTTCTAGTGTGTGTTTGCTAGTGTGTTTTTGTTCTTGTTTTTCCCAATTGTGGGTCTTTTATTTAATAAACATTTCAAGTTAACCCTTCGTCTGCCTGCATCTGGGTTCTGTCCAAAACCATTTCGTGTCAGTTTCCAACCTGGGAAGGTGATTTTATCTTAAATTGATTGGCAAGCATCAAGTGGCCAATTCCTTTCGGCCATTGGATAGTTGAAAATACCTATCCCGTTTATAAATGGCCAACAATTAAGAGATTGGATTCTGAACTTTTTATATTGGATTATTGAAAAATGTTGGTTTGGAAACAACCAATTACCAAGAATTTCCATGTTCTATAAAAAAGGTGCTACACAGCAATGCCATAGAAGAGCCATTTTTGTTCCCCAAAGAATCAATTACTCAAAGTAGTTTTTTGTGAAAAAGGTTCTTTAGATCTTAAAGGATCAAGTGATTCTTCTATGGAATCGTGAAGCACCTTTTTTAACTCAGCAGACACACAAACTATAACTTGTGTACATCGGAAGTAGTGGTAATGACCTTTTTTGTAACAACAAGGAAGAATTTTGCTCAAAGCAGCAATAACTGGTTCTTCGTAAGAAGGAATGGTAAATCTGTTGTCAGTGTCCGTAGAGGGTAGGCTATGTCACCGCACATGTCACGTCACGGCACTTGAGCTTGTGCATGAAAATGTACATGTCCGTCGTGATTTTGAAGTTTCAAGTCATAATGCGCAGTTTATAAAAGAAGTCTGGAGTTTCCAATTATATAATTTTAATCAAATTCAAAGCACGGTTTCGTTTATAGTTTTTGCTACAGCAACGATGAGTAACAGAGGCCAGCAAGAGAGAGCTGTCACTCCCCGAGATGTCTTATTGCGACAGACGCTAGACCAGACCGCCAGACAGACAGCCTAAAACAATTTAAAACTTTTGACTATTTTGGTTGTTTAAATTGAGCCGCGCGTTTTCACAACGCAGAATGACATCACACACGCTCTCGTGAACATTTCTGTAATTTATATTTACATTTACATTTACATTTAGTCATTAAGCAGACGCTTTTATCCAAAGCGACTTACAGATGAGGAAACATTGGAAGCAATTATAGGCAACAAAATACATAAGTGTATCAAACTAGTCCATTAAAGCCTAGCACAGTATAAAAAGCTAAGAATAGTGAGGTTAGTAATTTTTTATTTATTAATTTTTTTTAAAGAAGGAAAGGGAAGACAATTAAGAAAAATCTATCAGCGACGTGTTGACGGAAGAGATGCGTTTTTAGGCGTTTTTTAAAGATGGCAACCGAGTCTGCTGATCTTGTAGCAGCTGGTAGATCATTCCACCAATGTGGAACAGATCCAGAGAAGGTACGGGAGAGTGACTTTTTTCCTTTTTGGGATGGTACCACTAGTCCTTGTTCCTTTTGCAGACCGCAGTGATCTGGCAGGAACATAGATCTGCATTAGCGAGTGGAGATACGATGGTGCAGATCTGGTGTTGGTCTTGTAGGCCAGGAGCAAAGCTTTGAACTTTATGCGGGCGGCAACAGGGAGCCAGTGTAACCTGATGAAGAGCGGAGTTACATGCGCTCTCTTCGGTTCACTGAAGACCACTCTTGCCGCCGCATTCTGGATCATCTGGAGAGGTTTGATTGTGCAAGCAGGAAGTCCAGCCAGAAGCGCATTGCAATAATCCAGTTTGGACAGGACAAGAGCCTGTACTAGGACTTGCGTAGAGTGCTCCGATAGGAAAGGTCTAATTTTCCTAAAGTTGTAGAGGATGAATCTACAGGACCGGGTGGTGCTGGCAACATGACTTGTGAGGTTAAGCCGATCATCGATTACCACTCCCAGGTTTCTGGCTGTGCTGGACGGTGTAATCGTTGATGAGCCTAGTTGAATGGCAAGGTTGTGGTGAATCTTTGGGTTGGCCGGGATCACAAGCAGTTCCGTATTTTGCTGCTATATCCTCCAATATCTATACTTACCGCCAAACGCGACTCATTTGAACCCTTTCCGCTCCGAGCACGCTGCCGTCAAATGACGGCATGAAGAGCAGCAGACACGTGCTTATTTGAATAACACTAGTGCAGACACACAGAGCAGGTAAATGGACACACAACTGTGAACAAAATGCAGCAAATATTAAAGCATTTGTATCCGTCAGTCTGTTTACTGTTTGCTTTATCTCCAACCTTTCAACCAGATTTGTGACATTTTATTAACCATAACGTTTTTTATCTACATTTAGCATTAGCATTATTGGTCACCATGTAAACATTTGTGACCCTTTGAAAACCCAGGCTAACATCTCATAATGAAATTGATTATTATAACAAGCATCAAAGTTTAATTTCAAGCCTTGATTTCACTAAGATTTTGGTATTATTCAGTCAATATTGAAGATATTGTTAGGATATTCCGTAGGATGATTTTATGAAGGACTATTGCTGGGTTTTCGCAAGCAGGTTTAGCTTTAGCCTCCTAGTTAGAGCGCCCGTCTCCCACCAGGTGCGAGGCCCCTTCGGAATAGGGCCTGTTACAGATGCACAAGTTTGTGTCGTCTCGATCATTGTAAATATTATATGAAGTTTTGACAGAGAAGTACTGATACACGTTTTCATACATGCAATTCTGTGGACGTTAATAAATGAAAATATGTGATACCGACAAAAAGAAAAGGCACAGGCATATATAGAAAGATTTTATTCTTATCACATGTAGCTTTGTACATTGCTGACATCTGGAATGATTGTAGTTCGTTTTCAGGATTTATTAACTCACATTTTTTCCTTATACATTTTGTTTATAAGCTATTTTACATCTTGTTTACATGAAGTCCAAAGAACACAATAATAACAACAAATGTATCATTGATACGAATTGCTCAGAAACCTGAAGGGTTTTGGATCTAAATTCAGCTTTTATAGACAAAGGTTCAAGAAACAGGCAAAGATCAGGGCAGGTGTAACAGGTATACAAAGTGTACTACTAAAAATTGTTATAATTCACCCAAAATTGTTCATTAATTCACCTAAAAGTGTTCATAAAAGTATGTTTCGTGGGTACCTAATCTCAATGTGTGCTTCCCCTTTAAATGTGCTATGATCGCTAGGTGACTTAACTACCTGTTCGGTCCACTCCTCTTCCCTTTTGTAATGTAATTCAATGGGAGATAGCTCAATAAGAGCTTTTTAATCTGAGAGGCTGCTTGTATGTTTCTTTGTCGATCAGATTAAATGATCAATTGAACTGATGCCCCATGTCTGTTTCCCACAATACAACGCAAAGTAGACAGAGTCTCTTATAACTGGTGTCGCAGGGCATTCGCGAGCCACCGGTTACACAGGCAGCAAATATTCACAGACGAAATCACAGGCAATGGTCAGGGCAGGCAGCAGAGGTTCAGAAGAGACATATAGAATCCAAAGATCATACACAAAGATCACAATGCTCAGAAATGCATGCAGTAACACTAACAAGACTTCGCCATGATAGACCTGTTGCACAGCGTAAAAAATCCCAGTAAAACATGAATAAATCGGACAACATATAGGCCTACTACTTTTGTTTTTGGTAAATAAAATGAATTCCTGTAAGAAAAGCTTAATGAATGAGTGAATGAGTGAATGAATGAATGAATGAATGAAGGGGTATGGCAGCAGTACGACCAGAAAAAAGTTTCCCCCTACTTCCGGTCTCTGTTCGCCATTTAGTGAAATAGGCGTATTGAGTGAAAGAATCAGGTATAAGTAGGCTGCGTCCGAAAGCTTAGGCAGCTGACTTGTTGCCTCGCTGTCTCATGAGGCAATGACTATGGAGGCAGCTCTGAGAAACACGTTCGGACAGCCTTCAGAGGCAGTTCATGGGTTCAATCCCAGGGAATTGCAAATGGTCAGAAATAAATGTATAATGCAATGCAATGTAAGTCGCTTTGGATAAAAGAGTCTGCCAAATGCATAAATGTTTAAGAACTTGATGATCGACAGGTCAATAACTGACAATTTTCTATCAATCCGTACTACACCATCACAAATTGCTGCACATTGTGCATGAAATATGAGTTACAGTGAACAATTGTTTTAATCTCCTCAGATGTGTCCTGTGCGGCAGAAATCTTGGGTTTAACTGTAGATAATGATATTCAGCATCAACAACAAATCCATCGAACAGTGCATCATAGTAAGGTAAGGACTATTCCAGTGCACAATGAAGTGCAATTATTATTTCAGATGGTCTATATTTAATTGCCTCTGTTTCTGTATTTTATTTAATTTTTAGGGGCAAATCACATTGATGTGATGTAGACACATGTAAAGTAAATGTTCCCACAAGGAAAAAACGGATAGGCCTTTTATTTAAACTGTGATAACCGAACCCATTCTTATCAATTGCGTATAAATAACATGAGCTGTTGCATTATCGTGTAATGTGCACACCAAAGTGCAATTGTGCGTGCATACAATACACCTATATTTGCATTTGTATGATATGCCAATCTTAGCGTGCATGAATATTAAACAGCAATTTGTCCTTTTTACCTGTACCCAAACCTTAAACCTAACGGTATTATTTTTATTACTTCAGTGTTTACTCTTCATGTACATGTATAGCTTTCCTGTAGCTCAGTGGTAAGAGCATTGCATCAGCTTGTTATGTATACGCAGATCGTTGAGAATGGGTAGGGTCATTTAATTCCTAAAGGTTTATTTTGCGCTCCCTTGCAAACATGAGCTGACTTTGACGAGATGGCTACCCTTCTGCTCTCGCCCAAAGGAATGACATAGTTTTATCTTATTTTCGTATACTTGATCAACATTATCAAGAGATTAATCATTAAAATTTTTAGGACATGTATCGCCTGTAAATTTGGTCAGATTACAGTGATGCAAAATATGATTGATGCTTGTATTGACAGCTCCATCTATGTACAAAATACAATAAATTACCAGAGAACAAAATAAAATCCTGCATTTGCAATATCAGTGGCATCCACATATCTACTGCCATTAAATAGAGAAATATGTTGATAACAGTGCTAAGATCACTGGCCACTTTATTAGGTACACCTTACTAGTACCGGGATGGACCCCCCCCCTTTTGCCTTCAGAACTGCCTTAATCCTTCGTGGCATATATTCAACAAGGTACTGGAAACATTCCTTAGAGATTTTGGTCCATATTGACATGATAGCATCACGCAGTTCCTGCAGATTTGTCAGCTGCACATCCATGATGCGAATCTCCTGTTCCACCACATCCCAAAGGTGGTCTATTGGATTAAAAGCAATCTGGTGACTGTGGAGGCCATTTGAGGCTGCTTTCATGTTGTTGACCCTACCATCCAAATGTCGCAGCAGAAAGCGAGACTTAAACAGACCAGGCAACATTTCTCCTATCTTCTATTGGCCAATTTTGGTGAGCCTGTGCGAATTGTAGCCTCAGTTTCCTGTTCTTAGCTGAACTGCCGCTCACTGGATATTTTCTCTTTTTCAGACCATTCTCTGTAAACCCTGGTTGTGCGTGAAAATCCCAGTAGATCACTAGTTTCTGAAATACTCAAACCAGCCCGTCTGGCACCAACAACCATGCCACGTTCAAAGTCACTTAAATCACCTTTCTTCCCCATTCTGACGCTCGGTTTGAACGGCAGCTGATCGTCTTGACCATGTCTACATGCCTAAATGCATTGAGTTGCTGCCATGTGATTGGCTGATTCGAAATTTGCGTTAACGACCAGTTGGACAGGTGTACCTTATAAAGTGGCCAATGTGTTTAGATGCCAATAGAACAACTTCAACAGGAACAACAACGTAAGCAAGTACTTTTTTTAGAATAAAGAATGACTCTGTCCACACAGGTCTTAACATGTTTTTTTCTCACAAACAGACAACATACACATTAACACAAAGCAGGCTGGGTCAGAAGGAAAGATCCTCACTTAGCTGTCCCAGCTCAGCTTTATTCAGGAACTCTGAACCTGAAGCCTTTTTAAATTTATGTAGTAATCAGCGATTTTTGCAATGTTTTGTTGTGTGTTTGACATTGTTGATGTGTTTCTGTTGTGCTTTCCAAACTCCTCCAACCTGTAATGTAATTAATTTTGAGTGCTGTCTGAGAGAAAGAATGCCACTCTATGTAAACACTTTTACCACTTTGAAGGGAAATGACTTCCCATGGCTGTGACTTTTATGTTAAAAGTGACACATCAGTGGTCCATGTTTTTACGTTCTGTTAAACATTTATGTTGTTCAAATTCCAAATAATTATTGATAATTATGTTAAAATTTTCTCATTATAGAAAGTTCAAGATTTAGTTTTTAACACAAAAAGAAATGTTTTCAAAAAATCAGTAAGAGACCTATATTTAATATCCAAAACCCCAGTGTTGAGCTGGGGGATGGGAAGACAGTCAATCAGCATATGGTTTGTAAGCAAGCTAATAATCTGGGTTTATCTAACAGTCCTGTAGACTGGTGTCTAGAAGATAGCCGTAAAAAATCCACAACTAATGTTTCAAGTGTTGCTCATGGGACTAGGTCAGCTTCAATGGCAGTGTGATGCCAGGCCGTGCATCTACCTTTCCACACTCATTGAGCACATCCTCTATGAGCACTCACCAACTGAGGTGATCTACTTGTTTCTTACCATGTGCTGGTTCTGGTCAGAGCGTGTCAAAGAAGGCAAGGACATCTTCCTTAATTTATCAATTCTTACTCTACATCGTCTGGCACAGAATAAGATGGCCCGATTGCGGAAAGATTTTGCTGCTTGTGTGACCTGCCGGAATGCTTCTGAAGAATCTGTTTTCATGGTACCTCAGAGATATCTTTTACAAAGTGCACAAGGTTTATAGTAATTAGGGAGCTTAATTCTTATTCAGTATTCATTTATGTAGATAAAAATGTTTTAACAACGTTTATGTTGTTAGTGCTCCATTCAAATGTCTGTTGTAGTTGTACATTTCCTTTGAACAAAACATTATTATTGAATATGGAACTGTGGTTATCCAGTGCTTTCTAGAATTACATGTTGCTGTGGAAATAGCTCAGACTTGTTTTGATAACAGAGATATGCCAAAGCAAAAATGCCTTCCCTTTCAAGAGCCTTTAGATGTGTCCCAATTTAAAGCACCTCATTAATTTCATCAGCTTGTTAATTGGTTGTCCCCTCGGTACCCCCAATACAATTTAATATTGTCAATACTTGATTATTCGCACACTATATATCTAACATATCAGTTGTAGCTGTGTTTGGGATGTACAAATGTCATTAAAATAAAAACATAAACCTTGCATTACAGGTGTATTGTGATTGTCAAAACTCTGTCGCGATGGGCCTATCAGCCTGTCGTGACCACATTCCACCAAGAGACCAGCCCCAGCTAAACGCTGAGGTGGTACAGGTCCCGAACACAGTGTGCCAACTCTTGACATGCTGCAACGCCGAGAGGAAATCTGTGTTATTGCGTCTTCTCCACAGCAGTCTTGCAAGTAGGACAATTTCTGTAAAAGAGGAAGATTCTGAGTTTATGCCGCCAAGACGGCGCATTATATACCTGCAGAGGCACTGCTTCTATTTGCCGTCTTGAGCGGCATTGGCCCGCAATTATATTACAGTTTAGGAAGGAGACCGCGTAGCCTAGCTTCTACTGAATGTTGAGGGAACTGTAAGGGAACACTTTGTACAGAATAATTTAATGTAAATGTTATCCTATTTGTGTCTCCTGCAGAGTTTGGACAACGTGTGTTCTTTGTATCAATACTTCCAAGAAGATTCTGGAATTTTGATGGAGGGCCAGAGGGACCCAAAGGGACCAGAACCATCGATGCTGAGGCCCTATCCACGGCATATGTCTGCCACAGAGAGACTATGCAAGGTCATTCAGGAATTAGTGGACACAGAGAAATCATATGTAAAGGTGAGAACTGACTATATAATCCACTATTAACAAAGACATGATTCATTTCAATTCAAGTTTATTTGTAATAATAGTTTGTTATAATAGTTTACACTTTTGAAAAACAGCTTTACACAAAGGCCACAATATAAAAAACATGAAACACAAACAGAAAAAAATAATAAATTAATTAGATTTAGAATATAGTCTGAAGCTGGTGTCATCTAAAAGTCCTTGCAAGGGACGGTGTCATCTTTCCGCATGTGTTTGGTCATCTGATGTGTTAGTGGGAGGCACCAAGCTGCTGTTCATAGCCTATTAATTAGAATAGTTATTAAATAGAATAATTATTCATAATTTATGTATTCTAGGCTGAAGAGATGTGTTTTCAGTCTAGATTGAAATTGGGTGTAACAATTAGCTTTATCAGCTAGGTTATTAAAGTTAAAATGGGGTCAGATTAAACTGTGTGAGATTAAAATTTAAAACAACACACAAGCCATACCCTAAAACAATCTAAAAGTACAAGCGGGTTAAAAGTCCAAATATGAAAAGTGTCCACCGGTGATCCAAATCCAAAGGGATAATCCAAAATCCTTGGTAAATCTGTCTGGTAAATCCACGATACAAGAGAAACTCTGCAAAACTAAGTCAACCACTTGTGCCCCACTGCCACCTTTATAATGACTGCTGCCAGGGATAAAATGGCTAAGACAGCTTGTAAAACCTGTTAAAACATAAAATAATATATATATATATAGAGCGGTTAAAACCATAGACTGTATCAAATATGGACGAAGTGTCCATGATTATCACCTGTAGGATTCTGAGGAGCTGTTTTGAATCTTAAAGTGGGCAGAGCCAGCCGTTGCCGTCTGAGCAGCGTGTCACTCGTGGATAATCGAAAATGGGCAAAGAGGTGTGATGTGGTTGGAGCAGAGGCGCCTGGCTGCTGTAACCACTTGTGTCACAAGCACGCCAGACTCCACCCACTCACAAGCACCACTCGCAACGTCACCTGAGTATTAATCACCCACACCTGCAGACCATAATCACCATCAGCCTTTGAACCTCACGCAAACACCCAGTCACTGTCCGGTCTAGTTTGTATCACACAAGCCTCAAGGGCTCTCCTATATTGCTTACCTGCCAAAATCCGGATGTATGGCCACCCTTTCGGTCGGTTGCTCAGCAAGCTCGCTAGCTAACATTAGTCTGTTAACATGAATATTGTATTTGCAAGAATAGACGTCACATGTTAAATCTTACCTGTTGCCTTTCACCATCCACTTATTTGCTGTCGCATCCCTTGACAGGCCATCTGCTTTTTCCATCTTTCTTTTTCTATTTTTAGCCCCCGAAGGCTTTTTTGGTTTATCCATCTTTTTCAAATTCAAATTTCAACGACAACTCACTAACGTTACTGCTGCTCACGGCGCCCCGCCCACTCGCGAGGTTACCCTTCTATGTCTAAAATGAATTATATGATGGAATCTTATGAGGGCTCCTGTGCCGCCTAGCCTGTTAGTCCTCTAAAATGTATATAACTTTTTATATATACAATAACTTATATAAATTTAATAAAAATGTATTTAACTTTTATTATTTCAAATTTTTTAAACCATCGCGTTTATAGCGCATACCCACTTTTTGCGCCACTGGATGAGGTGGGCGAAGGTTTAGCCGATGGGTTGAATGGCCGAGGTGGAGCAGGATGTTGGAGGCTGGATGCGGAGACATGGAATACCCGAGGCAACTGGCAGCTAGAGATGCAAAAGCGCATCTAAACCAACACCTTTGGCATGCTGAGGGTGAGCTGAGGTGTCTTCAGATGCCAGCAGATCCAGGGCTGATGGACTGATTGCAGCAACAGAGGAGGCGAGAGAGGGAGGCTGGGCCTTCTTGGAGGTTAATTTCATTCAAAACATGGGTGTTTTATGCTCAAAATTATGGCATTTTGAATGCTAAATGATGAGATCCTGAGGCCCATTGTTGTGCCATTCATCCACGATCATCACCTCATGTTGCAGCATGATAATGCCCGCCCCATGTTGCTAGGATCTGCTCACAATTCCTGGAAGCTGAAACGGCCCAGTTCTTGCATGGCCAGCATATTCAACGGACATGTCACCCATTGAGCATGTTTGGGATGCTCGGACCACCCAAATACAGTAAAACTGCACATTTTAGGACACATTTACACAATGAAAAACTGAAACGTTTTTCTTTGCGTTTTTGAAAAGTTTCAAGTACACATGACAACGTTATCATAACAATCTGCATTTTAAACAGATCCGCAAAAATTTCTAAAACTGTATTACGCCTAAATCGCATAAATTGTATTGCGCTTTAACTTGAAAACGGTCCCTTAGAGTGGGCTTTTATTGTGGCCAACCTAAGGCACACCTGAGCAATAATTATGATGTCTAATCAGCATCTTGATATGTCACACCTGTGAGGCAGATGGATTATCCTGGAAAAGGAGAAGTGCTCACTAACACAGATTTAGGGGCCGTTTACACGAGGCCGTTTTCAAGTGAAAGCACAAAACAATTTATGCGATTTGGCTGTCCGTTTACACGGAAACTGCGTTTTAGGGGACTGATAACGCAAAATTTTAAAAACGGGTTTCAAAGTGCAAGTTTTTGAAAACCACGGCGTTCTCATTTCCGTGTAAACCCCGAAATATGCAAGAATGAGGAAACGACATCCTGCGCATGTATATTAGGTGTGGGGGTGTGGTATGTATATGTGTATATCCTAACACAACGAAGGAGAAATAAACACATCAATGGCGGAGTAGATGGGGTTTTTTTGCGCTGCGCAATAGTTTGTTAATGCTTCTCCAGCAAAGTGTAGATTTACTACACCAGTGCTATAACCACCAGCAGAGACCTACAGCAAAATCTTAACACTCATTTACGGTGATGAAAGCTTTTTAAACAGCGCTTTTGGATCAGACTCAGGAGGACGAGTAGATGGTGGTACAACTTTGTCGATGGTGTTGTTGACGAGCTTCAATGGAAGGAAACCTTTCGAATGTCCCAACTTTTCGCTTCTCTTCACTATGAATGAGGAGAAATGCAGCGCTCTGTATTATGGTCTCCATGGCGACAGAGGTCCGCCTTCCAATAAACCATCAATCAATCGTCAGGGACTCTGTTTTTTTTCTTTACAAAGTGATGTTGTAATACAGCGTTTAAGTCAGACTTAAGGTTTTGTCTGTCAGTAAAATCAAGGATTTTTTTATTCTTGAAAAACGGGTACAGCCTCAACATCGGGGGTTGCCATTTTTCCCCATATACATTCAGAGGTGTCCAAATCAATCCACGTCCTCAAATTTTTCTAATGTGTTAGGGGCTAGAGATAAGGGCTATGGCATGATACCAAAGGTGGAAGTTACGTTGGCCGGAATCGGCATCATCTTTGAAATCGCTGACATTGCCAAACCGTGTAGAGTCCCGTCAAATTCGGTGGGCAAGACGTACATGGTTTCAGGTCGGGCTCATGCCTACACACCATGGGTCTCCTGAAGGCATACCAGGCCGACTTGCTGGGGGACATTAAAGAGGGCAAGGTAATAGTTCCGGGTCTGCTCAACGAGTTGAGAACAGCAGCAGATCTTACTCTCCGGGCTACTAAGGAGACAGCCCAAGCTGTCGGACACCTGTGGTGCCCCTTAGAGAGCATCAAGTGTAGAAAGCTTCTACAAATCTCACACCATGGCTCCTCTCGACGATAGAAAAGGGTTACAGGATTCAGTTCGCTGTCCAACCTCCTAATTTCAAGGGGGTGTTTTCCACCGAAGTAGACCCCGAAAAGGATGGGGTGCTAGAAAGGGAAGTGTTGTCTCTCTTGGTGAAAGGGGCCATGTTCCCCCCCATGAGAGTCAGACAGGCTTTTACGGCCGGTACTTCATAATTCCAAAAAAGGATGGAGGGCTGAGGCCCATTTTAGATCTTAGTTCTCAACAAATCTCTGAGGAGATACATGTTCAAGATGCTATTATAGTGGCCGGAATCAGATCTGAAGACTGGTTCACCACAATAGATCCGAAAGATGCATACTTCCACATTTCTATCCTTCCTCAACATTGGCAGTTTCTCAGGTTCGCTTTCGAGGGCAAAGCTTACCAATATTGAGTTCTTCCATTCGGCCTTGCTCTTTCCCCAAGCACCTTCACAAAATGCATGGATCAGCCCTTGCTCCATTGAGACTTCAAGGGATAGAGGACTGGTTAATATTAGCTCAGTGTCATGAGAAGGCGGTTCGACATTTAGATCTCGTTCTCGACCATAAGAAGCATCTGGGGTTACGGCTCAATGCCAAAAAGAGTAACTTATCTCCTCAACAGAGAACTACATTTCTTGGGGCAGTATGGGATTCGGTCACGATGCAGGCACGATTGTCCCCTGCAAGTGTCGAATCTATCATGACAGCGATGTCCAGGATCAAGTTAGGTCATGCCTACACTGTCATACATTTTCAGAGAATATTGGGTCTAATGGCGACAGCGTCCAACGTGATTCCTTTTCGCCCCCTGGATATGAGACCTTTACAGTGGTGGCTAAAAGGCAAAGGGTTTTCCCCGAGAGGCAACCCGTTCCGTATGATCAGGGTTACACCCAGATACCTTCATCCCTGGTAATATGGAAGAACCCTTGGTTTCTAAAGCAAGGGCTGAAGTTGGGGGCGCAATGTCACAGGAGGATAGTGACGACAGATGCGTCCCTCACAGGCTGGGGACAATAGTGGAAGGTCGCTCAGCCAGTGGGCTCTGGAGAAACAGCATCACCAATTCCACATAAATTGCCTGCAGATGTTGTACTACAAGCACTGAGGTACTCCTCCGAGTCCTCAGAGACCATCATGTTCTAGAAAGAACAGACAATTCGACAGTGGTCTCTTACATAAAGCATCAAGGGGGCCTGAGATGATGCCCTCTCTGCATGGGCTCAGGAGAAGTTTACATCGCTCGGCCACTCATGGGGGTGAGCTGATTAATCGGGGACTCTCAACTGAGGTTGCTGAAACAATCCTTAATTCTAGAGCTCCCTCCACAAGGAAACTTTATGCCTTTAAGTGGAAATTGTTCACCTTGTGTTGTAATGAAAGGCATATAGACTCCCAATGGCTTCAGTATTGGACTTTTTGGACCGTAGTTTCTATTACTGAGATAGGGAACAATACACTTCGTCCTATCTCAGGGAACTACTGACACAGTTGTAACATCCGACACACATAGGCGGAGCCTATCACATTAAAATGGCCATAACTCGAGCACTATTTGGGCTTGGAACATATGTATAGACTATCACTCCGAGGTAACCTATAAAATTCCGTGGCGTTTGGACACTAGCTGGCACTATAACATTAAAAATGGCAAAATGAATGGGCCGTTGGTTGCCTAAACACTTGAGAATCATGTGGCATTTACACAAAATATTGATATCAAATGAAAGTTCTCGAACCATTGATGTCGATTGAACGGTTCGTGAGTTATCGGTGATGATGTTAAAAAACTACTTTTGGTTTTCCTAGGTTTTTCAAGCAATTTCAACATTTTTTGATCAATAATTGTCAAAAACATTATTTTTCATTTACGTGACCATAACAGGGTCCTTTATTATATTAACGTAAAAAGTGTACCTAAAGAAAGAAACGATAAATATGTCCAGGATAAAGGGAATGATTTTTGCAGCTGCGTTCATTGTCCACTGTAGGGCCTTGTCGTCTGGTGCACTGCAGTGTGTAAATGCACAGTGTGTATGTGCATTTTTATGTCTGCATTACATATTGTGTGTGTATTTTTGCATATTATTTCCCTCTATATCATTAGAGTGTGCGTGCACTGTATACTTTTGTGCATCATGTGTGAATGAGACTGTGCTTGTGTGCGTCGTTGTGTTTAATACTATATGCAAAGACACAGAATAATGAAATGTGTCTCACAGGAACACAGTGTTAGACATATAAAGTGCTATACATCTAACGTTGCTGGCACATGTCTGGCTGATTGTAAGATGCTGTATTGCTATACATAACACACACCTTTATTAGGTACACCAGTTTAATTGCGTCTAAACCCAAATTGCTACTCAGCCAGACACATTACAGCAACTCAATGCATTTAGACGGGGTCATTTCTTAAATGGATGTGACTAAATTAACCTGAAAAGATGATTCTCCTCATGTGAACTGTATATGCATATGTGTGTAATCATGCGTAGTCTCTATGAACCGTAACTGACCTTATCTGGCAATTTTCTGGACTTGGCGAGTATAGTCCACTTGGGTGTGTTAGGATGCGAGTCCTGAGCCTACTCAACGAAGGCAAAGCTGGCTTAGATGCCTGCATGCAGCTATATTTATACATCTGAGCAATTTTAGAGGATTACCTTACTATTCATATTATTTCAATTGTAGTTTTTGAACTTTGACCTTTCTGATACTATAGTACCAAATTAGTCCTATATTTCGTACTATTTCCCTGTGAATTAGTTTTTTGTTTGGATGGGAAGCACAATCATGGTGGTATGAAAATTCACATTAAAGAGAGATCATGATTTATAACGACCATCTTTATTCATCCAGGATCTTAACTACCTGATTGAAATTTACCTAAGGCCCTTGCAAAAGGAGAGATTTCTCACCCAAGATGAGGTAAGGCAATACTTCATATTAGAACAAGACTGAAAGCTCAGTGTAGGATTTGAAGGTATTACCCAATCATTTATTGTAGTAATAATTCCTAATTTGCTTTCACGCTCTGTGTCCCCATTTTGGCCTCTGACCAGATTTTGTTTGTGGGTTTGCTTTCCTTCAGATGGAGAGCCTATTTGGCAGTCTTCCAGAGATGCTGAGCTTCCAAAAAGTTTTCCTGCTAACCCTGGAAGAGAAGATTAGTTCCTCTCCAAACTTCAGTATCCTGGAGACCCCTGTGCAATTCAAGGTGGGCACCAAGTTATCTTCATTTATACAGCTGTACACAAAGCTCTTCTAGAGTAATGGTTCATTCACATTGACCCTTGTAAAATGTCAGTTTCCTATCGAACACTAAATCTCCCTTACACTTTCTGTGTTTTGGATCACCATTAAAATCCCAAATCATAAATAGGTTGGATATTGTGAGAGAATTCTTCTGGAGGTCTGGGAGCACAAAAACAAGACACAGAGAGGCATCAAGCTTTTGAACTCATTTATAGTGTACAATAAGACACCTGTTAAAACCAAATAAGGTATAGAAACTATATGGAAGAAACATCTTTATATAGTTCACAATAAGACACCTGTTATACCAAATAAGGTATTGAAAACAGCATGTCAGACAAAGAATGTTTAGTTTAGAATAAATCCCCTTCCTCCACATTTATCCAGCTGTCCGCTGTGAGCAGTAAAACCACACATAGGCTACACTTATTTTACTTTCACATCAAGGATGGAAATATTTATTGTCAACAGTTATTTAATTCCTGTAAGACAGATGGCGCCGATGGTCAATCTTTTTGCTGTTGTTTCAGTAAAAGAAGACGTGATACATTTGTGAAAAATGCAGGGAGGCATGTAGACTGATGTAAAAATTTAAAATTATTATGCAAATAAGCATAAATTCAAAAAAGTCCTTCATCCTATTACAGTACTTTAGCCTGACAGAAGACCCATATTCTTTTATATCACAATTTTCTCTTTTTCATTATTTAGCATCGCATTTTCTTCATTTCCTTTCCAGAGGCTGCTCTTCTCCCTTGGTGGATCATTTCTATATTATGCAGAGCACTTCAAACTTTACAGTGGTTTTTGTGCAAACCACATCAAAGTGCAAAAGGTTCTGGAACGAGGTACAGCATGGACATTTTTATTATTAGTATTACCATTATTTTTCATCATTCCTGTAGCTCAGTGGTAAGAGCATTGCGTTAACAACGCAAGGTTGAGGCTTCGATCCCAGGGGATTGCAGATACCTATGTAAAATGTATAGGATAATGCAATGTAAGTAGCTTTGGATAAAAGCGTCTGCCAAATGCCTAAATGTAAATGAAACCTCTCGCTCCCATTGCAAAACAAGAGTACCATGCTGCTGCTCAGGACATGACATGCTACACTGGTGCGGCAGAAGCAACAACATGATGCATCTTGTCTGTCAGCAGGGCTTGTAATTACATTTTCTCACACTCTGCTTGTGTTGTGGTAAGGCTTCCGTTCACAAATCTAAAACGACTTTTGCGTTGACTTGTTAATTGCCTGCCAATTGCTCCCTGAAGTGTCAATCCATCTGGGGTGAGGAGTGCCTCAATTACTGCTCTAATAGCTCCTCTTGATTTGAATAAGAACATTTAGTAATACAGTAATAGTAATACATTTAGCATTATTTGCCGTGGGGGAGCCATTTAACTTAACTCATGTTTGAGAGTCGAACTTGTAACCCAGAGGTCACAGGCCGGAGTCTCAGTATACCGGCAAGAAAATGTAGGTGGGGGAGTTTATGAACAATGCTCTCTCCCCCTCTCATTATCCACATCTGAGGTGACCTTGAGCAAGGCACTTAACCCCCCAACTGCTCCCCGGGCGCCTGAGCAAAAATGGTTGTCTACTGCTCTGGGTGTGTGTTCACAGTGTGCGTATTCAGTACTCACTGCTGTATGGATGCACTTGGATGGATGAAATGCAGAGCACAAATTCTGAGTAAGGGACACTATAGTTGGCCATAAAACACTTCACTACACATCAGTGAATAATCCAGGCACATCTCTTAACTCCACTCTTCTCGTGGTACCGTCTACCAGGTTATATTGGCATTGTTCACTGTCTGCAGTGTTGCATTTATACTGCAGTGGCTGTATCAAGGTTTCAGGCAGCCTATGCTGCCTCCTTGTGGATGTGTGTTGCCCGAAGCTACTTACCTGGCTGGCACAGTTAGTTGCACTAGTATTGATGATGTCGTCTGCCCTCCTTCCCCAGCTAAAACAGATCGATCCTTTAAGGAGTTCCTTAATGCAAGAAATCCAACTATGCAGCACTCAACTACTCTAGAGTCCTACCTTATCAAACCAGTACAGAGAGTGTTGAAATACCCACTGCTTCTCCGCGAGCTGGTATCTCTAACAGACATAGATAGTGAGGAGCATCACCATCTCACAGGTACATCACACACACACACACACTGATAGGAAAATTAAAGGGTTAGCTCACTGTAAAACTGGACTTATTTCCTTGCCCTTATGGCATGTTATATCAAAATGTATTACACGAATGAAAACATCTAGAACAATCTCTGAGCCGCTTTTTTCCTCAAATAAAAGCACAGATTAGAGGGCCTTACAAATGCTGTTTGCAAATGCGCATATTCACAATTTGCAAATCATATTTAGTTACAAAACAAACAAGAGCCGGTGGTGTTTGTTGTCACTGATATAAAATCTTTCATGACGAGTTTTATGTGCGTGTACAAATGATTATTTCAGAGCTTAAATGAAAAGCAGTCTGTGCTTTACACAAAGCCCTTTTGGCTACTTGGAATAGCAGACTTTTGTGGTTACTTATTGAGTTTGTAATTCATGGAACAGGGCTGGATTATGACTAAGTTTTACAGTTTTGTTTTTATTATAGAGGCATTGAAGGAAATGGAAAAAGTTGCTAGCCACATAAATGAGATGCAGAAGATCTACGAGGACTATGGTGCAGTATTTGATCAGCTGGTAGCAGAACAAAATAGCACCGAGAAGGAGGTACAGCTGCAAATATGGCCTGAATGCTTCACACACGCTATCAGGCTTATGACCACGACAGAATGCGTTTCATTGCATTCGTTGACGCCTAACTTCTGTCTTTCTTACAGGTCAGAGAGATTTCAATGGGACAGTTCCTCATGCATTCTTCTGTCATCTGGCTCAACCCGTTCCCATCACTGGGCCGTATGAAAAAGGATCCAGAGCTGACAGTATTTGGCAAGGATTTGCTCTTTTCCCATAATATTGTTGTATTTTTTGTGCTAACATAAAATTGTATATCTTAGTAATGTCTATATCTCATGTATATTACATTTTATAACACGTATTACGTTTTTTACTTTGGTTTTAAATAGCAGACTGAAATAATTGCCTTTCCACGTAGCGCTTCCAGAACACTTAAAAAAATTAAAGATCTTTTGTTATATCACACTGGATATAAACCAGGAGGCTCTGTATGACTCACAGAAAACCTTTGTGTTATTAGTTTTCAAGCGAGCAGTGATTCTGCTGTACAGGGAGACCATCAAAATGAAAAAGAAAATGGTAAGTTTTGTTTACACTTTGGGCCTTATCAGAAGTGCCGTAAAGGGGTCAGATTGTAATATTATCAATACATTTTTTCCTAATGTCCATGTCTGTCAATATTAAGTACAAGAAAACAGCACAAAGTCACTTATATAGTGTTTTTCAAATCAATTCAATCTAGGTGTTATCAAAAGTCCTGAATTTTGAGATCTTTGAGAGCGTGATGGGTTGTAGTGTGATAGAAGCTCTGTTAGGTACAGTAGGTAGGGGCTAAACCGTTTAAGGCTTTATAAGTGATTAAAATAACTTTAAAGTCAATACGATACTTAACCCGTAGCCAGTGGAAGGTTGATAACATTGGGGTTATGTGATGGTATTTTCTGGACCTGGTAAGAACTCTGGCAGATGCATTCTGAACTAACTGTTGTTTGTTTATTGATGATGCAGGACAGCCACTAAGTAGTGCATTACAGTAGTCAAGTCTTGAGGTCACAAATGCATTAATCAGCCAAACACTTTGGCAACATTTCTAAGGTGGAGAAAGGCTTTTTTTTGTGACATTTGAGATGTGATTTCGAAATGACAGGTTGCTGTCTAATATAACGCCTAGATCTCTTAATGTATTTTTTGGGGTAACAGTACATTCTTCAACTTGCAGGTTATTATCCAAAATATTCGGTTTACATGTCTTTGGTCCGATATGTAATATTTCTGTTTTATTAGAATTTAAAAGAAGGGAATTACAGGTCATCCAATGTTTTATATATTCGATGCACTCTGCCAATTTGGATAGCTGGGAGGAATCATCTGGTCTTGATGAGATATAGTGTATAGCTGGGTATCATCTGCATAGCAGTGGAAGCTAATTCCATGTTGTTAATAATGTTTCCAAAGGGCAGCATGTATATGGAGAATAGCAAGGGTCCTAGAACCGATCCCTGAGGAAATCCATAATTTACTTGTGTTAGATTTGATGATTCCCCATTTAATTTGACAAATTGGTGTGTGTCTGATAAGTAAGATCTGAACCATTGTAGTGCCTGTCCCTCAATACTGGTATAATTGTGCAAGCGATCTAGAAGTATGTTATGGTCTACGGTATCGAACGCAGCACTAAGGTCAAGCAGGACCAGGAGTGAGATGTTACCTTTATCTGATGCTATAAGCAGGTCGTTTGTAATTTTAACGAGCGCAGTTTCAGTACTATGATGCGGTCTAACGCCTGACTGATATTTTTGGTGTATGTCATTATTTTCTAAAAAAGCGCATAACTGAGTGGACATTACTTTCTCTAGTATTTTTGACATGTAAGGGAGATTTGAAATTGGTCTATAGTTTCCTAGTTCGTTGGGGTCCAAGTTTGGTTTCTTGATAAGAGGCTTAATGACGGCCATTTTAGTGTCCTGGGACATGGCCAAGATTAATTGACGAGCTGATAAGGTTATAAATGGGCTTAATTACAACGGGTAGTGATTCTTTTAATAATTTAGTTGGTATGGGGTCTAATAAGCTAGTTGTAGGTTTAGATGTTGCAATAAGTTTAATCAAATCCTCCTGTTTTATAGGTAAAAAACACTGGAGCCTTTCTTTTGGGGCAATGGTTGGTACTAATTCATAGGACAGACTTGGAGGTTGAGTTTTTACTATTTTGTCTATATGTTTTCGATTTTCTCTGTAAAGAATTTCATGAATACATTGCTACCAAGGTGCGGTGGAATAACCAGGTCAGGTGATGTTTGTGTATTTGTTAATTTTGCAACTGTGCTAAATAAAAACCTTGGATTGTTTTTGTTAGTTTCTATCAGGTTACGGAGGTGCTCAGCCTTTGCTGCTTTTAGTGCCTTTTTATAACAGTTTGCACTCTCTTTCCATGAAATTTGAAAGACCTCTAATTGGGTTTGTTTCCATTTGCGCTCCAGTTTGTTTTTTTCTCTTTTAAGGGCGCGAGTGGTGCTATTGTACCATGGTGCTATGTTGTTCTCATTAATAGTTTTTGACTTCACAGCTGCGACGGCTCCTAATGTATTAGAGAAAATAGTGCCTAATTTGCTTGTCATGTTATCGAGCAATTCTGTATTTATTGGTATGGTTATTAAAGGAGTCAAATCTGGCAAGCTCTTTGCAAAACTATCTTTAGTAGTCGAGGACATTTTTCTACCCTGCTGATAACGAGTTAAACGGCCGATTCCTGCAGTGCGCAGTGTACATGTTATTAGATAGTGATCGGTGACATCGTCGCTTTGAGGTATAGTATCTAAATTGGTTAGATCGGCTCTGTGAGATATAATCAGGTCTAGTGTATGATTAAATCGATGAGTGGGTCCTTTAATGTGTTGTACTACTCCGAGTGTAGCAGTTCTGTAAACGCCACTGCTAGTGCATCGTCAGCGCTATCTACATGGAAATTAAAATCTCCGACAATTAGTACTTTATCAACGTTAACCAATCCGATAAGAGGTCCGCGAACTCTTTCAGAAAATCAGTGTAGGGACCAGGGGGCCTATACAGAAGCCAATGTAAAAGGAAGCAATGTTTTTTTTAACTTTTTTTCTGTATATTAGTCATTTGCTGTTTACTTGTGACAAGATCCTTTTAAATTTTGTTTGTGGCAGCCAACATCAAGATCAGCCCATGGAAATCAGGATCCATTTAAGCTTCGCTGGCTCATTCCCCTGTCAGCCTTGCAGATCAGACATGGCAATACTGCAGGTAATAGACACATCTGGTCTGTCTCATTAAGATGGTAATAATAAAGAATCTACTTGTAGAAATATTTCCCCTTTCCATACTTTGTATAGAAACTGACTGCATCTGGGAGTTGATCCACACCAAATCAGAAAAAGAGGGCAGGCCTGAGAGGGTTTTCAAGTTATGTAGCAGGTAAGAATTGCCTATTTTTTAATCAATATACTAATTTAAATCCTTTACATAGTTAACAATTTCCTTCTATCATTTGCAGCACTCCAAAGTGCAAACTCGACTTCATCAAGGTGATTCGCTCGATCCTGAGGGAGAATTTGCGACAAAACATGAATAGAACTGAGCAACTTGCTGAAAGAACCTGCAAAAGGCGACTATGTCCCCTCCGGAAGACTCTGCCAGCCTCTGCTAAGATAGGTCAGTTTCCGGGTCCAAGCATCCACTCGTTTTAAGTGAGGACGACTATTTATTCAATTCCCACATTTAGGCTTAACTTTCATACCCTACAGTCTCCACGCTTACGGAATCCAAGACATGAATATTTTAAATAAATTATGGAATATGACTCGCTGTCTGGGCATCTAGAAATTTGTTATTGACATGATGCCTAGGATTGAGGTTTTTGGTAGTTTTACAGCACGTCATAATTGTATATTAGCATTTTGATACAGCTTTTAGACCTGGAAGCAGTGCTGCATAATGCCAGACTTAGTAAGTGGATACTGCGCCTAAATAGAGAACATTCTAATTGGAATCGATTCCCAGCCCTAGCGATACAGAGGCAAAGAATGTGTAAACATTTATATTTAAATTATGTGTCCGCAGTGTGTAAACCATTCTATTATAAAACTGTACTGACACTTCCTGTGGACATCTTACAAAAACATTTATAAAAAATTTATCTCAAGTTTGAATATCTTAACAACTGTGAATATATTTGTGTCACAGGGTCTTCTCGAGCATCTCAGCTCTTCCAAAATACTTCAAATGACACTTGCCACTCCATTGATGACCTGCTGAGGCATGCTCTTCCAGATTCAGATTCAACAAGTTTAAGCAGTTTGACCACCAGCAATGCCAGCTCTCCTCTGGGTCACCCTTCAGATCTAGCAGTTCATAAGACCATCAGTGATGAGGACGATGAACACTGTGAGCAAAATGAATGTCAAGACTCTCAACTCTTGGGCTCTGCTATCGAGACCAAGTTTCGAACGCTTCAATTGACAGAAGAGTCATCCCAGGGACCTGCTCCTTGTGTGCAGACAGAGAGTGAAGTGGACACCCCAGAAAGGGAGCCTTTCAAACAAGCTCATTTCTGTGCAATGAAACGCATGCCGGCCAATGGCAGCACAAATAGCTTTAGACGAGAACACGTGCCACTGGTGAACATGCGTCGACACAGCCACTCTTTGGACAGCCAGACAGAGTCAATGGCAAGTAATGTAGATCTTAATTCACTACTGGAAAAAGATTTCAGCGTGCAGAGCTTAACTTCTGTTGTCAATGAGGACATCTTCTATGACAACACGACAGAGGCGAAAAATGGTGCTGCAACAACCTCTTAGCGTCCCTTACCTAGGCAACACATTTGAGCTGTGCATCACAGGTAAAACAACTGGTAATAAAATCGACACAACTACAGGAACCGTCAGGTTTCAGTTTTTGCCTTGTATTATGAGCACTACATTACATTTTAATTTAGATTTAATGATTTGCTTTTTATAAATCTTATTTTTTGAAAAGTTTATATTTCTATTAACCAAGTAGGTGGGTTCAGATTTGTATGTGTTTCGTGTTGTATGTATTAAATGGTATGTAAACCACATACTTTCCTCATGATCGGCAAAATGTACAACTGTAACATTTTGTATTCAGCATGCAATTCTCAATGAGCTTACCATTAAAATAAGTCTGCAATTGATGTGGGTATTTTTTATCTTCAGAGGTGCACAGCGTTTTCTCATGGTTTACTGTAACCCTGATGATTTAACAATATTTGACATCCTGTGAAAAAATACACGTTTAAGATTTGTCTCAATCCTTTAATTCACAATGCCCTGGCAGAGTGTCAAATACAATGGGCTAACAGTTAAGCAGATGAAGAATCTTAACATTGCATGCGAGTCCACAGTGGAATGTCCATCGACTAATCGGGAGCATCATTTTTAAGATAAAAAATTGAGGAAGAAATGCATACTCCAATGGTGAGATTTTCCTTATAATACGTTCCACTGCCTACTACTCTTAGCAGCAATCATTATGATGTCCTTCCATTGTGGTTTGAAGATGAGGCTCTTTACCGTTGCCTGCTGCCCACTTGGTTTTATGCTTGAGTCTCAGTTCCTCTCTGAAGTCATAGTCATTGAGGTTTTGGTGCTCCCGACATAGCCTGCTGTAGGCGTCTACTAAAGCCCTGAATTCAGAAATAGATAGCTCTGTGGGCCGCAGTGTGGGATCCACATCAGCACAGTGCAGCAACTGCTCTGATAATTCCTGACGCTGAGACTCTGGAAACAGCATTCTGAAGCAAAGAGAAGAACCATGATCACATGCTAACGCTATCAATTCACAGTAAAAAAAGGGACAAGAAAGTACGGTTATGTAAAACATTCGCTTCCAAACAAGGAATGTGGCAACATGCAACTGCTTTAAGTAAGAGTTCACCCCAAACTGAAGAATCTGTCATCGTTTACTCACCCTCTCGTCATTTCAAACCTTCATGACTTTCTTCTTTTGGTAGAACACAAAAGAAGATACTTTGAATAAAGTTGGTAACCGAACAAGCACTGGCCCCCATTCACTTCTATTGTATGGGCGTAAAACCATTGCGAATGTGAATGGGGGCCAGTTAACAACATTCTTCAAAATATCTTCTTTTTTGTTCTGTGGAAGAATGTGATACAGGATTGAAATGACAAGAGGTGAACTATCACTTTAAATTACAAGTGTGTCTCATTTCCCTATTGCGGTGAGTCATAATTGCTTTCTATTATAAACCTAGTGAGGGGAGATGCTATATTTAATGACATGACAGAAAACAAGGCTGTGAAAGACTTAAGTCTTCTACAAGGTACAACACAATATAATCCATTTCCCCAATTGATTAATTTCAGATTAAATATATAATCTACACAGACTAATTTTCATTTTCAAGATGGCACAATAATGCCAATAAAAAGCAACTACACAAAAGCAACATAGAGTGGGAGTAATTGTACAGAAGAGTTTTAAGAAATACTTGATAGAAATGCTGCAAAGTGCTTACTCGAGCCCTCTGCGGCAGTGCTTCCTCCGAAACTGGAAGGCGTTCCTGACAATCTTCTCAACCAGCTTGAATGGCTGCTGAATCTGGGGCTGAGCCAGCGGAGTGAAGTGCACCACCCCCACATCCACCTACGCACACCACGGGTAATGAGATACAAACACACACACAGATGACAGAGTGTTACAGGAAAACCTGGAGCGCGTATTCCAGAGCTACGCCCACTCGAGAGAGGGAGCAGCATAAAGAAAACTAAAGGGATATATCAGCAAAGAGAGGGCGTGCATTGGCAGAGCAGAAAGTGAGTCTGCATGATGACAAGCCAATTCTGGTTGCCACAGAAACACCTGTTTAAAGGACCATCAAAACAACCATCTTCAAATGTGAATAGTAAGTCTCATTTACATTCTAGTGGTTAAGGTAGTCCTCTTTACTGGTTTACCAGGATGATGGCTTTTTGGTTATCGCGGAGTTAGTATTAATGGTGGCAGTAAAAGGGTTAGATGACACCCGGCTTCAGCTCCTTTTTCCCCTGGCTTCCCCAAACAACATTAAGACGATATGACACAAGGTTGTGTTGGTACCATGGACAGCAGAGCTGTAAACCTCTTGAGCTCTGTATTGCATATTGCTAAGGACATTTAGATAATTTGTAACATGTACTAATTTTAAGCCATAAATGGTAATAATATGCAAAGCCAAATGCAGACAAGCAAATATCTACTGTCATGGCTTATTCTGGTTCTTTCACATAACTGTTGAGGCAAGCAGTCCCTGCAAATTGCAGCAATTACTGTCAGTTTACTATGTATCCGAACTATGAATTGTGTAAAATACATAATTCCTGTTTCCACCTCTTATTCAAAGTTTTGTATAGCTCTTTTATAGATCCATAATGGATCATAATGATATATATATATATATATATATATATATATATATATATATATATAAAGAAAAACATTATTGGAGGTGGTCGAATTATTGATTTGTACTTTGTAGTGTATACTGTATATTAAACCAAGCCGTTGTGCTGCACTCATGCAGGATTATTGGGATTCAATTTAAATAAATAAATAAATTTTAAACAAATAATGAGCAGAATCTCACATTGAAGCATTTGCGTTTCAAAATCATGGCATGCACCTTTATAATCCACTTCGACTTTACTTTCTGACACTCTCTTTTAAAAATGAAAGGTTATATTCACAAACTCGTGACCACTTATAAAACTCAAATACTTCTAATGCTTTTTAATTTGTAATTAGTAATCCCCTTCTAGTATTTTAACCTTGAGTTTTTTCCAAATAAATATGAAAGCAAAAAACATTCTTTGAGATGTAGAAAAACCCAAACACATTGCTGTCATTAATTCAACCCAAACACATTTACACACTTTATACGATCTTCTTAAATACAAAGGGTGTAATGTTTCATTTGTAATTTCTAATGGAAATGGTCAAATTGAAGTGGCATTTCCTTGAGGCTATCTGAGTAACCATTATTTCCTTTATGTAACTGCCAGTGAGCAATGCAGTATAGAGCTGAGAATTGCATACAGTGAGCAAAAGGAGAAAATAGTCCTGCAAGGGGTATGGGTACATTAATCATGACAGCACTTTCAAAAGACAAGCACTGTTACCTCAGCATAGATGAGAATCTGGGAACGCAGAGGAAGTAACTAGTGCTGGCCGATGGGCTTTTGCGACAGTAGGATGCTTGTTTAAACTGCAGGAATGGCTTATCCCACGCTCTACGAACAGCCCAAGGCATCAATGACAACCAAAGGCACCACTGATGTGCTTCTCAGACACGAAATGCGTTACAGTGATTCTCTCTAAAAACCTATGAGACTACAGGCTTCTACGTTTTCCAGATGCAATATGGAGTCAAGACAGAGAAAAGGCATGTGTCCATGTAAAAAGAGTCCCATTTGATCAAACAAATTCACAAGCGATAAATCAAGGTAGTGTGTTAATGTGCTATCCACAGCAGAGGATAATATTGATTTATCATGGCAAATTTACACAGCCAATTTTTGTATGACATCTACATTTTGGTAATAAAATGACTCCATCAACAGCTGTGAATAACAAATGGATAAACAAGAAAAAAAGACATACATATGGGCAATAACAACACTCCAAAAAAGGACAATTTCAGAATCCGCTCAAGCTACCAAACATGATACAGTAGCTAGAGGTGATAAAATCGTGGATTCATGCATATGATTGCTTTCAGAATCTTCACACGTTTGCAATCCCTATTAAAAACTTGTGAACTGGTTCGCTGAAAACTATTGTCAATTGGTTTGGTGCATATACCGTCCACATTAATTGCAGAGGATGGTAAAAGCATTAACACCCGAACTACAACAATTTAATGAGTTTCATAATGTGGAAAATTCCTCCAGAATTTGCTCACAGAAAATAAAACTATATTAGTAGGTAGACAGATATGAGGGAAAAAGCCTTCTATTTTTTCCTTCTGTTCCCTCTTTGTCATTACTATACCAAGGCCATATAGCCACTCCCTCCCTGCAGCGATAAAAAGGTCGGATGGAGGACGGCAGGGGTGGGGGTGCAGGGGGTTTATAGGGGTAGCAGCTGTGAGTTCATCCTGCTGGAGAGTGAATGTTCCTGATCAGTGGTAGGTCACATTATGATTAGGCTGATAGAGGTGCGTTGCTTTTATAACGAAACACTAAAATTCCAGGTGAAAATGACACGTATTTGCCAAAGCATAAATGGTATTTACTTTATTCACTAAAAGCTGAGATGCTTTATAAAAAATGAATTGCAAACACACATTATAGCCCACATGCATAAATGACAGTTAGAGAATAACAATTTATGTGCTTTTAATTATAGATTTAGATATATTTGAATAATTCGCATTTAATAATAGATCTAGATTAAGGGAAAAAACACACAAATCACACAATTTTGTTGTTATGTTTCCCTTCAACCAATATTTTGATAAAGAATGTGATTTTTGCTGTGTAGAGACGATTATAGACCATTGATTTATGTGATATCAACACATTAAATGCATCTTATACACAAACCAACGTGTTTGATGTGAACATTTAACTTTTCTTGTCAGAAACATAAATCTGTTTACATTTTCTAATAAAAACGTCATTACATGCGACAATAGTCGATGTTTAAATCCCCCGTGTAAAACCTTGCACAGGAAAATGGATGGAATGCAACAGAGACTTCAATGCTCGAGTTAAAAGAGCTGCGTGATGTAGACGACCATTCGTGCAGTTATGACAATAGCGTTCGCTGCTCCGTTACTAATGTCGTCTTGTAGACAACATCGATAAAATAAGCGCTACACTTACAGTCGCGTGACGCCGTTTATGTATTTATCAGTGTGTGTGTGCGCGCGCTGTATGTGTGTGTGCGTGCGCTCGGAGACCTGACGCGTCACAGCTCGCTCTGCACCAGCCGAGGTAAGCACGGGTTTTTTTGCCTTTCCGCTCTTTATTACAAAGAACGCCGTCAATCTCTGCTATGAACCAAATTGTAGTCATTTCTGTCATTACATTAAGTCCAAATAAAACGCTCGTGTGCCGTTAACGCTACTTACTCGTTTACCTGACGGCATGGAGAGCTGAATAGGACGGTTCGCGCATTGAGTGCACATACTGTAACTCCGCAAATAACTATTTGCTCCAAGCCTGATGCCGGTACCAAAAAAAGCAAAGCAACTCAAATACCAGAACCAGGAACCTGTTTTGACATCATTTTATGTTCAAGCTTTCTTTGTTCCTATTGTGCTGGGGGAGGAGAACGCTCGGTTAATTCTCTCTCACTTTCTTCCAACAGGCTCCTGTGCTGAACCGTCTCTGCCGTCGCAGTAGCAGCAGAAAGAGAGTGGACTAGGCAAGGCTGGGTGAATGTGGGCCAGGTTAAGGAGCGTGGCAGGATGGCGTCCACGGGTACGCAGATCTTCGCCTTTGTGCTTTCGCTGCTGGGCATCTTAGGTGCCACGGTGGCCACGTTGTTGCCCAACTGGAAGGTTAGCGCAGACGTCGGCTCCAACATCATCACTGCCATCTCGCAGATGCAGGGGCTGTGGATGGACTGCACCTGGTACAGCACAGGCATGTTTAGCTGCACACTAAAATACTCTGTGCTGGCACTGCCTGCGTACTTGCAAACAGCACGCACCACTATGGTGCTTTCGTGTGTACTGGCAGCATTCGGATTATGTTTAGCTTCTTTAGGCTTGAAGTGCACCCGTTGGGGTGGAGGACGGCGTGCTAAACGCCACGCTGCCATGGCAGCCGGCGCCTGCTTTCTGACCTCTGGCTTCCTCTGCCTAGTTCCTGCTTCCTGGTACACCAATGAGGTTATTGTCAACTTTCTAGATGTTAATGTGCCAGAAAGCAACAAGTTTGAGCCAGGAGGTGCCGTCTATGTAGCCTTTGTCTCGTCTGGTTTCCTTTTCGTAGGTGGATCCATCTTCTGTCTCTCTTGCTCTGGTAAGCGACACGGCCCCCAGGATTTAATACTGCTCCCTCCAGATAAACTACTCTTGCAGCAACAACAGCATCTTCTGCAACAACAGCAGCAACAGGAGCTGCTCCAACACCAGTATTGCTCTCTCTCGCCCCTGGATAATAAGACTGGCTACAGTGTTCAGGACTATGTATAGGGAGAAACAGACAGGTGAAATGCACTGCCACTCAACCCCTGGCTCATCTTATAATGAGATGAAAAGGCAAGAGGGACCATGGCTTTGAAGCCTCGGTCTCTGATTTTTTAAGATCAGCAAGCACAAAAAAACCTAAGAGTTATTCCTCTAAATAAGTTCTTTGAAGATACAGATTGTGAATACTGAGTGATAAACGGAAGGAACACTGCAGTAGCAACAGCAAATGCTCTGTGCAAGACTGATAAAGAAAGAGAGGAAGATGTTGAATAAAGGCACATATCCAGCGTCCTAGTAAATCTAATTGAAGTGTCCCCCTGGGAACGGATTTGCAACAAAGGAATGTTTTTGCTACTTCAAATCCCGAAACAGCCCCCAGCACCCCTCCAACGTTAAGAACTTAGAAGCAATTGTTTAGCTGCTCACAATCGTTTGGTAACCTTTTGTTGAATATTAGATGGCAATATGTCTTTAGAGGCAACAGTATGGGAGACCCTGCATTTGTAAGATATGCTTTTTTACTCAAGTAATGGTTGTGTTAATTAAATCTTATTATGGTAGCTGATAGGTTGATTGATATTCTGCATAAGCATGCTTTCTGGAGCCTGTGCATAATGCAGTGGAATGCCTGATATAGACTGAACCGTAGCCATATAGCCTGTGCCTAAAGAGCTGTAGTATTTAAACCGCTGAAACTGTTTTTAGAGCAGGAGGAAAGAGTGAATAGAGGTTGCTGGGTCAGGAAGAAATTGGAAATCCTTAGAGTCCCAGAGAAGACTGCCCCATCAAGTCGTTGGTGTGACATTGTGCTGTTCTTTTCCATTTTGCCCCAAACAATAACAATCTTCCTTTAGCTCCGTGTGGGCTGTGCACTCACTTTATCATGCAGACACTCATATATACATTGCTGCATGTGTGCATTTTACTTATGCTGCTTCTCACTGCCACGGAAATGGTATTCTACATCCAAATACATGCATTGTATAGTAGATTTCAAGGAAAGGAAGGTGATCCTCTCTGTATTGGGCTTCCTCATAATGAGCTGGAGTGCGTCATGAAGCACTCCAGGAACATCAGGGGGGTGCTTGAGGTTTACAGACAAAACCTTGTCTGTCATCCTCTCTTAGATTGGGGGATTGTCTTCGGACTCTAAATCTAATCCTTAGGACATAACCTACACTCAGCAATTTTGGATAAAAAAATCATACTAAATAACGTCAATATAACACTTTACAATCGTATCTGTTAGCATTAGTTAATGAATGCCAATACAGCTGTACATGACTGTACATAACTAAATTGTATTAGCTAATGCTGACATTGACATGAATTAAAATTGCTGTTGTTCATTGCGGAGTAATGCTAGTTAATGCATTAATGTTAAATACAACCTTATTGTAAGGTGTTATCTTAGTAGCATTTTCATGGCAGTGAGTGATACCTGGTGAGACTGCAATCTGGTAATGTCACCACTCACAGGAGATACTCGCAGACCATTGCCAAATGGTGCCAAAAATCCTCATGCTCAAATTAAATAGCAAATCTGTCAGCAGATACACTGTACACTGACAAAAGTGGCTTCTATCTGCATGCGCCCGAGTTATACTGAAGAAATATTTTCATAAACAGCATCTGACGTTTGTTGTCCATTACTGCAGAAAGCTTGTTTGTGCATTCCTTTAAAACTTTTTCACAAACATGGCTGTGGTGGCGTGCCAAAATGTGGTACTTTATAAACTAAACCAGATTAAATTATTGTTTGAAGGCATGCCACAGATGCTGTCTATAGCTATTAATATGCCGTAGGGTGCTGGTAACTACTACTCATTGTCTAACTTAAAATATCTATAATAGTGTGTGGACCCCTCTCTTCCTGAACGCTGAATGCTGCCTCTTAACAACCAGAACAACTGCATGTCATGTGCAAATTTGCCAATGCATGAACATACACCCCCCCCAAAAAATTCCCTTCCCTGCACCCAACTTCTGTCAAAAGTCAAGTGTGTGTTTGGATGTAGTTTTGCGGTTCTATGCTGTGTAAGGAGCAATTGCAGTATTCTGCTCTGGCACAAAGAGCTTTGGCAGTGATGGATAGCACAGCACATTCCTCCCCACAAGATTCCCACAGGCAAGCAGATGGCTGTGGTTGCCCCCTGCAGGCAGCAGGGGGCATACTGAGATGGCACAGTCAGGCATTGTGCTGCTCGTCTATGGCAGAATATGCCCTTCTCAGCACACCATACAAGCTCTTGGACAATAATGACTGCCAAGGCACCATTACTGAATGCAATAACAACTCTCCTCCACCGTTTCTAAAAGTAACTGTGCTCCATACGTTACAGAATGTGCCAAAACTATAACTACTTTTCAAATCTTTGTAAAAATATTCTGTTTTGTCTGCCAATTACAAAATAATTGAAAGGTGGTTCTATAGACCACTTTGCGAAATGTAAACACTGGTGTAGAAGCACTTCGGGTTTAAGATTTTATTTTAAATCTTAAAGATATTTGTTTAACATTTAATATTGGTTGTTAATATTCTGTTGTTTGAATTTTGTTGAAGCGTTTGTATAGGGGAAGAGAACATTCTTCTGGACCAGCGTTATCCAGTATTGTTTACATCATCTGAAGTGGTCTGGTTAATAACAGGTTTACAGTAAACAAGTGTGCCAAGTTTCAGGATTTCGCTCTTAAAATTCCAAAGCACAATTATTTCAGAATCATTACCCTTTCTGGGCAGACAAGAAAGAATCTACACAATTTACAATTGTGCTTTGGGATTTCATACATGTCAAGCTCTACAAATATACCCATGTTGTGGTGCTTTTAATTTGTGGATCTTTTTATTTTTATGCATCCTATTTGTTCACTGAAAGCACTATTTAACACCCAAGCATGTTCAGAGAAAATCTTCTTTATAAGAAGACAAACATTTACACCTTTAATTGTGTAACCTAATTTAAAAGCTATTTATTTTTTTGTTAGCTGAAACATATTTAAAAATACACTAAAATAAGGATGATTACCTGTAGATAGTACTATAATGTGTCAAAAAGATGTTTTGGTAATTTTAAAGAAAAACTAATATATTGTTATGGTACAGCTTGTTCGTTAGCACGATAAAGTAAAATGATTTTCATATGACCAGACCAAAATGATCGGCCCTTGTTTCTTGTTCATTGGCCTTTTTGGCATATTTTGGCAAATTGGGGTGAATGCATCTGCACTTTTTATTTTGCAGAGGATATTGTTCTCATGTTTCTGTACTGCTACTTCAGTGTGCTTGTGCAAGTAGTTATATTTTGTATTAATAAAAATGGTCAGAAACAGTGTAATTTTAAGTGCCAAGTCTTATTTTATTGCTTGCCGTTTTGATTCGTTTTGTTAATGTAAAGATAACCAATCGATAAATGATAGAAATCCAAAAGGACACAATGTGTTATATTGTGCCTAGATTATCTTTTAATGTTACATAAAAAAATATCTTAATATCAGCATTCACATAACATAACGAATCTGGTGTTCATTATGCAGCGCCTTCATTAAAAAAAATCCCATGTGAGAGCTTTTATAAGATCAAATCTTCTGTGCATTTATCATACCTTTCCTTTAGATAACTGCACTGAGCTGCAATAATGACAGAACCATGGCTTTTTAGTCCTCAGCTGGTTCGTCCCCTTAGTTTTATGAGGTTCTATCTGATATTTTTGTCAGAATTTAGTCATTTTCATATAATCATTCTGTGGCAATTTATTGACATTTGTGATATTTTTTGCTTTATGTTTTGTACATTTTGGGATTTCATTTTAGAAAACTAAAAGGTTCTATTTGCAGTTGACCTGTTCCAAAAATAGCCATTTACAAATTTCAAAGGATTTTGATACTGTACACTTAAAGCACTACGTAGGATTGGCCCCTTTGTCACAATCTCAGCGCATAATAAACACAGATAACATGACAGATGATATAACACGAAACAAATAAGAAGATAAATAGACCCAAATAGCACAAATGACGGCTGTGTTGAAGTGTTTTGATATTATTTTTGGTGCTGGATCTTTTCCAAACCTGCCGTTTTGGCAGGGAGTCTCCCGTTTTGTTACATCTCATGGAAGCTCCCGCAATGCGAACCGGACAGAAGACCCCGAACACGGGTCTTAAAAGCTGAAAAAGTATAAAAACTATACAGGTCTTAACTATACGGGTCTTAAAAGTATAGTCACAAATCTTTGTACATAATACAACTCTATATACTATATGCAAAGCCTTAAAACCCCAAAATGCTTGTCAAATTATCATGCAAAAAACATTTTGTCCGTTATATAATAAGGTTCGTTATATAATAATGTAATAAATCTTGCTTTTTTAAATCTGAGACTCTTGGCTAAAGCAAAGACTTTTCTTTCTTTAAAAGACCTTGAGAAACATATTCATGCTTTTATTTTTCTGCGACTCGATTACTGTAATACTCGATATGTAGGAGTTAGCCAGACAGCCTTGACGCATTTACAGGCCATGCAGAAGAAAGCGGCTAGGCTGCTAACAGGTAGACGCAAGCATAAGCACATAAGACCGATTCTGTCCTCTCTTCAATGGTTGCCAGTTCGTATCCGCATAGAATACAAACTTTTACTGTTTGCTTTGAAATCCTTAAACGATTGGGCACCAATGTATCTTGATGCGCTATTGAAACATCATATATCTGCTAGGTCTTTGAGATCTTCTTATCAGTTACTACTAACAGTTCCCAGATCTAGATTAAAGCTAAAGGGTGATTGCGCCTTTTCGGTTGCAGCTCCAAAACTGGAACGAGTAGAAAACTACCTCGCCATCAGGGCAGACTGAGTGTTAGTCAACTGCAACAAAAATTTTTGCATTCTTAGTTTTTGGTGGAGGGGTACCAACAAATTTAAGCAACGTCTGTATTTGACGTGTAGTAGAGACATGTTGGATGTGCATTTTTGTATATCTTTTTATCTTTGTACAGCATATTGGGCAACAACACTTGTATTAAATTGTGCTTTATAAATAAAAAAAGAAGTTATTTGTCCAAATTATTAAAACACACATTAAAATAAAGATTGTATCTGAAAAATCCATGCATGCTCAAGCGCGCCAAAAAGTGTTCAATGAAGACATGTACAGACAGAGATGTTGCACTGAGTGACACTGGCAGCGTGCGGATCCTCTCATATTGATCTCACGTTGTCAAAACAGATGTGATGCATTACTGAGCCACACACAGGTGGTGGAAAAATAGGAAAGGGAGCAAACATGTTTTAAAACTCTTGCGTTTCCCCAAGAATATTTTCTACCATGGCTACCATGCTATACTACAGAGGCGCTAGTGCAGCAATTACTCTTTTATTATCTTGACAAACATCTGCTTAAGGTATGCTTCACTATTTTCAGATCAATCTCTGTCATGAGCCTTGAGCTCAGTTTTTCTATCCTCTGTGTGTGGGAAGGACACTGCAGTAGCAGCTGGCTCAATGTCTGCCGCTGTACACACATCAGCTCAGGGGACAGGAGGCCGCTGCAATGTTCTGGAACGCCAAAGCATAGCCTGTTTAGGGGGGTGAGAGGGAAACAGTCCTGAACCACTTTTGCACCACTTCTGTTGGTGGAAGATAAAATAATTGAATCATTTAGGATGAATGAATGTAATTATTATCTAACAGCATTGTGCTTCAGAAGACCCTGTATGTGGGGTGATGACATAAGCCCTTTTGATTTGCACGGCATCGGTGTATGACAAACAGGCAAGCACGGAGAACTGTTGTTTAAAGTAACACTTCAGCATTAAGTAGGGCTGTTTCTTTTTTTCTAAATACAATTTTTGCCCAATTCCGTATTTTTCGTTTTCTATTATTCAATATAGAAATATATTTGCCCACATGAAACAATAGTTCAGTATACTATAGTATTAACTCATACTATGGATAGTATGGAGAAAATCCTAGATACCACCGTGTTAAATCTAATGGGGGAAAATCCTTTAAACTATAGGGCATAATGTAATGAAGCTAACTATGGCCACCTTCACAGCGTCAATTTTCAGGATTAACAAATGCATTTGATTACAGGTGTGAGTCTTGTTCACACAGGAGCTTACATTTTAAATGCTGTCTATTTGAATGGGCAACTGAAATTAAGTCCGTATTCTATTCGGACGGGACACTTTTTACCATAGTGACACACAGATGTAAATATCGAAGATATCTTTCCAAAAAAAAACATTGGTGCAATGGACAAAAGTTAACTTGTGGATTGTAGAAAAACAGTAGGTGTGCAGAGAAGAATTCAGAAGGGTGGTCCCTTGCACGCTTTACCAGCCAAACACTTTCAGGAAGTCTTACTCATTACGTCACTCGAGATCCTGCAAGAGTGAGGTCTGATCAACTATTTAACTTCTACAACCACAGCAACTCTCTTTATAAAATCCTTTAATGCACGTCTAGCCGTGGATGATCCCTTACATAAACATTAATAATATATAAACAGAATGTTTTGTGACATTTTTCCTGTCACACCATAGGACACATGGTGCAGTTTATTTGTCGATTACGCAAATCTTGCTGTGCTACACGTGACTCTGTCCATAATGTAAATTTCAAAACCAACACTTGGTTTCATAAGTTGTGTAGGCCACATTGACATTGGGACAGAAATGCTTGTCTCTTCTGATTTTTCATAGAATACCTTTTAAGTAATTAATTTTTTTTTACTTTTACATTTACCCGAATAACAAGTTCTCTAGTTACTTGTACTTTTATTTGAGAAAACATTTTGGCTACTCTACCCACCTCAGGTCATATGTCTGTGTTTTGTTGGCAATTGGCACGTACGTGCATAATGAAAAAAACACGAAAGGATTAATGCGATAATGTATTGTGTGCTTGTGCTGTAATTCTGTTCCCCCTGCCAGCCTACAGCATCTCGTCTTTTTCCGGAAATAACCGTACAGCTGTATGTCTCTTTTATAAATTTGATGAAACAAAATACTCTTCGAAGATACGACATATGCAATACTACTGTATAGGTACTCAAGATTAATATGAGATTGGCAGAAACTGCGTGTGTTAACCCATCTTTAAAACTCTCCAGCATTCCGTTATCATTTTTCATCTGTAAATTTGCACCAAACAAGCCTAAACTATTTCCTTTTATTTATTTTCATATGACAATTTATATCTATGAGGGCATGTTTTGTACATTAACAAAATAGGGGTATCAAATGCAAAATCCTTGAATGTAGTGAATACCAAGTGCAGCAAAGGCTTGAGGCCAGACAGCCAATCACTGTGGACACAAGCCTTCAAGGACAACCCCGTCACTCAATGCGACAGAATAAGGTGCCTTGCAGCGGCCACACAAGACAGATAAAAAAACGTCAATAGATACACCCCACACCCCTTCTGGCAAGTCGATACCAGATAATGCTTATAATTGTAACAACTCAGTTCTGTGCTCAAATGCTATAGCTAATTCCCTCTGACCTTACAAACTGATTTTGCAACGCAAGAAAATATGCTAAATCTATTTATTGAACCAATAATGTTAATCTAGTGCTAGGCAACAGGGTGTGTATTGCACACTACTAACTTAATTTGATGTATATTCTTTCTCTAAAATTATTTTATATTTAACTTGTCTATTCACATATATATATACCATGTGCAGTGTTCTCTGCACTAATTTACCCCTACGTCTTTGAGACAGCCTTTCAAAGATGCTGTGCTGGCAAACACCATAGTAGCCGTTGGTTAAAACTCCAAGTATTAGCAAAAAAATTTGGTGACATCCGGCCAAAATTTTGTTTTTTTTCACAGGTTAACATTTAAAATTTGAACAGTGAGCATTTTACTAACTGTTTGTAGAGTATTTTTAATAGTACACGAGTCCTTGGTTTGCACCAGGCAGTAAAGCTGCGTGTTCAACAAACCTGTTCCAAAGTTTGTTACATGCACTGCAAGTGGTGGTTGTGTTGTTACTACGTTGTTGCTCGCCAGCCCACTTCCAAGTTGTTATTATATTTATATATACAGTATATGTCCCTATATGTGGTTTTGGACCCTTGATGCCTACTTGGGCTATGCCATTTGAGGTAACATTCATGTTTATAGCACAAGCGAAGTGTAACAGGCAATGTATCAAAGTTTAATAGAAATTTAAATTTGAACAAAACCCATTCAAAGAAAATGCACTCTCAACATCAGATCATTGAAGACAGACACTAGTGAAATTTGATAAATAGCATTTATCTGGAATTTAGAGATCTAGGCTAAATGCTCCCTAATCATTTCTTTAGTTCATTTAGCCAAGAAATTTCCTTCCAAATCTATCTTAGTTACACAATAAAATTTGAATGAAAACTGAATGAATAAAGTGGATGCAAAACAACAATGCAATATCCCCCAGATATTATACCATCTTCGCTATATTTTACTTTCTCAAAAACATAGAGACTATTTTCATCAGTGTGTCTATTCTGCATCATCATTCTTCATTTCTCATCCAAGGCTGATGTTTGAATGACTACTTGTGCACAACCCTATGAAGCAGCACAGTTTTTTCACCTTTGGGTCTGTGATAAAACAAACACCCATGCCATTTATTCCAAGAGAATGCTTAATTTGTCCTACTTTCCTTTCTTCTTCGCTTCATTCCCAAGAATCCCAGCTGGATTAAATATTTACAGACAAGGAAACTATTGTACATTCTTGCATAGGGACCCCTACAAATCCTAGCCATTCTCCAGCAACAAAGTACTCTTATACCATCTAGTACCTCAAACACGTTTCTTATTCCAGTAAACCATACCAAAAGTCATATGGCCACTACACCATTTATGTCGCAAAGTCTGATTCCATATCTAAGACAACATTTACTCTGTACTCTACTAAAGTACAACTCATAACGTTTCACTTGAGAAGTCAGGCAATGACATGCAAATGGCACAAGAAAGTGAAAAAAATACTTACATCTGGTTTTGGAACAAAGGCACGTCCTGGGATGGTGAAACAGTTTTTCACATTGCAGAGATATTGAGCCATGATAGAGAGACGGCTACGTTGATGGCTTCCTTTGCTGGCTGTTAACCTCTAGAAAATAAAGTGATGAAGGGAGCAATGGATTTTTTTATAATTTCTGTCTTTTTGAGACAAAAAGTGTCAAATAAATTGTTTTTGCATTAATTGTATGAATCATGTATAATTTTCTAAATTGCAATATGTATTAAATTGTTTAGATTAGAGTCGTTTTTGCATAACATCTACTTATAATTTAATAATTACGGAATCATGAATAAAAACAATCACACCTCTACTTGGCAATGCGGATTCTTTTGTGCATATAAATCAACCAGTGCCACAGTGTATTACTCTTAAATCTCCCTAACACAAAGTATGAGCCATTAGTAACAGTGATACATGCTCTATTTCAGGAGTTTTCAAACTTTCAGATGCGAGGGACCCCCAAATATATTGAACCTCTTGTGAGAACACCTTTCCTTGAATACATATCCATCCATTTATGTATATTTTTTATTCAGAAACATTAAGGCTTTTTTAGATAAATATAAGTGTGAGATAAAGAAAACAATAATTTTCTCTTATAAAAGTAATGTCGGTAATGTTGTATGTATTTGTACTGTAGCAATTTTCATTAAATCTTTGCAAAAACTACTGCAGTGATTGAAAAACTTGAAATTATTGAAACTATGAAAAGATAAAAAAGAAACGCTACTGGAAAGCATGCGAGAAAGAAGAGAAAAACACTTATAATATAAATATAATGAAGTAAGATAAACAATTCTAAATGAAACAGTAATAACAATTCAGTACACTTTTGCGAGTTTTGATTAGTACATTTTCTGGGGACCCCTTAGCTCCTCCTTGGGGCCCCCCGGACCCCAATTTGAAAACCTCTGCTCTAAATGTATGACATTTACATTTAAGCATTTGTCTGACGTTTTTATTCAATGCAACTTAGATTGTACTGTAAACATTTTATCTGTGTGTTCCGTGTGACATTACCAAAGTAATTGAGAAAGATTATTTTATTTAACAAAGCTTAAAGTACGTTTTGGTAATACGATGGACCTTAAGTGCCTGACTGATCATTTTTCTTTATTTCATTTCAATTGGTTGTTGACCACTACTGGAGAAATTGCAAGCTGTAATTTTCAAAACAGGTCCTCTAAAAGAGAACAACACTTACTTCAGCCACCTCTTTCTGGAAGGTCAGTGTGAGCCTCGTACGACCAAACATGAAGGGGCCACTTCTGTTTGACATCTGCTCTAGCCACTTTATAAGGAGAGGGGTTGACACACTAAAGGGCAAGTTTCCAATGATGTGTAAATTGGGCGGTACTGAAACGCACAGAATAAGTACATTTACAGTTCTGCTCATACATTTACAACCCTTACAGAATCTTCAAAATTTTTATATTTAAGAAAACATACAAATTGCAGTGATTTATTTAGTACTGTGCAGAACAAAGCTAATTCACATAACAGACTTTAACATATAGTCTAGAAGACACAATCGTAAGTACATTTACAAAAGATAACCTGTTTCAAAAGTTACCATACCCTTTATACCATATTATCTTACTTGGATGATCAATGACTATGTTTTGTGATAGTTGTTACCTTACTTTACTGTTTTACCTTGATTTTTACTATTTTGCACTGCTGTACAATGCGTCTGCTAAATGACTAAATGTAAAATGTAAATGTCATGGGAGGGGCTTCTGCCACGCGCTCACAACCCTACTAGAGCAAGCTCCTGATTGGTTAACGCGGCGCAAATTTTTCACTTCATGTAGTTATCATCAAATCCCGCCCCCTTTAATATGACAGCTGCTGAAAAATATCACCACAAAAGTGCTCATAGGCATCCTGGACACGAAATTATGCGCTTAATATGTTCTGTACAGTTATGTGCATCGCGGACGCAGTGTGATGCACTTAACACATCCGCCGCCCCTTTGTTAAAATCATTCACAATTAGCATAACCCATCTATGAATTACAGCTACAGAAATTACGTATTTAGGATTGCTGGAATCCTCTGGACTTAATTATCTGGTTTGGCTACATTATATTGTATAAACGTAAAAGATACTAATAGGCTAAATGCTTACAAATAAATTCATCTATTAAACTGTGTCTACCAATGCATTTTTAGGCAGTTAAAATAATAATGCCTGGTGTTCTTCTGAAAACGACCAGCTGGCGGCGCTTGAGAACACTTTGGACGCACTGCACGTTATTCCGGAGATGTGTTGGTTGGTGTGATTTGGAATATCCACAACAGTTAGCCTACTTGTCACTAGAATCTTATTTAGAAGAATATTACTTAATATAACATGCAGTTAACCATTAATATTAACTTCTCGAATGTTGTGTATGTTGGTTGGTCAACGTAGTGTTTGCTCTGTGTTTTTCTCAAAGTTAATTTACACTGTTTACACATGGTATGGAGCATGTGTACATTACTTTCGTACCAACTGATATTTTGAAAATACGAACATTTTCATGAATACGAAAATGTACGTCAAAACAACTTTACGAACAATTTACACAAAAAAACGTTCTGCTCCTGTTTCACGAATGAGGCCAAATGTTTCAGAGAACCGGGGTTTATGATGAAGATGATGAAAGAACTTTTATGGTGGTTTCCTAATAGTTAGCCCCTTTTGAAGCTTACGCACCGTGTCGGATTTGGATCGGTCCAATACTGATCAATACTTGATCCAGCAAAAAGGTCTGTATCGACCCCGATTAAAAAAATCGAATCGTGCAACCCTAGTCCTACATGGTGGGTGATGCATAATGTAAGTCAGGATGATCCAGACAGTTTTAACATTTAACATTTTTTGGTCTGTTTCATGTGAGCAGTTGCACATGAGTGTCCTCTGGTTCAGAGACACGATAGCACAGAGCTGATCGTATGCGTAAATCATACGTTCAAATCTGCTGAGAAAACTAAACGTATCTGACCCGTTTAAAGTCTAAACAAAATTGTGTATTTTAAGGCTCCATGAGAGAGATCAGACATCGCAGCCTTGATGAGTAAAGCAGAAGACAAACGCCTGTGTCACTCACCACTGTAAACAAAAAGCTTCAAATGACACATTACTAGTGGAATCACTGATCTTCCTTATCTTTTCAATGGTCCACCTCGGCGGCCAAAAACATAATTTTTCATGAACAAAAGCTTTGCTTGCCAGCCATATTGAACGTTGCGTTCCTCCCAATTAATTTCAATGGCAGTGACGCATCTTATTAATATTAATATCTTTGTTTTACACCACTGTTAAATGCAGCTTTGCCAGGCAGGTAAACAAAACGCTATCGGTTATTTTAAAAAGGGGGCGGGGCCACTCGATATGTTTTGTGCTCTCTGCATTTTTCCGTTGAAATTGTATCCACACAGAAGGCATTTCACTGGGACTTTAAGACTATTTAAGACCATTATTGTATACATTGCATTATGAGAATGTACTGATAAACACAGCAAAATGCTAGAGAGAGAGAGAGAGAGAGAGAGAGAAAGAAAGAGCATCAACTTATCAAAAATTCTAAATCTGGATAGAATGTATTTAGTAAAAGCTTATAATATTTTGTATATATTAAACCTACAATGATCATCAGTTATTAATTATTAAGTATGTTTGTATTGTTTCTGACCAACAATATTGAAAAATTGAAAATATGCCAAATAATGTCTTTACTCATCGTTATTCCTTTGTCATAATTCTTTTTTTATGTGTTTCTAACGACAAATGCTAGTAGTGTAAGGCTATTACAACATATCTTTCTATACCCAGAGTTCCCTTTAACAGGAGGTTCGGTGTAAATTATTACCATTTTGTTGTAATTTTAAATCACTTTAGAAGCTACTGTACTAAAGATTTGCACATTTTCCAGTTTAAAAATTAAGTTATTAAATGAACTGCATTTTTGATAACTTGCAATGTTTACCATCTTCCCATGTCTTGGCTATGTGGGCTGGGAACACTCTGTCAAGTTTGTATGTCAGAATATCTCCATGTGATATTCTCATTCTCCCAGGGGCAGCCTCGGACAAAAGCTGAACAACCAAAAGCAAAACAACTTCATTATATAAAATAAGCATTTGTAAAGGATGTTTTATTCTATGGTCTTCGTGTGAAGATCAAATTACTAGCAAACTACTAAAAACCTTTACTTGATATTATCAGACTAGTTTTTGGAATGATTTACATATCTGGTATGTCTTTTGTGTAAAACATGGCAGTAGGTCTTAACATAAAGTAAAAGATCAGCATCAGTTAACCTAACATAAACATAAATTAACTTCAGATAATATAAAATGGAAAAATTGATAAAGCTCCTTAAAATAACCTTAGCGGAATATGTCTAACTGTTAGTTTATGCATAATGAGAATATGCCAACCTGTAATCCAGGAATAAATCGGATATCCTTCTCGACCACTAATAAGTCTGCTGCCCCAGCATTTAGAATTGACCTGGTGAGACCCCCAGGTCCAGGCCCCACTTCACACACATGCATGTCCTTTAAGTTTCCTGCTTGGCGGATAATCTTATCTGAAAGCCATTAAGATGTTTTTAAAGGCTCCTATACCTACAGTCGTAAACGGTGCACAACTTTGTGTTGCATTGTACAACATGTCAGGTGTTATAAATGCATTTAAATGCAAACAGTTGTTGGACTTACCCGTAAGTCTCATGTCCAAGAGGAAATTCTGCGAAAGTTGCTTCTCTGCTTTTAGATTATACAGCTTGATGACCTCCCCAATGGTGGGCAAAGGTGGTAACCTATAAGTGGCCAGTTTCAGAGAAGCCATCCTCCTTTGCTGATGTCCCCTCTTAATACATACAGAGAAGTTCAAAGGCTGAGAGAGAAATACACAAGTGTCTTTTCTTCTTTTGTAAGGGTTTGTAACCGTGAGAAAGTATGACAAACTATACTAGTGTCAAAAAGGTTGCTATTTTATAACCTAAATGAATACACTTATCTCGATGGAGGATTCTTAAATGCACGCAAAAGGTGTCGCAAAGAGTGAAAATCCTGAAAAGGACAGTGAACGATTGAAAGGAATTTACTATAAACCAATTTAACAAAAAAAGGTGAAGCATAATATTTAGGTGACACCTAGTGTTTCATATTCTAACCCGCAGTTACAGACAAACTGACGGTTCCAAAGTCATTCGTGATATAACTTACATAAAATTATATGTAACATTGTGATATGTCTTGCATAACTATATATATAATCGTTAAATTCGTGGAACGATTTAAAAAGGAATAAAGAAAATATTTTTATGTTTCGCATCGAATACAACAACCAGTCTGCCGTGGCTCATTGAAACGCTTCTTGTTTAAACAGTCGGCAACAGGGATAAGTTAACTGGGCGCTTTTTTATATCAGCTAACTTACTCTACCAAAAACTCCATTCCTTCAGTGTAATGCACGTAATACCTCGTGTATAAACTTTGGAAGTATACTTCAAAAGACAAGACACAAAGACTGTCTTTCTGTCCAAGAATTCAACCAGGGCTTGAACGTTGACTTCTTAAAGTCCACAAAATGAAATAATGACATCTATTCTAAATAAAACCGCTTACAAAGGACACAACAGAAGCACGCTCTCCTCACCAATCTTTTCCTGTTGTGGAAGCAGCAAACAGTTGACGATATGTTCAGGTTATCCAATAGGGTGTCCAGAATGAAGACCTTGGCCAATCAAGTATATAGGGGTGGGGCTTCCGCTGCTGTTGAAAGCAGCTGCAACCAGAGCCGTGAAAACAGAGTTGTGACACACTTTGAGCTCGCCGCCGCACGGTTAAGCAGCTTCAATAGTTCCTAACTGTCAGTCTGTTTGAAAGGGTTTCAGCGGAAGCAGCTATTTTTGCAACAAGTGTAGCTAAATACCAACACAATATGTGCACTGATTATGTTGATTCACTTTAAAATAACATTATGTCTGGGAAGATTTAGCGAGATAGTATAAAACAGTTCTGTGTGTTTAATTTGACTAGGAAGATGCATAATGTGCAATACATTAACAGTATGCATGCATTCATCAGTTGCTTATGTTTCTATGATCATCAGCACAACCAATGACAAATTATGTTTAGACATTTACATAAAAATGCACACGTAATGTATCAATAAAGGATCAATAATTGCAAGAAAATGATCCACAAAGTACGCTGAACAATGAACAAGACAAACAATTTAAGTCAGTAAGAGATTTCATTTTATCGCAGACGAAGTGGATGTAATCGAAATACCACTGTTTTTACATAAAGATGGTTACAATAATAATCACAGAATGTACTGTCAAATAATGTCCAAATAAACAGCTTACACAACAACATGTAAGACATTTTCAAGGATTGTATAAACAAATGGTAAATTAAGTAAATAGCAAGTTGCTTTTGAGAGACAGAGGTCATAACAAATGTTTATCATATTTAATAACAAGCAGGTTTCTGCCACCATTTCATGTCCGTAGTATTTTTCCATACCATGCAAGTCAAAGCTGCATTGTAACAAACATTCTTCAGAATTTCTTCCCTTGTTTTAAGACTTACTAACCTCACTATTCTTAGCTTTGTATACTGTGCTAGGCTTTAATGGACAAGTTTGATGCACTTATGTATTTTGCTGCTACATAAGTGTTGTTATAATTGCTTCCAATGTTTCCTCATCTGTAAGTCGCTTTGGATAAAAAGCGTCTGCTAAATGACTAAATGTAAATGTAAACGTAAGACCCAGACACTTCTCAGATGAAACCACACAAAGATGAGGCATAATGGCTAAACAGTCCATATATAGGATTATCTTTTTTTGGTTGATATGTGATGTATACTTTATCCTTTGTTATGTTCCTGTTCTAAGCATCAATAAAAAATTAAATAAAATAAAAAAAATATATATAGATATATATATATATATATGTGCGCATGTATATTTTTAATGGCTTGATTTATTAATTCACACAAATATATAATAGAATAAAGTGAAAATTACAACAAGGAAGAAGAAATATCAAATAAACAAATGTCATAATTCTTAACTTCACTAGGTGTGTTTTGTTTAGTTTGCATGTAAATATAAATAAATAGATGCTAATTCTTAGAATAAAGAGAAACGGCATCAGTCGACATTCTCAGCCAATGAGCTTGAAGCTGTGTAGTCAGTCAGTCGTTTCCCATCATCTTTTTGAACAGCGCAGTCGGAGGAGAGCAACTGCGCTCGATTGCTCAATCAGACACAGCCGCCTCGCCGTCGCATGACATCAGAGCAAGGCGGACGTAACAATAGGCTTGTTTGAGATAAGCAAAATCTGCGCAGAACCGATCACCGGTGATCACCGCGAGCTGCATGCCGGTTAGAAAAGTGTCCGAGTTACGTCCGCCTTGCTCTGATGTCATGCTGACGTGTGCTAAAAAACTCTCGCGACGGCGAGGCGGCTGTGTCGGATTGAGCAGTCGAGCGCAGTTGCTCTCCTCCGACTGCGCTATTCTAAAGCATGATGGGAAACGACTGACTGACGACACAGCTTCAAGCTCATTGGCTGAGAATGTCAACGATACATTTTCTCTTCATTCTAAGAATTAGATTACGCATCTGTTAATTTATATTTACATGCAAACGAAACAAAAACAAAACACGCCCAGTGAAGTTAAGAATTAGTACGTGCGTTTATTTTAAATTTCTCTTCATTAGAATTCTTCCTTGTTGTAATTTTCTCTTTATTCTATTGTATGTTTGTGTGAATTAATAAATCAATCCATTAAAAATATACATATGCACGCATACATATCTAAATGGACTGTTTAGTCATTATGCCTCATCTTTGTGCGGTTTCATCAAGTGTCAGGGTCTTAAAACAAGGGAAGAAATTCTGAAGAATATTTGCTACAATGCAGCTTTGACTTGCATGGTATGGAAAAATACTATGGACGTGAAATGGTGGCAGAAACCTGCTTGTTATTAAATATGACAAACATTTGATGAACTCTGTCTCTCAAAAGCAACTTGCTATTTACTTCATTTACCATTTGCTTATACAATCCATGAAAATGTCTTACATGTTGTTGTGTAAGCTGTTTATTTGGACATTATTTCACAGTACATTCAGTGATTATTATTGTAACCATCTTCATGTAAAAACAGTGGTATTTCGATTACATCCACTTCGTCTGCGATAAAAAACGCGAACGCGATCTCCTCCATTGTTCACGTTTGCAAGCGACAAAACAGCGAGATTCACGAAGTGTCCGACTTCAAAGGTCTTTTTTGACCCCTCCCCATACTGCAGCCGCCTACTCTCACCTACATTTCAGGCGAGGCGAGGCGCATCTCAAACAAGCCTTCTGACACTTTTCTAACCGGCATGCATCTCGCGGTGATCACCGGTGATCGGTTCTGCGCAGATTTTGCTCATCTCAAACAAGCCTATTCACAAAACAGTAGGCGAGAAATACCCTTGGTGGTGGACCTTTTCTCGCGAGATTTGGACGTGAGTATACTAGGCTTGTTTGAGATGCAGCTTGCTTAGAAAAGAAGACTAGAGTAGGTGCCTGCAGTAATGGGAGGAGTGAAAACAGCGCAGTAGAGTCGACTGTAAACGTCAGCAATGGAATAGATCCCGTTTGCGGTTTTTTTCGCATTTTTCTTGGGCCAAGTGAGTTTAAAAGTGAAAAATGTTCTAAAACTTATATTAGACAAACGTTCAACCATGTAAGTCTGTAAGAAAGAATTTAGATATTTTCTTTGACAAACGAATAACCTCCTATTTAAAGTTCCCAATTTATCCCCAAAATTCAAGAAATTTATCCTTCTAGGGAGTTGCTATATTGTGTAAATTCTGTAACTAATTTCCAGAAAACACAGAGCATATTTTCTTTCAGAGCATATTTTTCCTTCATTCCTGGACAAAGTGCAATGGTTAAATGAGTAACATGTGTTATAATTTAACATTTTTATAAAAAAATTCTATATCTAAATTGTGTAAAATGAGGTCAAATGTTTTTTTATTAAAAAAATGTAAGGGATTTTTTAAATCAACCAATTAATATTAAAAATGATTTAGGATAATATACGCTGTCATAAGCAAATAATAAAAAGCTGGAATTTTGTAAGACTTATTCGATAATATAAATTATGATTCTTGTTTTGTTTTTATTCAAATGGATGGATTGAAAATTGTGCGTTTTTTTATTTGTTTTTTGTCGTCTTGGTTGTTTGGTTTGTATTATCTTTTATTATTTTTCTTCTCTTAACCCCTCTTGAAATTTATGTTTTGGAATGTAAACTATATATCTTGTTTTGTTACGTTTTTGTTAAACTTAAACTTTTATCGCAGATGAAATCGATGCAATTGCATTGCCGATGCTTTTACATGAAGGTGGTTATGAGGACAATATTTTTTCCCGCATATACAGTGGGTACGGAAAGTATTCAGACCCCCTTAAATATTTCACTCTTGTTATATTGCAGCCATTTTCTAAAATCATGTAAGTACATGTTTTTCTCATTAATGTACACACAGCACCCCACATTGACAGAAAAACACAGAATTGTTGACATTTTTGCAGATTTATTAAAAAAAACTGAAATATCACATGGTCCGAAGTATTCAGATCCTTTGCTCATATATTTAACTCAGGTGCTGTCCATTTCTTCTGATCATCCTTGAGATGGTTCTTCACCTTCATTTGAGTCCAGCTGTGTTTATTACACTGATTGGACTTGATTAGGAAAGCCAAACACCTGTCTATATAAGACCTTACAGCTCACAGTGCATGTCAGAGTAAATGAGAATCATGAGGTCAAAGAATAGCTCAGAGACAGAATTGTGGTTAGGCACAGATCTGGCCAAGGTTACAAAAACATTTCTGCTGCACTTAATAGGGATGGGCAAATGAAGCCCCATGAAACAATGAGGCTTTCCCCTGAATGTTTTGGAAAAGATTCGAACCATCAAGAGTGTTGAGAACAGCGCCATCTGGTGCTTATTTTAAATAAAGCAGCCAGAAGCCCGTGGAAGAAGCTCTGTCAGTTGAAGCAAACACAACACACTCCAGTTTCATTGTTATGTTCAAATAAAAACTCCTGGGGTGCTTCTCAATTCTTATTTGTGCGTCCTCGTTTCCTTTCCTCGCTTCCTTTCCTCGTGTCTTAGCTCCACCTCTTCAGGATGCGAGAGAAGGAAGCGAGGAAAAGACGGAAGGACGGAGTAATCGAAGCTAGTGAAATGATATATCCTCGCTCTTTAGCGTCACTTCAAAGCGTCGTCAACTAATGATGACTGTAGACCGCTGGATTTAGCTTCGACATCGGGATTCTTGATAAGATATAATTATTTATAGTGTAACCGTTTCAACCTCAACATACCACATTTGTTCTTATTTTTTAACCAGTTATTATTAATGAATTATTGTTGTTGTGATTTCACATACATTGTGTCTTGTGCATGTAAACAATAATGATAATGATTATAATAATTAATAAACAGTGGCAAGAACACAATTTTTATTAAAGCAAAATACAAATAAAAGTTGGCAAAAGTCTGGGTTATTTAATTATGAATTAATGCACAATACATAGCCTACTGTAAACAAAATGATGCTTCTGCAAACATACATGCATCAATTGTTTACAACACTACTTGTTAGCCTAGTGATTATTGTTAATTCCATTACATCATCATTGGACTTTAATAAGAGTCAGGTGTGTATTCTGTATATAAATCAATTTGCGTTACACATTTCCATCTACAATTACGATGAAAACGATAGTAGGTATATCCTGTGCCCTATCATTACACCACATTCTTCACCAAATTGCACAACATGAACAGCGTCGTTCGAGCAGATGGAAAGCACGATTCCGTCATTGTGTCCTACTCCTAGCTGAGGTATTGTTAAAAATACTATGTGCACATACTGTATGTTTTGTGTTAATATTTGAATTCAGATTCACAGCATTCTATGTTGTTCTTAATTATAGGTTAAAAGAACAGCTACTCCGATTTATACTGAAATAAATGCCAACGTACCACTGCTAAAATTATACTTCGATGGTAGGCAGAACCTCAAGGTGGACTTTCGACTCAACCGGGACTCTTTGGCCTGAGGTTGGACGCTTTGATGAGGATGCTGCCACAAGATGAAGCACATGGATGGGGACATCTCATAACCACACTGATTACTGTGTACTGGCTAGCACATGGTCTGTCATACAGTGTGGTGTCCCGGGCCTTTCAGGTGCCAGTATCATCTGTTTGTAGGCTGGGTCACACAGGAACCGTAAAGATTGCTGCCTTGCGGCAGCAGGTCATTCAGTTCCCAGATGCACAAGACCTTGATGAGGTTGTCCTTGGTTTTGAAAATTTGGCCAACAGCACCATCTTCTCCAAGTGTGTGGGTGCTATAGATGGATGTCATGTCCGCATAAAAACCCGTGCTGGACCCACTGGCCAGGACTACATCAATAGAAAACTCTTCCCATCTATTCAGATGCAGGCAGTATGTGATGGGAAGGGCCGGTTCCTTAATGTTTTTGTGGGATATCCTGGTTCTGTCCACGACACTAGAGTCCTAAGAAACAGCAAGATGTATAAAGATCCATTGTATCCTCCACAAGGATACTTCCTTTTGGGGGATGGAGGTTACCCCTGCATCATTCATCCTGTGGCTATTATTACTCCATACCGGGAGCCAGTGCAAGGGAGAGTGCAGGCCCACTTCAATCACTACCATGCCAAGGCTCGCTCCATAATTGAGCGGGTCTTTGGTATGATGAAAACACGCTGGAGGTCTCTGCTTTTCAAATCCCTTGAGGTGGACAAGACCTTTGCCCCAACAGTTATCATGGCGTGTGCAGTTCTGCATAACATTTGTCTGACAACAGGAGACGTGATTGAAGCCCCTGAAGTGGTGGATGATGTTGGTTTACCTCCACCCTGTCCAGTGAGAGGTGTCTGTAGTGGGAATGCCTGGTGTGATAATCTGGCAGCAAAACTCTCAGCTCCTCAGGTGTATCCGGTGGAGTTAAATGAACATGATTATTGGTAGACACAAAGACAAATTTTGCTACACACAATGTTAAGGTTCAGATTGTGTATGGAGTAAAAAAATCCCTGTGTCTCTAGCCTCATGCATTAAATTATTTGCAATACCCACATCACCAATAGTTTAATGTAAATAAACATGTTTACCAACTACACCAATATTTTAGTTTTGTACTTATGTGGCAACTGTGTTTACCATAAATTGTCTATTAAGGCACATAATGGCACACAAATGATCAAAGCAAAAACAAACAAACAAACAGAGATTGTGTTCAACTTTTTTTAATCAATTGTTCAAAGAGGTCAAGGAACCTATTTGAAGTAGATTGCATTAATTTGTGCGTGGCTTGAAAACGTTCCTCTTTTCTGTCTCCTTTTCTAGAAAATCTAGCACTTTGTTGGTTCTTTTCCTTTTAGGTGGCGGGGGACCCGAAGAAGTACAGGGTGTTTCCTTGTGAATGTCGCCTGTGCCAGACGGTGCGGAGGTTGTGGAGTCCTCCTCCCTTTCCTCCACAGATGCAGATGGTGACAAGCCAGGCTCATTGGACACAGCAGAACTGCCAGTGACTTCTGCGTCGCATGAGTCTATCAGAATGGGAGGCTCAATAGACGGCCTCCCCCCAATAGCCTCATGCATCGCAGAAAACCACGGCCATGTGGCTGCTGTGGCCTCCCCACTTTCTGTTCCCGTTCCCGTAGGAGGACAGCGGAGCTCCTAAAATAAAATAAATATATTGTCTAATAAACTAGCAAGAAGAAAAGTCACACAAAATGAAATAAATACATGCATTCAGTTTGTACCTTATATTTTCTTTTTAAATTGTCCCATTTTTTGGAAATTTGGTTTGGTGTTATAATTCCATCCAAACCAATCCTCTGAAGAACTTTACTACACAATAGAAAAATCAACAAATTCTTCACTCAAACAAAGACAAAGATAGTGTAACAATATTATGATAAATATTATCTAAAACCTCACTGCGTTTATCAAACAAATTGAAAACAAAATGTTTTTCCATACATACTGGTGGAACAGAACTCACATCCAGGCTTTTTTGGCACTGTTCCTCTTCCCAGTGAAGTCGGAATCCAGCTCCATCCTCAATGGTTTTATGGCACGGTTTTATAATTTTGCGTAGGATTTGCATCAGAAGTGGCGTACGGATGAAACATAGGAACGTGCGTACGCACAGAAATATTCGGATTTATAAAACCGTGCACACGCACATCCAACGCAGTTTTCCCTTAATAAATCACAATCAATTCTAAATGTAGCGCAGCTTTTGCGGCTTCATGTCACGCCCATAGTTGCCCATATATAGTCCGTGAAACGCCCACATGTTAATATTCATCGATTGTGAAATCATGGCAAACACAGGGAGGAAATAAAAAAAACGTAACTTAACTCAATGTGAAGTAGAAGTTATCGTTGGCGAGGTGGAAAAGAGGAGAAAAATTTTGTTTGGAGACCACAGTGTGGGCATTACTAATGCCAAAAAGGCACTTGAGTGGCAAAAGGTTGCAGACGACGTAAATGCTGTAGCCTCACAACCTCGGACCGTGGCCGAAATAAAAAAGAAATGGTCGGACATCAAAGTCGAGGCAAAAAAGCGTCTAACGCTCCATCGCCAGAGTGTGTCTGTCACGGGTGGGGGAAATGGAAATTAGTTCAGTGCAAATGTAATTTCTTGCAGCTTTCTGAATGGTTGAGACATACGTCATACGTTATTTTATCAAAAAAAAAAAAACTAAAGGCATATGGATGAAAACTATGATTCCGTAGCTGGATGAAGAATTGTTTTCTATTAAAACAACTTTCCCCAGTTGACCATTAATACATCTATCTATCTGTCTGTCTGTCTAATGGCGTCTATACCCTACCTGCTCCGCCAGACGGACACATTGACGAGAATATCAGTTTTGTACATTATTTCGTTCTATGTACCATATTATTTATGAGGATAACATGCCAAGATTATTGCCGAACATATTTCACTTTTCTTTTTGCAAATATGTGTTAATTTGCATTTCTGTTGTAATTTTCGTTTGATTTTGTTTGTTTAACACTGCAGATCGCAAACAGGTGTTCGGGTAGGCTGTTAATTGTAAGACATGCTTTGTGAAGTCTTCATGTTACTTATGAGAGGCAGTGTTGCCTTTTCTTTTACACAAACGTCTACAGTTTCACACACTTTCATGTGTTTCTTCCATCTGCGGACGGTGTCGCCATTTCTCATTTCACCCGTTTTTGTGCGTTCGCCTGGGTCAGAGCTTGCGTGAAAGACCGCACATTTTCGCGTCAAGTTTGCTTTTTATAAATACCAATTATTGCGTAGATAGCGTCGTATGCCTTCTTTTGTGTGTACGCAACGTTTATAAATGAGGCCCCAGACGAGGAGATATAGCGGCCTTTCGAAGTACACGACGAAGTACACAAACCATGTACTTGAAAAAAGTAGAGATACCCAAGGTAAAATATTACTCAAGTAAAAGTAGAAGTGCTGCCTTTAAACTTTCACTTGAGTACTCGTTTCAGCCGAGTATCCGGCTCAACTCTAGTTGTCACACAACAACACAGGGACAAGGACGCAAAATAGACTCTGATGATTTCCTGTATGCTGAGAGTTTACTGAGGGCGCGTGGTTTGAGCGGGAGCTCTTTCAAATCTAATACATCGTCTATTCTTGCAATATCTTGAAGAATTGTGCTTTAAACGGTTATTCATCGAGAAGTGAAACCTATCCTTAATTATATCATAAACAAAATCGTTGTTAAACGTGTTAGCCCTAAGGCTGTTAGCATTACCAGCCTGCATACTGCTTAACTCGCTGTTCTCATTACTACATCACTACTGGCTAATGCTAATGTCTCAGACCTGTTTGTACCTTTGAGTGCAGATGAGGAAACGCTCGACCTTCAGTCTGAATTGGAGGCTGTGGAGAAGCAGATCCAGGATTTACTTGAGAAGCAGACACGGCTGCGAAAACGTAAAACTGCGCTGGAAACATCCCATGCTGAAGCTCGCAAATCCGCGGTAAGTTTTCATCGCGATTAAAATACTTCTACCATTTCTACTCCGCGTGTTTCTCTGCACAGAGCCCAGGCTTCGAGAACACGATCAGCCCAACCGAACCTCACTCCTGCACCAGCACACCCACGGCGAAAGGCGCAAGCCAGGACCGGTGAGATGACTCAGCTGCCGCCACCAGTCTTCGAGATCCCTACCAGGAACCGCTTTGCCGCCCTCTGCGAGATCCAATGCAACGCTGTGATCATTGGAGACTTGATCGTCCAAAACGTATGCGCTTTCTCCACTAAAGGTAAGGTGCACACTCATTGTTTTCCTGGCGCTCCTGTTCTTGATGTGTCTGCGCAGGTACCTGCGATCCTGAAGGATGCGGCAGTCGGAGATCCTGAAGAGGGACTTCAGGAGTCTGATCGAGACTGTACGCAACGCATCACCTGCAGCTAGGATCATCGTATCAGGACCCTGAAAATGAATGAAAAGGGAATGAAAAGTTCAGTAAAAGTTCATTATTCCTACCAAAAGTAAAAAAACATTGCTTTCTTTTACATTGGCTACTGTGAATAGACCCCCTGGTCCCTAAACTGATTTTCTGAAAGAGTTCGTGGTCTTCCTATCGGACCTATTGGTTAACGTTGATAAAGTACTAATTGTCGGAGATTGTAATATCCAATTAGATAGTGCTAACGATGCATTAGCTGTGGCATTTACAGAACTACTACACTTGTTTGGAGTAGTACAACACATTGTTGGCACGGAACACATGTGATCCACGTTCCGCCCCGGTGCCAGTTTCCCGGCAGTGCATGATGAGATTACGAAAACCGGGAACGCTACCTTCGGCGCGTTCGTGGTAGACGGGCTTGGTCGCCGTGACTTCCCTCGACTCTGGAGCAGCTAAAGGCTTTGTCGGTATCCCAGGAAGTGCACTTGTGTCCACAGACGTGCTACCTGGAGGCACCAACCAAGGCTCCCTTCCAAACGTGTTCGCCCTTGCCTTCAATGATGTCGAGGGCTTTCACTGCGGCGGGTCAGCTGCCTCCACCGTTCATGCCATCTTGCAGAGCCACCAAGCTAAGATGTTGGAGTGGTTAGACGAGGGAAAACCGGACCGGGTGGTTATGCAGGGCCTGCGCACCAATACAGACCTCGCTCTCCGGGCGACCGAAGTGACAGCGCGCACACTTGGTCTGACGATGTCCACTCATGTGGTCCTAGAGAGACACCACTGGCTCAATTCTGCGCAGATGGGAGTTCGAGGATCAGACACACCCGCCCAATTTAAATCTAGATTAAAGACGCATCTTTTCAGCCAAGCATTAACTTAATGCAAAATATGCTAAATAAACCACCGAGAGACTGCTGACATATTATTTACTAGGTGTTATATAACAAGTTAAACTATTCATGTACTGTGTTTTACCTTTTTTTTTGTTTTTAATTTCCCCTGTAAAGCTGCTTTGGAACAATGCACATTGTGAAAAGCGCTATACACTCACCTAAAGGATTATTAGGAACACCTGTTCAATTTCTCATTAATGCAATTATCTAATCAACCAATCACATGGCAGTTGCTTCAATGCATGCTGGTCTCCTGAACTCCAAACTGAATGTCAGAATGGGAAAGAAAGGTGATTTTGAGTGTGGCATGGTTGTTGGTACCAGACAGGCCGGTCTGAGTATTTCACAATCTGCTCAGTTACTGGGATTTTCACGCACAACCATTTCTAGGGTTTACAAAGAATGCTGTGAAAAAGGGAAAAACATCCAGTATGCGGCAGTCCTATGGGCGAAAATGCCTTGTTGATGCTATAGGTCAGAGGAGAATGGGCCGACGGATTCAAGCTGATAGAAAAGCAACTTTGACTGAAATATCCACTCGTTACAAGCGAGGTATGCAGCAAAGCATTTGTGAAGCCACAACACGCACAGCCTTGAGGCGGATGGTCTACAGCAGCAGAAGACCCCACCGGGTACCACTCATCTCCACTACAAATAGGAAAAAGAGGCTACAATTTTCAAGAGCTCACCAAAATTGGACAGTCGAAGACTGGAAAAAAGTTGCCTGGTCTGATGAGTCTCGATTTCTGTTGAGACATTCAGATGGTAGAGTCAGAATTTGGCGTAAACAGAATGAGAACATGGATCCATCATGCCTTGTTACCACTGTGCAGGCTGGTGGTGGTGGTGTAATGGTGTGGGGGATGTTTTCTTGGCACACTTTAGGCCCCTTAGTGCCAATTGGGCATCGTTTAAATGCCACGGCCTACCTGAGCATTGTTTCTGACCATGTCCATCCCTTTATGACCACCATGATGACCTATCCTCTGATGGCTACTTCCAGCAGGATAATGCACCATGTCAAAAAGCTCGAATCATTTCAAATTGGTTTCTTGAACATGACAATGAGTTCACTGTACTAAAATGGCCCCACAGTCACCAGATCTCAACCCAATAGAGCATCTTTGGGATGTGGTGGAACGAGAGCTTCGTGCCCTGGATGTGCATCCCACAAATCTCCATCAACTGCAAGATGCTATCCTTTCAATATGGGCCAACAGCACCTTGTTGAATCAATGCCACGTAGAATTAAGGCAGTTCTGAAGGCAAAAGGGGGTCAAACACAGTATTAGTATGGTGTTCCTAATAATCCTTTAGGTGAGTGTATAAATAAAATAAAATTGATTTGAATTGAACGAGTCCGGCCTGGTTGAGGCCAACCCTTGAACTCAGCTGGCACTGGGAAACAGACACCTTAGGCTGCCGACCATGAGGAGCATGTATAAGGTGCTAGCCCGACAGTACGATCCCCTACACGACTCAAGCTAAACTGATCATCCAGCGCATGTGGGACACACCCCGAGATTGGGATGACCTGATTCTTCCCTCTGACCTGCAGAAGGCATGGAAGGAATGGGAACCTTTGGTATCACGCATCTCTTCACCGCGTGCATATGTTCCCGCTCATGCAGATCGGGATTTGGTCTCCAGAAATATTCATGTATTCAGTAACACATCGGAAAGGGCTTACCTGAGAACCGAAGATACACACAGAGAAGTCTACCTGGCATTCTTAGAGGCAAGATCCAGGGTGGCACCAGCCGGCTCTGCGGTGCCTTGTCAGACGCCCAGCTTACCCAGACTATAAAGAAGGAACTGCGCATCAGGACAGATGGGACAATTCTTTGGAATGACTCTACTACGGTGCTCACATGACTAAAGTCGGAGTCGTGCCGCTTCAAGGTCTTCATTGGCACGCGCATAGCCAAAATCCAAGAGCTTACAGAGCAGGGTTCATGGCTCTTATGTGGACTCCGCACAGAACCCAGCTGATGACGTCACGTGAGGGAGTTGGCCATGCCTAATCGTGGGAGCCAAGGGCCGACTTTTCTCCTCAAAGGACCCGAAGACTGGCCCGCCTGGACGGCATGGAACCCAAGCATGACATGACATTGCAGAGTATAAGAAGCTGACGACATGTGGGGTGATTAATCGATTGGACGGACCAGAGACCTTGCCAGTGCAATCACTGTCATGGAAGGATACGGTGAAGTCCGTAGCTCAGGAGCTGCATGGGGCGGCAAGACAGGAGCCGTTGAGCGCAGCCGACTATCAGAAGGCAGAGACGATGATTTTCAAGAGAGTCCAATCTGAGTGCTTCCCAGAGGAGTAGTTGCATACTTAGCCTCTCACCGGAGTTAGACCCTGAGGAGGATATTATACATTTACATTACATTTACATTTAGTCATTAAGCAGACGCTTTTATCCAAAGCAACTTACAAAGAGTTCGGGGAGAAATAAGCGATATGTCATAAAAGAGCAATACTACATTAGGTGCTAATACAAAGTTACTAGTTTCAACAAAAGCTAGACCCCTACCTGTTGAGAGAAGAGAGTTAGTGTACATTTTCTTTTTCATTTTTCTGTCAAGTATTCACAGAAGAGGTGTGTTTTAAGTAGTTTTTGAAGGTTGTGAGAGATGTGGTTGACCAGACCGTGTTGGGAAAAATATTCCACCAGGAAGGAGATGTGAAGGAGAATGAGCGGGAAAGTGATTTAATGCCCTTATGAGAAGGCATTACAAGGCGCCGCTCGTTTGCTGAACGCAGGGTTGTTGATGGGGTTTAGGAGTGTAGTAGGGTGTAAAAGTATGCTGGTGCAGATCCAGTGATAGTCCTGTAGGCAAACATCAGTGACTCGAACCTGATATGGGCTTCAACCGGTAGCCAGTGGAGAGAGATGAAAAGGGGTGTCACATGAGGCCTTTTGGGCTGTTGGAAAATGAGGCATGGTGCTGCTTTTTGAACCAGCTGAAGTGGCCTTTGCAGAAAGACCAACAAGGAGAGCATTGCAGTAGTCCAACCTTGAGCTTACCAGGGCCTTATACGGGTGGGAGGATGACTCAGACGTGCTGAGTTGTGTTTGGACCTTTCCACGTCAATGAGATGAGGAATCATCTATAAGTGATTTACCACCCGAGCGCATGCACTTGGATCTGTGGATTCCTTTCTTATGAGTCTCAGACGGCTTATTGCTCGCCGTGGAACTCCCGCAGAGCTCTATTCGGACCTGGGACGAAGTTTACCGCTGGAGAAAAGGAGCTCTGTGAGTACTTCAATGTCCTCAGATCTACAACGATTACTAGCTGAACAGAAAATTGATTTCCGCTTCAATCCCCTGGCAGCTCCTCACTTCGGAGGGACGTGGGAAAGAGAGATCAAGTCTGTGAAGTGTGCCCTGTGTACCGTTATAGGGGCATATATACCTATCTCTGAAGAGGTGCTCCATACTACTCTACTGGAGGTAGAGGCCATCCTCAACGCAAAACCACTGGGCTATACCTCATCCGATGTGGCGACCTGAATACAGTAACCCCAAATTTTCATTTGATGGGGCGGCTGCATTCATGAATGCCGCTGGTGGTGTATCAGAAGAACAAGGGATTAAGCAAGCGAAGGTGGATAAACTGTCAAGTGATGGCGGATCAGGCGAAGCAAATTGTCACCAGAAGTCTGAAGTAGTCTCGTTGACTGAGTGTTAAGGTTTTAGCGTTTGTTGTTCCGTTTAAGTACTGTGTTACTGCAGTCACATTAAGTTGCCGTTAGCCGCTCGTTACGGTTAGAAATTATAGTTTTTCAGTTAAAAGCATGGAGCTAGGTGATCGCTGTTTGATACGTGGCCCGTTCAAGTGGTTCAGGCTTTGTTTTGCTAATCAAGAAGGCGTGTTTAAGCGAATGTAAAGTGCATTTAAACTGCCCGCTTACTCTTGTATCCTAGGAGAAGCGAATAGTGACCAGAAGTCTGAAGTAGTGCGTAAGTCTGCTATATACCGTGCTATCTTGTTTTAACTGTTGAACTGGACTGTTGCCTGTTGTTAGTTACGATTAATTGAGCTTGTTTATTTAATTACTCGTTGACTGAGTGTTAAGGTGTTAGCGTTTGTTGTGCCATTTGAGTATTGTATTACTGTAGTCACATTAAGTTGCCGTTAGCCGCTCGTTACGGCTAGACATTATAGTTTTTCACTTAAAAGCACAAAGCTAGTTGATCGCTATTTGATACGTGGCCCATTCAATTGGTTCAGGCTTTGTTTTGCTAATCGAGAAGGCATGTTAAGCTCTTTTCTATTCGCGCTCATCTAAACACATACTTAAGCAGTTCCTCTTTGCTGGCATGGTAAGCGTCAGCGGAAGCGTCAACCGTCGTGTGCAGCCCTCCTCGTGTGAATAACGACAAGAGGAAACACCTGCGACTCTACCTGCGCGACTCCAACAAGCAGATTTACTGGCAAGGCTCAGCAGTATATTTAGCATACCTTGTGTTTATATTTAATTGTATACTAACATCATGTTTTTCCAGTTTATTCCTGAACTCCATCACAGACAGTGCTCTCGCCCAATACGCAAGGCATGTCAAGTTTTTTGGGTTTAGTATCCCTTTAAGCTGTGTTGTCAGCAAGTCATTTCCCATCGTGCTTTTCATTAAGTCAGGGTAAGCAACTGGCTAAATCCGAAATGTAGTCTTAATTATTATCTGTTCATAATCACCTGTACATTAATGTCCATAGTGTTAATGTTCATAGTATATAGTCATCTGTATATATTGTTCATAGTACTTACCTACTGTAAAATATTTTCATAATCCATGCCCACTGTATAATATTTTCTCAATATTGTATTCTGTATTTATTCTAACTGTATATCCTGCTCTTGCTAATTGCACTTCTGGTTAGACCTAAAGTACATTTCGTTACACTGTACTTGTATATGTGTAATGAAAATAAAGTTGAATCTAATCTAAAAAACATACTCAATGAGTAGGTACTCAATTTCAGCAAGTACCTACTTAACGAGGGCTAAATTGGTCTCATCAGCAACAACGATGAGACTGCATACAGGCCCGGCATCTGGCCACATGGTGCTCAGACAACAACCTGCTCCTTAATACCTCCAAGACAAAAGAGATCATCGTGGACTTCAGGAAGGTGAAAGGAGGTGCACACAACGCCATCCACATTAATGGGATGGCTGTTGAACGTGTTTCCAGTTTTAAGTTCCTGGGTACCCATATTTCGGAGGACCTGTCCTGGACCACCAACACCTCATGCCTGGTCAAGAAGGCTCACCAGCGTCTCTTCTTGCTGAGGACAATGAAGAAGTACCAACTGTCTTCAACTATCCTGGTGAACATTTATAGCTGCACAATAGAGTGGATCCTGACCAACTGTGTCACAGTCTGGTACAGGAACTGTTCTGTTGCTGAGCTCAAGGCACTGCAGCGGGATGTAAAAACAGCCCAGCACATCACAGGGACTTCACTTTCTTCCATTGAGGACATCCAGAGGAGACGCTGTCTGCGTCGAGCTCGCAATGTTCTCAACGACTCCTCTCACCCTGCTCATAGACTGTTTACTCTCCTGCCTTCCGGTAGGTCTTTCATTATTGAACTCTGTCCCCCACTGATTCCACTACCCCTCATACCTTTAACTTTAATGCTGCTATAACATTGTTTACATTACTTCATTACATTGCTTTACATTACTTCAGTACTTCATGTTTATCTGCTCTACCGGACTGTTTATACACACACAGCATCATTTGCTCTCTAAACTGCTCACTTGCACAAGAGAAATATTATACTGAATGCTCATTTGCACTACTGGACTACTTTCAACTGCATTTAACTCATCTACTGCACTGTAACTTCAATAACTGCATTAACTCATCTATTGAACTGCAACTTCAATAGCTATTTCTATAATTTATGGAGTTGCACTACTGTTTAGTCTAAATTATTATCTGCTCATAGCCACCTGTACATTTCTGCTCTTAGTATATAGCCAGCTGTATATATTGTTCAAAGTACAAATCTACTGTCAATTTCTCAGAACATACCTACTGTAAAGTATTTTCTTAGTCCATGCTTACTGTATAGTATTTTTCTAATATTGTATTCTGTATTTATGCACACTATATATCCTGCACTTGCTAATTGCACTTCTGGTTAGACCTTAACTACATTGGTTACACTGTACTTGTATATGTGTAATGACAATAAAGTTGAATCATCCTCATAATGGGTACGCACTGTTGCAATCGGCCGTCGTACGCCATATTGCGAGATCATGTGACGTAATTCTTCTTCTGTTCCTTTTCAATGGAGGTTGGCTGGCAACTTACATTTGAGGTTAACCTCCGCCCCTACTGTACTGGAGTGTGGGCCAGAGATTAGCATGTGATGAAATGACAAGCTGAAGATATGAGAGACAGGTTGTGTAGCGAAGAACTACTCTGAGAGGGGAGGGACTAGTTTCAGATAAGTATAGCAGTGAACCAGGGTGTCGGTTAGAACACAGCAGAGAGCATTGGATCCCCGATGAGATTCCCAAGGAATAAGGTTAATGTCCCTTAACTGAATCCAGATTGCTTGCAATTTGCCCCTGCAAAGACTCCCATCTTTATCTGAATGGACTGGGTTCCGTGCGCATCATCCCTGTGAACTGGGATAGCATGAAGAGAAATCAGTCCGGCCACTGGCCAAGTGTAGATCTTGTCTTTGATTCTCACCTCCGCAGATCTAACATGACCATCTACGCTCTGGTGCACTTTGACCACTCAGTCAACCGACCAGTGGGCCCTGGGAAATTGAGGGTCCATTAGCAGCACCACTGAAATGACTGTCAAATCTATAGGGGTATAATGCCACTTTTGTCTGCGTTGAAGGGCTGGAAAGTAATCCCTAATGAATCTTCCACAGAAATGTACAATTACATTTACATTTTGTCATTTTCCAGATGCTTTTATCCAATGCGACTTACAAAGAGTTCAGGGAGCAATAAGCGACATGTCATAAAAAGCAATAGTACGATAGGTGCTAATACAAAGTTACTAGCTAGACCACTACCTGTTGAGAGAAGAGGGTTAGTGTACTATATTTTTCATTTTTCTGTCAAGTATTCACAGAAGAGATGGGTTTTAAATCGTTTTTAGAAGGTTGTGAGAGAAGTGGTTCACCGGACCGCGTTAGGAAGAATGTTCCACCAGGAAGAAGTTGTGAAGGAGAATGAACGGGTTAGTTTTATGTGCTGAGTAGGCTATGTTTTAACATGGACATTATCCAAATGTTATTTGAAGCCGACCCTGCTCTCATTTTACTTTCACTTCTCCTTATCTGTTCTTTCCTTGTCCATAAAACCACACAAAACATTTGGATAAATAAGTAATTTAATTTGAGTACTTCATTGGTTTAGGACTTATTTTTTTTTGTAATTATTCGTTTATGAAAGGTGATTAGAAAGTTGAATTGCACCAAAGTGTAAAACCACCAGGTGTACAATTATCTTGTGAATAACTATCATGTAATTTTCATTGTACAATTTGAGCAATATATAATATTGTAAAGGGAACATATACATATTAACCACAAATGTAAATAAACTGCTGAAAATATAATGCTTTGTATTTAAATTCTTACAAAAAAATATGCACAATATAAAGCACGGCCAATTTAAGAACAAAGCAGGATCAATGTTAATGTTATTAGCTTTACAATAATTAACATTGGGATATAGAAGCATCTCAAGTATCCATCGCCGAGTGCTTTAGGATCTGGGCGTAACCAGTTAGCCATACAGGAATTTCTCGCCTACTCTTTTATGAATACTGAGGATCCAGACATCTTACTCTGTTCAATTACTGTTTTCTTCTACTGCATAGTAGGTTAGTAAGCGTACAAAATCTCGCGAGAATAAATCCACCACCCCATTATTTCTCGCCTAATCTTTTATGAATACTGACGAAAACCATCATTTTTTTCGTACTCAATTTTCTTTTTTTCCATGCTAATCCAGACATGGAAAACAATCAAATAAAATCCATACTAAAACGCGTATGAACCCTGAGTTACAAATTATTTGTTCTCCATTACTTCCCATCTCTGTCTTATATTGATAATGGTGACATTTGTTTTTCCATTTATTTAAAAACATTACATATATTACAGTATATACACGAAATATCAATGAACAATTTCATTTTCTCTAACAGGTTCCAAAAGATTTTACAAACTTTTTTCCTGACATAATAAAAAAGATATACTGTATATGAAAACTTGGTTTTGGACTAATAACAAAGGTTTTTGTTACCTTAGTGAGAGTTTATTCTCTACAGGCATCCAATACTGTACAACTAAGGGTGCACCACACTTGAATTTGAAACTTGTGCTCAAATGTCTTTTTAGAATATGTTTGCTGGTCACATTGAACACACATTTCAATTAAAAGCAAATACAGAAATGAAACAAATATTTAACCGAAACACATTTTTGCATACCAATAACATTAACAGTGATGTAGTGAGAGAAACGCTTGGCAAGGATCAAAGAGATCTTATTTAAACAAATAATTCTCAATTTGTTCACATTACAAAAAAAATTCCAGTCCGTTTTGGAAATTCTCTTATTAAAAAAGGTATGCTAACCTAGATAGTCCACTCTTACAAAAAGCGCAATGGCATCATAGCAAAGAAATTCAGGTAAGGTGGTAAACAAACCTAAATTCTGAGATTTCTACTTTACTGGGAGACCTCCAAGAACATGAAGATTATAAAAAGTGAAGCAGCAAAGACATTTAGGTAAGATGGGCAACAAATCCAAAACCAGAGTAGGGATTTCTGCTTTACAGGGAGACCTCAAAGAAAGGCAATATTACAAAAACAAATAAAAAACTAAATATGAACTTCTGAATATGCATTAGCCCATCTGTGACCCCTAAAAATAATACCTTGTAAAGTTCAAAAGATTTACTAATTAGTATTTACAATTAAAAGGGAGTAAAAACAGTTCACCCAAAAAACCCCAAAAACGTCTTGTCATCATTTAATCACCCTAATCTACGGTAAACTTGTGTTGTATGACATGAAATGACACTTGACTGTCGTGGCCAATCAAAATGCATTTACAGGGCGTGAACGTGTGAACTTCATACCTAGTCACTAACACATTGCGTTTATATAAAATTAATTAAATCTGCTTTTAGAAGTATGCATATGACTTAAAGTGTATTCAGTGTATACACACTGCTAACGCATGGCTCCACCAACCAAGCTACTGGAACATCCGATCAATGTGTACATCAAACCCCAGAAAACAGCAAGGCAAAAGTTTCTGTGCAACCGATAGACAATCAACGACAGTTTTATGTTTTGTGGTTTTTGAAGACTTTTTTGGTGTCCTGAGCCAATAATCAGTCCACCGGTCTCCAAAAAATTCCTCCAGGTCCTGCAAAGTCTGCTTTTTCAGCATCTTTAAGCATATTTGAGTCCTGCTCACTGGTGACTGTGTAATGTTGAGATTCATCTTTTCACACTGAGGACAATCAAGTAACTCATACACGGTTATAAAGTATACAAACATTTTACTATATACATACCACAACTATATATATAGGTTTGGAATGATCTGAGCTAAGTTCATGACCAAATAATTTTCATTTTTTGATTCTTGGATCTTCTAGGCCAAGAACTCCATCTGTTTCTGAGGTTTCTGATAGCCTAAATGTGTGTGCTCTTCTAATGCATAGCTACCCTCATCTTTTTTCTTCATTCTATAAACCATTAGGGCGACCAGCATGAGGGAAAACATTAGACCCACAACACCACCAGCTACAACACCTGAAAAAAAGTGTTAAGATATTATATTTTACAAAGCTGAATGTGTTAAAGAGCAAAGAAACATTTCATACAATTTGGATTTTATTTAACAACAGCTTAAAGTTTGTTCGTCATAAAGCTTTTTTATGTCTTTAGAGACTTCTAAATTTAGCACATGTAAACTAGGTTTATAGCACTTCATTAATTTTGATGAGGCAGTGCATGTAAATTCTAAAATGAAAATCTTATTTGTGAAAGAAAGAAAATATCAGTAATTAGAGAAAGTTTGTGAGTTAAATATTCCTTTAAAATAGTTTGGAATTAATTAATTCAAATTTGTTGTTTATCCAAGATGTAGGTGATATCCTTGTTTTATTTTAGGTAAATCTGCAAAGAGTTCTAAACCACATAAACCCAACACAAGCATGATCCCACAGCTCCTGGTGACATATTGACTTCTTGTGAAGCGAATCAATCGAACGTCATTTATAAAATTATAAGCGTATTCTACAGCTTCCGCCAACCGTCCTGGTTAATGTACTATTTTATTTTATTAATGTCGTATCTTAAGATCTGAACAAGATCTGCACACTTCTCCTGACTACGTAAACAAAATAGTACATTAACCTTTTACATCGTGCATAAGTCGTTTATGCGACAAAGGAAGTGCGATCAGGACATCATAATAAAAAAAACTACGCTTAGTTTATTGCAAATAACGATTGATTCGCTTCATAAGACTTCCATACATCACCGGGAGCCAAAGGTATCACGATTGTGATATATGCGTTTTTAGAACTCTTGACACCGTGGACCCCATTGACTGTACATCCATTATATGAAGCAGAGAGGGCTGCGAATGTACCTAAAAATCGTTACTGTTCTCCTCAAGAAACAAATGTCACATATACTCACCCTCAGGCCATTCAAGATGTATAAACAACAAATTTGAACTCTACGGTGAGCTATAACTTTAAGCCAACATACATAAACAACACTAAGACAAACTCATAAACTAATGGAAAAAGGTTTCCTTGCACTACATTACTACACACCTGCAAGAACTTCCTTCCTCTCCAGTAGGCTGGTATTCCCTGATGCGGTTTCAAGATCATGAACAGGCTCTAGTTTTCTGGGTTTAATATCTTTGACAAAGTGAAAGTCAGAATCCTGAAAAGAGAGAATGTAGTTTATTGTGAGATTCCTGATTTTAGCAGAAATTTGTCCAAATTTTGCATTTCTAGTCTGTATTTTAGGGAAGATGATCAAAATTAAACAAATTTTGTGTAAGTGGTTTGATTGATGATTAAACCAGTTTTACTCACTGTATCTGAATTAACAACATTAGCTCTGTCTTTTGAAATAATGGTATTTTCAAAAATGACATTTTTGTCTTCTGTAGTTGTGAGAATAGTGGTGTTTTTTGCAGCAGCTTCGGTTGTAAGATTTGGCACATCTGTTTTTCCTGCTGTCTGCACAGGCATGGTCTTCATATGAGGTACAGTTGTATTTTTGGCATTGAGGTTAAGGTCTGTTGTAGGTCTGTTGTCTTCTTTAGCACTAATTGTTGTAGTGTAGTCCTTTACTACAGTAGATGCAAAGCCTTTCTTGAAAACACTGGTTGTCTCTTCGGGGTCCATAAGTCTAATAGATGTGGCTTCCCTCCGTATGCTTTGAGAAACTGATGTGTAACGTGAATAGGAGGCTATTGTGACGGGTATTCTGGTAGTTTGTTCTGTGGGCATCACAGGGACATCTGTAACCCAGGCAGGTTCTGTGGTTTTGAATTTAGATGAGATAAATTTAATTAAAGGTGTAAATGGGATGACAGTGGCTAAAGTATGTAAACAGTATTAAGGAAGACAATTAAAATAAGACTATTTGAATTATAGACTATGTATTTCGTTAGCGTCTTGGCTTGCTTTTTAAGTAGTCGAACTACAATTAGAATTTTGATAAATTTACCGTATTCTGCCAATCCTGATCCTGAGGATTCGTCATCTCCTGATGCGTCCTGATCCACAGGACCTTGTGCAGAATACTGTTAAGAGAAAGAGTAACCCTGAACCACATTTAAAAAATAGTCAATAAAAAGGAAACATTTCTATTTAAAAGGGAGATTTCATGAAAATCTACAAAGTAACTTAGATTTGGTGAGCCTTTCTGGAAGCATGTGAAAAAATTAGCCGCTCAGAATTTGCATCCTTTCTGACGTAGTTAGGGGTTATATTAAAATATTATAACTGAAATCTGAACGTTTCCACCCATGCCGGCTATTTTTGTTTTCGCAAGCAACATCTGTATATCAGTTCCAACACTATGGCAAAGTGCTTAAGCGCATGCATAGATCAATGAACACAGATCAATGAAACTGCTAAACTTAAATAGGGCAACACACAGGTGTGCATATCAACTTTAATGAGCCGTGTTGGATATATACAACCGCATTTGGCCGGCTGGTTTTCAAAATAGTTACGCTGTATACATATTAACCCTTTGACACGTACGATCACACCGGTGTGATCAATCTATGCTGGTCCGTGGAGTGTACAATTACACCGAAGAGGAGATCTACCATGAGTACGCCAGAGTGCTTCACTGTGGGTGGCAAAGCACTTTGCCAAATGACTGCTTACAATATCAGGAAATGCAAAACTGTGCAACATTTCAGTGTCCAGGAACACCTGATTCCTTTGAAAGTCAAAGGAAGTTGCAAGGTTCACCATTTAGTCCAGCTGCTTGTAATTTCAGAAAATAAAAGCGTGTTTTAGTCCAGGATTCTTAGATTCTCCAATTCTCCTGAGCCATTTGCTGGGTGTTTTGCCACCCATGGGAGCATGTCACAGGTCGTGTCCCCACATGTTGACATGGAAAAGTGACGTTAATGCGTACCCTCTATTATTCTAATAATCCGGAATATCTTGATTAGCTGGTTCAGGTGTGTTAGATTAGGGTTCAACTGAACACTTTAGGACGGTAGATCTCCAGGAGCATTAGAACATTCAGCGCTTTGGCTGGCACTGAACCAGAGACAGACGTACTCAATCTTCCCACATATCACAACTATGTAGTGCTTTCAACCACATAATGCATATTTTAGGCTTCAGACACGCACTCTTACAGTAAGAGTTTGTAAAATAAACAAATGTCTATGAAAACAGCAATAACAATCCATTCAAATATATATTTTACGGATGCATTTTATTCACACTGTGTAAACAACAGTAAAGCTCTCTTTGCTTCTCACAGTTCACCAGGCATTACATTTGTATATTTGGAGAGAAGTGGATGAATTCACATGCTGTAAATCTGACAGATCCCATTCTCTGAACCGCGGCACAAACAAACATGGCGGTGCACGCATATAGCTCAACAAATACGAACATTATAAAAGTGTTTAAACAACAAAACTCATTCACATAGGCTACACATTTTTGACAATCGGAATGTCAAATATGTTACATTATTCAGTTTTATATTTTCAATAAAAAAGAAAAATTATGTTAAAGAAAACATCAGTCTTATAGCTGCTGTGGCTCTGCTGTGTGTCACATAAACTGTGCCGCGTCCCCATGGAAATATTAAAGTGATACGTTCTAACAGTCGCCTTAAAAAACACACGTCTGGGGTAATTCTGGAATTTTTTAACTTACGTTTGAAAGGGTTAATGCGAGAATGATTTGATCAATCAAAACAAATTTCATAAGCACAAATTCCATAACCTACAGCAGTGTTTCTCAACCCTGGTAGTCCGCGTCCCCCCCTCCCAGAATGTTTTAGATGTCTCCCTATATAAAATATCTGATTCCCATCAGCCCCCACAACGAAGGTAGTTAGTTTGTTAATTAAAAACCGAGAACTTATGCACCGTTCTACGCCATGTTGTAGTATAAAGTGTGAGTGTGTGTTCACATAAAAAAAATCTCAAAAAAGAAGTGCACTTTAAGTACACAGATGATGCACTCATTCAAACAAAAATATGACCAAAAATCACACACGTAGCTGAAGGGAGGCAGGGTTATCAGATTCTGGTTGAGCAAAGTTCTCCTGCTGAGTGATTAGGCTTCAATTCTATGCTGACTGATGTCATGCTGAGCAAAAATAAATAAATTTGGTCACTGAAAACCCAATTTGTTTTTTTAAATTCTGGCCAGGGTAAAGATTTTTAGAAACTCCGGTTTCAGTGTTGTCGTGTAGATGGTGAAACCAGAGATTTGGCGTATAACATTGGAATGCTTGCAGCTATCTTCCTTTGTTCGACGTCAGATTCCAGGCTTCTGATTGGCCAACACAGCTTTATGTTTAGGATTATATTGCCACCTGTTGGTTTGGCATCCTTTTGACAGCGATTAACAGCATGTTTTTGCATTTTCTTGTGAACGCAGGTTTTTTTTTAAAAGGGGGAGACTTTTTGCTTTTAAAAAGCTCTGCACGTGCATCCTCCGTCTCCATTGTAAATGCAAAGAAACCAGTGCTGTCCTCTACTGATTGGAGAAGTGAAAGACAGACAAAGTTAGATTGTAAAGACTTAATGACATACTAAAGATTGAACCAAATATGTAACGTACTTGGATGCTTTAATTTACTACAGTTTAGGTGAGATGTCTTTTTTAAAACATTTGTTGGGGTTCAGTGAACGCATTGATTCTTATTTCTCATTCATTGAATCTAACTGGCAGTCAGTGTCAGCAGTTATACACTGTGTCCACCTGCCTACCGATTACATCACTTGTCCACCGCAGCACCCTTCTTAATTTATTTATTTGTTGCACAATGAGTACTGTGATTACTAATTTGGTTAAGGGCAACTTATCTAACGTAAATGTTGTTTATTTTCGTTTGCCGTAATTATTCGTTTTGTAAGATCTGTGCTTAATACAAGCAAATGTCATTGTACCTTTTTATAGTTTAGTGTATTTTTTTAAGAAAGATATTGACCCCACCATTAATTCAAGCAATTGCCATTCTGAACTGCAGCTATTTTAAAACTCAAAGTAAAAGGTCGCATCTTCGACCACCCCACAGCAAACCCCCCCACCCCAGGTGTCACTGGTATAACCAGTGTTTTTACATGTCGATTAACCGGTGGGGTAATTTCATCAACGCAACATCCCTTCTGGCAGTACTAAAAACTAGCCAGTGAAACTAACCAAGTGTCCCTCGTTTAGGTTTCAGAAAGTGTTTTTCGAACATTAATTTCCGTTACGTAACAAACTTTTCTTAGTCCCTTATTGGACAATTCTGGAAAAGCATGCCCAAATATCAACCAGCAAGAGCGAAAGATAAAGCATAAACGTATATTGAAGCAACAGTCATTCAGGGATAATGCAATTATGTATTGTGTGCTCATGCTTTAGTTCTGCCCACTGCACACCTCTAGACCGTTTTCTAAAACAAGGTATGGATTTAATTACTTATTTAATAGGAAGTTTAATAATAATTTTCTTGAAAACAAACAATTTCAGAAAACGGTTAAGGATATTATAAAGGAATCGTACTGTAAAGCAGCTTCCACCAAAATGTATAGACAACATAGGGAATGTATGAAATATTTTTTTTATGAAAAATATGCTTTTATTTTATAATTACAATTATTTTGTCGTTTTACGTGTTGGATGTTGTTAGTATAACTGTCTACGATAGACACACGCTTTTAAATATTGGTTCCTTCGTCGCGCAACGCAAACCGGACTAAACTTGAGTTTACGGACACCGCATCAGAGCCCTTTGTCTGGGCCGCATGGTCGCGACCGAGGAAACTAGGGATGCACCGATACCACTTTTTAAGGATCGAGTACGAGTACCGATACTTTTTCCCTGGTACTCTCCGATACCGATACCGACGCCTGTTGTACAGTTTTTATTCCACAGAAATATTTCCACAATGCTAAGCACAAATGAAGCGTTAAGAGAGAGTGATTTACATGTTAAGTCAATGCAAAGACGCGATAGACCTACTTGCGGTGCGATTCACGCGAATGAGGTGGCGCGAATTGAGTTCAAAAATCTGAAAATCTGCTTCCATAGCACATAATGCTCAGCTACCTCTTCAACAAACTCCATGTCTGCCATTTCGTAACAAGACTGGAGCCGCCTGCCAGAAGCCCCTCCCATGACGCGATTTTCACTCGCGAATGAAGTGGAGTAAACTCAATATGTTCAAGCGTCCAACTACACATGAATAGCACGATTTAGATGTGAACACTCTATGACATTGTGTCTGCTACGGCAGGTGTCTCTGTGTGCACTGGAACGTTCTGTGAATTACGTCACGTGAGGTATCGGTCTTTGGTATCGGGGATTTTTTACGAGTACGAGTACATGAGCTTGGTATCGGGCCCGATACCAATACTGGTATCGGTGCATCCCTAGAGGAAACGCAGCCGGAAAAGGGGCAAGAGAGCCGCATCCTTGTCAGACTCAGACGCTGTCCCGTCTGACCTCCTCTCCCTACCATTTGCTGGCTAACATTCAGTCACTGGACAACAAACTCTGTGAACTGCAGGCACACATCTCAAACCAAAGAGAAACAAGGGACTACAGGTATGCAGGTATTGTCTTCACATTAAAAGCAATATTTCTCACTGAAAAATATCAAGAACCCACTACTGATGACCTGCTGGATATGGCTTCGCTTGTCGATCCCAGGTTCAAAACACAATACATAGACAAAGACAAGATTACCATACAGTCATCAGATCAGCAGCCTACCTCTAGTACCTCAACCTCCACATCACAGAGCCCTGATGAAGATCAGGAAACTTTCCAAGAGTAAGCCAACTTACTAGAAAGTATATATACACTCACTGGCCACTTTATTAGGTACACCTTACTAGTACCGGGTTGGACCCCCTTTTGCCTTCAGAACTGCCTTAATGCTTCGTGGCATCGATTCCACAAGGTACTGGAAACATTCTTGTTGACCATGTCTACATGCCTAAATGCATTGAGTTTCTGCCATGTGATTGGCTGATTAGAAAGTTGGGTTAACGACCAGTGGGACAGGTATACCTTATAAAGTGGCCAGTGAGTGTAAATTCCAACCACAAGTACTCCCTCAGAAAGAGCCTTCAGCCCAGGTGGCAATATTGTCACTTGCCAAAGGGCAACTCTCGGGCCAGGTAAAGTGAATCAGCTGGTTTTCCTTTCTAAAAAAATGTGACTGTGATTAATCATACTTTGTGTTCTTTTAGAAATGGATATGTTCTAAAGCTTTTACAAAACTCAGGTCAGAAAATACTTTTGCACCTTTGTTTTTGTTCTTAATTCACAATGCACTTTGATTTACATTTTGTATGTTTGATTTGGTTTTTACCTTTTGAAGCCAATGAAGCTCAAGTCTGTGAACCTAAACCAAGTAAAATAAGCAATTTCCATTTTTTAACCTGTTTGCTGAGGATCTATGTCTTATAAGCTATCTGACTGTTACAACTGTTACCACTACCGATGTTACATTTGTTAAACCAATGTCTTGTGATGGTATTTTATTGTAAAGCTATCTGACTGTTACAACTGTTACCACTACCGATGTTACATTTGTTAAACCAATGTCTTGTGATGGTATTTTATTGTAATGCAAGTCTTGTTGAATGTTCTTACTTTACATAATTGCACTTGCATTAAATCATAACTTTATAGATTGTATCTAAAAAATATTCTTGAAAACATAAATGGTATAGGCTATATTTTTATATAGGGACATTAGTCTGGCTGTATTACAGGCTGCAGCTCTATAATTTGCCAAATAGTCTTAAAAACCAACAGGAACTGGGCTAAAATCCTGAACCATGATTTTCCAGAACAAATCGTGATATGTTTTTTCTACATAACTCAACCCTAGTGTGAAGTCCGTTTAACATGAACACTAAGATGACAAAATATTATTGTGTCATTTTACTTTTAAGTAAACTACAGTATTTTTATGTGAAAAAAATATTATTATAGTAAAAAATAAAATGACAGTAACACAGCAGTTTTTCACGGCACTAAAGGTTTATGTCATAAATGAGCTGTACCTTTTTTAAAGTAATTTGAAAAAGTTCTTTGTATTATGTTTTTTATTTGTATTTATATACTAATTTAGTCTTTAAAAAAGCTTAGTTTGTTACAGTTCTGTTGTGCTGTATATAGTGTCTGTTTTTAATGCAGAATTGATTAAAACAATAATATATGAAACATTTCAAAAGCATGCAGGAGAAAAGTACTATTATTTCAATATATAAAGGTAAATTATGTTTCAGTCCATGTTTGCTTTAGCTTGCTTATATCTGAAAATCTTGTCAAAAGACTTATCCCAGATAGCACAATCCATCTGGCTTACGTCTTTTTGACATATGCATTTACATCTGCAATACATAGTTTGCTCATCTGCAAAACGTCTCTGAGACCTCTGTAATACGTCTGCTAAAGATCTGGAAACATCTGCTGCATAAAAACATCTGCTAAACATCTTAGAAAGAGCTGTTGTTCATCCATTCGAAATCATAAACAGCTTAAATACATCTTCTAGATGTCTATATGACATCTGAAAGCAGACATCTCAGAGACGTATTGCAGATGAGCAAACTACAGTATGTAGTGTAAATGTAGATGTCAAACAGGCGTAAGCCAGATGTATGTGTGCCATCAGGGATGCCAGTACACTGTAGATGCATATTAGCCATACGCTAGTGCTGATATGAATATACTTACTTTTTTTTACAGTCTATACTTTTACGTTTGTACACAAAAATTATCCTCGTCGCGTTATATAATTAAAGCTGAACCAGTGGAGTGACATGGACGATTTCAACAATGTCTTTACTCTGCGGTTTGAAAGTTGGTTTACAACTATACATTATAGTACAGTCTAAGGGGGACTCATAAATCTTCCGGGCCGAAACAAAACTATCAAAAAAATGATAGTTACAGCATTATTTAAATAAGATATGGATAACTCTTGCGACTTTTGTGGTGTAATCATATTTTCTTTGATTTGTGTGTAGGCTATTCAAAAACGGTTTTGACGCAGCTAATTTCTGTCCTAGATCATTTTCAACTGTAATTCCATTTAACTTTATGATGTCATTTTTGTCAAGATAATATTTCAAAAGTACAATCTCATTTCAGCTTTTTATTTTAATTGGTAATTATCACGTAAAGAAATTGACTAAAGGTAGGCCTAAGCCAAATTTAGAGCAACTAAAAAAAGAAATTCAACAGTATGGCCATTACTTTAAGCAATATTTAAAAAAAATCCATAATTATTACGAAGCATCCTGTGCTGTTATTTTAACTTATGTATCCTTACTTAATTTTGTAACTGCACCCCTGACATAAATTGTTACTCTTTTCCCATTTTTATTCCCCACCCCAGTCTATTTTCTATGTTCTTCTCTCTTTTCTTTCTTGTTTCAATTGTTGTGAGTTCAGTACGTTTGTACAAACTATGCACTGTAGTATAATAGACATATGGGAATATACAATTATTGTTTGCTGTAAAACCACGATCTTTAATCACCGTACGAAATTCTAGATGTCCACACATTGGTTACTTGTCACAATTCGACTTTACAAAATGAGTGTTACCGTAAAACACAGTGTAGACGCGCAATACTGTTTAAAGCGTAGATAGCGTGACTCCAGTAGGAAACAATACGGCCTATAGTAAACTTCCTTAAAACTGCTTTTAAAAACAGAAACTAAAGGATCACAGCAATATAATGATAATAGCAATTACATTTACGTTTTTTATACAGTTCTGCTCTGGCCGTCTAACCTCTGCTAGGAAATCTGGTAAAGTTATGTGCGTACAAACGCGCGTCCCAAATTTATATAATCCCAAATGGATCCACATATTACTTTCATTTTAGTTTCACACGTGCTGGTGTATCGATTAAAAGAGACTGTTTACGCGAAATCACGTGTTACAGGTAGAAAGTTAATTAATTTTAACAGACAAACCGACAATGTGTATAGTTGTAAAGATTGTATGTATACTTAAAATGAAAACCTACCGAACACGTAACAGGTATCCAGACGAACAGACTCGTTAGCAGTGAAGTAATCCAGAATATTTTCATTTTAAATGACTTTTAAAATGTTAAGATGAGCAGAAAAGGCTTCAACTACGAAGCTGTTTTATACAGCTTTCCAAACCGCACAAACGTCAGGTTTTAATACAGAGGAAACCACACCTTCCATACAAGTAAGGTGAGTTCACCTTGACCACCTCCAGACCATATTTGGTTACATCCTGGATTACATTTTACCAAAACGATTAATTTGAACGGAAGGTTTTGATGAGTCGATTAAAATGATTCAACATAAGCACGTTTATATTTTTGGTCATTCTGCTGGAGGCATTGTATGGAGGCATATTAGTATAAATATTTGTTGTACCAAACAAAATCCTCCACATTTTTTACACCTGTAAATTATTTAAATGTAGCCTATGGACATTCAACCAGCTTTTTCTTTACATAAACTGTAAAATTAATCAGTATTGATTTTTTTCTTTAAATTCCCATACAGAATGTCAAACATTGATTTAAAATTTCTTAATTCTGATTGAAGCAGTCATTAATCATCCGTCGTATCGTCTACAACTAGACATACGTACCCACAGAATGTATCCTAGGATCATAGGAATCTTTTAGGATACTCAAAATTAGTCCCAGAAGCCAAAATCCCACAGTATATACCCCCAGTTTAAAGGGATACTCCACCAAAAAATCTAAATGAAACAATCACAGTTACACAAGTATTCTTTGCCAAGTCACTCAAAGAGCTCAGGTACATCCTGTTTTCACTGATCATCCTTGAGGTTTTGTTACATCCTGATTGGAGTCCACATGTGGTAAATTGAGTTGATTGGAGATGATTTGGAAAGGCACACACCTGTCACAGTAAAAAGTGCATGTCAGAGCACAAACCAAGCCATGACGTCCAAGGCATACATCTGGGGAAGGGAACAGAAAATATTCTGCAGCATTGAAGGTCCCAATGACCACAGTGGCCGCTATCATCCGTAAATGTAAGAAGTTTGGAACCACCCTAACTCTTCCTAGAGCAGGGCACTACACCAAACTGAGTGATCGGGGAGAAGGGCCTTAATCAGGAAGGTCCATCCAATTCACCAGACTCCCGCCCAGGATTTGGCGCATTTCATTACCTCAGATGTCCTCTGGGTTCTACAACATCTACTTCATCGTCCCCAGGAACAGGGTCAGATTAACACTTCACTGTACCCTGGGCAACAATATTCAAGGGCCCCATCATCACAACCCCAGGATCACCATAATCTGGCAAAATACAGAATAAATTACAGTAATACAGTCAATATACTCAATATGTCAATAACCAACTGACTTCAAATGCATTTTGGTGTAAAGATGTGCAAATGTTCTTCGAACTACAAATGCACTCAGTCATGATGTTATGAAAACAAAACACATCGGCATCAGTATAATCTGGCAAAATTGACCCACTACATAGTCACAAATAATAAATAAGCGACAACTTTCAAAGCATCCAATATTTATTTAACAACACCTACTCCAAACACAAATGCATAGAATTGATAGAGCCATCACAGAGGAAGTTCACAGACAAGACACAAACAAAAATCCATTGAATCCATCTCCTAGAATCAAGTAGCATTTTGGTCCTCAGCTCATTTTAAACAGAAATCACCGTCACCTCAGTATTCAATAGGACTATCAAGTTATAGCGCAATATAAACATTTTGAAATCTGCCGTTTTCTCGCAACAACAATAAACAAACAAAATTAACAGCATTTTCATGGCTCCACCACAAGGAAAAATCTATCAAATGCAGTATCATCTGCTCCTAAACTCTTTTGAACTTGTTTTAAAACAGAAAACAACCTGTCACATCACAGTTCAACAAGACAGGCAAGGGTTAAACATTTTAGTGCAATATAATTGCAAAATAATCTGGCAAAATACACAATTTGAATCCTAAATAATGGGGAAGGGCATGTTTAAATTTGAAATGCTTGATTTCATTTGACAAATGTAACGAATATGGAAGGACACACTCACAATTGGGGTTCAGCTTCGATTTATCCCTTTTTATTGGGAACAACAAGAAGAAAGAAATGAAATAGGCTGATGAAATACTGCAGACATTGATATGGACCACAGCATTGCTACTTGAGTCTGCTGCCCTTACCACAAACTTGTATTATTAATATTAAACACAAAATAAAGATATACAATGTGAAAAAATTTACATAATACTTGTAATAAGTACACTAATGTAAATGTACATAATAGTTAATTGCAGACAACATCAGTAATACTTGATTAGTTGTCAACTAACATTTGTTAACATTTATAACAGCATAAACACAAAAGCAACATACCTTTTTATTGGGAACAACAAGAAAGAAATGAGATAGGCTGATGAAATACTGCAGACATTGATATGGACTAGAAGGAATGAAAATACACGTTCACTCAACTCATAATATAAATAATCGTCAGATAGCTAAAACATACGCAATCGTCACAAGAAATGAATCCGTGCTAGCACATGTGACACATGGAAATCCAATGCATCTTATAATATTCTCAACAATTGTGTTAAAGTGCTAAATGACTTATTTATACATTCACATATATGTATGAAATATATGGCGTTAAAAAGATTCGCTTGAAACTTATAATTTTCACAATTAATTAGTTAAAGTCAGAGCATGAAAAACTATACATACCCACAGCATCGCTACTTGAGTCTGCTGCGGTACGGCAAGATAAGAGCGACAAAATTAAACATCCGCAGTACCATTAGCAACCACAAGGGGGCGCCTTCTAACACCAATGGATACAACCAAATGCCTTATTTTATGAAATTCACGAAATACTCTTTAAATCAAAGGTTCCTTTTAACCCTGTTACACAAACACATTTTACACGAGCATTTTGTAGAGCATAGACTCGACGAGCGGTTCAGATGGCGGTTAGACTCGAGACCCAGCACCGCTTCCCTCACTGATCGCACTCGCATCGAATCAGGGTCGTAGGTTGAAGATGCTGCTGGGGGCTCTTCGCTCTCGGGGCTGTGAACATTAGCTCGAGCCGGCAGTGAAGAAATGTTCTGACTAGCTGAGCTGTCCTCGTTGACGGATGGTGCCTTAGCAGACTAGTTGCTAACGTTTACTAAGAAATTGCCTATTTTCGGTATATATTTAAAATTTTCTGCGTTCCTGATATCCTTCTCCCTTTTAAATTTCCGATTAGTGCTCCCACTTAGCTACTCCATGTTTGCATTTTTTGAGTTGTCGTAGCGCTTGCCGTCACGCGACCGGTTCAGTGCACGTTGATTGGTGTTACCGCCCGCGGGGCCCTTTAGAGGTCGGGGGCCCCTGGGCAATTGCCCAATTGCCAATATGGTTAATCTGGCCCTGCCCAGGAAAGGTGGGGGCTGCGCTCTCTGAACTAGGCTTCCGTTCACAATGTTGATGCAGAGGCACTTCCTGAGGTCCGTCTGACATCAGGTTTGGTTTGTGGCTATCGACCTGGAGGACATGTATTTTAATGTCTCAATCCTCCCTCACTCGAGACCTGAGTATGTCTGTGCAAAGTCCTGCCCTTCAGTCCAATAATATCCAGCTGCAGACCCGCAGCGCCAGGACCGGAAGTGAGGGGCGGAGTTATAATTGTCAAAGACACCATAAAAAGACAAAGCACAGAACCGGAAGTGAGGGTCAGAGTTTACCACCGAGTAGCACCACTTAAGCTTTTGGAGCTTTTATTACACACGAAACGTCATACTTTATACATGTTATAATGATACATTAAGGTACAGTACAATATGCATTTTAAAACATTAATCTTGTGTAATATAATTGTATAGTTATCTGTTTCATTGTATTATGAGAGTAAATTCCTGATCACGCTGTTACAAAATAATGCTTGAAACTTATGCGCATTTTATATAAATATTAATCGTTTATATAAATATTTAATCGTTTTTTAAAAGAAAGAAAAATGTAAATAAACTTCAAAATCTGTCAAACGAAGAATTTACTCTGAGGCCCATTTTGTCCATGCATTCTTGCAAAAACACCTCCATGTCATCCCTGAGCTGAAACCGAAATGCAAAGAGCTCTCTTGAATCTTCTGTCTGTTGAGGGCTGTTTCCTTATCTTCCTTCATTTGAATGAAAAGAGGCTCCTCCACTGGACCCTTGAACAGATGGCTGTTGGAATGGAGCCAATTACACAGCTTTTTTCATGTGCCAGATTATTGGGAGTTTTCATTACAGAATTTAAGGAAAATGTGACTAATATTTCTTATAAATGTATGTTAAGATATATTATAATTATAAATATAATTATATAAATATTAGGGCTGTCAAAATTGCCGCATTAATAACGCGTTAACGATAATTCATTTTAACGGCACTATTTTTTTTACGCGCAATTAAGGCATCACGCATTTTCACCCTTGGACTTGCCCGTAGTTTGGGGAATGGACATGCAGCATCAAACAGAAATGGAGAAGGAAAAAGGTCTTCTGAACGGGAAATTCATTTATAAAACGATGTCTGACGGTTCTGTCGACAAGACAAAAGTTATCTGCCTCTATTGTCGATGTGAATTAAGTTATCACCGCAGCACGTCGAGTTTAAAATATCACTTGATGGCGAAGCATACAACTGATGCAGAGAGCTCTCCACCCACTCGCCAGAGTCAGACAACATTCGATTGTTTTCAAAGGAGATGGATGGACAACTCCACAAGCAATAGACTCACCACATCTATAGCTAAATGGTTGGCTACAGCATGTAGGCCAGTTAATGTAGTGGAGGACGAGGGTCTAATTGAAATTATTCGCATCGTATCTAACGATAATACATATGAACTACCTTCGAGAGCCACTGTTAAAAGCAGGATTCACGACTCCTACAAAGAGGAGAAAGCTAAAGTTGAAGAGGCGTTAAGACAGACAAACAAGGTTGCGCTCACCGGAGATTACTGGACTTCCCTCAGTAACCATAGCTACCTGGGGGTCACGGCTAATTATTTTGACACACACTGGAAACTCCGGTCGCATGCTTTGACCGTTATGAAGACAGACGAGAGGCACTATGCTAACATTTGCGCTGAGCACTTTCTGCAGGTAGCCAGACAGTGGAATATTGAACTCAAATTTAGCACACTGACTACTGATAGTGCACGCAACATGATTGCGGCGGCCAGGCAGCTCCCGTTCGGGCATATGCCTTGCATTGCCCACAGCCTCCACCGAGCTATCACAGTTACGCTCCAAAACAGCCCGTTTGACAGCGCCTTGGCAAAATGTAGAAAAGTAGTGGGCCATTTCAAGCCCAGCAAATGCAGCCGAGCTCGAACAAAAGCAAGTTACACATCATCAAAAGAAAGAGTCACTCACACAGGAGGTGTCAACCAGATGGAATAGCACCCTGGAAATGATAAAGCGTATTCAAAGAAATCAAGAACCATTAAGAGAAGCACTGGCCCTACATGCAAGTAACATCAACATGCCCACAGCAGCTGCACTGGATAAATTGAAGAGGTTGAAGGCTGTGCTGGAACACTGCAGGTAATTCTCATTTCAATTATGTTTGTTTCTCAATCAATGTAAGGATTTAACAAAAACGAGGAAGTGTGTCTGTTTTGTGTGTGCGTGTTATGAGTGTGTGTGGTGCTTGCATGTGTGTCATGCGTGCGTGTGTCAGTAGAGTGAGAGATTGAATGCGTTTTATGTCTAACTATAATCACTTTCTCTATTATTGTAATTATTATTGTAGGTATGTGTCTGAACTACTAGGAGGACAAAACTTTGTTTCATGCTCAGTTGTGCTGCCAGCGTTGTGTCATCTTTCGCGACGACCCAGCATACATGATTAAGTTTAAGGAAACTTTCACAACCGACATGGACAAACGGAAGGAAAAAAAACAACATCGCATGGCTGAGGGTTGCATCAGCACTGGACCCTAGATTTAAGGACCTAAAATGTCTTAGCAGGGCTGACAGAGCTGAGGTGTGGAGTTCAATCTGTGCCTTGCTCCGAGAGAGCGGGGAGGGGCTTGCACAGCCAAATAAACCAGTGACAACTGAGCCACCCAAGAAGATGTCATGTCTCATGTCTGCGCCAGATTCTTCATCTGATGATGAAGAGGACTGTATTGAGAAATGTGTGGATTCTATTGGGATAGAGGACTGTCCCCTGCAGTGGTGGTCCAAACATGAAGGTGCACACAGTGAGATGGCTAACTTTGCACGAAGATACTTAGCAACACCTGCCACATCCATACCTTGTGAAAGACTATTTTCACTGTCAGGGCATGTTGTTCAGAAGAAGCGAGCTGCCCTGTCGTCTGAAAATGTAAACAGGCTTGTCTGTTTGATTAATTGGCTCAGTGGAAAGAAAGGATGGTAATGGAAACCTGTATTTTGTCCATGTTCTTTTTTTCAATAGCCATGAACAAGTTATTTGAAAAACATGTCTATGTTCTTTATGCTCCATGTTTAAGATGGTTTCAGTAATAAATGTACACTTTGCATGTTTAGAAGAAGTGATCTGCCCTGTTGTGCGAAAATTTAAACAGGCTTGTGTAAGTTAATAGCTAGAAAGAAAGAAGTAATGGAAACCTGTGTTTTTTCTATGTTCTATGACCTTTGAAAAATGTCTTATGTCCAGAATGGTTTCACTAATAATAAACAATATACATTTGCATAAAGCATAATTATTGTCCATGCCCATGTTATAGAGTACTAAAAACTTGAAAAGTATAAATTTAAGGTTAATTTAGAATGGATAAAAAATCTGCGATTAATCACGAGTAAACTCATGACAATCATACGATTAATCGCCATTAAATATTTTAATCGATTGACAGCCCTAATAAATATGTATTCACACTGTCTCACTGCTGCTAAGCGTAGCTTGTTCTCTTTTTTGAGCCTTGTAGGGATTTCTGCACTGGAATATACATATCTTGATTAATTTAAAATGAATCATAAGAGGGTAAAAATGTCCAGTAGGTAGATACCTTTCAGAGAAAACCCCAAAGTTATCCAGAAGAATTAGACACCACCATCTCCGTATGTTTGGAAAGTCGCACTAGAAGACAAAAATAGAGAAATCTTGATATTTCAACTGCTACAACATCATAAAGGTCAATTACTTGAACTGGTAATTACTTACAGATGTAAGATCAAAGGGTGCTCCAATGACAAGATGTAGAGCATACTGGAAAACAGCAAAAGTTAAGGAACAATTTCGTAAAATTTAAAAAAAATCTAAACAGAATCTCTCACCATCAACATGAAGACTCCACAGTCAAAACCCCAATATGTTGTGGGATATCCTAAAAGAAACATGGTTATTAAGGGTTTAACACTTCAGTCCCAACTTCAGCCAACTTTTTTCTAACCAACTTTGATTTTCAGTAGCACCCATTTGCCAGGTAAAATTTTGTCTGTCATCTTACTGCAACAAAAATACCCAAATAATTAAACAGATTTGATAATATTAAGTTTCATTGTGCAACACATACAGTTTAAAGCTCTGAATATATTTTTTTGTAAAAACCGTTACAGCATGCAAAACCAGAACATCATGCAAGTAACCATTAAGCAAGTTTATTGCATGGCTTGGTTGAATTCTAATGTAGAATGTGTTTTTTAGACCGCTGCAAAGAATAACACACCGTTGCGATGCAGAGCTTTGCTATGTACGCAGAATTTTAACCGTAGAGACAGAACAGACTGTTTTCTTTAGCGGAAGCAATACAATCGTTTTTGAATAAATATTTTGTGTCAAATTATTGATTTATTTTGCCATGTAATAAGCAGAATAATGTACAGCAAGGCGGTTGTTATTGAGAATACAACCCCTTCAGGCTGTATACAACTGCCTCGCTCTACATTAAAAGGGAAGGAATGAGGCGGGAACCGGTGAACATTCAACAAACTTTAATCAAATAAAACAAACAATAAACACCTAAGTAAAAGACCGGCAGCCACCTCACGGTCGACTGCTGTCCCCAAACATAAACACTAATTCGGGCCCTGTCCTCTCTCACTGACAGTCCTTTTATACTCCACAATCTCCTCTGTGATACGAGACCGGTGCGCGTACACCTCGAATCCCGGCTCTTGTCCCGCCTAACTCGCTACACAGTTGTTCAAAGATTTTAACTGGCTGACATTGTGTGAAATGAGTGGGAAACTTTACTTGTTTTGTTGTTGGTTGTGTGTGTGTGCGTGTCTGTGTGTGTGTGTGCGTGCGTGCATGCGGCTCTGCACATCAATCTGATATGAGTGATGATAAAGACTATGATGTTGATTAAGATTCAAGGCAGCAAGATTAGTTGTGGTTGAGGACTGGACTGGATGTCCTTTGTTGTTGCTATAGTTTCATCAGTGCGTTTATGTGTAAATAGGTTTGGCCTGTTGTGTGTGAATGTTAGAGTGGGATTAGAGGAGTTAATCGGAGCAAGCATGTGTGTCATCATGTGTGTACTGCAGATGTGACTGTGCTCCACAACGTTATTTAATACATCAGTAATATTGTTTCAATGCATATGTGCCCCCACCCCTCTGCGTGACTTAAATTATGGCCCCGCCCTAGTTCAAATGCGTTCCGCGGTCCATGGAAGCAGGGAAGACAATGCAATATTTCAGTGCAATGCAATCCTCTAAATTATTCTGTATGATCAACTTGATAAACTACTCACAGACTCAAATATGGATTTCCTTTTTTGTTGGAATCGTGGCTGACAGTCTCATCACCTGACACGGCATACTTAGTACCAGGGTATAATATCTTTAGAAAAGATTGAAATACTGGCAGAGAAGGTGGTCTACTGATGCATGTTAAAGACTGTATAAACTGCAATGAAATTGAACTAAACTGTATGGATATTGAATGTATGGCAGTAAGAATGATTCTAGCTACCAACATGTCATTCATTGTTATTTGTGTATCTAGACCCCTGTCATCAAATAGTATGTTTTATGAACACCTGAGAAATATTTTGAAAGAATTTGATAGGAACAAAGGGTTGGAGACCTAAACATTAATTGGACTGAGAAGTCAAAGGAAAAAAAACGTAAAGGTATAACAAGTCAATTTGACCTAAAACAATTGATAGAAGGTCCAACCAGAATCACCCCATCATCTCGGACGCAGATTGATCTCATATTAATAATAAACTAACTAAAACATTCAATTTTTGGACAGGGCTATCGGATCATAATCTGACAATGGTATCACGGAAATTAACGAAACAAAGGTTCATATACCAGCAAGAAAGTAAAAAGGTCTTGAACATTATACCAAAGAGGTTTATCAATGAATTTGAAAACCAATTGAGTCATCTAACATTGAGTGAGATCCTGCCCATAGAGGACTTAGAGGTTACTTCTAGAAGTTTAATGACCAAGGTTAATAATGTTAAAAATGAGTTCAGTAAAAGTGTTACACATTCTAGAAAAAAGCTAAATCTGCCCTGGCTTAATGAAAAAGTATGGATACTAATGAAGCAAAGGTATCATGTACTAAAAACTGCAATTAAGTCAGGGTTAGCCCATCATAGGAGAACCTTTCAACAGTTACGTAATAAATGTACATGGTAACTTAAAGACAAAGATTAAATATCTTCTATGCTTAATAGTTATTTTATAAATTCAGTTCAAGATTTGGCACAAGGCTTTGGTCTAAGAGGGAAGGTCATTTCACCATCAAATGAAAATCTTCCACTGTTTAGCATTTCTGAAGTGCCAGAATCTTCCATAACTAAAATCTTAGGTAAGTTAAAGAACTCTAAGGCTAAAGATGTTTTTACTTGTGATTGTGCATGTCTGAAGAAGTATAAAAGTATCCTTTGTACTCCAATTACTCATCTGGTAAATCTGTGCATTTCTGAAGATGTATAAAAGTATCCTTTGTACTCCAATTACTCATCTAGTAAATCTATTCATTAAACAAAGTTTTTTTTCCCAATGCTTGGAAATCAGCTGTCATGACCCCTATTTTTAAGGCTGGAAATGCGACTAATATAACAAATTATAGACCTGCTGTTTCCAAAGTAATGGAGAGGACAGTCTGTAACCAGTTGCTAGACTATTTAAATGAAGGACATTTTCCACTGCACCCTATGCAGTTTGGATTCAGGAAACATCATGCCACAGAAACAGCTACTTGTAATTTTATTTAGCAAATAAAATCCAGCCTTGACAATGGAGGGGTTGTTGGGGCTGTTTTCCGCTATTTTAAGAAGGTTTTTGATAACATAAGATTGTAATTCACTGTATCTAAACTGTCAAAGATCAATTTCTCTCCCAATGCTCTGACATGGATGGAGTCGTATTTAGATTCGAGAAAGCAGTGCACCAGGATTAATGATAAATGCTCCTCCTTTGCTAACTGCACTACTGGAGTCCACCAGGGATCCATTTTAGGACCAATTTTATTAGTTTATATATTAATGACCTGCCATTGATTTGCCCAGAAGTCACATCCAAATGTACGCTGATGATAGGGTTATCTACACCCAGGCAAAAACTAGAGAACAAGCTGCAGCAAAACTTACTGCTGTTTTAACCAAAGTTTCAGACTGGTTAACTCTCAATTGTCTTACTCTTAATGTAAGCAAAACAGTGGGCATTTATTTATCTATCAAAAGGAATGGTATACAACATCAACCCGATATCTGTATTATGGGAGAGGTGATACATATTGTTGATAATTTTAAGTATCTGGGCATAATTATTGATTCTAATTTAAGTTTTAAAAAACACAAAGATCTCCAATTGTGTCCGAGCTAGTTTAGCTACTTTTAGACATATAAGACACCAGTTACCAATAGCTGGAGCTAAACTGTTTTTGCTGATTTTCTCACACTTATCTTACTGTTCGACAAGCTGGTCCCAGGCAGGTGGGACTATGCTAAAACCTTTATGTACCCTTTACAAACAATCCGTGAAAGTTCGACAAAAAACCAAGAAACTATCACCACTGCATCATTATAAAAAAATACAACCCATTAACCTTTAGTAGTTTTCTCTGCTTTGCAGACATGTACCTGATGTATAACTTGATCCATGATCTTGCACGACCTCCACTCAAGCAATGTGTGTCATTTTGTAGAGATAACGTAAGGGTCACCAGGGCTTCTGTAAGAGGTGACTGTTACACTCAGTTTAAGAAGACCATTTTTTTGGACAATCCGCTTTTTCATTTTCTGTAGTAGAAAAATGGAACTTAGTTGTTTGTTGTTAAGTATCTGTTTTGATACTATGATCTACATTGTCTATACTGTTTATATCTTTCTTGCCCAGGGACCAGAGATGTAAATTAGCTGTACAGCTAACTCTGGTTCAGGGCTTGACCTGTGCACGGTCCGTCAAATAGACTAATAAAATAAAATAAATAATGCTGGGTGTCATCTGCATAGCAATGGAACTGGATGTTATGTTTACGAAAAAATGTGGCCAAGAGGGAAAAGGTAGAAAATGAACCGCCTTGGGGAACACCAGAGTAAAGAGGGGCAGAGTGGGATCTGAAAGTTCTAAGTTGTACATACGGAGTATGGCCAGAGAGATACACCAGTGCAGGGGTGTATCAGATAATCCAAGGGAAGCTAATCAGGTGATGAGGATGGTGTGGGTAGTGGTGTCAAAAGCCGCACTCAGGTCAAGGAGGATGAAGATTGTTAATAATCCAGGAGGTCATTGGTTATTTTAAGAAGAGCTGTTTCGGTCCTATGAAGGGGATGGAAACCTGATTGGAACTCAAATGGCCTCACCTGTTTGCCAAAACATTTTTTCCCTGCTTTTGCGATTTTGAATCGCAAAAGGGGGGGGATGTTACAGGCAATGTGTTTTTGCTCTCAAAAATATTTGTGCAGGTCAAAAGAGCAGGAGCTGACACAGGAGACTTCGTGGTAGTCAAAGATTTCAGGAGAAAGTCGTGGAAACACGCCTCCCACTGCAAAAAGGGGTATCCAAGGAGTGGCAACCCCAACCATAGGCCCATCACAATGGCATCCACATGGCTCTTCGCAATGACCATGCTGTCTCAATTAACAGGAGCGCCGCTGCTGGTGCTTGCAAAGGGAATCAACTGTTCGAGGCATGATTTGTCGAGCCCCTAGAAATTAGAGAGGAAGAAGGAAAATACTTTGTTTCTGTGCAACCCTATATTTCAAGGTTTTATAAAAGAGGGACAGTGGGACCCTAATTCTGCTAGGAACAAATATGTATTTGTGTAGAGGTATGCGTAGCTCAGGTGATGTGATAAGGCAATACATTTTGAAATTGTGGGCCATTATGTCCCCTGGGACGGCCAAATAAAAAGGACGTGTTTTCGACTAGCTCCAGCTCTAAATCTTAATTATGAGGGAACGGGAGCAACTTACCAAATAAGAGTGGGAATATGGAAGGTGATGAAGGTTTAAGCAGGTGGCATTGCCAATTCTTGTAGGGTTGTTGTTGCTTATGATTATGTTACCATGTTTAATTCACTGTTTTCAGAACTGTTTAGATAGAAGAATGAAACCTGTAAGAGAAAGGGCATTGCTCCTCTTACAAGGTCAAAGTATAAAGATTTTGGTTATCATATATGATAAAAGGGGGGAATGTAATGGAAATTTTCTAGTCTTGCTTCATGAGGTGTTGGCCTTTATGTTTTTGAAGTGTTTATCTTTGCTTTCTTTAAAATGTTTGTAATGTTTTTCTCTATACGCGTCATACCACTTTAACAAATGGACAAGCAGAATTAAAAACATAAGCTGTGTGATTCTTTTAATTTCTTTGTAATATAGTGAAAAAAACAGTTTGAACATACTTGCAACCAATCCACACCCTATCATCTCTTTGGACAATGCCTCCCAGAATGTTTCCACATTGACCTCCCCTTAAATTTACTTAAATCACTATATGGCAATAACATGAAGAAAATTAAATAGAAAAAAAACTTGGACTTGAACATGATTACAATAAACATACCAGAAAACACTTTTTTTTGTGTAGATCCATGATCACAACAGGGGTATAAGCTCTAGTCAGAGCTGGGACTAGAACTCAGGGCTCTTCGGTGAAAGTCAGACTCTCAATCCTTGAGCCACTGGAGATTGTAAACCCAACATTAAGACGCAGAGGAAGATGAGATGCAGTATTAGTTTTAATAGAAGAACAAGCAACAGAAATCCACAGCTGGAGCAAAAAAATCATCAAAAAGTAATCCTCAAAAAAACTAAACCAGTCCAACGGGTCAAAAAAATATTCAAGAATATTTCCAAAGACATTCAGCAAAAAAACTCCAGAGGTAATTATCTCCTTGTTAGGGATCACTTACTTGGGCAACCAGCTTTAGAACAACTAAACACCAAGCAAAGAGGCTAAGAGACAGAGTGACTTAAATACATACATCTGAATGAGACACATGTGAACCTAATAACACTAATTACAAATTGAATAAGCAGGACCTGATAGCACCATGAGGACCTCTAGAGGCCAAAACATGACATAACAAGCAAAACACTGACAACAGTTAAGGCATGAATAGGCCTTGTAGGCCTACTCATGTTTTGTAAGGGCCTCAAGGTGTAAATAGGCATGCAGCACCGTGTCTGCTGACGGACACTTTAAACCTGTCAAATCTTGCAAAAAATCAATTACTCTGCTCACTGAAGTATGCACATGGAACAAACAAAATCAGTTTTAAGTAACATACATATATACCTAAACTATAGTGTTAAATTAAAAGTTACCTCGATATGGCTTCTCAATGTTGGGCATAAGGGTATGGCAAGGATAATGTGGTCATGGAAGTTATGTAGGTGGTCTTTCCACTCCTGGTAATGGTAGAACATTCCACAAAGTGGGCACTGCTTACAGTAGGTGGCAACATCTAAATTATAAACAAGCAATACATCATAGGACAATTAAGCTGAATATCACACACAAAAATTACATGACAGCAAATCATACCTTCAATAATGGACCAGTTTGTGAGAATTTTAGCCTTCTTTGTAATTAGGATGGGATCACTGAGGGGGAAAACACCTGGACAACTCTGACAGATGCTTTCATCTGGACAAAGGTTTCTTGTGTAGTCTTTGTCTGGTGTTGGTACATGCACATGGTCTGGTAGATCAACGTGTATCTTCTTGTGCTGAAGAATGTAACATACCATATTATTTAGCCCCAGATCTTTTGGAGGATCTCAGACTGTGCATGTGGCTCTTTGTGTGGTGATTCTTCTCTGCTGAAAAAGGTGCCATTTTGCAATACATTTGTGCACACATGAAGACCGCAATTTGGCACAGGGACAATGCCATGTGTATAATTTTGAGTAATACACAACCAATACACGTCCCAACCGGCTGTAATAGGAGACACTGGGTTCAAATACTTAAATAAACTTCTTTGTTTCAGGGGTGCCAATCGAAGTTTGAACAGAGAGTGAATGCAATTGCTGTTGGCAAGCTGCTGCCGTTTAAGGCATATCTTCTTTTCATTACTAAACCACTTTGCTTTTACCATTTCAGTTAAAATCTCCTCTTTCAGGAGACTAGTTCTGTGCAGTAAGTTACAGATGTATTTCATCATGTGGTCAATGGATCATGTGTTTGCACTGATATGATGACAGCCCACTCCTCTGTGCAACTTCCATGTTGACCTGACATTCATGTGATTCACAGATGACCTTATGGTGTTCTACCCATGTATTGAGCTGAATATGAAGAGGAACACTGTGACCCTTGGTAACTTTAAGGACTTTAAATATGCCATTTGTCCTGTCGATGCACTGGCTTGCAAGATGGAATGTGGCATTAATGTCCTGTATTGGCTGTTCTGTGTGTTTGCGGTCAATGTGTTTTTTAAAGTTTTTTTTATTAATGAGAATATTATAAACTGGGCTTTTTTTATCACAGGCTGCACTCGAACACTTCTTGAGGAGAATGCAGCAGTGGCTGGAGATGGTGTGCTCAGCGCTGAATTGGCTGGAGATGGAAGGGGTTTGTTTTTGCAAACCTGAAGATGCTTCTCAAAATCCTTTGTCCTTAAAACTGTAGTATCACAGTATGGGCAGTGGTGATGCAGTGCTGCTCTACATCCCAGTCCACATCTGTGTATAGTGAAGCCCAAAAAAATAAATGAGTATACTGGTAAACTATTATGCTATAATATACTGGGTGTACATATATTAAACAAATAACTCAAGATATTCATACCTCCATAGACAACTGCCTTGATGAAGTAGATTTGAACATGACTTTTTAATTTGCCTTTTTTAGCTGGTTTAAATACACTGGCCGAGCAAAAAGGTCAGTGGTAATAACTGCAACACTCTTTACACTGCTCCAGCAGAGGTAAAGAGTCCCCCCTCTAAATCGTTATATGTCTCTACAAGAGCTGAATGCACTCTCAACATTTCTATCTGGTTTAATATTTTATTTATTACTTTTCTTAATGCTATATTCTATATCCTGTTGGATGCTGCACAAGTAAATGAGTTTGCAGTGGTCTCATTCTCAAGGTTCATAATAACATCAAGAACAGGATGTTTGTAGAATAACACCAGCTGTGTGTTTCTAGTCAGACAAAGTTAGATGGAGATAAATTGACCTCTAGACACAGTTCTAAAGAGAGTTAGAATGGGCATCTGAAAAAAAAACTGTCTTTCTCTCTACAATAAACTCATTTTATAAAAAAAAATCACTTCGTCTCATACCTGCTGTTCGTCCCCTCTGACATCCAAGTCTGCAAAAGAGTTAGCTCTATCTGTTCTGGCGAACAATATGAAACAACAATATGGTATGATTTAATCAATAACAAGATAGTATAGTATAGTATCAGATCTATCATATGGTGTTGTCGGCTGTAACTAAGGGGGCTAAGAAGCATTATAAGTTGATTGCTAAGACAATGGGACTAAAATTGTTTTCAGACATGAGGTGCAAAGGGACACCTGCCTCTCCTTATCTTGGTTTTCGAGTCTTGTGGCAGGATCATGTCAGTCCCATGTGTTTTGTGTGGAGAAAGAGCATTGTTTTATGTTTTTCACGCCATGTTCTCTCTCCGGTGTCGCATCCTTTAGCCACGCCCCCTTGTTTCCCTGTTAGTGGCGCATTAGTGTTGAGTCCTGTCACCGTCCCTGAACCATCTTCCCCTTAGTGTTTCATTCCCTTCATCTGCCCCGTGCAATCTGTAGCGCGTGTCAGGTCTGATGTGTCACACTTGTATAAGGTTCAATATTGTTTCGATATGGGCCACTGATCAGAAGGTAAGGAACGACTACTGGAGAGAGGGAGGCAACACAGCAGGTAGGTGAAAATTCAGAACTTTTTTTTACTGGTTGAAATCTTGCGTTCTTGAATTTCTTAGCAGCAGTTTGTCTGTAGCATTTAAATTTCAATACTCATTCAGAACATACAATGTATGACAATGCTTATGATCAACTCTCTTTGTTTTGTATTTCAGAAAGTTATTCTCAAGACTCAGACAAATCAGTTCAATTGAAAACAACTGTCAAATACTTTGTATAAAATGAAATAATAAAATAAACTTGTTGAAAACTCAACAGACTCAGTTTTTGTAACCCAACAAAATTGAAAGAAAAAATAAACAATGTTCTCAAAACATTATCACAAATTCAAAACTCAAAATGTCACAGTCTTTTCAGCAAAATGAATAAAATATTCAAGATTCACTGAATTGATTCAGTTATTTTCAGTTCAGATTGAAATGACTCAGATCAAAAGATTTGTTGACTCCTCAGAATCAATTAGTTCAGATCCAATGTCTCTCTTGTCCAAAACTCAAGGAAAAAATATGGAAAAACACAATGATTGGATGAAATACTTTGTCTTCTAAAACACTCGTTTTTCTTTCTTATTCTTTTCCCTTAATTTTCCCATCTTTTTACACATCCTTTAACACTTTTACTCGTAGCCTGGATTATCTGGGTTACACTCTCCCTGCTTTGAAGACATGCAGGTCCCGCTGCATCCTTTAGGCTGCAAAGTCACTGCAGTAGAATTCCCACTACACGTTTTCTGAGGATTATCTCCAAGAGAACAGGGCTCTCCCAATGACACAGTGAAAGCTGCACTTAGCCCCTGCAGTAATGACTGCACAACCAGAGAAAGGGGATTACCCAACGTGGAGTACTGTAGCTTTCTTGGCGGCTCACAATGCCTTTGTGAGCGTCTCGGAACATCTGGCAAACTCTGGCCAATCCCCATTGAGCGGTCTCGGGGACTCCTCAAATTGGCAGATTCATTCTGTGTCAAGTCATCATTCCATTCATCCTCTCCATTGAGAGTCCCAGATGGGGGTTTATCAGATTTCTGGTTCTGCTGTCCATTCTGCACAGACACATCACTTTAGACATCAGATCCTGTAGGGTCTTTTAACTGCAATCTCTCCTCTTCAGGTTCATCACACAGACATCCGTCTTCATCATCAGGTAGGTCAGGCAAGTTCCCTTGTGACTCCATTGAGGTAGAAAGCCCGATGTCTGTACTAATTGCAGTTCTCATTTCAGGAGTAATTTCTGGATTTTTTTAAACTACAGTTTCCTCAGATTTATCTTCCTTTTGCAGAAATCCACAGGGTAATAGCATGTCACGGTGCAACGTACGGAGCGGCCCATCCTTGTTCTCAGGTTGAACAGTATAGACTGGTAAGTCGCCAGCTTTCTTGATCACGACGTAAACTTCTTTCTCCCACTTATCTGCCAATTTATTCTTTCCTCTTAGTCTGACATTCCTCACCAGCACGCAATTGCCAACCTCAAGGAATGAAGCAACCACTCGCTCATCAAATCTCCGCTTATTGCGCACAGCTACTTTTGCAGCATTCTCTCTTGCTACCCTGTAGCTCTCCTTCAGTCGATCCTTCAAATTCCTCACATAGCTCGAGTGAGACTAAAGCCAGATCGACTGGTAGTCGGGGTTGCCTCCCGAACATTAACTCATATGGTGAGATCCCAGTTGAGTCATTACGAGTACAGTTGTACGCGTAGACTAACGGCTTCACAAAACTCTTCCAGCAGGTCTTTCCTTTATCATCCAGGGTCCCCAACATCTGAAGCAACGTCCTGTTGAAACGCTCCACGGGGTTGCCGCGAGGGTGATAAGGTGTCGTTCTCACTTTACATATTCCTGCTATTGTACACAGCTCCTTAATCAGTTTTGATTCAAAGTCGGGCCCCTGATCACTGTGGAGTTTCTCCGGAAATCCGTAATGTACTAGGAAGTTATCCCACAGGCATTTGGCCACGGTTTCAGCTTTCTGGTTCGCTACAGCGTACCTGGTGAAACGTACCACTCCGATCAGGTTCAAGCGATAGAAAGTCTATGCAGACTAGCTCAAGTGGTCTGCCTGTCACTATATTCACCAGGGGTGCAGCTCGTTCAGGGGGAGTCTTCCTCCTCACACAGCGCTCACAGGTCTTTATTTTCTCTTCCACAGTTGTCGCCATCCTTGGCCAGTAGAATCGAGATCTAGCGAGGTCCAGAGTTCTCTCGATCCCTAGATGGCCCATGTCATTGTGCAAGCTCGTTAGCACAGTCTCTGGGAGATCCACAGGTAAAGCCAACTGATATAGCACACTTCCTCGGTCCTGCCTCCTTCTGAACAAGATTCCGTTCCTAAACTCGAATCTGTTCCACTCTCTTAGCCATAAGGACACTTCCACAGGTTCTACTTTCCCAACTGGTTTCTTGCCAGACTCAAGATATTCGATAACTTCTTTGAGTTCTGGATCAGCTCTTCGGTGTTCCTTAAGCTCCTCTTCAGACATTCGGGGAAGAACTGGAAGACCATGGGCGTCCTCTTGCTGGAACTCTTGGGGTATTGCACCAACACCGAGAGACAGCGACTCAAAGACGGTAGGTTGGGAGTATGACATGTCAGGATCAATACAGCTCTGATACACTTGGTGTCTTTCGCAAAGAGCTTTCACTGCTGCTGGCAGTATCGTTGGTTGATCTGATTCTGCTAAATGGTGAATTGCTTGATTCTTTCACATTCTATTTGAGAGACTAAGTCTTCCAGAGGCATGTCATGAGGACGTGAATCTTGAAGTTAAACGTCGACAGGCTGGACATCCATCTATAGCTGGTCGCATCGAGCTTCGCAGTTGTCAGAATATAGGTGAGCGGGTTGCTGTCCGTTATCGCAGTGAACTCTCCTCCATACAGATAATCACTGAATTTGGTCGTAACTGCCCACATGAGCGCGAGGAACTCTAGTTTATGCGCTGGATATCTCGTTTCACTCTTGGTTAAGCCTCTGCTGGCGAAGGCGATCACTCTCATTCGACCTTCTTGCAGCCCCAAGTCCGGTGGTGCTCGCATCCGTAGTAAGCACATATGGAAGGCTGGGATCTGCAAATCCGAGGACTGGGGCTGAAGTCAACTTCTCGATGATAGTGTTAAAGGCTCTGTGGCATTCCTCAGTCCATCGATCTCCAAATGGCTTTCTAGGATCTCGGTACTGTGTACTTTCCTTTGGGCTTCGTCTCTGGTTTTTCTGCAGAGGGGGGTAACCAACAGTAAGGTCGTTTAGAGGTCTTGTTATCTTGGAAAAGTCTTGGACGAACCTGCTGTAGTATCCAGCGAACCCGAGAAAAGACTTGAGCTCTTTTAGGATTCTAGGCCTTGGCCAGGTCTTGAGGGCTTCAATTTTGGATGGATCTGTTTCGACACCATTCTCAGACACTATGTGGCCCAGATATCGGACTGACTTTTGGAAAAACTTATTTTTCCAAATTTTGGAGAAATCTTCAGTCCGTAATCTCTCAGCCATTCTAGAACTTGAAGGAGTCTGGCTTCATGTTCTTCAAGGGTCTTAGAAAAGACTATAAGGTCGTCAATGAAAATAGCACTTCTCTCCTGTTCAGATCGCCTATGCACTGCTCCATTAATCTTTGAAAGGTGCTTGGTGCATTTGTGATCCCTTGTGGCATTCGGTTGAACTCCCAGAACCCCAATGGACATACGAACGCCGTCTTCTGTTTGTCAGCCTCCTCCATCTCAATTTGGTAGAAACCCGATTTCAAGTCAAGAACTGAAAACCACTTGGATCCAGTTAGAACAGAAAAGGCTTCTTCCAGATTCGGCAGAGCATACGCATCCTTTATAGTTTGGGAATTCAACTTTCTGAAGTCGAAACACAAGTGCACATTGTTGTTCTTCTTCCTCACGACTACTATTGGGGAAGCGAATGGGGATTCAGATTGTCTTATGACACCGGCATCGAGGAGCTCTTTGAGGTGTCTTCTTACTGCATCCACATCTTGCGGGTGGATAGGTCTAGCACGCTGCTTGAAGGGTGTCTTGTCACTAAGATTGATACGGTGTTTCACCTTATCAGTGTGGCCGTAATCTAGCTCGTGCAGTGCAAAAACATCTGGCATGGAGTTCACTAGATCCGTTATCCGCTCCTTCCATTCACATGACAAGGGAGAGTCACCGAAGTCAGGAACAATCTTGACTTGTAAAGGATTCGCAGCTTTGCACTCAGGGATACTCATGGGGTGTCTTCCTTCAATCACATGCTGGATGGCATGTACTTCGGCCAGTACTGCTCTTGGAGGGATTATTAAATCATTCTGCGTCTCGTTCTTCAGCACTACTGGTATCTGGACAATGCGCTTTGGAGGTAAGGAGTGCAGACTATTATCCACTAGCAGTCCGCCAGGGCAAGGAAGATGATGTTGACGGTTCCACTGCCACCCAAGTCTCTGTCAGCGGCCCAATGATGTTGACATAACCATCGAGAACTACGGTACTTCCAGCTGTTACAACTTCAGACATACTTCCTTTCACTTTTACTTGACCCAAAACACTCGTACTAGCTCGTCGTCATCTTGCTTCAAGGACTCTTATCACAGCTCGATACCCATGGCAATATGACTTAACTTTGGGCATGGTCGCTTGTGCATGATCAGCATACAGGACGTCCAACGTGTTGGTGCCAATGAGGATTTGAGGTGCATATGTCAGATCTGGGACCACTAGGGCCAACGTTGGAACTTCAGCTTCAGTTCCTAGGAACTCCTGAGGAAACTTCAGAGTTAATTCGACATATCCTAGATAGGGAACGGCCTGTCCATTTGCTCCTTCCACTTCTAACAGGTGGTTCAACGGTTGCATGGGATGCTATGACAAGTGACTATTGTAGAAAGACAGGGGGATTGTCGTTACCTGAGATCCTGTGTCCAACAAGCAGTTCATTTTTTTTCCTTCAACTTTAATTTGTGCGGTGCATTTCGTTCCTACCAGTCCAGCTGGTAACTTCAGGGAGCTTCTGGTGTCGGCTTGCTTGTCAAATGCTTGTTGATGCTTAGGGCATTGTTCATTTCTCTCAGTCTCCGTCAGCCCTGCGACTGAGACTGACTTTAATTTAAAGACTCTGTGGCAAGTCCTTGTTGAAAATCCCACTCAGCCTGCCTTTCTCTTAACTTCCTTCTCTTTTCTTCAACTCTAGATGGATTTGGGGGATTTTCGCAGTTGATGGCTAGGTGGCCGTCATCCCCACAGCGGAAACAATACCATGGCCGAGGCCGATTTGTTCTAATCTCAGTGTACTTTGGTCTTGCATATCTGTCTTTGCTGCTTTCCACGGCGCCATGTTTACTCAGGTTCTCTCTCTGACTGAGGGATCTTTCAGACTGGTATCTCTGCACTCCAGAAACAGCCACTTGGGCTTTAAGCCCCGCTATCTGTTCTTTCAGTTCCTGCAGATCACTCATCCCTGCTTGCTCTCTAACTTCCTGATGGCTGCAACTTGGCTTTGGAGGGCTGCGACCTCTTCCTTCAGAATGCCTACTTCAAACATTTCAGGGAGTTTCACTTTACTCTTCTGCTTAGAGGCTTTCAGCTTGGGAGCAGCAAGAGCTGGAGAATCAGTGTCTTCCTCTGATGTGTTGCAATAAGCAGACTGTTGGTGTAATACACAGTTTAAAGGGAACTGATGGGTGCTTACTCATACCCAGATGTTTCCTCATTCTCTCCTCCTTTGATATTTGCTTATCTTCCGCTGTACGGCTGAGTATGGCTAATTCAGCAAAAGGAGGTGGGTCTGCTTTTCTCTTTTCAAGCTGCAGATCAGCTATCAGGGCATTTTCACAGCAGCCACGGCAGAACTGCCTCAACAGACAACGGTCTCGTTCACTCTCTGCGACTCCGCTCCGTCTGATGGCAGCACTCAGAATTACATGCAATCTGTGAAGGTAGGCAGCTGACTTTTCACCAGGATTCTGCAGGGTGCTTATAAGCTTGGTTAATAATTAGTCTCCGTCCTCCACCGACCCATAGATGGACTCCAGCAGCCTTAGACACTCTGACGATGGAGCGTTCGGGTTCACATGCTTGATTATGTCTGAAGCAGGCGGTAACAAGGCGGTCCAGAATTTTCTGCGTCTTATGTGACTCAAGAAGGGATGGATCATTCAGGAAATGGTCAACACTTGCCTTCCAGGTGTCGAATTCAGGCTCGTTGTTTGGACGAGGGCTCCTCCCAGAGAAAGCTTTCAGGCAGAATGGAGCTCTGTGTGGGGACACGGGATCACTCGTCCTCACAATATGTTCCATCACTATTCTCTGGATGCCTGAAGGGTTCATAGCAGACATGGGAAGATTCACTGATACAGTCTCAGCAGAGTTGTCATCTGCATTGTTCGAAAAGTGAGGCGACGCTGCGCCCATGTTCACCTTGACTGGGTTTTTTAGGCTCTATTCTCAGTTCAGAGGGTGACTTAAATCCTTCCAATCGTGAAGGAGTGCTAGTCGCACTTGTCAAGGGGCTTGTCTCTAGAGGGCCTTGCTCTTGCCCAGGTCCTTGACTGGGTTTTTTAGGCTCTATTCTCAGTTCAGAGGGTGACTTAAATCCTTCCAATCGTGAAGGAGTGCTAGTCGCACTTGTCAAGGGGCTTGTCTCTAGAGGGCCTTGCTCTTGCCCAGGTCCTGCTCTACATGACGCATCGGCTTGAGCTTTCACTCCACTAACCTTGACCAATTCTCGTTGGAGAACAAGTCAAGTCAAGTCAAGTCAGCTTTATTTATATAGCGCTTTTTACAATTTTCATTGTTACAAAGCAGCTGTACAAGAAAAAATGACTATAAGTAAAACATAAAAGGTTATGGAATTCAAAACACAGGTCAAATATCAGACACACAATAAATTCCTATATGCAGTGTTAATTAAATAGAGGGTTAAGGGTTTCTCTTAGGGTTTCTCCATTGGCGCTTGCTATTGCTTGTAGTTTCTCCAAGCACTCAGCGGTGGTGCTACTAGTGGTGGGGGTGTAAACCGTCCCCAGAGCACGCACATGGGACACAGTATCTGCATCAGCAGGGCTCACTAAGGTTAGAGGCAGCTGGGACTCAAGATCGCACATGGCTGAACTGTGCGTAAACTCCACTACTGCATTACGATAAAACTCAGATTGTGGATCGTCAATCAGTAGATTGCGTCGTATGGAGCCAAGTCTCATGAGGCATGTTTCTAGTTCTCGATCTGATTCAGTCAGTGTAATGCCACTAACAATTACTGCATTTTGCACATTAACGCCTTCCCGCTCCACAACATCCATCTCTGTCAGATTCACTGTACGTACTTGTATCGATGATTATTCATCTCAGTCACTGCTGTGCCCTCGCTCCTGGCTGGCTCGCCAAATTTCGTGTAGCGCGTGTCAGGTCTGATGTGTCACACTTGTATAAGGTTCAATATTGTTCGATATGGGCCACTGATCAGAAGGTAAGGAACGACTACTGGAGAGAGGGAGGCAGCACAGCAGGTAGGTGAAAATTCAGAACTTTTTTTACTGGTTGAAATCGTGCGTTCATTGAATTTCTCAGTAGCAGTTTGTCTGTAGCATTTAAATTTCAATACTCATTCAGAACATACAATGTATGACAATGCATGGCAATGCTTATGATCAACTCTCTTTGTTTTGTATTTCAGGAAGTTATTCTCAAGACTCAGACAAATCAGTTCAATTGAAAATAACTGTCAAATACTTTGTATAAAATGAAATAATAAAATAAACTTGTTGAAAACTCAACAGACTCAGTTTTTGTAACCCAACAAAATTGAAAGAAAAAATAAACAATGTTCTCAAAACATTATCACAAATTCAAAATGTGACAGTCTTTTCAGCTAAATGAATCAAATATTCAAGATTCACTGAATTGATTCAGTTATTTTCAGTTCAGATTGAAATGACTCAGATCAAAAGATCTGTTGACTCATCAGATCCAATGTCTCTCTTGTCCAAACTCAAGGAAAAAATATGGAAAAAACAAAGTTTCAGTCCTATTTGTCCAAAAACAAAAGGAAAAGATTTCTCATACCAGTTTGATGAATTCAAGATCAAAGCGCAACAATCAAATTGTCTCCGTGGGTGGCTCGCCTTTTACATAGGCTCATACGCGTCTCACGTGTCCAGGATGGTGATCACAATTTCTCAGAAGAACACATACAAGAAGAAAGGAAGAAACAAAAAAAAAACCAGCCTTGTAAAAACAAGGCAAAACAATAATTAATCTTCCATTCAAACATTTTCATCAACAAATATCATATATACACATTTTAAACAAACATATTGACTCAATATCTTGACACTTCTACATGACATTATCACTCGTCATTGACTCATTTGCATCTTCACATGCGGTTAGCTTTAGCCCAGCGTGCAAATTAGCACTAGCTCACACGCTATGCATAAGCGGCCTATATGAACGCTAACATCACATTACTAATTTTTCAACTAAGTCTGCGACAGTTTTCTTGTGAAACGTCAAGTCAATATATGACAAAACAACTCACCAAGGCAAAAATGTCATATCTCATTCAATAAGAGGATACTTTGCGGTGATTTGGTGCTCCATGCATCTACATCAGCTTTTATTCTCAACTCTCTGTCTCGTCTCCTTCTCACTTCGTCGTCAGCTCTTCAAAGTTATCACTTTTACTCATAAACATAATCTTTTGATTGCATTCAAGTTTCTTTTTCAATATCTATCCTCTGACTCGCTCTCTCTCAACGTCTCTGACTGCCGCAGCGTCGCGGGCGCAATCTCAGTGCGCTGCTACCATTGGCTCGTTAGAGTGTCAATCATGCAGCACGATCAATGATTGGATGAAACACTTTCTCTTCTAAAACACTCGTTTTTCTCTCTTATTCTTTTTCCTTAATTTTCCCATCTTTTTACACATCCTTTAACACTTTTACTCGTAGCCTGGATTATCTGGGTTAGAAATCCTCCTGGTAGCTTTCCCTTAATTTTTAATTCCTGTCACCTGCTGCCACTCTCCCTGTGTTATCGGTCTTCGTTAGTGTTTCCGATCATCTAGTCCCAGTTCCCCTCTGTCCCTTGTCAGTTTATTGTTCACATTTACCCACCTTAGTCTGTCCTGCTGACCCTGTCTTGTTTGGATTACCCGTTTCCTGTTTTTGAGTTTGGTAATTGTAGTTTATTTGTTATCCTAAGGACATCGTTTGTTTTGTCTCCCTTGTGGGAAGTTTTCCTTTGCACCTTTGTCTTGTTCTTGTTTTCCCCTCTGAGGGTTTTTGGTTTGAGTAAAGCCTTGTTATTGAACACACGCCTGCCTGTGGTTGGGTTCTGTCCTAAACCATGACTCCATGTGCATTTACATGCGATTTAGTTACTGGTCTTGTCAGTGTTGTTATACAGCCTGCTCTCCATTTTATGTTAAAGAAGCCGATGTTAAAGAAGTTTTGATAGAGGAATTGAATGGGTTTTGAGTTTAATTCTTTTGCTAGAGGAAGTGAATGGGTTTTGCCGCTTGTGAAACAACTCAAGAGTCCTTAAAACTTAGTCCTGCTGAACTTGTTTTTGCATTCTGTTTGAGGGTGTTAAAGGTTCTCGAAGAACAATTGCTTTTACTTTTGTGTCCAAAAGTGAATGTCCTGACCTACAGTATGTAATCTGGTTTTGTGGTCTTATACATGAGGCATTTTCTCACGCAAAAGACTGCCTCTAAAAAACTCAAAAAGACATGAAGCAACACTGATGAAAAGGAGGTTTTTCGCTCCTTTGCAGTCTGTGATGGGGTCCTTGTGTTACTCCCCATAGCAGGCTCTGCTTTGTCTGCTCAGTTAACTGGCCATTACTAGGTATTGGGGAAGTTAAATGAGACTGACTTCGTCAATGAAACGCCCAACAGGAAAAGGCAAAGCGTGTCTGCCATATCAATATGCTGGAAGCCTCCCATGCACCATCTGCAAAACCAGAAACTTCTGGCTCTGAGGCAACACCATCCTTGCTGAAACAGACGCAGCTGTGTTGTAATGCTGTGTTTCTCATATCTAGCCCGCGAGCGCCATTTTCCTAATGAGTTTAGCCCCAACTCTAATAAAAAATATATATTTTCCAGGAATACTAAGGTTCAACTTAATCTGGCGCGATTCAAGTGTTGACTGCTCTTTGTGCTTTTGAATCGGAGATATGCATGTAATCTGCACAGGCCTGAATTAAGTTTTAACACACCTATACCTGGAGATGTTGATTAGCTTGTTCAGGTGTGTTTTATCACAGTTAGGGCTAAATACGGCAAGAAAATGGATCTTGCCGGACGAAGTTGAGAACCACGGATGTAAAGCTAAAGGATGACCCTTTTATTTACTCTTGTTTATCTAACTCTGAAATCTTGCTTGAATTCTCTTCTAGTTTTTTCGTCTGCCTGGAAATTAGAAACAGGATCTAATTAAACTCATTGTGAGTTTTCCTCACATATTTGGTGATGTACTTGCACAGACTAGTGTGCTCTACCATGATATTGATGTAAGTGGTGCAACTCGCATTAAACAGCACGACTATAGATAGTAAGCTGCAAAAATAGTTTTAATTAAGTAGGAGGTTGGTTACTTGCTAAAAGAAGATTTAGTTCAGCCTAGTGTCAGCCCTTGAAGTTCTCCATGTATTCTCAAAAGCTGATGGTGGTATTTGATTTTGTACAGATTACCTTCAAGTTAACTCTGTGACTGTACCAGACTGTTTTCCTTTACCAAGAATAAAGGACTTTATTGATAATGTGGGTTCTGCTAGGTTTATCAGTAAGCTGGACATGCCTAATACCTTTGACACCTAGAGCATCTGAGATCTCTGCTTTTGTTATCCCTTATAAATCAGCTCGGGATTCTTGCTGGAGGGCAAAGGGAGGGGCTGTCACCTATGAATACTACATAAATTCTTTGTGCAGGAGAAAGGAGCCCCTTTTCTCTGCACCATGCTCATTGCTTATGATGCAGATTAAATGACAATACAATACTTTGCAAAGAACCTCATGCCACTCTGTGTGTTGGGTTTCTCTGGGCTGACTCAACTAGTTTAAGTAATAAGAAAATTCCACAACAATTTGGTGACGAGGATGGGATCACAAGGCTGAGAACGGACTGGGGTTGACTGATCATCCTGGACATAGCAAATCCAGCTCTAACCCCATACAGGGACGAGAGAACTCTACTCCGGACTCCAAGCTTTTGATCCCAAAAGAACTCAGTGCAAGGCACAAAAGTGAAAAACGGTGAGTCGAGATACATTTCTAAACAGTCTGTAGAGCAGGGACTACTCTGAAATAGAAAGTAAATTTCTAAACAGTCTGTAGAGCAGGGACTTCTCTGATTTAGTAGTTTTTTAAACCGTCTGTAGAGCAGGGACTTCTCTGATTTAGTAGATTTCTAAACAGTCTGTAGAGCAGGGACTACTATGAAATAAAAAGTAAAAATGGGGCAAGGGAGAACCCATATGAATATGGATAAACCAACATACAGAGAAACGAGGAAGAGGTATGCAACGGGAAGTTTACAAGGGGTACCCTATTTAAAAGAAAAAGCAAATTTCCCAGAAAACTCAACACATTCAGTCCCACAAAATTTGAGAAGAGTGTCAAATTTCAACACAGCTTTTTCATGTCTGACTGCTGCCCGATTAATTTACTGGGCAGAGTCATAATGTGTATGATGACAGAATGAGAATGATACCAACATAACCCGAGTGCAGCGCTCGTACAGCTTTTGATGTAGAGAATGTATTGCCTCACAAAGTCGATTGCAGCGGTGTGGGGAGATGCAGGTGTTTTTGCTGAGAAATGTGTGCACGCCATAGAATGGGTTCAAAGGGATGACGTGCAATATTGAAATTTGTTGCACGCCCATGGTGAGAATCATGCATGTCTATCAGTGAGGCAGGTTAAGAGACACTACGGACACAAGACCGCTGATGTAAACAACCCCGGAGGGGAATTTTATTAGAACAAGTGTAGAAAACCCGGGGAGCTTGTGATCAGGAATCGTCCGGTCCGTAACTGTGAAAATAGTTCCTTTTCCCTTGGTCGTGTTTCCTCACTGGACGCTTCAGCCTGGTCCGTCCACTCCAGGGTCTCCGGTAGCCCTTTCTTCATCAGGTCTGTCAGGGGGCTGGTGTAGCGTCTGGTCGGATCAAAGGCCAACACATAGGATCATAAAATGTAAATGGCCGAGCTATCACCTATCTGGACTGACCAGGGGACATTCCGACACTCTCCCTGAGCTTCAAAGGCATTCTCGGGGGGGGGGTCCCGAATGCGTCCTAAGGTGACAAAAGCCATGTGGCACCAGGAACAGAGAGAGATTCAAAGTCTACCAAAGAATGTCTCTTTCTCCCCTCTTGCCACCTTAGAAAGACTTAAAGTGTAAATAATTGTTTCTACCGTTTATGTTTGTTCCCATGATATGCTAACCTAACCATAATATCAAAGGCATAGTTGTTACACCGTAACTAGGCTCATAATCGTGTTCTTGTAAATGTTCTAATAACCCTATCATGTTTCATACATAAAGGTTCCCCTTTTCCTTCTTTAGATGATGGTGTATAGCACAGTCATGTATTGTATACCATACTCGTTTTATTTTCATCTAAGAATATTACAGCGCCAAAACTTTCAGGCGACCATAAATGCAAATGAGCTGTTGAGCCGGACAAAGGAACATTTCCCGCTCAAAAATCAGCTCACTACATTGGATCGCCCACTCGGGAGGGGCGTGACGCCCTCAGGGTTAAAACATCTGTGCACGGAAGAAAATGCGCTCGTTGCTGTTCGTTGCAATATCTCGAGACCTGTCTCCTCCCTGGAGACAGCCCTTTTCCGGCAGTTTGCTTCGGCTAAGTTCGTACTTCCTTCGGCAGCCAATCCGGTTCTCAGGGAGACTCACCGCTCGCTTTAAACGCATCAGGACTTCCATCAGCGCAGACCAGAACATGTCCCAGCACATCTAAAAGCCAATGCAAGTATCTGGTCTATTTATAAATAGCTGCGCATAAGTTTTACCCCTTTCAATAAGGAGATTGTCCTTGATGGTTTATGCAAATGTGAATTGCTGATGTAATACTGCCACTCCTACTTTGTCTATTACTTTCATTCTTTACTGCTTTTACGTTCCATGAGTGTTTGTCTAATTGTTCATCATTGTTTAGTTAGTTGGTTTATTTCCCCTTTGTCTCGTGTTTATTAAAATCCCAAAAAGTACATTTGAACTGAATCTGTTATTTGCACCACATGCTCGAAGTCAATGAAACTAAGATATTAACGTTACCTACGCTTTAGCATATTACTATTTCAGTGATATAAACTGTACGAACCTAGGAAGTATTAATTTGTCCTGATCAGAAAATTAAGACTATTTAGACGTTCGTAAGGCAGTAATCCCTTTTTTAGAATTGAGTGGGAAGTCTATAACTATAGTTTGCAGGACAAACGAAATAGTCAGATAACTTAAACAATTCTATAGAGGTTACTTGTACTAAATTAAACATTTTTCCTTATCGGGAAAATTGAGATTTAATATGAACGACCAGCAGATTATATTCATAAATCAATGAATATTCAATCCATTTGAGTTTGATTTTTCCCCAAGACTCATTGTCGCTACACTGGCTATCGAGGAGAAATGTGGAATGAAACAGTGATAGTAGCCCGCCAACCCTAGGAATGCACGCACCTGGGTCAAGGTGGTCGGACGAGTCGCTGACCGCACGGTCTCTATCTTCTTTCCCTGGGTTTTGATGAGTCCCCGACCGATCTGGTACCCCAGGTACTTGGCTTCCATCAGACCCAGGTGGCACTTCTTTGGGTTAGCTGTGAGTCCAGCCCGCCGTAGCTCGTAGAACACCCTCCGGAGTCGGTCCAGGTGTTCCTCACAGCTCTCGGAGTACACCACCACATTGTCGATATAGGCCGCCGCGTAGTTCTGGTGGGGTCGTAACACGATGTTCATCATCCTCTGAAACGTTGCAGGTGCTCCGTGCAGGCCGAATGGTAGGACTCAGTAATGCAAGTGGCCACTGGGGGTGCTGAAGGCAGTCTTTTCTTTGGCCCCGGCCGATATGGATACCTGCCAGTAGTCAAGTCAAGTCAGCTTTATTTATATAGCGCTTTTTACAATTTTCATTGTTACAAAGCAGCTGTACAAGAAAACATTGACTATAAGTAAAACAAAAAAGGTTATGGAAGTCAAAACTCAATAATAACAATAAATTCCTATATGCAGTGTTAATTAAATAAGACTATCAAATTCTAGCAGCCCCCCCGGCCAGGCAAACAGTGCAAAACAGTATGCAAACGGTGGCGAGGAACCCAAAACTCCATTGGAGGAGAAAAAAAACCTCAGAGGGAGACCGGGCCTAACCAGGGGATACCAGTTCCCCTCTGGCAAAAACTGCAGCCTCTGCACAAGCTCGACAGTGCTTGCACAACAAGGCAAAATAAAAAACAACGGTTAGATTTAAAATTATCATTAATAATCTAATAGCGACTGAAGTTTTGTAGAGCTGCCACGTCCTTCGTCCAGCATTTGTCAGGTCTGGGAATGGATTGCGCCCTGCCCGCTCCGGTAACCTTGGACTGCGTCCTGCCGCTCTGGTAACCTTGGAACAATGAGACAAGACTGGCTGAGAGTAGAGTACTGTTCTGCACTCTTTGATGCATCAAATGCATCAGTTGTTATTGGAAGTGTCCCTGGTTCCGGTTGATCTAACTAGTTCTTTGAAATATATATATTCTGATAGTCTAGTGTATGCAAGAGTAAAAAGATGCGTCTTTAGTCTAGATTTAAACTGACAGAGTGTGTCTGCCTCCCGGACAGTGCAGGGAAGACTGTTCCAAAGTTTAGGCGCTAGATAGGAAAATGATCTGCCGCCTGCACTTGATTTTGAAATTCTAGGTATTACCAACTGACCTGACACCTGAGAGTGTAGTGCACGTGATGGACTATAATACGTTAGAAGTTCTCTCAAGTAGTGAGGAGCTAAACCATGCAAGGCTTTATAGGTAATAAGCAAGAGTTTAAAGTTAATGCGATGCTTTACAGGTAACCAGTGCAAGGTTGACAGAACCGGGCTAATATGCTCATACTTTTTTGTACGCGTAACAACTCGAGCTGCCGCATTTTGGACCAGTTGGAGTTTTTGTAATAGGCCTGCAGGGCAACCACCTAATAGTGCATTACAGTAATCTAGTCTTGATGTCATAAAGGCATGTATAAGCTTCTCTGCATCTGATGGTGACAGCATATGACGTAGTTTAGATATATTTTTAAGATGGAAAAACGCAATTTTACAGGTGTTGGCGACCTTGTTCTCAAATGACAGAGTACTATTGAATATAAAGCCAAGATTCTTAGCTAAAGATGAGGGTTTTATGGAACATCCATCAATAGTTAAGCAGTATTCTTGGTTGTTACGTAGGGCGGTTTTCGGTCCGATAAGTAACACTTCAGTTTTGTCCGAGTTCAGTAATCAAAAATTGCTACTCATCCACTTTTTTATATCGACTATGCATTCCACTATTTGATGGAATTGCTGTGTTTCATGAGGCTTCGAGGAAATATAAAGTTGCGTATCATCAATATAACAGTGAAAGCTTACTCCGTGTCGCTTTATTATATCTCCTAGAGGTAGCATGTATAATGCGAAGAGCATAGGCCCTAAGACTGAGCCCTGTGGTACACCGTACTGGACTTTCGATTTGCGTGATACCTCATTGTTTATTGCTACATATTGAAAACAGTCGCATAAATAAGATCTAAGCCATTTCAAAGCTATTTCCTTAATACCGACATCATTTTCGAGTCTATGTAGGAGCATGCTGTGGTCAATGGTGTCGAATGCAGCACTAAGATCTAGCAGCACCAATAAGGAGATACAACCTCGGTCGGACGCCATAAGCAGATCATTTGTAACTCTAATCAGAGCAGTCTCTGTACTGTGATGTGCTCTAAATCCAGACTGGAAATCTTCATTAATCTCATTCCTTTGGAGGAAGGAGCAAATTTGAATTGAGACTACTTTTTCCAGAACTTTAGATAAGAAAGGTAGATTTGAAATAGGTCTGTAGTTAACTAGTTCCCCTGGGTCCAGATGGGTTTTTTTTGACAAGGGGCCTTCTAACAGCCACCTTATATGCTTTAGGCATATGTCCTAATGTCAGAGATGAGTTAATAATGCTAAGTAGAGGATCTATAATTTCTGGGAGCATCTCTTTCAGTAGATTTGTAGGTATAGGGTCTAACATGCATGAAGTTGATTTAGATGATCTAATGATTTTAGAGAGTTCATCGTGATCTATAGTAGAAAATAAACGTAATTTCTCCTTAGAGGCGCTGTAGTTAGTCGTTTGTTCAGCGGGATTCACTTCTGCTTGCATAGTTATAATTTTTTCTCTAATATCTTGGATTTTCTTTTTGTGAAATAGTTCATAAAATCATCACTGCTATGCTGGTATACAGAATCAGAAGTCGCTGACGATTTATTTTTGGTTAATTTAGCCACTGTATCAAATAAAAACCTAGGGTTATGCTGGTTTTCTTCTATTAGTGATGAAAGGTAGGCAGATCTCGACGTTTTAGGGCTTTCCTGTATTTTTTAATACTATCCTTCTAGGCAATACGAAATACCTCTAATTTAGTTTTCTTAAAGTCGCGCTCCATTTTTCGTGCCGCTTTCTTTAGAGCCTGAGTGAGTTCATTTTTCCACGGTGTCGGTCTGTCATTTTTAATCTTCATTAAGCGCAGAGGAGCAACTATGTCTAGCGTTTCCGAGAAGGTGGCATTAATATTTTCAATGGTAAAGTCAAGATCTTCAACGTTATTACTCATGCTAGAGATTTGAGACAATTCAGGCAAATTATCAAGAAATGCATCTTTTGTAGTCGAAGTTAATGTTCTACAATATTTGTAACTTGGAGTTTGATTTGCCACCATTGGGTAGTGAAGCAAGCATGATACCAGATAATGATCCGAAATGTCTTCGCTCTGCTGAAGGATTTTTACATCGCCCACGTTTATACCTTAAGACAATATTAAATCTAAAGTATGATTACGAAGGTGAGTAGGTCCCGACACATGTTGACTAACGCCCATGGAGTTAAGAGTGTCTTTAAAAGCCATTCCTAAAGCATCTGTATCATTATCTACATGAATGTTAAAGTCACCAACAACAACGACTCTGTCTGCAGCCAGTACTAGTTCTGATAAGAACCCACCAAATTCTTTAATAAAATCTGTGTGGTGCCCTGGAGGCCTATATACAATAGCCAGAATAAATTTTAAAGATGTTTTTGTCCTTATTATTAGGTATTGATGCCTCAAATACCATGACTTCAAAAGAATTGTATTTAGGATTAGACTTCTGGGAAATGCTAAAAGAGTTACGGTAAAGTGCAGCAACACCTCCCCCTCTGCCTTTTAGGTGAGGCTCATGTTTATAATAATAATCTTGGGGGACAGACTCATTTAAAGCAATATAATCATCTGGCTTTAGCCATGTTTCTGTTAGACAGAGCATGTCTATTTTATGATCTGTTATCATATCGTTAACAAAAAGTGCTTTATTAGAGAGAGATCTAATATTTAGCAATCCGAGTCGAAACAGTTGATTATCTGTATTATGTTCATGTTTAGTTAGTTTAACGTTAATTAAATTACCTTTGAGAGGTTTACGCATTATTTTATGTTTGCTAATCCGGGGGACAGACACAGTCTCTATTTTATGATGTTTGGGAGAAAGTATAATCGCATGTTGTGTATTTAGTGTGTTCTGCAACGTGAGACGGCAAGCAGACCGTTGGTTATGCCATTCTGTCTGCTCCCTGACCTGGGCCCCAGTGAGTCAAGTTTTAGCATTAAGACTATGTGCCATATTTCTAGACAGTAGAGAAGCTCCAGCCCAGGAGGGGTGGAGACCATCACTTTTCAACAGGTCAGGTCTGCCCTCAAAACTCTTCCAGTTATTTATAAAACTATATAATTCTGCAGGCACCACTTAGACAACCAGCCGTTAAGATATGATAATCTGCTATGTATCTCATCACCACGATAAGCGGGGAGAGGGCCAGAGAATATTACAGTGTCTGACATCGTGCTTGCGAGCTCACACACCTCTTTAATATTATCTTTTGTGATCTCCGATTGACGGAGTCGAACATCATTTGTGCCGACGTGAATAACAATCTTACTAAATTAACGATTAGCCTTAGCCAGCACATTTAAATTTGACTTGATGTCAGGCGCTCTGTCTCCCGGTAAACATTTGACTATGGTGGCTGGTGCCTCTATGTTAACGTTCCGAACAATAGAATCATCGATAACTAGGGCACTTTCAGCAGGTTTCTCAGTCGGTGCGTCACTGAGCGGGGCAAACCTGTTCGAGACTGTAGTCGGAACGGTTGAGTGATGTTTTGACCTGCGACTACACCGTCTCACAGTCACAAAGCTTCCCAGCTGTGGGGGTTGTTCAATCGGAACCGAACTGTGCGCGCTAATATTTCTCGCATCCAAAGTGTTTTCTAAGCTCCTTACATTCTTCAGAAAAAGGTTGGATGCGAGACTCTAATTCTGAGATCTTCTCTGTCAGCCTAGCTATTTCCCTGCATTTATCGCATTTAAAGCCCTCGCCGCTGACAGAGAAGGCTAAGCTAAACATATGACATGAGGTGCAAGTGACAATAATAAGAGAAGAAGCCATAACTCACCGGGTTTGAAGAGTAATTCCAACTTACCAAGGCTGCTCGGAGATTCTTAGTATATTCGCTTAAGAGAGAAACCGTTTCACACAAGAAAACTAGAAGGCGAGATGATATTTAGCAGTGTAAACAGAAAGCCCGCTAGCACGCTTGTTCTATGCTAACGGCGCTGAGGGTTTTGGTTTAACTGTGTGTTCACATAGAGCGCGAATGAGGCGTCAAGCTCGAGTGATTTACATGATAAGTCAATGCAAAGACGCGATAGACGCGCTTGCGGCGCGAATAGCGCGAATGAGGCGGCGCGAATGACGCGAATAGCGCGAATGGCGCCAATGAGGCGGCGCGAATGACGCGAATGGCGCGAATGACGCGAATAGCGCGAGTTGAAAAATCTGAACTTTGGCGAAAATTCGCGCCGCGTTAACCAATCAGGCGCCTGCTCTAGTAGTGACGTAGACGGCGTAGCGAGCAGAGGCAGAAATAAAAAATGGAGGACAAGCTCATCACAGTGTGCGGACACCCGGACCTATATGATACGTGTTCATAAAAATAGGAATAAAAAGGATCTTGCTTGGAAGAAAGTGAGTGAGGAGGTCGGAGAATCCGGTAAATTGTAAAAACATTTTCGTGAAGCGAATTTCACTCGCGAATGACACGAATAGCGCGAATGACACGAATAGCGCGAATGACGCGAATAGCGCGAATTTCACGCGCGAATGGTGCAAATAGCGCGAATAGCGCGAATGAAGCGAGTAAACACAAAATGTTCAAGCGTCCAACTACTCGCGAATAGCGCGTTTTTGACGCCTCATTCGCGCTCTATGTGAACACACAGTAAGATGTTCAAGTAAATAACCAGGAGATGGTCATTGAGATATCAGGATAAGTTTAGCAACAGCAGTGATAAGTAACAATGTATGCTATGAATAAAATACACTAACATGAAAGAAAGTACAAGTGCAGTGATACAACAAACCGATTCCGCTGCAGTGAGGTGAATCCTCCTACCACGCGCTCTCAGCAAACAGGAAGCAAAATTTTAAGAGGACTTGATCTTAAACACAATACACAATTTAATGCTTGAATGACTCACTAATGTGATTGGTCAGATAGTGTCGTCTGTTGATAGGTTTAGCGCGTGTGTTCCTTTAGTAGCCCTTGGTGAGGTCAGGTGTCGATGTACCGAGCCCTACCAAGACGATCGAGCAGCTCGTCCACCTCGAACGAGGAGACATTGTTGAGCTTTCTGTAGTCATTGCAAAACCGGAGGGTGCCGTCTGGTTTTGGGACCATAACAATCGGGCTGGACCACAGGCTACGGGATGGCTCGATGACCCCTAGTTGGAGCATCCGCTGTACCTCTTCCTCGATAGCCAACCGGCGGGCTTCGGGTACATGGTAGGGCCGTTGCCGTACGACGACTCCAGGCTCTGTTCGGATGTCGTGTTGAATCACGTTGGTCCGACCCGTGTGCTCTGTGAACAAATCCTTGTACTGACAGACCAAGGCCTCAAGCGCGGTCTTCTGGGCCTGCTCCCCCAGGTCCACGACTGGGTCGGCCTCCTGGGCGTATGCAGCCACTTGTTCCCGCAGGGCGTTCCACCTCTTGAGCAGGTTGATATGGTAGACTTTCTCCTCCTTCCTTCATCCCGGCTGACGTATTCGGTAGGTGACTGGTCCCACCTTCTCGACCAAGGAGTATGGGCCCTGCCTCGACGGCAAGAACTTCGAGGTGGCGGTGGGCACGAGGACGAGTACCCACTAGCCAGGTTGTAATTCTCATGCCTGGGCGGGCCGGTTGTATACCCTCTGCTGGCCGCGCTGGGCCTCTGCAAGGTGTTGTCTCACGAGGGTTCTATCACCGTCCGACGGGCCGAACAGCAGCTCGAACGGAGTGAACCCGTTGGAGGCCTGGGGAACTTCCTGGATCCCAAACAGGACATAGGGTAGCAGGAGGTCCCAGTCGCGCCCATCTTCGGCTACCACTCGCCGTAGCATCGTTTGAGGGTTTGATTGAATCGTTCAACCAGTCCGTCCGTCTCTGGATGATAGACTGACGTACGCAGCTGCTTGATCTGAAAAAGCTGGCAGAGGTCCTTTATTAGCCGGGACATGAAGGAAGTGCCTTGGTCCGTCAGGATGGCGCTAGGAATGCCCACCCGGCTGAACATCATGAAAAGCTCCTTGGCGATATTTTTCGTGGTGGCTCTGCGCAAGGGGATGGCTTTGGGGTACCCTAGTGGCGTAGTCCATGACGACCAGGATGTGTTGATGGCCCCGGGTGGACTTCGGCTACGGCCCTACCAGATCCATGCCGATCCGACCGAAGGGTACCTCGATGATGGGCATCGGTATCAGCGGGCTGGGGGGCGGGCGCCGAGGAGATGTCCGCTGGCTTTGGCAGAAGCTCCTCACTTCTGCATCACTCCCTGGCCAGTGGAACCGGTCCTGGAATCTCTGTAGGGTGTTCTGGGCCCCCAGGTGTCCTGCCATCGGTTGGGAGTGAGCCAGTTCGAGGACCGCTTCTGTCTTGGTCCTCGGCACCACCAGGAGATGTTTGACTTCCCTCCGCCGCTTTGCGACACAGTAGAGTAGGCCGTTCTTGACCACTTGCTTCATGAAGTGGTTATCTTTGTTTTCTTTAATATGTTTATAATGTTTTTCTCTATACACGTAATCCCACTCTGCCTTTGCCATCGAGCAGAGGCCAATATGTTTTGTTTGGAATAACAGGCATCACTTTTCGTAAACCATCTCGGGATTCTTGCTGTAGGGCAAAGGGAGGGGGTGTCACGTTTGAATACTACATAAACTCTGTGTGTAGGAGAGAGGAGCGCCTTATCTCTGCACCATGCTCATTGCTTATGATGCAGATTAAACAACAATAAAATACTTTGCAAAGAACCTCATACCTCATGTCAAGTACCGTGTCCATCAGCCGGGACGTCGCTGGTAGGAACAGCTGTGCCAGGTCAACCTGCTGAAAAAGTGGATTGCACCGCCGGAGCAAATGGCTTCCTTTGCAGAAAAGGAATCTTCAGTGGTTCAGATAGAAGAAGAGCTGTCCCTGGTACAGAAGACCGAGCTTAATTCCCTGGTCAGACAGTTTCACAATGTCTTCAGTGAGAAGCCCGGGCAGACTGAGATCATTCATCATGCGATACATATTCCTTCAGGTGTCGTGGTCTGGCAACAGCCCAACCGGGTCCGTGAACCTTGTCGACTACCTATCTAGGAAGATTAATCTTCTGTAATGAAATCCATAAGCTGAATGAGCTTCGATGGGTATCTCATGCAGAGGTGGGTAGTAACCCGATACATTTACTTTGTTACATTTACTTATGTATCGTTTTGGAAAATATGTACTTTTAAAGTTAAATTAAAGGTGGGTACTTTTACTCTTACTTGTGTATATTTCTAATAGAAAAAGTATACTTTTACTTTGTTACACTGCGTGACGTTCCTTCATTCCTTCATTTTTAAATATGCATTATAAAATGCATTGTTTATTTCAAGGTTGTCATCTCTTTTTACGGGCATTCCCGAGTGATTGATTCTTTTGAGTCGATTCTTTCGAAAGCATTAATTGAACATGAATCAGTTCAAATTATTTGTTCAGTTCGCAGCACGATCTGAATCATCTGAAGCAGTGAATTACTTACTCCTCGTATCGTGAAATTTAAGAACACGCAGAACACAAAGAGCGGCTATAAAGTGGCTATGAATCTATATCGATCCAATAAAAACTGCATTAACATAGTCTATTATTCTAAATAAGTGGTAGTTGTGTTGGCTACATTGATATTGGGACTAGATTAAATTTACAGAAATGCTTATATCTTCTGTGTCTGTCTATCTTTAGTCTCTGTGTGTATATTGCTAAAAGATCTGCTTATGATAATAATAATTACAAATATTGATTCAATTTCACATTAAAATATTGCCGTTAATATTAATTTTATGAATAGTAGGGCTACATAATCAGATACAAAGTAACTAGCTACTTGAGTAGTTTTTTTCATTGCATACTTTTTTACTTTTACTCAAGTAATATTTAAAATAGTGACTTTTACTTGAGTAACAATTACTCTAGTTACTTGTACTTTTACTTGAGTAAAGATTTTGGCTACTCTACCCACTTCTGCTCCCATGGGCCAAGTGGATGAGCTTATGGACAGACTCGGAAGAGCCTTGCTTCATATCCACGCTGGACCTGAAGAAAGGATACTGGCAGGTTCTCCTGAGCCCGGAAGAGAAAACTGCCTTCAGCACTCCATCGGGCTACTGGCACTACCATTTGGGATACATGGGGGGCCTGCCATGCTCCAAAGGACGATGGATATCCTTCTACGGCCACACCAGGAATACGCAGCGGCCTATATTGACGATCTGGTCATCCACGACAGATTGCGGAGAGTGCTCAGGGACCTCAGGACGGCGGGGCTAATGGCGAACCCAAAGACGTGCCATCTGGGGTTTGCCGAGGCACAGTACCTGGGATTCTGGATTCGCAGAGGACTAAACAAAAAAGTGGAAGCCATCCAGAACGTGCCGCAAACCACCAACAAGATCCAGGTACATGTCTTTCTGGGGCTGGCGGGGTTACTACCAGTGTTTCATACCAAGTTTCTCTTCCCTAGCCAGTCCCCTGTCCGACCTGACTAAAAAGGGGCAGCCTGAGAAGCGGAGTGGACCCCAGAGACTGTAAAGGCATTCCAGAGGTTGAACCAAGCACTGGCTTCCTCCCCAGTGTTACACGCACCCTTCTTCGGCTGCCCATCCTGTAAATGTCCCTTCAAGTTGATGGTGTTTTTCCCAGGGATTTTTGCTCCACACGGTTTACTTACGGTCTTGTTGTCCATTCTTCGTTTTCATCCTAGACCTTAATCATACATTTCTGTTGTTCATGAGACTGGGTGCACTGCAAAATGTTAGTGTGTTGCTAACGAGCAAAGTCAACTGAAATCAGCCAAAGCGTTGTAACTAAGACTGTGCAACTCAATTGTGGAGGGGGCGTGGTTAAGCGAAGTCGGCAGCGAAAGGGTGAGGTAAGCGGTGTGTAAGTAGGTCAATTTCACATTGTAAACACCTGTGTCCCGTTTCAGTAATTGGTGGGGAGACGGTTAAAAGCCTGCCAAACAGACGAGGAGGTGAGAGAGACCGGCTGGGAAGCCCGAGAGGAAACCGAAACCGAAACCTAAATCCGCTCCTGCGAGACGACATCGAGCAGCGTGTTTAAAACGAGTCATTATTTTGAGTTATTGTTTGTTAAGAGCGCAGTGGCGCCAACCAAGGAATTTATAAATAAATCGTGAGGTGCTTCCCAGCCTACGCCGACCCTGTCTCCTTTCTTCCTTCCCTTATAACGAACTGTATTACACTGGTACCGAAACCCGGGAAGGAAGGGGAAGCCGTAGCCAGTATGCAGTCCCCGCCAGCCTCGCCGTTTGCGGAAGTGATTCAATCACTCGCGGCTCTTCATCACAAACACCACCAGGCGCTGCTGGGTCTCCGAGAGGACCAGGAGAAACGTTTCCAGGTTCTCGTCCAGGCTCAGCAAGAAGACCGCGAGCAGTTCCGAAACTGGGTCCGCCGCGAAGGAACCAGCACCGCGTCGGCGGCCGCACCCCTGTCATCCCACCTGCCTCTCCACAAGATGGGTCCTCAGGACAATCCGGAGGCGTTCCTGGAGCTTTTCGAGCGATCTGCGGAACTAGCAGGCTGGTCTCAGGACGACTGGTCGGCCCGGCTCATTCCTCTGCTGTCCGGAGAAGCGCAATTGGCCGCACAACAGCTTCCGGTCCGGAGCCTGTTTGTCTATGAGAGCCTGAAGAGAGCCATTTTACAATGGGTCGGCCTGAGTCCTGAGCAGCACCGCCAGAGGTTCCGTTCTCTGGAGTTCAGGGAGTGCGGCCAGCCATTCATCATGGCCCAACAGCTCCGGGACGCCTGCCGCAGATGGCTGATGGCCGACAACGCGGATGTGGACTCCATCATTGATACGGTGACGCTGGAGCAGTTTGTGTCACGGCTACCAAGGACGACGGCGGAGTGGGTCCAGTGTCACCGGCCGACGTCGCTCAGTCAGGCCATCCAGCTGGCGGAGGACCAACTGGTTGCGTGCTCCGGGGTCGGCGTACCTCCATCTTCTCTCTCTCCTTCTCTCCCTCATGTTTCCCTCTCTCCCCCCAAACCTGTCCCTTTTCCCAGGTCTCGCCTGGACCGAATGCCGCGACCAGCACCTAGGGTCCGGATGCCGCCCAGGAGTGGACCCCACGACACCGCTGCTGGTGTCATTCCGTCTCCCACCCCTCGGCCCTCTCCCCACCAATTAATTGGCCTACTTCCCGCCACTGGGGCGGCGGGGAAGTCTGGGCCGGCCTGTTGGAGGTGTGGGGATCCGGGCCATTTTATTGATCGTTGTCCGGTGATGGAGGTCGGTACGGTGGTCCGGATCCCTGATGCTCCACGGGCTGCCCTCGATCAAAACGGACTGTACCAGATACCTGTGAGTATTAAGGGGGGTACCTATCAGGCTTTGGTGGATTCAGGGTGCAATCAGACCTCGGTTCACCAAAGCCTGATTCAACCCGTGGCGTTGGGTACGAGCCGCATGGTGAAGGTTCGCTGTGTTCACGGGGATGTGGTGAATTACCCCTTGGTGTCGCTGGCCATACAGTTCAGGGGACAAAAGCATAGTGTGGAGGTGGCCGTTAGCTCGCGCCTCAGACATCCGTTAATTTTGGGGACGAACTGGCCGATGTTTTCGGTTTTATTGGGACATTTGTGTTCGGATGTCTCTTGGCAAAATTCCAGTCAGGGAAGGAGGGCGGTCGTAGAGGTGGGAGAGGCTGAACCAAGACCACTGACTACTGCCCCAGGTGAACGGAGCACAGTGGAGAGGCAAAGATTCTCTCAGTGCGATGATTTTCCCCTAGAACAGTCTCAGGACGAGTCTCTGAAACATGCGTTTGAGCATGTGCAGACCATTGACGGTCAGCCGATCCAACCGACCCGTCCGCTCACCTACCCCTATTTTGCCATCTTAAAAGATAGGTTGTATCGGGTGAGCCAAGACACCGAGACGAAACAAGATACAACCCAGTTAGTAGTACCAAAGAGCCGTCGGGAAACACTTTTCCAGGCGGCTCATTGTAACCCAATGGCCGGCCACTTAGGGCAGACTGCAACGTTAAATCGTCTCACGGCCCGTTTTTTTTGGCCAGGCATTCATGAGAACGTGCGCAGGTGGTGCGCGTCTTGTCCTGAATGTCAGTTGGTAAACCCCCCGGCCACCCCGAAGGCACCTTTGTGCCCCCTCCCTCTTGTTCAGGTCCCCTTCGAGAGAATTGGTATGGACCTGATCGGGCCGTTAGAACGATCTGCACGAGGGCATCGTTTTGCATTAGTCATTGTCGACTATGCAACACGATATCCCGAGGCAGTGCCTCTCCGAACTATTTCCGCGACAAGCGTGGCGGACGCACTGTTTCGACTTATCTCCCGTGTGGGGGTCCCCCGTGAGATCCTCAAAGACCAAGGCACAGCGTTTATGTCACGGACTATCCGCGAACTTTACGGATTATTGGGCATTAAGGCGGTCCGGACCAGCGTCTATCACCCACAAACGGACGGTCTGGTAGAACGTTTTAATCGCACGTTAAAGACGATGATCCGTAAATTTGTGCACGAAGACGCCAAAAATTGGGATAAATGGCTGGAACCTTTGTTATTTGCGGTTCGGGAGGTTCCCCAAGCCTCCATAGGGTTTTCCCCCTTCGAGCTTCTCTATGGACGCCAGCCCCGTGGGGTTTTGGACGTCCTGCGAGAGACTTGGGAGGACGGACCTTCTGCGAGTAAAAATCAAATTCAGTACGTCCTGGACCTGAGAGCAAAACTTCACACGTTGGGGCGGCTCTCAATGGAGAATTTGCTCCAGGCCCAGGACCGACAAAGCCGACAATATGACAAGGGTACCAGACTACGTAACTTCGCACCGGGAGATAAAGTTCTTGTATTACTTCCCACATCGAGCTCTAAATTACTTGCCAAGTGGCAAGGACCCTTTGAGGTCACACGACGAATAGGAGATCTCAATTATGAGGTGGCTCGGACGGATAGGGGCGGGGCGCCTCAAGTTTACCACCTCAATCTCCTTAAAAGCTGGAAAGAGGCGGACACAGTGATGCTGGCGACGGTGATCAGTAGAGAGGAAGATTTAGGGCCAGAAGCATCTAGTAAAAGTCCACCGATTGCTCTGACCCCGCTTGGGGATCACCTCTCTCCCTCCCAGATCACTGATGTGGCCAGGTTGCAAGCGGAATTCGCACAGGTGTTCTCGCCCCTACCTGGCCGTACCAACCTCATCGAGCACCACATCGAGACTCGGCCCGGCGTCGTAGTACGCAGCCGGCCCTATAGGTTGCCTGAACACAAAAAAATTGTGGTTCAGAATGAATTAAAAGCAATGCTAGATATGGGGGTAATAGAAGAGTCCAACAGTGACTGGGCGAGCCCGATAGTTTTGGTCCCTAAAACGGACGGCTCGGTACGGTTCTGTGTGGACTATCGCAAGGTGAATGCTGTGTCGAAATTCGATGCATACCCAATGCCACGAGTTGACGAGTTACTAGATCGACTAGGTTCGGCTCGCTTTTATTCGACACTGGATTTGACGAAGGGATATTGGCAGATCCCCTTATCTCCCATATCCAAAGAAAAAACAGCCTTCACCACGCCGTTCGGCTTACACCAATTTGTCACCCTTCCTTTTGGCTTATTCGGAGCACCGGCCACTTTTCAGCGCCTCATGGATCGAATCCTGCGACCCCATACAACGTATGCCGCTGCTTACCTGGATGACATCATCATTTACAGTAATGATTGGCAGCGGCACATCCAACACCTAAGGGCGGTCCTGAGGTCGTTGAGAGCGGCCGGGCTTACGGCTAACCCGAAGAAGTGTGCAATTGGGCGGGTGGAGGTAAGGTATCTGGGCTTCCACTTGGGTCATGGTCAGGTGCGTCCCCAAATTGATAAGACGGCCGCGGTTGTGACCTCACCAAGACCCAAGACCAAAAAGGAGGTGAGGCAGTTCCTGGGGCTGGCGGGATATTATAGAAGGTTTGTACCTAATTATTCGGAGCTCACCAGCCCGCTGACTGACCTCACTAAAAAGGAGGCACCGGATACCGTCCAGTGGTCGGAGCTGTGCCAGCAGGCTTTCACCCAAGTTAAGGCTGCTCTGTGTGGCGGCCCGCTATTGCATGCTCCGGATTTTTCTCTCCCCTTTCTGTTGCAGACTGACGCATCGGACCGGGGCGTGGGGGCGGTCTTGTCCCAGGAGGTCGAGGGTGTGGAGCGGCCGGTGCTGTATATTAGTCGCAAGCTCTCCCGGAGGGAGGTGAGGTACAGCACCATCGAGAAGGAATGTCTGGCCATTAGGTGGGCCGTTCTCACCCTTCCGGTATTATCTCCTGGGACGCGAATTCACGCTCTGTTCGGACCACGCCCCCCTCCAATGGCTCCACCGCATGAAAGACACCAACGCGCGGATCACCCGTTGGTACTTGGCATTACAACCCTTCAAATTCCAGGTGGTCCACAGGCCGGGGGCGCAGATGGTCGTGGCCGACTTTCTCTCCCGTAGAGGGGGGGGGGGGAGCTGCAGGCCGGATGGTTCCCCGGCCTGAGTCGGGCGGTGGGGGTATGTGGAGGGGGCGTGGTTAAGCGAAGTCGGCAGCGAAAGGGTGAGGTAAGCGGTGTGTAAGTAGGTCAATTTCACATTGTAAACACCTGTGTCCCGTTTCAGTAATTGGTGGGGAGACGGTTAAAAGCCTGCCAAACAGACGAGGAGGTGAGAGAGACCGGCTGGGAAGCCCGAGAGGAAACCGAAACCGAAACCTAAATCCGCTCCTGCGAGACGACGTCGAGCAGCGTGTTTAAAACGAGTCATTATTTTGAGTTATTGTTTGTTAAGAGCGCAGTGGCGCCAACCAAGGAATTTATAAATAAATCGTGAGGTGCTTCCCAGCCTACGCCGACCCTGTCTCCTTTCTTCCTTCCCTTATAACGAACTGTATTACATCAATATAATGTAAACAACCTGACTGTTGTGAAAAGGTACTCGAAACTGGGCGAATTTCTGTCTTTTTTCTCCTCGTGTAACTGCTGCTGCATTTGTTTAGCTGTTGCACCTGCATTTGTCGCCGCTTTTTAAAATGGCTCTGCTGCTTCTGCATACAACAACCTACCCTCAGAGATTCGCTCTGATTGGATCTCTTCTCCATTCCTCCCGCCCTGACATTTAGTCTCATTTTAATTCCTTGACTAAAGTGTCAGTTATATTTCGTCACAGTCTTCGTCATCATATCTGACTTTTATTTAGTTTTCGTCCGTGAAAAAGGTTTGTTGACGAATGTTTTTGTCATAGCCTTCGTCAACGAAATTAACACTGGGGTTTTGATCCCAAAGAAGGCTTTTTCACACCAGTTTGAGTGTGGGCAGCTGAGTAATCCTTAATCATTTCAATTGTCGGCAGTTAGCTGGTAGACCACTACCCTAAAAATATCCTGCCGAGTGTTCCAAAAGTTTTGAAGTATATCCCAGAGTCTTTGGTTTTAGTGCCTTATTGTTTAGTCTGAGTACTGTATTGAACTGCTGGTGTTTAAAAAAAGATAAAGCATAAAAGCAGTATCTTAAAGCATGGAGCCTCCAAACAGTAGCACGCTAGCCAGCTAGAGAGATCATTAAAATGAATCAATCAGTTGAACACAGTGCATTATATCTGGACTATACTGTTTACGATTGCCAGCAAGTTACTGTATTTCAATTTAGTTCTTTAGCTCATAGGCTATGAACTGACAAAGAATAATATTTTTCAGCTTTATTCTATGTTAGTTAATACATATTCATTGTGCAGAAACTAATGTGAACAGATACAAATTGGTTTAAAATGTATGAGAAAATGTTGATCCTATATTACTGCCATGCATATTACTGTAAAATTTCAAAATGACCCAGAATGCATTACGAACTGCAGTATTTTACTGTAATGTAGAAATATGGTATTATACTGTGCATTTTAATGTAAAAAAAATGTGCTGCTAAATCTACAGCAATATCTAATATATTAGATATGTGCACTAGTCACTCCAAATTATACGTCGAAGGGGGTAATGAAGTGTAGTTTTTGGTTTGTTCTGCACAGAGAGAAAATAGAAAGACTGGGTACTCCTTGCTTGCATGAATAACTCAAACATGTCAGAATGTCAGTTATAAGAATTTATTTGGTTCAACATGTCTTGACAACTTATGATAGTATGATATAATTAACAATCCTCCTGAAAACAAAGACAAATTTAGATTTTTTTGCTTAACATGTCTACTATCAGGCCTTCCGGTGTAAGTCTAAAGGTCTGCCTCTGTCGATTAAGGTCATTGCACATTGAGTACGGAATTTTCATCTAGATATTTGCATGTTTCACAATCACATTTACACACTGCCTCCGATATTTTCAGTCGTCATAAAACAAATTCGGACCGGGTTAGATTTTCAATGTTTTTCGCATCCGTAGCAAGCATTTTGAGAGGTGTTTTGACAATTCAGAGACAAGCGAATGCCAAAAGTCAGGATGGCGTCTGAGTCTAATTCGTCTCGCAGCACAACGTACTGTATGAGAATCAAAGTGTGAAGACAAAGACATAGAATATAAAGAGAGAGTGGCAGATAAGCAGATGATGGCAAAACAGCATGATAACGGGATAGTTTGTACTGATTTTCTAGGCACGGTGCCAAACACAAGAAGTCCACTGCTTAACATTTTGGGTAACGTTACCAACATCTGGAAGACCCTCTGGGTTTCGGGTTCCCGGGTCTGTTTGCGATCCCTGTCGGTCCGTTCATGATTGCGTTTACAGGAGAAACATGAAATGCTGCAGTTTCACAGGAGAAATGACAAAACGAATGGACGGCGGCAGATGAGTGTATTTCCAAAACGGGAATATTGACAGGCATGCAAGAAAATGCAGGCAGAGGTGAGGACAGTCTACCTACCAAAGAAGGAATGAAATGAGATAAGGAGAGAGGTAGAGTGACAGCAGCGTCAGACTGTATTGTTTTGCTAATATTTTTGCAACGGATTAATTAATACACTACGGACTCAGTGTGCAAGGTTTCTGTGCATTTTTAGGATGACCAATATGAATAAATCTGTATGTTTAGGGTGACCACCATTCAACAAACCAAATGTGGAACAGGTTATATGTATGAGTAGGACAATGTGGGGCACTATTGAAAGGTAGCATGAAACTATGATATAATAACAGAATGAAAACATTTGTAATATATATTTTTTATATTGTCCCATCCTTTCAGCTCGTAAAAGTAATTTGTCAATTAATCCATTCCAACTACAACATAACTGAGGCACAAATAAAATGTTAGATAGCATAAAACAATATCAATATCAATGGCGGTTTCAATTTAAGGTTTACTGTTCCATAAACATTTTTAGATCAGACCAGACATGGACTTATTAAACTAAGGTTGTAGAAAAGATCTTGTGAAAATTTATGAAAAATTGTTTCTGTAAAATATATTGTTAATAATGCATTTCATTATTTGCTTCTTTTTTATATGCTAACCTTTTATAAAACAACCTAAGAACTCAGTGTTAAATAACACCCAGTTTACCATGTTTTAGTGATTTATCCAGCAAGTTGACATGGGTGGGATCGCACAGTTTGATTGTCTATGGTAACAATTTCTTGATGACTATCTGCACTGCTGTCTTCACAGCCATTGAATAGAAGTCAGGTTTTAAAAAAAGTGTTGCGTCTGTGTGAGCTCGTTTGACACTAAAGTTCACTGGGTTTCTGTGTTTGACATAGTGCTGTTGAACAGTTAAATTAACAGTGCCGCAAAAAGCGTTTCAAGAACACGTTTTGTAAATATGACTAGAAACCAACAGACTGATGAAAATGCGGGACATTTTCTCAATATGCGACGTGTGGGACAAGGGTTGAAAATGCTGTGCAGTACAACGCAAAGCGGGATGGGTGGTCACCCTATCAGACTACCTGCACCCTACTGCTGATGTTTAAACAGTATCCTAATAATTTTCCCCATTGAGTTTCCTAAAACATTTACCATGCCAATGTAAGCAACCCTAAGTCAATTACAACATTTAAAGTACAATTACAAACGTTTCATAATTTGCATTGACTGAATAGTAAATCATAAAATTATGACTCTCTCTTCCGACCTTTCATTATTACACATGATTTGAGGAACCATTTATGATACAACTTCTTTCTGGTGAATTCATTACAAAAACACTCTCAGAATCACAGATTTTTGTCAATCGGTGCCACTTCTAGGAAGAGTTGGAGGAAGATTGTAAGTTTATTTAAAACTCCTGGGAACAGCTTGAAGTGAATGAAGGGTATGTAAATCACAATGCTACTTAGTATGAAGAGAGTCACATAGAGGTACTCAATCTGAGGATCATCAATAACCGGTGCCAAAACCAGGAAGACAGCAGCCAATAACACCAAGACAGGGATAATAATGGGTACCTTAAAAAAAAATGAAAAGTTAAATTTCTGTAAACATAAACCTAATATATATATATATATATATCTTGATAAACATGAAAGAATGAAAGGTGCATTTGGCTGATGCTTTAATCCAAAGCAATTTACAGTGCAGTTTGAATGCATTCCATGTCGCTTTGGATAAAAGCATGTGTCAAATGCACCTTTAATTTCTTTAGACTGTAAAGTTTGGGTCAACGTGGATATGTTGTAAAATATATATCTAAGCAATGTAAAATACGTACAGGTGGTCTGAAAAATATATAATAATATATTACGGATACAGCTATTAAACAATCACATTTTCTGTTGTAGTGCATGAGACAGACCAGTCACACAATCTCTAGTTACGTGTTTCTTGAATATAACTATAAGACCCTCTGTAGAACTTCCCCAAAGTAACTTAGATGTAGAACCAGATCCCTCTGTGGTCTCTTTGGTGTTTTAAATGAAAACGATTCTCGTTTATGCTTTACAAATGTGTTTCACTTACATACGTATTGATTGTTGATGAAAGATGGTTACTTGTCACAGATCGGCCGGTAAAACAATGAGCATGAAGACAAGGAAACGCAAGGTCTTATGAGGTGTTATTCATGGTATTAGGCTTGTTTGATTTCGAACAGAGCCAAGCAGACCTATTGACCGATGACATGAGAGAGTGATTCAAAAGCATACAGAGCAGATGGCTCTTGATTCTCTTTTGCATTACTGTAATGTCATCAGGTCAATCCGTGTACGCAGCACTGCATGAAGTCAAACAAGCCTACTGTTTACACAGTCATTGCAAGGCTGGTAATTGTCTCTTATCTTATGGTAGAGTAATGCCCCATACAACAGGGACTTGACGAATCAGGGAAGCACAATGATACAGAACACCAATTCAGTGGGCGAATGTGGGCACCCACTTCTTTTTTTTCAAAAGTCTCAGTTTTTGCTTGTTTACACAAAAATTCAACCCCAGACTTTTTAAACTAAAACGGGTCTGCAGCATTTAGAAAAGACAGTAGAAATTTCTGTTTTTAAGGGCCAAATACTCTGGATTATTGTTAACGCCATGCATAACCCTAGCAAAATAATGCCTTTGAAAGGAAGATGCACTAGTATAAATGTAGTCTTTTACAACCCAAATTGATGTAGGGTTTACCATATTTGGGGTCTTTTAAGGAGGAAGCCCTCACTCAGACCCCTAAGTTTATGCCAGGTTGCGGACTTGTTTTTCCATTCTCTCTCATCTCTACAACATCCAGAACATTGAACATTGAAGTTGGCATGTTTTGCAGGATCAGGGAAGTTTTCTCCATTTACAAATGGCATGCCACCATCCAAAAACCTTGGAGTTATGAGCACCTAAAAGCCTGAGTTCTAAAAGTAAAAACGGAATCTGCCAGGCTCTGCACAGGCACTGTCAACCGAATTCTGAATGGACTCACCATAAGCACAGACCTCACCCACTCTTGGTATCTGCTCTCGCAAGTGATACAGACTCTAACCTGAGTTACCACTGTCCTTGTGTTGCTAACCCTTTTGTTGGTTATATCCTACCTGAACTCTCCTCATATGCATTCTCCAGTCTCCAAGATATCTCAACTCCGGCTGACCGATAAGTCTCTCTCCAGTATCCTTACCAAGGTGTGTGATCCATCGGATTTCCTAGTCTTGGGTCCATGATCTCCCCATCTACAAATGCAAAGGACAGTTTTATCATTCATACCATTAAGGACTTTCATATCCCTTTTGGTTTTACTTACCTGATCTCCCGAAACGTTATCCGTTTAAATAAACAAACCAGTTTTACTTATCTTTTTCCCAAGCTGCTCTGTCACAGATGACCAGACCAACTCAATCAGCAGCTCCGGTTACATTTTGCCAGTAATGGTGTTAGAAATATTCATCCAGAGGAATATCAAAGTCGCTCAATGTGTTAACCAGTGTACATCCAAACTTAGTTAGTACTATCCTAGCCAACCAGAGTATGCTTCCACTCCTGCTCAAGAACCCAAAGACGAACCCATGCAGTTGGGCAACACACGCTACCACCAGCTGAGCAGGGCTTGCAATCTTCTCCGGATACGTTAGGGAGATGAATGGAAGACGGCCTTCGCTACACCTACCGGACACTATGAGTATGAAGTGATGCCCTATGGATTAGCCAACAGTCCAAGACTTTATGCACAATGTCCTTTTTGACACTCTCAAATAATCTAGAGACCTGGCAGAACATCAGAACCTCACGTTGCAAAGGGCCTTCAATGACTAAAGAAAAATCAGCTGTTCATCAAGGCCAAAATATGGAGTTTTCAATTCTGTACCATTCCTGGGGTATCCTAATGACTACGAGGCATCCAGATGGACGAGGGGAAGGTCACTGCTGTTTATAACTGGCCCACTCCCAATACCAGTCTTCTATACAGTTCCTGGGGTATCATATTGATTCTGAGGCATCCAGATGGACAAGAAGAAGGTCATCGCTGTTCATAACTGGACTCCCAATACCATAAAAAAACTACACCGCTTCCTCAGATTTGCAAACTTCTATAGAAGATTTAGCAAGAATATCCGTTCCATCGTCCTTCTACTAACAAATCTCCTTAAAGGGAAACCCAAGTCTTTGCCCTGGTCTCACTTGACCAAACAATCCTTTGAGAACAAAAAGCGGATGTTTTCTTCAGCACCACTCCAACGTCATCCAGATCCTTCGAAGCCCTTCTTAGTTGAAGTAGCAGTGCTTGCACAACAGCAGGGGAATCCAATAATGCTCCATTCATACACCTATTTCTACCATAAACTCACCCTGGCAGAGAAGAACTACGACATTGGAGATAGGGAACTCCTAGCCATCAAACTTGCACAAGAAGAATGGAGGGATTGACTGGAGGGTGCACAACACCCCCTCTTAGTATACACGGACCGCGAAAACCTACAGCACTTGAGAGACGCTAAACATTTAAACCCCCACCAAGCTCGATGGGCCATGTTTTTCATCTTATTCCAGTTTAAGATAGGTTACCGACCTGGTTTACAGAATTCCTGTGCTGATGCTCTCTCCAGAATGCACACACCTAAAGAAGATGATTCCATTACAGAACCAATCCTGTCTACTTAAATCCATCCTATTGGACATTAAATGAAGAGTTCACCTTCACCAATGCCCCCACCGTGTGCCTACCGGGTGTCTTCCCGACCATACGTGTGTTCTCTGTACTCAACGTCCCATTTCCTTTCATATAGCTCACAGTTCGTAGGGCACTGGCCACCCAGAGACCCATGTAACTCTCTCAATCCTGAAAGATCGCTTCTGGTGGCCATAAGCAGGGTCATCCAGGGATGTAAGGAATCCAAAAGGGGTGAGCAAACGGGGAATGCTCCCTTTCTGTTGACCTTATTATTATGTTTTTGCCCTGAAATGTCTTCATGATATTTGTTAAATATTGAATTCCCAGAATTAATAATGGAGTCCATTATTAAATGGTGCTCAGAGCGAGAGCTCTGTGTTCGGGCCGAGTAGAGGTGCTGGGCATATGGCCAGGTTGGGGTCTAGCCCGCAACTCTAGGCACCCACTGGACATGGAGTGTGTGGCGGGCGGGGGGATTAGCCCCTTTAGGAATCTGCTGATTGGGTCGTGCTGCCCAGCAGGGAAGCACAGCAAGGCAAGAAGATGTGGCAATGCTGTGACGGAGTTACGGCCACCGGGACTCCCATATCACCACCATGGCCCATATCGGTGTCGTGGCTGCGTCCAAAACAAACACGGCCAGCCGTGACAGCAATACAGTTACTACGAACGCTACTTCAGCTTGCCGGAGACCCAGACATGTGACGCAGGAATTGTGCCTGTCTGGCTCGACAATGATGCGGTCGCACACCCAGCGGCAGCCTGGTGACATGTGCACGCTGCAGGAGAATTTGCTCTTTTAGAAATATGTTCTTTGTAGACACCTCTGACCAGCTACTGAAACACCCAGGTGTATTGCAAAGGGCTGGATAAATTCCGCTGTTCTGCATCGTTGATCCAGTAGGAAGAACCGAAGATCGCACCAGCATAAGCCTTGCAGGTTCCGAAGAAGAAAATAGTGAATTTGTGGCGTCCCATTCGCCAAGTTCAATGGCCTTTTCAAAGCATAATGGGAGATGATAGGTTCTCAAGTCAAACTCCATTCTATCAGTCTCTACACAACATCGAGAGACCGACAGAAAGGGAACTGTTTTATCTCCTTAAAGGGAAACCCAAGTCTTTGCCCTGGTCTCACTTGACCAAACAATCCTATGAGAACAAAAAGCGGATGTTTTCTTCAGCACCACTCCAACGTCATCCAGATCCTTCAAAGCCCTTCTTAGTTGAAGTAGCAGTGCTTGCACAACAGCAGGGGAATCCAATAATGCTCCATTCATACACCTATTTCTACCATAAACTCACCCTGGCAGAGAAGAACAACGACATTGGAGATAGGGAACTCCTAGCCATCAAACTTGCAAGCAAAAGCTAGTTCAATTAGTAGCTGGTGCGTGCTGGTTTAAGCTGGTCATGTGCTGGTTTAAGCTGGTCATGTGCTGGTTCAAGCTGGTCATGTGCTAGTTTAAGCTAGTCCTAAACCAGCTCAGGACCTTCTCATGAAGCAGACCGGGTGGGGGGGGGTCGGCATATGATTTCCAGAAATAATTTGGATTATTAGAACTAGTGTATGTAATCAATATGTGTAAGAAAATATAAAAATATTAGTTAAGTTAATTATAAAACGAGGCAAATAAAAAGCCATAAGCCTTAGCAATTTCCTCCCCCTCGACCATAACCCCTAACAACATTAGCAACCATATAAGGTTAGGTGCAGCAAGTTAATTTACAGCACACAGATAATTTTTCAGACTATTTAAAGTCTGAAAAATTATCTGCGTGCTGTAAATTAACTTTAGGATTTCCTATTTGTCGAAATGAAACTGTAACACTGTTTAATAGGAGGCGGGAACTGGCGAATGTAAAAAAATATTTTAATAAAATAAATCTCACGGTCGACTGCCGGCCCCACAAAACCACAACATAAACTCCAGCCCTGGTCCTCTCTCACACTTCACTGTTGTTGCTCATGCACGCACAGCTGATGCTAATTGTCACTCACGTGACCAACCTTTCCCTCGCGGCTCTAGTCCCGCCCTGCTCGCCACAGAAGCGTTGATTAATATTGACCAAAGACAACGCAGGGAGGCCAGCAGTGGAGAGCGGAGAAGCGTCGCAGTCAGAGATCCCCAGAGGAACCCCTGTATTAAACATTGTATTAACTCTAACATCTTCCTGACCACCTATAAGGCCCTACACGGTTTAGCTCCACAGTACTTGAGTGATCTTATAATCTACACAGTCCTTCACGTTCACTACCCTCTTTGGGCTCTGGACAGTTGGAAATACCTAAAGTTTCAAAATCAAGTGCAGTTGGTAGATCCTTTTCCTAGAGCCCAAACTCTGGAACAGTCTTCCGAATATTGTGCGGGAGGCAGACACACTCTGTCAGTTTAAATCTAGATTAAAGATGCATCTCTTCAACCTTACATACTCAAAACTCCTGTAATACAAATCCTCTAAGTGTAACTTGAAGTGGGTAGCATCCACAAGGCACAACACAGAGTAATCCAAAACAGGATATTTATTGCATAGAAACCACGGGGACACAATTAAACTTGACACATTTACATAAACAATACCGGACACAGAACAAAGTAGCACGATATGTATAAATAGTCCACAGGTTATGAAGGTGATGACGGGCAGGTGTGGAGGATACTGATGAGGGATCATGATAAGTGAAGTCCTTGGGAAAAACCCAGGGAGGAACAGAATGGAACCATGACACTAAGGCGGCAATAGGCTGCGTTATTTAGATTATTTTATTAACTGATGCACTTGTAGAACGGTTTCCTGCTCTCGGTTGTCTTTTCTCATTGTTACTACCCGACATGTTTCCAATACACTACAGAATTGCAGCTGCAATTAGCTGTTATTATATTATTACAATTTGTGTTGTTGTTTATTTAGCCTAGATGTGTAGCACCCCCTGTGGTCTCAGGTGTACTAACCTACCTAAAACAGTTGCCGGTTCGAATATCAGTGCCAGCAGGTCATGACTGAAGTCTTGAACAAGGCACCTTACCCCTGATTGCTCAGCAGTAATGTGCCACTGTAAAAAAAATACTTGTAAGTCGCTTTGGATGAAAGCGTCTGCCAAATGAACTAATGTAAATTAATTCACTGGAAATTAACCAAGGCAGTTCACTTAAACTTTGAATAGAGGCTGTTGTTTGATTCTTCTGTTCACAACGAATACAAACCCCTCAAATGAGCTTTGACCTCTGACACTAACTTACTTCCATAAGCACAAACAAATATGTTGCAGTGTTACAGTAACTTTCACCCAACACCAAACGTAATACCGTATACCAGGGCCGGTTCTAGACATTTGGAGGCCCTAGGCAAAATTTATGTTGGAGGCCCCCCATCCTACCCCCGCCACACCCTCCTCCCCTTCACCTTTCAGAATTCACAAGTGAATTTTTGCCCCACATTGTGAGAGGAATAATCTAGATGTTGTATTTTGGATTGTGTTGTTTACATCCAATAAGATCATTATTAAAATCAAAGTTAGGAGATGGGGTGGTGGAGGGATGCTGATAATTTGTCAATGAACAGAGGTAAGTCTGCAGTATACATACCTCTTATCTTGTTGATTAACTGAATGTACTCCACTCGTGTTTAATAAGGTTTAATTATCTGAACGTGCTCCTCCCGAACTTTGTTAATAAAACATTAAATAAAAAGTTTATTCAGGAATTTTTTTTGCAGTAATTAGTTCAGTAATTTATTTATAGTAACACTGGAATAATGAACAGTTTTGTTCAGTGATAGACTAAATAGTGTCATATGTATTGTAGAGAAATACCTTTAATATGAATATACACAAATCAGCTGCTAGTGTGTAAGTGATATAAATAAACTACTAAATAATGTCTAGTTAATTTCTTCAACTGTAATTATGTGTTTACTCATATGCTTAAAATTGCATACTTATTTTCAATAAATATTGCAACAGCAAAAAAAATTAAATAGGTCTATTATGATAGAGCAGTAAATGTAGGCTAAACATCTGCGTTTTAGAAGATAGACAGTTGAGGTACTGTTTTGAAACATAAACAATGCTCTAGTTATAGTGCGTTTTCTCTTTGACTGACAAACTTCTTTACTTTTACTTTAGTATTTTGCCATTTATTTCCTGATTAGGGCTGGAAATCGATTCCAAAAGAATTGATTCCTTGATTCAGAGGCGTCAGGAATCAAGAGTCGATTCCACAGGTTGTAATCGATTCCATCGAGGGGAATCGACTCTTTTGTAAGATTCAGAATCAGATCAACTGTTAATCATGAATTTGCCTCTCTCCAACAGTGACTGGAAGACAGTATCATTTCCGCGGACAGATTCTTTCGGACGGTTTGTTTACTTTAGAACGTCTTTCTATTTTCTAACAAAATTCTGCATTGTCAGAAGCAAATTCAGTCCATCAACGTTCGCGCTCTTTTGAACTCAGAATAACCGTCAAATTATAGCCTATCCCAAAATGAAACTGATCGTCAGGCTCAGTTTATTTTTTTACAATACATTACAATCACTCCAAAACATATGATACCTGCATCACGAGCTGCACTTTCTTTGCGTGCCTGCTTAGCCTTACGCTTAGCAGCCCCTGAAGGATGCAATCGTTTCGGCGCCATCAGATCAGAAAAGTTGGATTTTATTCATCATCACACTAACGTTAATTGGTTTACTATAGGTGAGTGGCAATTGTTATATCCAATGGAAAAACAGCCTAGTCTTTTGCTGCTCTTGATTGGTGGATCTGCGGGATGTTTTGGAGGCCCCGCCTCCAAGCCCGAGGCCCTAGGCAACGGCCTACTCCGCCTATAGGGAGCGCCGGCCCTGCCGTACACTCAACTCTTTAGTATACAGACACAGCAAAATTTGAAATCTGAAATTTAAATCAGAACACGGAACACTAAATATAGCAAGTAAAATAGTTGAAGCATCAATTAAATGAAACAATCAGTTTGTGGGCCCACAACACACGCACACACACGCAGTTCACACTGAGGTAGGACTTAACCCTCCTTTGAAAACTAACATTCCTCAAACTTGCGGATACAAAAAAATATACATTCAAAATTGCACATTTGTGAAAATAAAACTTTATGCATAAACTTCTTCCCAAAATAAACAATCATATTAAACATGCATTTAAATGAATCAAAACCAGGAAGAAACTCGACCCTGGGTTACAAATGCAGCAGAAGTGCCAGAGTCTGTGTGCATGTATATGTGTTTTGGTGTAAGTTAGTGCGCTTATGTTATGTTCATGTTTGGGTTGTGTCTGTGCATGTTCACTGAGTGTGTGTCAGTTTTTCTTGTATGTGCTCTGTGTGAACGCATGCGTGTGTCCTTCTGCCTTATGTGAGTGTGTGTCTTGTGTGAATCTATTAACTGTGGTTTTTATACCTTTTCTATTTTATGCACGTACAGCTGCTTTTTTGTAACAATGAAATAGTAAAAAGCACTATATAAATAAAGTTGAGTTGATACCTACCTGTGGATTTTAAACCTGTGATACCTTCCTGTGTATGTTATACCTGTGTTACTCACCTGTGTATGTTTATACCTGTGTTACCAACCTGTGAATGTTATTCTGCAATAAACTGTTTTATCATCTTACCGTCATCTTATTTGCGCTTGCACATTGTAAGCCTTCGACACCAGAGATGCCGAAAACGTACACGCCTTGGATGGAAGTCTAGGTCGACCTCTCCAGGTGGCCACAGTCTGCGGGCACAGGTGCACCGAGACGGCAAGCTCCACCTGATCCACATCGACATAGCCCCTAGCTGCCCCCCCATTGAGGGAAGAGAGGGGGACAGAGTCAGCTTGATGGGAATGCGCCGAAAAGGGGGCGCTCCAGGTCTTATTGAGCTCCTCATGCACCTCGGGAAAAAATGGCACTGGGGGACCCGATGTACCAAGTATCTTTGAAGTAGTTAAAAAATTTAAAAATAAACTCGTAATCCACATGGCAAACTGAGAACTTAAAACATAACTAAAGATCTAACAGGACAAGAACCAGATTAACCCAATACAAAGACTAAAAAAAAGATCACATGAAACACAGGGACATATATACATGGGATAACAAACGATATTTGTAAAGATGCGTTGTGTATTTTCACCAAAACTCTCCTGTTCTTACTGTATGTCTTTATGAAACTTGACATATACAGCTCAAGATAATTTTTTATGATTTGAGTCCTTTTGAAGGCGATCACATTCCCATTGATCAAAGAAAGCCATAGTGGTTTGAATGACACCCCGGTGAGTTAATAATGACAAAATAAACAATTCTGAATGAATTATACAACCAAGTCTAGATTCGTCTTACCGTAACCGCCCGAGGAAGTTCAGGTTTCTTGATTTTTAAATACAGAAGTCCTGATAATGTAACCCCATAGAAAAACCAGGCAGTGAAACTAAAACAAAAATATCAAGATTATTAGTCATTTACAAAAGGTCACAGCCCAAATCACATTAATGATGTGTTTGCCATTTTTTTGTGATTGATTCCTGAAGTTTTTACATTTGTTGGAATAACGCCTACAAAAAGGGGCGGGTTCTCGAAAGATTAATTATAGAAAATTCATAAGAATATTCCTAGGTGCGATTCTCAAAAATTTATTTTTTTGTATTCCAGAAAATCCTCAAAACATATTTGTTTCGTTTGTAAAAATAAATGCCATATGATTTGCCTGCTCGTGTGGTAACGGTTTCGTTATATTCATATAAACACAATAACTTTATTTGTGTGACATGCACCTCCCATTCTTATATTAGCGTGTGATGTGTTAAATTGCATTTAAGCTAAAATGTTAGCAAACTACAAAATTTCATTAATTACTATACTTTTTGTGTGTTACTGTGCCAAAATATTTGTGACCCTCTCCGTTGAAAGTCGCTTTGTAAATATAAATGTAAAAAGCACTCAGTTTTAAATATCGAAAGCTAAAGTAAGGGAGCAAATCGTTATTATATCAACATAACAATTCCTGTTGCGTCAGTTATGCTTTATAAGTTCAGAGCTGAGTTGAATAATTAAACAAATAGATGGACCAGGAGACATTTGCCATCAGGAATTCAAAGGACATAGAAGTGTTTTTAGAGCTATCTTTCACAGCAAAAAAAAAAAAATCCTTCAAAAGTAAAATGTATCCTGTATGTCCTCGGTGAGTTTGTCACGGATGTGGTGGGGAAGAACCCAAATGTAGGCAGCAGTGAAGGGGTTTTAACACGGATTTATAAAAAGACAAAACAAAGACCCACGATGGGGATATAACGATAAACATGACTAGAGACACTAAAAACAAACCTCCAAAACACTTCCCACGAGGGGGCAAAAATAAACTAAATGCAAACACGACACAATGTCAAACAAACATGATGTTTCTATTTTTTCTGGAATACAAAAAATTACTAACTTTTTTCTTAAATTTGAATTTAAGAAATTTCTTCTTAAGAATGTTTTGTGAATCTGTCCCCAGGTTTTACCAGTGGACAATTAAGTTAAATATTGACATCACTAAAGCATTTGTTTGTTAATAAAAAAATGTTATAGATATATATCATTAGGTACCTATAATACATTAGGAAACACAACTTTTCCCGTGTTCGACTCATCTAAATTCAACTTGCTCCACAAATGCTTTGTTTTAAACTCTATCTTTTAACACAGAAAAATGTAATATGCCTCATCAAGTATCATGAAATTAAGTAATGAAGCTATATTACCACTATCTATTTAAATTACTAATTTGTAGCTTATTGATTTATTCAGATACAAATCTTCCAGATACAGAATCAAATTTCAGGTTATGACCCAATATTTGAAAATTTATGAAAAAAGTCACTGTACCTAAAGAAGTTGATTATGCCCTGAAAATCCCCAGGAATGAGCACAATAAGAGATATGATTGTGGTGAAAATGAGTGCTGGAGAAGGAGTGAGCCGCTTCATGTGGGCCATTGCCAGAATGTCTGGCTGTAAAAGAGAATAATTAAGGGATTACAGGGTTTGAAATTTAAACTGAAATAAATACTATCATCAACACTATGGGTGGGTTACACCAACAAGGATCAGTCTTAAATCTAGATTTTCATCAAGGTTTATTTAATCAGTCAATTGCACCAAACATTTGACCTTGTTTAAATTAAGGGTTTAGGTCATAAATTTGGTTGCGCAATCACTTTAAACTCAAATTTAAATATCAGTTACTGTAGCAAATCAATTTAAATCATACTGTTGATGAGGTTTAAATAGTCAAAACGGCAGAACTGTTATGGTGGATTGAAGAAAATAAAAAACCTCCTCGCTGAAAAATAAAGGATCATCTCAATCCTGTTGAGTTTTGAATTATCAAGGTGGAATCGATTCAACAAGGAATCTGTAATAAGGATAAGTATAAGAAAAATAACCTCCAATTAGTCATGGCAGGGACCTAAATGCAGCCATACCACTGTTGCCTTAGCTTTAAATATCTTTGTTCCTTGTGCTTTTTTGCTGGTTTTCCACAAGTTATAGGAGCAATTGACTGTGTTCACATTCCAATTCAAAACACAGAGGGAGAAAAAGGCTACTTTTGCATTAATGTTCAAGTTGTATGTGATGAGAAGGCCCAAATCACCAGCATTGGAGCTCCATGGCCAGGATCTACACATGACAAAGTCTTTGATAGCAGCCACCTCTGTGCACTCCTGTAATGTCATGCATATCCAACCCAGTCTCATTGCAGTTTGTGGCATTAGTACGAAATTTGGAATCTATTGATTCGTGTTCATGGACACAAATTTCTCTCTTTTTCGTGTCACTCAGCATGACTTTTAATACACAGACTGCAAGTGTATGTACATTTATATATTTATAACCTGATATCAAAAGAAAGTTTACATATTTAAGGTGGTGGCTAAGCAATCTTGCCTTACCTCACCCCAAACCCTAAAATTACAGCCGGATGGGCTAGTTTTGCTTAAATTGCGAGTTTCATAAGGTGGCAAAGCAATGATAAATGGCCTAACCCCGCCCTAAACCTAACGTCACATGGGCAAAGTCAAATCATTACATTGAATAAGTTCTGCAAACTGCCACGGTAGGGTTCAAGAGGGGGGCAATCCAGTAGGCACGATAGGGGTATCCACTGTTACCTACTAGGTGGGCCTGATATGCCAACACAGTCTCAAGGTAATTCATGACATTGACACGAACTGTAATTTATTAATTCATGTTTGTGACAAGAATTTCCCCCTTTTTTTACTTACACACTTAACTGGACCCATGGCTCTTCTTTCCTTTTAAATGTGGAAATGTATGTTCTTTGTCAGGCATGTGCAGATGTACTCGCTCCACAAAAGTAAGTTTGTTTGTTTATGTCCTTTTCAACCGCTTTGTGAAATATTACAGACAATTGCTGCTCCAACTTGTTAGGCCAGATCACGATTGGTTGGTGTATTGATTATGACAAATGGGCATTGATGAATTATGTAATATCTTTAAATACAGAATACAGCAGGGAAAATATGTATTTGACATATCATCATTTTTATCATTAAGGGGACTTCTAAGTGGGCTATTGACACAAAATTTCCATCAAGCCAAATATTGAATTCATACAAAGAAATCTGAACATTTAAGTATACAAGTTGAGTCATAATAAATAAAGTGAAATGACACAGGGAATAAGTATTGAACACACTTTATTTTATAACATTTTGTAGAAATCCTTTGTTGGTGATTACAGCTTCTAGACTCCTCTTGTATGGAGAGACCAGTTGTCTGCATTACTCAAGAGTGATTCTGGCCCATTCTTCCACACAAATGGTCTTTAAATCTTGAAGGTCTTTAAATCTTTAAACCTTGGGCCTCTTTTATGAACTTTGATCTTCAGTTCTCTCCATAGATTTTCTATGGGATTTAGGTCAGGTGATTGACTGGGCCATTCAAGCAGCTTGATTTTCTTTCTTTGAAACCACTTCATTGTCTCCTTGGCCTTGTGTTTGTCTTGGTGAAATGTCCACCCTCTTTTCATTTTCAGCTTTCTGGTAGATGGCAGCAGATTTTTATCCAGAATGTCCTGTTTTTTTTGGTGGTAAACAATATTCTGAAACCACCTGATTCTTTGCCATCTGATATGTATTCCACTGACTTATGTGATCGCCTTTTGACTATTTTTACATCTAAGATTGAAAATATACATCAGCAATTATTTACTGGTATAATCAACAATGATTCCTGTCAGCCTATCACTCACGCACCTCCCCACGCTGTTTTCTCTATCTTTACACTACCAACTACTTCAGAGATTGTGGGTTTAATAGGTAAATTTAAAACTTCAACTTGTAAATTAGATCCTCTGCCAACTCCTAGTGAAAGCTTGTTTACCAGCCCTTTTGCCGTTGATTACACAACATTGTCATGCTTCACTTGCTTCTGGTTTTGTATCTCCATCTCTTAAATCTGCAATTACTACACCCATTCTTAAGAAACCAGGGGGTGATTCATTTAATTTTTACAGTTTTCGTCCAATTTCAAATTGACCATTTATCTCTAAGGTAGTGGAAAAATGTATTGCAATTCAAATTCATGAACATCTCGCCAATAATAACTTTTCCAATCTGGTTTTCGTCCCCACCACAGCACTGAGACTGGTCTTGTCAGAATAACTAATGATATACTGATGGCAGCTGACTCTGGGCTTTTAACCATACTTGTCCTTCTTGACTTGAGCGCTGCCTTTTTTGATACCGTCTCACATCAGATACTCCTTGACAGGTTAATTTTCATTGGTATTACTGGCACTGCTCTGTCTTGGTTTAGCTCATATCTATCTGGACGCAGTCAGCGCATTCAATTAAAAGGTTTTAGTTCAAGAATATCAACAATCACCACTGGTGTTCCCCAGGGTTCTGTTTTGGGCCCGCTTCTTTTCATTTTGGGCCCGCTTCTTATATTTGATTGTGGAGGGAGAGAGGTTGCTCTCTAATCTTTCCTGAAGCACGGGAGCATTCTTGCCTCGCACCGAGGTAACAGAATGCCCTGAAACTTGGGGGGGCACTTAGCCCCCTGAATCGTGACCAGGTCCCAGACACCGCTATCTGCATTATCGTCCCTGTGTGGGGGGAGTTTCTGCTGACTTGCATGACTGTTGTTCAAGACGCACCTTCCAGTGTAGAGTGCTGAAAGCTGCGAGATCGGTAGACGCAACTTCGAGTTGCACGACGCACGGTCGAGTGGAGCGTGCTGAAAGCTACAAAATCGTCATGATTCAACGTGGAGTTGCACGGCGCAACGTAGACTTGCACAGGCCCGGCATAAGATGGGACAGGACCGTCTTGGGTCTCCCTGGGCTGTCAAGTCTACGCTCTTCTCTGCGACACTCTCCCTCCACATGTGGCCGGTGTGGCTGAGGGGCAGGGCTGTTGGCAACCTCCATCTCCCTCTTCACCGCCGAGAACTTTGAGGAACAAGATCCTCGATGGTGTCACCAAACAGCCCACCTTGCAGAATTTAATTAACGCCTTGGCTTGCAGGATAGCCATGGCGTGAAGAGTGGAGGCAGCTTGCAGCAGTAAGCCTTCGACATAATTGTTGAAGAACTTACATGCCTCGGAAGGGAGTCTTGGTCGATTCATCCAAGGGTTACCTTATATTACATTGACATGTTTAGGCATGTTTCTATTTGTTGCTTAGACTGTACTAGCCTTTACTGTGTATTGATATATCGACTTTGCATGATATCCTTGAGTTTCATGAAAGGTCCTGAAAAAATATCTATGTTTTTGAATTGTGGAGCTATATACTGGTTTGTGCATCAGTGCGCAGGTGTGTTATGTTACTAGGTAACAAGGGTGTTTTGGGTCGCTTCTGATTAAGAAATCCAGTGCTACAAGTCTATGTTAAATATATTAGACGAAACCGACTCTGAATTTTAACAATACTGGTAAATTTGAACATATTTAATGAGGGTGTAGGAAACAATTCTGGACATAGCCTTTCCTTTTCAAGTAAAATTGTGTCAGTGCATCAAATGATTCTGTGCTCCCTTCAGTTGGCCTTTATTTTTCTAATCAAATTTAATTAATTTATCTCAATGTTTGTTATTTGTTTATTTTAACGGAATCTTAAACTATCTGACTCCTTTATTATTATGAATGCATTTTTCTTACCATGTGTCCCTCTCTTGCCGTCACATAACACACACGCCCACCACTAAAGAAAGATCCATTTAGCGATCCAAAGGATGAAAGTGCTGCTGCAATAGACATCACCCAGCCCCATCCTCCTAATACTTTATTCCTTACAAAGAAACAAAGTACATTCACATTGAAAATATAAAAACAACTCCCTGAACAGAAATAATGCATTTAGGAATGGTACCAAACAAGGAATGTTTTTTATATAATGTGACTATACAATCAAAAAAGTTTAAAAAGGGAAATGTTGATATCTTACCCCCAAGTAACAGCTACTGCACTAGAGGATATCATCTCTGTTGGTGTCATGACAATGAGATAACTGATGTTGACCAGTAGGTAGAGAATTGTTACCATGGGAATAGCAATCATTAGTGCCCTTGGCAAGTTAACCTTAAAAAAAGCAGTCACTTTATGAATATGATTATTGTGTTAGTAAACCATTACATTCAGCAGTTGTTCATTCAGTGAAATATTACCATTCATAAACTTAATCATAACGCATAATGATACATTGATTTCATAACCTCACTTCCAGTATGTCAAGCATGCCATGCATGTACAGTACAGTAATAATAACATTGCAGATGTAGAAGATGTGAACTTTATCTTACCTCTGGCCTTTTACCTTCTCAATTACACAATTATACACTATTCACTTTACTACCAGAGTGGGAGGTGTACAGCCTAGGTAAAATGGTGCCAAAGCATACTTTGCCAATTTTATGGCAATGGCTGTAATCCCAAATGGCTTAATCTCAAACAGGATTGTAAATGTCACAAAAAATGCAGGACTAGGTCCATAGACATTCAGGATGTATACATAGTTCCCTCCCGATTATTTAATGATCGTGCCCATCTCAGCATATGAGAAAGCAGCACACAGGCAAACGTCTCGGTTACGTCTGTAACCTCCGTTCCCTGATGGAGGGAACGAGACGTTGTGTTGAGAGACTGACTGGGGTTTGATCTTGAGAACCTACCTTCTCCGAGATAATTAATTATAAACGCCAATGGGCTTGGCGAATGGCACGCGCACGCCAGTCTCCGCCCCGTACATACGGGTATAAAGGAAGATGGCGGTGGTCATTCACTCACCCTTTGTACTGAGGAACCTGAGAGGGCACTCCCGGTCACTGCAGTGGTTCGGCGCAGTGTTGTGGCATGAAGACAGACGTAACCGAGACGTTCCCCTTCAGTCGGTCTCTCGACGTTGTGTTGAGAGACTGACTGGGGATCTATTTAAACGCCACAGCGCTTGCACCGATATCACAACCTCCAGTGGAGCGACCCTGACTAGGCTAGCGAGTCACAAGAGTGCTACCGCGAGATGTAATCTTCCAGTCACATAGTATTGGTCATACTGAGAAGCCTGTACTGACGGCATCACGGACAGTGGCGTACGCCTCTAGTAGCGAGGAGCTGTCCGGAGCCGAATACTGGGGAAACACTGCTCTCCTCTGAAGAGTGTGTTACGGAGGCCACATCCTACCCGGAGGGGAGGTTACATGTGGAGACACTAACATGGTCTCACCGGTGGGGAGAACAACATGCGACAAAAGGTTTCAGCCCGAGTAGGGGGACAAATCCAGGTGGGAAACCACCGGCGGGAGGTGACAGATTCACCAATCGGGAAATCACGAGTGAGGAATTCAACACACGGGACGACCCAGAGGGGAGTCACTACGTATGGGGCACTAGCCCTAGTACAGGGGTCTACCTGAGTAGGGATGACTCTACCTATACGCACCAGCCCGTCACACTGGATAGAGAGGACAATCTGTCTCGGTTACTCGATCCAGTTCGCCAGGCACGCCCCCAAGTTTCGGGGCATTCTGTACACCTCGGTGCGAGGACAGAATACCACGTGCTTCAGGAGGAGGTCGCCGCCCTTCTGGCGAAGAGTGTGGTCGAACCCGTCCCTATAACCGAGATGTCGGCCGGGTTTTACAGCCCGTACTTCATCGTATTTTCCAAAACTAGTGGAGGCTGCCTTAGCTCCTGTCAGGGAGCAAAGCGTGCGAGTGCTAAACTATCTCAAAGACTGGCTTATCTCGGCACACTCGCGAGATGTGTTGTGCATGCACAGGGACCTTGTGCTTCGGCACCTAGACCGTTTATGCCTTCGGGTCAACCAGGAGAAGAGCAAGCTCTCCCCCACGCAGAGCACCTCTTACCTCGGTATGGAACTAGACTCTGTCCGTATGTCAGCACGTCTCACCAACGAGCGTGCACAGTCAGTGCTGCGCTGTCTGAGGTTGATCAGACAGAATCCCTCGACGCCGCTGAAGAGCTTTCAGAGGCTCCTGGGGCACATGGCATCCTCAACAGGGGTTATCCCTCTCGGGTTGATGCACATGCGGCTGCTTCAGCACTGGCTACAGAGTCGGATTCCCTGGACGGCGTGGCACGCCGGCACCAGGCGGATTACGGTAACGCCTTAGTGCCTTCGCACTCTCACACCCTGGTCAGACTTGACCTTTCTCCGAGCGGGGGTTCCGGTCGGACAGCACGACTGCCGTGGCGTACATCAATCGCAGGCGGCATACGCTTACCGCAGTTATCACAACTCGCCCGACGCCTCCTCCTCTGGAGTCAGCAGGTGACCAAGTCCCTGCTGGCCACGTTTCTCCCGGGCTACCTGAACCAGACAGCCGATGCGCTCTCTCGTCAGGGCACTCCCCGCGGAGAGTGGCGGCTCCATCCCCGTACAGTCCAGCTCATATGGGAGCGGTTCGGCCAAGCACAGGTGGACCTGTTTGCCTGCCCGTACTCCACCCATTGCCCGCTCTGGTACTCCCTGACCGAGGGTCCCCTCGGCACGGATACCCTAGCACACAGCTGGCCGCGGGACAAGCGGAAGTACGCCTTCCCCCCAGTGAACCTCCTTGCACAGGTCCTGTGCAAGGTCAGGGAAGAGGGGCATCAGGTTCTGGTAAGGGGCGCCATACTGGCCCAACCAGACCTGGCTCTCGGATCTGGTAGATCTGATGACAGCCCCCCCCTGGCCCATTCCCCTGACGAAGGACCTTCCGTTGCAGGGGAAGGGCACGTTGTGCATCCCAACGCAGGCCTCTGGAACCTCCATGCCTGGCCCCTGGACGGGACGAGGTCCGGGAGACTGTCTTACAGGCTAGAGCCCCGCCTCTAGGCGGTTATACGCTTATAAGTGGCGCCATTTTGTCCTGGTGTTCTCCCCGGGAGGAGAACCCGCGGAGTTGCCTGATCGGATCAGTGCTGACCCGCAGGTAAGTATCTCCGTCAGCACGACCTGGTCACCAGGTTCCTCAGGAGCGCGAGAAGGGTGTATCCACCTTGACCGTGCTCCGTACCCTCTTGGGACCCTAATGTGGTCCTACAGGGCCTTGGTACAGCCCTGGTGAGCCACTAAGAGTTGCCAATCTTCCTCAGTTGTGATGAAAGATGCACTCTTGGTGGCGCTCACCTCCATCAAGAGGGTGAGGGACCTACAGGCATTCTCTGTGTCCTAAAGGTGCCTGGAACTCGGGATCGGTAATTCTCACGTGGTCCTGAGATCCTGTCCAGACGACGTGCCCAAGCTTCCCACTACTCCCTTCCGGGACCAGGTGGTGAACCTGCAGGCGCTCCCCTCCGGAGAGGAAGACCCAACCTTTTATGTGTTGTGTCCAGTACGCGCGCTGCGCCTCGGTCTGGACCGTACACGGAGCCTCAGAAGCTCTGAGCAGCTCTTTGTCTGTTCTGGGAGACAGCACCCAGGGGGGGCTGTCTCCAAACAGAGGTGGCGCACTGGGTACCAATCCCAGGATAGCCGTGCCCGCTCGCAGTGAGACTCCACTCGTGGGCATTGGCACAGGGCGCCTCTCTGGCAGACATTATAGAACTGCGGGTTGGGCTACGCCCAGTTCCTTCACAAGGTTTTACAATCTCCACGTGGAACCAGTTGCAGCACATGTCCTTAATGCCGCCAACGTTTAGGTTGGGCTCCTGGTTTGGGCGTACGCCTGCGAAAGCGCCTTCTCCCATCCTCAGGTGAGACTAGTGCGCTATTTTAGCCTCCCTACTTTCCCCCCATCACTAAGCATTTGCACTTGGTAACAGACTGAGCGGAGCCGTCTGTTGGAACATCGATCGGAGTCCCCAAATCACCCCTGCAGCTCGCCAAAGCGGTCAACCTCGCCGAAACGGCAGCTGAACACGCCTGGGAAACAGACGGGGTGGTGGCAGCGCTCGAAAAGAATGTAGCCAACCGTGACCGCAACACCCTGATTGCTATGTCCGCACACACGGGACATACCGCATCAGTGAAACCTGCCTCAGCATGCTTGCCAAGCAAGTGACACAGGTATCATGGCCGTCAGACTCCGGGATGAGTCTGTCGCACCCAAGGATACAGCTACGAGACATGCTCGTAGCCGGAGGGACTTACCTCTTAAGGTCTGTAGCCTTCTGCCGAAACGCCCAGGGGAAGTCCACCGAAAGGAGAAGTCCGCTGCTCCGCGTCATAAATCCAGCAGGTTAAAAGTTTTCTCGAAGTCGAGTATCGCGTGTAGCATCAGCAAACACACAGGTTCCGAAGAACAAAGGATGAGTGAATGACCACCGCCATCTTCCTTTATACCCGTATGTATGGGGCGGAGACTGGCATGCGCGTGCCATTCGCCAAGCCCATTGGCGTTTATAATTAATTATCTCGGAGAAGGTAGGTTCTCAAGATCAAACCCCAGTCAGTCTCTCAACACAACGTCGAGAGACCGACTGAAGGGGAACTATTCCACAAAATTGCCAAACTTTCCCCAGAACAAATATTCCTGAACCTATCATAATGCCTTCAACCATAAATATGCTGAAAAGCTCCAGCTCACGCCTCAGATTCAGCTTTTCATTTCCTGCTAATTTTATGGTGTCAAAACGTAGAAGAAAACTGTTGTGTCTGAGATCTTTAATTTAAAAAAAGGTTGAATTCTTTGAGTTCAATGTTCTTGTTTAATTTTAACTTCCCTCCCAAGAAAAGTCCCAATTCTATGGCTGAACAATACATTTGACAAAAATATTATATTCTTGCACATGTTGTAAATCGTAACCTCTCTAATCAGCAGGACAAACTCTTAAAAACAAGACAACATATAACTATACATTTTATTGTAGGACAGTTGTGTCTATAACATATTCACTGAGTAACATGTCTCTGTAATCATTATTCTAAGATTGCAACACATTCTGCAGTAGTTTTCAAGTGATACAATATATAAATCTAGTTTTCCTGTAGCTTTGCGTTAACAATGCAATGTTGTGGGTTCGATCCCAGGGGATTGCAGATACCTAAGTATAAATGTATAGGATAATACAATATAAAAGTGACTGCCAAATGCCTAAATGTAAATCTGAAACAGATGCTGAAGTTCGATTCATGGGTACGTGTCTTTGCACACAATCACACGTTAGACAAGAAGTCAATGTTTTGGATGAATCTTTGGACTCTCACATTAAATATTGTATACTGATTTAGGATTAAACTTTAACGATAGAACAAGAAAACGACTAAGTAATCTTTTAATTTCCATTTATTGTCAGGAATGAGACTGTCAAGGGAACAAGGAAGAGACGTGACAAAGACTAGACAAGACTGTGCCTTCACTTCCAGAGGTGGAAAATGTACAAAAAATATTATACTCAAATACAAGTTATACTACTTTGATGAAATAGTAATTGAGTACAAGTAAAATGATCATTCAAAAATCTACTCAAGTAAAAGTAAAAAGTATCTTGTTTAAAATATACTCAAAGTAAAAGTTACTTAGTTACATTTTAAAAGCGAAAGGGGGACCTCTCCGGTTTTGTGCAACACCAACAATAATCATAGTGTCTAATTTTATATATTCAAAAGTGCACTGCAACAAATAAATAATTGTTTTGCAGAAATATTACAGAACACCTTCTTTAACGGCCCACCTGGAAACAACACAAAGCTATCTGACCGAAAACCACCATACCTAACAAACAAGAATACTGCTTAACTATTGATGAATGTTCCATAAAACCCTCATCTTCAGCAAAGAATCTTGGCGTTTTATTTCGGTAGTACTCTGTCATTTGAGAACCAGGTCGCCAACACCTGTTAAATTGTGTTTTTCCATCTTAAAAATATAAGAAATAACTACGTCATATGCTGTCTCCATCAGATGCAGAGAAGCTAATTCATGCCTTTATGACATGAAGACTAGATTACTGTAATGCACTTTTAGATGGTTGTCCTGCAGGCCTATTACAAAAACTCCAACTGGTCCAAAATGCGGCAGCTCGAGTTCTTACACGTACAAAAATGTATAAGCATATTTCCCCGGTTCTGTCAACATTGCACTGGTTACCTATAAAGCATTGCATTATCATTTTAAAATCTTGCTTATTGTCTATAAAGCCCTGTATGGTTTAGCGCCTCACTACTTGAGTGAACTTCTCAAATATTACAGTCCTTCGCGTGCACTTCACTCTCAGGCGTCAGGTCAGTTGGTAATTTCAAAATCAAGTGCAGGCGGCAGATCTTTTTCCTATCTAGCGACTAAACTTTGGAACAGTCTTCCCTGCACTGTCCGGGAGGCAAACACACTCTGTCAGTTTAAATCTAGACTAAAGACGCATCTTTTTAATCTTGCATACACTACACTATAATAATATATATATTCCAAAGATTTAGGCTGCACTAGTTAGATCAACCGGAACCAGGAACACTTCCAAGAACATCTGATGCATTTGTTGCATCAAAGAGTGCAGAACAGTACTCTACTCTCAGCCAGTCTTGTATCATTGTTCCAAGGTTACTAGAGCGGGCAGGACGCAGTCCAAGGTTAGCGGAGCGGGCAGGGCGCAATCCATACCCAGACCTGACAAATGCTGTGACGATAGAGCTGGACGAAGGACGAACTTCAACCGCTGTTAGATTATTAATGATAATCTTAAATCTAATTTTGTTTGCCTTGTTGTGCAAGCATTGTCGAGCTTGTGCAGAGGCTGCAGCTTTTGCCAGAGGGGAACTGGAATCCCATGGTCACGTCTGGTTTCGCGCTGAGGTTCTTTCTCCTCCAATGGAGTTTTGGGTTCCTCACCACCTGTTTTGCACTGTTTGCCTGGCCGGGGGGGGCTGCTAGAATTTTATAGTCTTATTTAATTAACACTGCATATAGGAATTTATAGTGTGTCTGATATTTGGTCTGTGTTTTGGCTTGCATAACATTTTATGTTTTGCTTATAGTCAATGTTTTCTTGTACAGCTGTTTTGTAACAATGAAAATTTAAAAAAGCGCTATATAAATAAAGCTGACTTGACTTGTCTTGAAAAAGACACGTATTCGCTCCAAATGACCCCTTTAACTGGGATCTTTGTCATCAAGGGAATAAATAACATTATAAAAATATTTTTAAATAGAAACATTTTTTTAAATTGTAAGAAATATTTGCGATATTTAAATGTCTTGTTCACCATAAGACTTTGTTCCAAAATATTGAAAGATTTTTATATAAAGAAGTTATATTTGGATAGCTTTAATTTTGTTGAATAAATCTTATAGTTCTAACAATACTTAATATTTATTTAATTATTTTATTTATGTATCATATTGTTATAGAAGTTCATAGAAATATCAGTTCAATTAGAACCAAATGCATATTTGTACTGATGATTGTAATTTGATCATTTTAAATACAATTGTTGATATTTGTGTTTTGAAAATATTTTTGATTGATGTTTTAACTCCTAATTAACTAATTTTCTACATAGAAATAGGCTATTCATTATGGCTAGTTAAATTAATTTCGACTACGAAAACCTGAAAAGTCCCTTTAATTCCTTACAATCCCAGTTGTTGCAGACCCTAAGATTTCCCACTTCACGTTGATGCTTCTCTTCAGTTCTCCATGTTAATTTTCTATGGGGTTTCTATGGAGATGCTTGGCTTTGATCTCAGTGACCCATTCTTGTTTTGATCTTGATGTTTGTTTTGAGATTATTGTCCTGTTGGAAGATTCAACCTTGACCCATTATGTGGCCTGCTTGTCAAATGATCTTTGGACATATCACTTTGTTTGCGCGAGTGAATAAAGTTTGACCTTTACACCTGGAACCTTTATCTGCAAGATTTTTCTTGCACTGAGAAGACTGATTCTCCACAACTCTAGCTGCTGGCTGGTAAAGTGGTGCTTGGAAAAAATTAGAAGAATTCGCTGGCCATGGGAAAAGAACTTTCTTGGTGGGTACAAAGTGGGCCTCTGGAAATACAATTAGCATTTTGTCATCCTAAGGCATTTATGCCAGTGGTACCATAAAACTGCTTATTACCAAGCAACGTGCCGTGGTATCTGATTTGAGCTGTAATGTTTGTTTTTATTAAGTTTGCTTAATATATTGACCTTATTTATTGTTATCTTATTGTTTTCCTTCAGAAATATTTATTAACTCACTGTTGCCCTCTGTCATTGCTTTGAGGGCTGTATGTGATCTTAGGATCGTAAATTAAAAAAAAGAAAGTCTTGTTTGCAACAAATAAATGCAGCCAACATGGCAACATTTAATTAGATAATTTCACTGGAGAAAATAAATTAGATTGTTTTACAATGTAGGGCTAGTGTCATGATTCTGCCTGCTCTTGTCTTGATTTTCTGGTCTAGGGGCAGAATCATGACAGACCCACGTGTTTTATGTGGAGAGAAACATATTATTGTCAATCAGGACATAATATGCGTTCTCTCCAGTCTCGTCATTTGGCCCCGCACCTCTCGTTCCTAGTATAGCTTTCCTCCTGTGTCTCATTACCCACACCTGCCCATCGTTATCTCCTTTGTTAGTCTCCCTATATAATGTCCTCTTGTCTATTGTCTTGTGCTTGTTTGTTGTAAATGTTTCCTGCCCTGTACTTAGTTTCCTGTATGTATAATTGCAAAGATCCTTGTTTGTGTTCCTGATTGTTTATTTTTGCCCCCCTTGTGGGAAGTATTTGTTTTCTGTTTTGAGATTTAGTTTGGTTACTGTTTTTCCCCATCGAGGGTGTATGTGTTTTATTATTTATTAAAATCTTGTTACCCCTTGCATCCGCTTCCTGCACTTGGGTTCTTCCTACCATATTCGTGACAGGTAGGGGTTGTACGACCTTAGATTTTTAGCGGTTGACTATTTTGTGATAAAAGTTGTGTAGACTAGTCGATGACATAATTAATAAATAAAAACAGAGCTAGGAAATGGTTTGCAACAAGATTTGATGGGTGTGGGCGGTAAGAAACTTGTGTGTGAGGGCTGCAGGAGAATGGTGGGAACCCCGCAAAATTGCCTCTAAATACATAGTATCTAAATACAAATAAACTGTTGTTCATCTATTTCACAAGAGCAACAACAACTATAAATAATGTTAAAGGGCGAGGTCGATGGTAGCGGGGCTATGCAGTTAAAAAACAGCAGGTGGATCAGCAGCTTAATGTTACTTCACATCTGAAGTGTGTGTACAGACTACAGACCAAAGTTCCCTGACATTTACAACAAGTCAACTGAAAATGTCATATGCACTTTTAGATGAAACAACCGAAAAATTTGTCGAGAACAACCTCAATGTAGTTATTAGCCTAATGAAGCAGAAGTTTTATATGAGAAACATATTTATTCTGATACTTTCATGTTTTATTAAATGGGGAAGTACAAAAATAGCCTATAATATTAAAGATCTGCCTGTAGAAGCTAGCACACTGAAACGTAAGGCTTTACCTACAAACTCTTGCAGCATCAGAACATATTGTGAATGTTGCGAACGAAAACAGGAGACATTGTAAATGATGCGTGCATTAGCAGGACAAAATAACATGTATTATTGCATGGAGTGTGACAGAATCCCGCTGAACCGGGTAGGAATGACTTCCGTCCCACGTGCAGGTCCTTGGAACAGTCAGACGTTTTCTCAAAGGTACGGTCTAAAACAATCACATGACCCGCGTCATGACTAGTCGACATCAAGCTTTAAATGTCGCGCCAGAGCATTAATGTTGACTAGTTCATGCAACCGCTACTCTACAGTTGTATGATCAGGAAATCATTTTTAATGTTAATGCTTCTGAAATAATAGATGTTAACACCAGGACTATTAGTCGTAAAAGGATGTAAGTTTCTTGGCTGCAGAGTGCATTAACTTGCACTATGCAGATATGCAGACCGGAAGTTTACATGACAAGGTAAGGGTTTGGGTCAGAATCTTTACACATTTTGTAACTTTAACATTTTTACTATCAACTTCACAAAGAATTCCAAGAGGGGGCTCTCAGTAATTTAAGGAATTTTCCCTTTCGTTACACTTTAAAAATAAACAGTGCTCTGAATTGTTTTTAATTCATTGAAATTAATTTAGTTCTCTAACTGTACATTTCTACTGTAGCCATGGTTAATAAAGTAAATTGCTTTTCCATGATAAAACTTCCATGCTGTTAGGTGTCAGGACTCCCATACCAGCCAGAGTAACATTTCCAGTGGCGTAGTTTCCACTAGGGACAGGGGGGACAATCCCGTTATGGTCCCTCTGACTTTTAAATTAGTTTGTAATGTCTTTTAACAGGACCGAGAAGGACACAGTGTGCAAAGGCAAGCATACACTATTTGACTGTAAGTAAGACTGCCCATTAAGCTACTGCTGCTTCGGGTGATGCTGCAGCTGCAGTAAGTGTTACAGAAAATGAGCCTGACTAGGCTCGTGCTACGTCATGTGGGGCCCCCCTCCGTTGCGATAGTGTCGTAGGGTCGCAATCGGTTTTCTCTGTACACCAGTATATACAGTATACTTTTTTGCAGAACACACCCAACTTTTTAACCATTGCGCATTCATTAATAAAATGAGCATATTTGTTCATTATCATAACTGTAAGCTAAATGTTGGCATATTAATTTAATTGTTTCTAACATAAAACAAACATCTTTCCCCCCGTTTTGTGTCCCCCCACTCGAACCAAAGTTACAACCTTGAACATACCCAAAGGAAATGACAGAGCCCACCTTTACAAGTAATTGATAATAATTACCTCAGGACGCTTGATCTCCTCAGTTACTGAGTTCAAGTTGTTCCAGCCATCAAAGGACCACAAACACTGGTAAAAAGCTGTTACAATTCCACTGGCACTCATTTTGCTCCCATCAAAGGACTGTTGTAGACTGTTGGACGTGTTTCCTTGAATGAGTAGAATGACTCCCCCAACCATGATCACCACCAGTGACATGATTTTTACAGCCGTAAAGAACACTGTAACTGCTATGGACGAGCGCACATTCAGGCAGTTCACAACTGTCAATGCAACAATTCCTGCTGCTGCCAAACACTTTACAGCTCCATTTGGTGGTGGGCAATCATCATAGAAAGGCGCAAGAGCATTTTGGGCAAAGCTCAGTGCCACTCCTGTCATACTGGTGGGTCTCACTACGGCAACAGAGATGAAAGCAAATATGAATGCCATGAGGTTGCCTGAAGTACGTAAGATGTAAACATACTCTCCTCCAGACTCGCGTATTACTGTTCCTAATTCAGCATAGCACAAGGAGGCAAGCATGGCCAACAATCCACTTGCAGCCCATATTAAAAGACTTGCACCTGGGCTCCCAATGTTAAGTAGCACATATTGAGGAGACATGAAGATTCCAGATCCAACCATGACCCCTACAACAAGGGAAACACCACCCAACAGCCCAATTTCTGTCTTCAGTTTTAGTTTCTCAGGTGCATGGTCTTTGTCGGTTGCCATTAGCGGATTTAAGTTGTCTTTCTAATTTGATATTCTTGTTTAACAATTAGATATGGACAGTCGCTGACATGTACAGGTGAGAACGGAACAAAGTAACACATTTTACAGCTTATTTTGTTAATAATTACCAGTCTGAGGTCAAGGTTAAGGAAGACTAGAGAATTTAACCTTTAAACCTTTTCCATATATTTTTTCTTCTTTCTCCTTAGGCTCTTGATATTATACATTCATATACGCTACATGAGTCCTACTCATTAATCAACCTTAAACACACATAAAATTCTCCAACTTGTAAAATAATTATTTAAACTGCAACCTTAAATAAAACATTTTAATTAAGCTAAAATATGCCAAATAGAATCAAAAATAAATTTGTTCAAGATAAAACTATTCTGGAAAACAAAGAAATCTTTACCTGTAATTAATTGCCAGAATATAAATAATAAAAATGGATGATTATTTTCTGCAGCTTTGTTTGGGATTCAGAAATTCTGCTACAGAATGTTACTCATTTAAACCGTTGAATTCTGTTTAAATTATGACTAGATTCCTTTAGTTTTTTTTACAAAGCTAGTTATAAAAACTAAAATATCACCCTAACCCTAAAAGAAAACAACACTTATGGGTTTTATAGACAATGCTTAAGGCTAGATCCAGGCAAAATTTAATCTTGAGATGCTTTATATGAAAATAACTTGTACGGACATTTACATATCATAGTGTCATTATTTGGTCTCAATATGTACAAGTGTAATGTTTTTATATTATACAAATGATATAAAAGCAACATTAATAGCTTAATTTTACCAAGATATAATTTTAGCTCCCTGAACTCTCTGTTAGTCGCTTTGGACTAAGCTTTATCTGTGAACCGGGCCTTCATTAATTATATTTTATAGCAGTTCTACAAATAAGAACATCCCCAAAGGAGGTGCCGAGATGTGTCAGGTTTTGCTCACATTTAGGTATAAATTTGCCACAAGTAGACACCCCACACATACTCCTTTAAAGAGCTTTATATGTTTAGCACATATATGTTTAGCTAAAATATAACCCTGTACGATAATTTAGCCTCGTTATCCTATTTATCCTCATTAGCCCCCAAGGCCTATATGTATTTATGAGCAGTGTTTTTGGTATATTCCCTTTACCAGTTTTAGCAGCAATTTAACAGTAAGTAGTAAGGTTATTTTATAAGTAAAGTGTAGAAGCCATTTGTATTAACATAGTTTAACTACAAACATAAATTATAGCAAATATAATGAAACTATGGAAGTTACTATGTTTAAAAAGAAGCTTAAATGGAGTATGGTTACTATATATAGAAAATGGTACATTTGTGGAAACTGTGGTTTTACTGCAAATACCATCCCTACTTGTAAAAACAACAATGAATTTGTGAATTAGAAAAATTCTAAAAGAATACAATTCTATTGAATCCCTCTTCTTTGTAGTGTGTTTTGAGTTTTATACTGTGGTGAAATGGAATTAATGTCACGCCCATCATCAGGGCTGGACTGGGACAAAAAAAGGGCCCTGGCATTTTTACTCAGACCGGCCCACCACAATGGGTCGGACACAACCAACCAGTACACCATCCTTGCGGTCCCTGTAGATATGCATATCTACTGTTCCATTCCCCCAAAAACCTACAGAGCTGAGAACTAAGTGCCATGGACGAGTGTACTCACTCTCTCTTGACTGACTCCCTGGTGATAGACCTACACCTACTTGTGGTGTGATTCGCGCAAATTGAGCGTTAGTAAGGGAAGCCAAACAATCCAATAGTGGGATGAGACAGCGGGGTATTACAGAGCTCGCGCCGCGCTGACATGTCATCTGCGCGATTCAATTTCCTATCGCCAACCGATGGGCAGCGTGGCACCAACCAATCCGCTGCACTGACCAATTAAAACATATACAATGTTCATTTGGCGCCACTCATTTACATTTTACCCATAAACCTCTGCTATTATTAACATAAATAATTGAGGTAAAATGGCTAGGCGCAAAACGTACTACAATAATAAAATAAATTACCTGAACATGTAAACTGTCCTATATAATTTCCAGGAGGTTGGCGTGCTCCTCAAGACTACGATATTGGAAGTCATTGAAGTTTCTGCTTTGTACAGGTCTTTCCGTAGCCGCTATAGTATAGAGTCTATACATATGTGCAGTTCTTCAAAGTATCGATGCAAAACACTACCGTTTACTTGTAGACTATTAAAGAGAATAATAAAAAAATATTATGCATTTCATCCTGATTTCCTTTTTTCTTCTGTAGGGAAAAACTGATAGACTTGTGTAAATGTAAACAAATGTAAATGTTTTTAAGGAATGAGGGGTTTCTTTATTGTACATTTGAGTGTACGGTTTGCGCTGTTTAAATAACGTGTGCGCTGACGAGGTGTCATCTGGCTGGGCGATTGAATCGCGCAGATGACATGTCAGCGCGGCGCGAGCTCTGCAATACCCGCTGTCTCGTCCCACTTTTGGATTATTTGGCTTTCCATAGTTCGCGCGAGTTGAAAAATCTGAACTTTGGCGAAAATTCTCGCCGCGTTTACGCACCAGGAACTTGCTCTAGTAGGGACGTGATTATGACATAGCGAGCGGAGGCAGGAATCCGAAACAACAATGAAGGACTGCGCCTGTGAAGGATTTGATGGACCCAGACATGGCGCCGAACGAGTCTACGTCGTTCTTCAGCCTTCCATAGCACATAATGCGCAGCTATCCTCTCAACTAAACCCATGTCCGCCATTTCGCAATTAGACGGGCGCCGCCTGACAGAAGCCCCTCCATGACGCGAATGAAGCGAGTAAAAGCAAAATGTTCAACCGTCCAACTAGACGCTAAAAGCGTGATTTACTGCGTTTGGTGTGAACACTCTATAAGACACTGACTGCATCTGACACGAGAAACTGGGGGGGGGGGTGGAGTCTGTTAAGAGATGATTGGGCCAGCCCAGTGTCAGTATGGAAAATGAACTAATGGGCTGCTGTCCCTGCTTTATCGCCGCGTTTACGCACCAGGAACTTGCTCTAGTAGGGATGTGATTATGACATAGCGAGCGGAGGCAGGAATCCGAAACAACAATGAAGGACTGCGCCTGTGAAGGATTTGATGGACCCAGACATGGCGCCGAACGAGTCTACGTCGTTCTTCAGCCTTCCATAGCACATAATGCGCAGCTATCCTCTCAACTAAACCCATGTCCGCCATTTCGCAATTAGACGGGCGCCGCCTGACAGAAGCCCCTCCATGACGCGAATGAAGCGAGTAAAAGCAAAATGTTCAACCGTCCAACTAGACGCTAATAGCGTGATTTACTGCGTTTGGTGTGAACACTCTATAAGACACTGACTGCATCTGACACGAGAAACTGGGGGGGGGTGGAGTCTGTTAAGAGATGATTGGGCCAGCCCAGTGTCAGTATGGAAAATGAACTAATGGGCTGCTGTCCCTGCTTTATGGGCCGGTCGTTGGCCGATTAAAAAAATATAATATAATATTAAATCGGCCCCCAAGTGCGTCGGCCCACCGGGCATTTGCCCGGTATGCCAGATTACCAGTCCAGCACTGCCCATCATTAGTAGGTTTCGAGCTCTATATAAAGTGATTGCTCCGGTCGGAGGATGTGGCGTCATTGTTCAGCTAACTTCCGTTGTGGACTGTTGTTCTGCTGCCTGGTGTTGAGGGTAGGTCGTTTACCGTTCACAGTAGTTTGTTCATCCTTGTGCTTGGGTGATATCATTGAATGTTTTACCCTTCTTTGGAAAGGCTGGTGTCTGTATTGGCGGGTGCTTATTATATTGGCTGCATTGAAAAAAAACGCTCGCTTTCGCTACGGTAAAACTCCTTTATCTCGTTACATTACCGCATTTGTGCGGCTGCTGTCCTCCTGGCTGGTAAGCAGATGTGTATATATTTATAGTTTGATTACAGTTTATTACATCAAAAGTTAAACGACTCGTTGTGTGTGTGCTGTAGCGTTGGGGTGCTGTTCTGACGACTGGACGAGGCGTCCTCCGCATATGGGTTTGTAGCGCTCACTTTTAATGCATTGATCGCACTTCGTTTGAAAGGTACGTGACGATTTTATTCTTATGGGTTTCAGATGTACAGCAAGGCGTTAGTACACTTTGTAGTGTGGTACTGCTGCATGTCGCGACGCTCCATCGCTGCTGTTTTGTCGTGCTTTCTTTTGCTTTGTGTTGCTTGGCTTTGCTTTGCTTTGCTTTGCTTTGCTTCGCTTTGTTTGTTTTGATTTCTTTGATTTACATTTTGGTTACGTTGCTTGCAGTCCAATCAATGTTGTCTGTATTCATTTGTTGTTAGACCCCGGTGTCGCTTATGTGGCAAGTTTGCTTTGCTTGACTAGCTGCTTGCCCACTTCTGAGCGCATGCAAACCTGTGGTGTCGGGTTTCTCATTTTTCCACGTTTTGCTGGAAATATAAATTCTATTTCCTGTGTGCATACCCTTTTTGAATTTATTTTCTTTGTTTAGTATATTTGTTTATTTCGGATTATATGTGTGAGTTGCCCATGCTTTGGGTAATCACAATTGGTTTTTGTATTAGGTTTATGATTTTGTTGCTTTAGAAATATTAATTGTATTCTACTCTTGTCTATTTAGTTATAAGTAATTGTCCTTTTTCTTTGTTTGCTTCCTAGGAGTTGGGGAGGACCAGTGGGGTTGCAGGCTGGTGTGGCCATATACGGGAGTTCCTTAATTGCTTGTGTGGTTTTCCTGTTCTTTTTTTCGGTTTAGGTTTTGTCCTTGCTGTGAATTTCACATTTGTATTTGCTTTAATTGTAGCACGTGTGGCTCCTTTGGGAAGCCGGACACCTAGCCTGCCTCCCTGCTGGCGATCCCCAGACTCTGGTCGGCAGCTCTAATCTAACTCTGCTATTTTAATGTTTTCTAACCCATGCTGTCATTTGTATTAAGATTATTACCGATTTTAAAAGAACGCATGGGGTTTTTCCCAAATCATGGATTAAAATAAATTGTATTTTGATATTCACGTCTCATTGTCTTCAGTCATTAGAAATCTGAACCTGTGTGTCTGAGTCTATATATATTTCCCAGATAGGTGTGCTGGGTGGCGTAGTCGGTTATATCAATTCCCTTTTTGTTTTTGTACCTTCCTTCCCCTCCCATGAGCTTTGGCCACAATACCAATAGGATTTAACCTCCCACCATCACACAAAAGTAGACAACAGGTACCCATACAATACAATTTCCATTATAAGCATTAAATCCATTACATCTCTGGTTGTATTTTGGGCAAGGTTGGGCAGAAAGAACATCATTAATTTTCCAAATGGCTTTAAATTATATAGCAGCAGATCAAAAGAGAACACGCATGTGCAGATCCTTAACTCTAGCTTTGCGATCTCATGATATTTAGAATGAATTTCTTTTTCATTTTCTCTGTCATGTAGCTCAAGGTGTATGTGATGTTTATTTACCGTTTAGTTGTTATGCCGATCATTTTCATGACAATGTCTTCTATGATCTTTGACTGAACGAAGCGCTCGTTCTAAGCAATAGTTGAACCCACAGAACCCCTCAGTTGTGTTTACATTAGATTAGCCGGGAAGATAAACTGAAATACTTGGCTGCAGTGAAAGGTCCTGGGAGATTGCAAGTGAGAAAAAATGTGCACACAGGAAAATGTCTCGGTTACATATGTAACCTTTATTCCCTGATGGAGGGAACGAGACGTTGTGTCGAACCAACAGATGGGGTTTGTCTTAAGAACCTACCATCTTCTGACTAGTTTTGAAAAGGCCAATGAAATTGGCGAATTAAATTTGCTTGCAAGACTCCGCCCACGGATATCCGGGTATTAAAGGGAGCGGCATGTTCATTTATTCACCTTTTGTGCCGAGGAGCCTGAGAGCATCTCACAACTGCCGCAGCGGACGGCAAGTGTTGTGGCATGAAGGGAACAGAGGTTACCGAGACGTTCCCTTTCTGACGGTCTCTCAACGTTGTGTTGAACCGACAGATGGGGTTCCTATTGAAAACACCACAGCATTATGCCGTGTCACAATCTTTAGCGAAGCGACGTTGAACGGCCAGGGCGAGTCAGACGTGAGCTCTATCGCAAAATTGTAACCTTCCAGAGCTTTGGCAAAGATGTGTAACCCCTGCACTCTGCCACCACAGACAGAGGCCTTGTTTCTCTAATGGCGAGAAGCCGTTCGGTACCATAGGGCTACTGGGTAAGCGCTGTTCCCTCAACGGAGATGTGCGCTACGAAGACCACTTCTCACCATAGGGGGGAGTACAGTGGAGACACCCCCAGGTGGACAGGTGGACATCCACCTGGGGGAGGTCATGGGTTGCCACGAGTGGAACCATCTAATGACGATATCTCAGATGGAACCACCCTGTTGGGGGGTTACTACGTGTGGGGCACTAGGTCCGGTTAGAGCTATACAGCCCAGCCTTGAGTGCTTAGTGATGGATGGATGGACTGCCTATTCTTCACCTGTCAGCAGCCAATAGCGCACTGACCCACCTAAGAAGCGGGATGGCGCTTTTCGTAGGCATACGCCCTAACGGCCGCTGGTCTCACCTGTTGGTATCAGGCAAGACTCAAGCTGCTGGCCCTACGTGGAGGTTGTAAGCCCCGCAAGGTGTTGGCCGTAGCCCAACCCGCAACTCTGCAGATGTCTGCCAGAGAGGCGCTCTGAGCTGGCGTCCTGGAGGAGGCCACACCCCGAGTTGAGTGTGCCCTCACTCCAGTGGGCACCGGCCTGGGACCGGCACGCTGTAGTGACGGTGTCTACGATCCAGCGCGCCAACTCTTTTTGGAGACAGCACTCCCCGTTGCTGACCTCCAAAACAGACAAAAAGCTGCTCAGGGCTACTGAATCCCCCCGTGCGGTTCGAGTAGAGGCGCAGTGCGCTTACTGGACACCCCACGTACGGAGTTGAGTCTTTCTCTCGGTGGGGGAGCGCCTGCAAGTTTACCACCTGGTACCGAATGGGAGCGTCAAGAACTTTGGGCACGTAAGCCGGCCGGGGTCTCAGGATCAGGTGAGAGTCACCGGGCCCGAATTTTGGCAATCAGTAGACACGGAAATGCTTGCAGGTACCTCACCCTCTGGATGGACGTGAGCCCCCAGTGCTGGAGCTCATGTGTGTCAACCCGTGGGGGAAAGGTCCATCCAGGACGCCATGTGTCCCAGAAGCCTCTGAAATTGATATCAGGGGGACCGCTGGCTGCTGCCTGAAAAGTTCAAGCAGTTCAGCACTGTCTGTGCCATTCGGAAGTGAGCACGCCGTCATGGAGACAAAGTCGAGTTCCATACCGAGAAAAAAGGAGCCTTTGGGGATGACGAAGTGCGGGCTGTAAAACCCGCTTGACATCTCTGCCGAGGGGACGGTTTGATCGCTTCCTTCGCCCGAGTGGTGGCAGCCCCGGCCCGGAGCACAGAAGCATCCCTGCCTTTATATTTAAGTTCTCATTTACAACTGCGACCTGGCCAAGATAAGGCAGAAACAGTACGACAACACAGTTACACTTTAATTAGATAAATTAATAAATATCCGATCAATAAGCCGATCCATATACAACATACAAGTATAATGCTAAGTGCAATATTATTAACAATAAATAGGCCATAGAGGCTAATGAATTACACATTTACACTAAATAGACCTTGAGGAATATTAAAATGTATAATAAGATACAATGTTAATATACTATAGTGCAACATAACGGGGCTGCTAACAAGAGTATGGATCAGTGAACAACTTTGAAAGCTGAAGCCTAAACTTAACAAGGGTGATCAGTACGTCTAGTTTTAAAGATGTTTGCAGTTCATTCCAGTCGTAGGCAGTAGAAAACTGGAAGGAAAGGCGGCCAAAAGAAGACTTGACTTTGGGGACGGCCAAAGAAATATACCTACTAGTACGCGTACTACGAATTGTAGTTGCTACTGTGATCAGTGAGTTGAGATATGGTGGGGATAAGCCTAATATGGACTTATAGATGACCAGGAGCCAATGAATTTGTGTTGTGAGGGCCAGCCAATAAGACAATAAAGATTGCAATAATAAGTAGTTTATTGGGCTTTGGTGACAAAACGGATAGCGCTGTGGTACATTACATCCAATTTATTAAGTAGAGTTTTAGAGGCTATTTTGTATACAACATCACCAAAATCAAGTATCGGTAAGATGGTATGAATATTTGGCGGCATAAGTAAAGGAGGCTTTATTGCGGTTTAAGAAACCGATTGTAGATTTACATTTTTATTGTAGATAATTAATGTGAATCTGAAAATTATGTTTACAGTCTAACCAGACACCTAAATATTTATAGGTGTCCATTTTTTCTAATTTGGTCCCGTCAAGAGTAGTAACGGTAATTGGATGAGCAGCTGTGGACAGTGTGCGATTAAAAAACATGCATTTAGTCTTATAAGGCAGTTGAACGTCAAGAAAGGCATGTTGTATGGCATTAAAACGGTTTGAAGGGTAATTAACACAGAGTCTAAAGAGGGTCCGAATGTATATACAATGGTATCATCTGCATACAAATGGGTTTACGAATCACCAGCAGCACTTGCAACCTCGTTGATACTTTATATAGAAAAAAGGGTTGGCCCCGGAATTGAACCCTGAAGCACCCCCATTGAGACTGCCAGAGGACTGGACAACATGTCCTTCGATTTTACACACAGAACTCTATCTGAAAATTAATTTGAGAACCAAGCGATGCATTCTCTTGAGAAGCCAAGGTTTTTGAGTCTGTCAATAAGAACCCAGGGATTGACAGAGTCAAAAGCCCTGGCAAGATCAATAAAGACGGCTGCACAATAATGTTTACTATCGATAGCGGTTATGATATTGTTAATTACTTTTAGCGTAGCAGAAGTGCATCCATGACCAGCTCTGAAACCAGATTGAGCGGCTGAGAATAAATGGTGCAATTCAAAATATTTAGTGATTGGTTTATTAGTTAGGCTTTTGAAAATGTTCACAGTACATGGCAGAATAGATATGGGTCTGAAACAATTTGGGTCTAAAGTGTCTCCCCCTTTAAAGAGGTGGATGACCGCGGCAGCTTTCCAATCTTTGGGAATACGATACACATGATACCAAAGAGAGATTGAATATATAGTGGTAATAGGAGTCGCAATAATTTCAGCCGATAATTTTAAAAAGAAAGGTTCCATATTGTCTAGCCCAGCAGATTTATAGGGATCCAGATTTAACAGTTCTTGTAAAACATCGGCTGTCTGTATTTGCGTAAAAGAAAAATGAGGGCGATTTAAACAAGTTGCTGTGGATTGAACAAAACCCTTAGCCGGGTCGGACCCCAATGTGCCAAGTGCCCAGCCCGAGCACGGGGGTTTTGGTGCACCGCAAACCGACACTCTAGGCGGACGAGCGAGCATGGCTGACATCTGCTCTCTCCTGAGCTCGACCACCCGAGGGAGGAAGCTTCTGCCAGCAGGTTGCGCTCCGATGCTGCAAGGGACATCTCATCATCTTCACGCCTCGTTTCCGAGCATGTGGCTGAGGAATAAGACGGCGTAGGACTGTCTTTGGGGAATGGCTAGACAAGCGAGACGGGCCACAAGCGGTCCGCGAGCCGGCCGGTTGACGGGTTAACGCTCAAGATAATCCCCATATCACCCTCGTAGAGAGCCGTCGCTGCTGCGGTCACAGAATGGGAAGCAGACAAGGTGGTGGCTGGATCTTGGCAGAACACAGCCTCCGTGACCGCAACGTCTGAATTGCCATTGCAGGACGTATTCACAAAGGCTGCCACAGTTAATTCGCCAATTTCATTGGCCTTTTCAAAACTAGTCAGAAGATGATAGGTTCTCAAGGCAAACCCCATCTGTTGGTTCGACACAACGTCGAGAGACCGACAGAAAGGGAACCTGATACATAAAAATATTATATCTTTTTATAAATGTAGTGGAGTTAAAAGTTAAAAAATGTGGCTTTCAAACGTAGTGATGTTAAGGTACAAGTACTCAGAAAAAGTAAAAGTACAGATACTCAAAAAGTGTACTTAAGTTACTGTCAACCTCTGGGAAAGACACTTGCATAACACTTAAATCTGATTACACATGAGACTAAGCGAGTATCTAGCAAACGTAAGCATTTCTTTTATCATAAACCCTATTGACGCGTATGCACATATTTTGACATGACTCGCCATTTACATGACGTCTGAACACATATTTTGAATTTCTGCTTCCCCTAAAGAGGAGGCACCAATCGCTCCTCAGGTGTGGCACTGCTCTCAGGTGTGTCTTGTTATCTTGTTAGTTCTCAGTGTATTTAAGCCATTATGTTTCAGTTGTCCGGTGTCAATCAGTGTTGCCTTAAGAACAAGGGGTCGCTAGAACAATTTATGGACTATGCTTTAGCGTATATGGGGTCTTCCTTCCCAGTGGGTGCTGTGGAGGAGGAGCCTGCATGCCCCACACTGGTGGTGGCGAGCCCTGTGTTTGTGGCGGCAACCACAACAGAACCTGTTCACAAGATGGCAGCCAGCCCAAAACCTCCAGTCTCATGGCTACCACGCCACATAGTCTTAGTTAAATCCCCTGTCTACTGTGATTCCTGTGGTGGCTCCAGCTCTGTGGTGTTTGGTCTGCACATTGTAGTCAAGCATAGTCCAGTCCATGACTCCCCTCTTGAACCAAGTTCAATCCACAAATATGTCCATGAGCCCAGAGATGGGAAGTAACGAAGTACAAATACTTTGTTACTGTACTAAAGTTACTGTACTTTTTCTGGTATGAGTACTTTACTCCACTATTAATTATTCTGATTACTACAAATTTTTGTACTTTCTGCTTTTTACATTTTCAAACCAGGCTCGTTACTTTAGCCAGTTGGATGTACTGCCAAATTCACTGAAACGCCTTTGGAAACCGCTTATGGTAGGGAAATTAATATTCAATTCATGGGCAACAGCTTGGGTGGACATCCCTGCAGTCAGCATGCCAACTGCACACTCCCTCAAAACTTATGAAATGTGTGGCATTGTGCTGTGTGATAAAACTGCACATTTTAGAGTGTTCATTTTTTTTTAGGCCAGTCTAAGGCACACCTGTGAAATAATCATGCGGTCTAATCAGCATCTTGATATGCCACACTTGTGAGGTGGATGGATTATCTTGGCAAAGGAGAAGTGCTCATACAGATTTAGACAGATTTGTGAACAATATTTGAGAGAAATTGGTTTTTTGTGTATATAGAAAATGTCTTAGATCTTTGTGTTCAACTGGAGAAAAATGGGGGGAAAAACGTCTTGGTTACCGATGTAACCGATGTAACCTCGATGTAACCGATGTAACCTCATCGGTAACCTTACCGATGTAACCCCAAACGTCTTGGTTACCGATGTAACGGTGTGTCAAACCGACAGATGGGGTTTGATCTTGAAAACCTGTCAACTCTGATGTGCTTTTTAAAAGGCCAACTAAATTGCCATTCATTCACCTTTTGGGCTGAGGAACTTGGGAAGTATGGAGGGATTTTTCAGTCAGAATATAAACTAAAAGTCTAAAACTGGAAGTTTTAAACCAAAACTAAAAGTCTAAATTTGTGAAACCAGAGCAAGTGAGTGGCTTGGAGCGAGGATATGATACGCCGTATAGGGTTTTAAATCAAACTGAGCTTATGAATACATATATAAAAGCGTGCATACACACATATACATTGCTCATATATACATGTATAGTTTTGGATGTTCAAGCTAAAAAACAAATGAAAAACGTGTGCGCACTAATGTGAAATCCATACCAATACATATTATGTTAGTAATGCATGCATGTACACTTTTTCACGCATACATATGTGCGAGAATTTTATAGACGTGTGTGCAGAGTTTATATGTATGTGCGAGTGTTTTATAGATGTGTGTGTGCAGAGTTTGTTTGTATGTGCGAGTGTTTTATAGATGCGTTTTGCACGCATAGAGTTTATATGTATGCGTGAAAAAGTCTACATGCATTTTTAACATTATTGCTTATTAAAGTATTAGTTACAGGCAAGTTCGGAAATGAGTTGAGGCAAAGAAAAAATATACGCCCACATGTATGATAAATGGTGAAGAAATGACCCATGCTCAATTAAACGAAATATATTACTAATCAGGGGCGTTTCCTCCGAGGAGGCAAGGGAGTGCCTCCCCCTCCCCCGCGAAAATAATCGAATGAGAATATTATTAACAGTTCAGAAATAGAATAGGACAGCGGATATAACGTATTGAGCTAAATATGAGATAAATCAGCATGTACAACAGTGTGAAACAGCGACCCCGCTCGAAAGAATTCCAAAGGGAGGCAGCGTTTCTCTTGCCTCCTCTAAGCTCATTGACTTTACATATACCCGCTAAAGCATGCTGTGAGTTTGAGTGGGGGTAATTGAAAAGAATGGAGAAAAGTCACGTGAGAGGAGGCAATGCCTCCAACGGGCTATGATTGGATTAACTCATCAGCGAGATCCCGCCTTCCTGCTCGTCTTCGTGATACATTTTAAACTGCGGGCGCTAAATTAGATGAACGTTAATTAAATTGTTTCATTAGTTGTATTAATCGGAGTTTAGGATTCGTATCGGAGATGGCGGGGGCAGAGGAGTTATCGATTGTTGACAGAATATTATACGTGGTTCAGATTTGTTCAAAAACTTTTGCTTGTGATCAGGCTTGCTCAGGATAGCAGCAAGGCTTAATTAAGTCACATCTATTTGATTTAATCTCTTAAATGCTTGGAGTATATCTTCCTGAACGAGCTTAATGACTTTTATGCTCGCTTTGAGAGAGACAACAAGGAAACAGCTACCAAGCTCACACCCTCTGTTGACCACCCAAACATCATACTAAACTCCACTGATGTTCACAATGCACTAAGTCAGATCAACGCGCGCAAGGCTGCTGGCCCAGATGGCATCCCTGGTCGCGTACTCCGGGCATGTTCAGAGCAGCTCGGTGGGGTCTTCACGGACATCTTCAACCTGTCCCTCGCCCAAGCAGTGGTTCCAGCATGTTTTAAATCCACCTCCATTGTGCCCATCCCCAAAAATTCAAACCCGACGTGCCTGAACGACTACCGCCCGGTAGCACTCACACCAATTGTCATGAAGTGCTTTGAGCGGCTGGTCCTGGCACACCTAAAGGACTCTTTACCACCCACACTGGACCCATACCAATTTGCCTATCGAAACAATAGGAGCACAGATGATGCAGTGTCCATGGCGCTGCACTCCGTGCTCACACATCTGGACAATAAGGACACTTATGCACGTATGCTGTTTGTAGACTTCAGCTCTGCTTTCAATACCGTCATCCCTTCCAAGCTAATCATCAAACTTGGAAACCTAGGCATCAACAACCCTACCTGCAATTGGATTATGGATTTCCTGACGAACAGGCCTCAGCTTGTTAGGTTAGGCCCCATCTGCTCCACCACCACCACCCTCAACACTGGTGTACCACAGGGCTGCGTACTGAGCCCCTTTCTCTACTCCCTTTTCACACTCGACTGCAGGCCTGTGAACGGATCTAACTCCTTCATCAAGTTTGCAGACGATACAACAGTGATTGGTCTCATCAGCAACAACGATGAGACTGCATACAGGGAGGAGGTCCGGCACCTGGCCATATGGTGCTCAGACAACAACCTGCTCCTTAACACCTCCAAGACAAAGGAGATCATCGTGGACTTCAGGAAGGCGAAAGAAGACACACACGACCCCATCCACATTAATGGAATGGCTGTTGAACGTGTTTCCAGTTTTAAGTTCCTGGGGACTCACATTTCGGAGGACCTGTCCTGGACCACCAACACCTCATGCCTGGTCAAGAAGGCTCACCAGCGTCTCTTCTTTCTGAGGACACTGAAGAAGAACCAACTGTCTTCAACTATCCTGGTGAACTTCTATCGCTGCACGATAGAGAGCATCCTGACCAACTGTGTCACAGTCTGGTACGGGAACTGTTCTGTTGCTGAGCGCAAGGCACTGCAGCGGGTGGTGAAAACAGCCCAGCGTATCACAGGGACTACACTTTCTGCCATTGAGGACATCCAGAAGAAACGCTGTCTGCGTCGAGCTCGCAGCATTCTCAAGGACTCCTCTCACCCCGCTCATAGACTGTTTACTCTCCTGCCTTCCGGTAGGCGCTTCCGGTGCCTCTGGACAAGAACCAGCAGACTAAGAAACAGCTTTTTTCCCAGAGCTGTTTCATTATTGAACTCTGCCCCCCACTGATTCCAGTACCTCTCATACCCTTAACTCCAATGCTGCTACAACATTGTTTACATTGCACTACAGGGCTGCATACATGACTGAACTGTACACACCAGTACTTCATGTATCTGCTCTACCGGACTGTTTACACACACACAGCATCATTTGCACTCTATACTGCTCACTTGCACACCAGGAATATTTAACTGAATGCTCATTTGCACTAATGGACCACTTCCATAACTGCATTAACCTATCTACTGCACTGTAATTCTATTAACTGCATCTACTCATCTATTGCACTGTAACTTCAATAACTGCATTAACTAACCAACTGCACGGTAACTCTATTAACTGCATCTACTCATCAATTGCACTATAACTTCAATAACTGCATTAACTAATCAACTGCACTGTAACTCTATTAACTGCATCTACTCATCAATTGCACTGTAACTTCAGTAACTGCATTAACTAATCTACTGCTCTGTAACCTTATTAACTGCATTAACTCATCTTCTGGACTGCAACCTATTAACTGCATTAACTCATATACTGCACCGTAACTTTAATAACTGCATTAACTCATATACTGCACCGTAACTTTAATAACTGCAACTTCAACAACTGCATTAACTCACCTATTGCACTGCAACTTTAATAGCCAATGTCAATAATTTATGCATACCTAAGTCACTTGCACTATTTTGGTCTAAATTATTATCTGTTCATATCCACCTGTACATTAATGTTCATAGTATATAGTCATCTGTATATATTGTTCATAGTATATACCTACTGTCATATTTTCATAGAACATTCCTACTGCAAAATAATTTTATAGTCCATGCCCACTGTATTATATTCTCACTATTGTATTCTGTATTTATTCTAACTGTATATCCTGCACTTGCTAACTGCACTTCTGGTTAGACCTAAACTACATTTCGTCACACTGTACTTGTATATGTGTAATGACAATAAAGTTGAATCTAATCTAATCTAATCTAATTTCTGGGACTGCTAATAATTAAATTGATGGTATTGGTAATGATGTTATTCTTATATAGGAAATCCCAAATGTTCCAGAAAAAGATGAAGGTGGTGTTGATGTACCTTTTCCCAAAGCAGGGAAAATAAAAAACTAAAAAAATCTGAAGTACATACTGTAATGAACTTGTAGTAATTAAAATAAACACTGAAATGACACTGGTTTTCTGACAATCGCACTTGTTAATAGTGCAGAGATGAACAAAAATTACATGGGTAGAAATCTGCCTCCTCATTTTTTAAGTCCACCGCACACCACTGTTACTAATATAGTACTTTTACTAAATTAGTACTGAAATTAAGTGTGAAAATTAAAGAAAAAGTCGATACAGCATTACATGTAGATCTGTATGAGCTAGTGCGTTTTTTCCTGGGTTTAGCATTACAACAAGTGACAGACAGATCTTTTGAGATTAGTTACATAATAGCCAATCAGAGTCACCAGTACAGTTTTTCCATGGAGATCATTACAAAATTCCTTTCAGTCATGGACCGCGGAACGCATCTGAACAAGGGGGGGCCATAATTTCAAGTCACACGGAGGGGGTGGGGCGCAAATGCATTGAAACAGACAATATTACTGATATATTAAATAACGTTGCGGAGCACTTTATTTTATTCCGACACCACACAGTCACATCTACAGTACACACATGATGAACACACACACATGTTTCCTCAGATTAACCCCTCTGATCCCACTTACATTCACACACAACAGGCCAAGCCTATTTACACATAAACGCACAGATGAAACTATAGCAAACACATAAAGTACATCCAGTCCACAACCACAACTCATCTTGCTGCCTTGAATCTAAATCAACATCATAGTCATTATCATCACAAGTCAAGACATCATTATCAGATTGATGTGCAGAGCCGCACAGACACACACTCACACCCACAAAACAAGTAAAGTTTTCCGCTCGTGTCACAAAATGTCAGCCAGTTAAAATCTTTGAACCACTGATATTGAACTGATCTTGCTTGTTGTGAAGACCCAGTCCCCTGTACCTTTTTGGTCTTCATAAGAACAGCAGGGTTTTGTGAGATCCCCCGCAGCACTCACTTGTTTAGTGGCTGTCGGTAGCTTGGCTTGAAGCCGGAGGAGAGCAGCTAGCGGGCTCGTCTGAGTCTGTGGTGGAGATGGACGCTCCGGGTCTGTTGTTGAGGCGACAGTGGAAGCTGGAGTAGTTTGCTCATTTTGTTTTGCCAGTTTATTTGTTAAAAATCTGACATTGACTTCTGTCCCTTCATTGTCGCAGCCTGGTAATGCGGTTACACAGGTGCCCGCTGTTAGCTCGCGACGATGCTCTCACATGACAGACATAGTAACTACGTCAACGTAACGTGGTAGTTGATAAACAATGCACACTAATTTCAAATCAAAATGCAGCAGTCAGTGTGAGTTTTTTTATCGGCAGCAGCTGGTGTGAGTGAGTGAAGCTGTGTGGTGACTAGTATTGTTTGGCACGTAAAAACGTGGATACAACTTAGGCTTTTATTCATATAAGATAGTTTGTCAGAGTACAAAAGTTGCCCGGGCCGTGGCCCCCCTGGCTCCCCCCAGTTCCGCGGTTTATGCAATAGACAGTATAGTTTCCTTTAAAACCAGTACATTTTCATTGTGTTTTGTTCAGGATTATATAGTTTTTTCGGGATGTCTTTATTTTGGCAAGTTGTCATATTCATTCCAGGGGAAAAAATATATTTATTTTGTTTCATTTCTGAAAGTTTTTAATGCTGTTTTTAAAGTTGCATGTTTTTATGAAAATACATCAGAGTTATGTCCAAGTCAATTCTCTACCGTATATAGAATAGAACAGATTTGATTTCATTTCAGTTCCGTCCCAGCAGCAATTCCTACAGCCATCAAATATTAGCAACATTTATTACGAATTCAACATGATTACCCTCTTAACTCTTACGGTTTTGTCCAAGAAAATAGAATTAAACAATATTTATTTTCAATTGTATGGTATTTTTATCTCCCTATTTTGTATTGAATTTACATTTAATAAATCATTACAGCACCTGTTTAGAGACTGTAAAAATATGTTTAAGTGCCCTTTTTTGGTCCCTGCCCTTGCAGAGGTCTGTGCATGCCACTGTTTCCTATAGTTGTATAGTTTCGTGAAGATGACTAGTTACAATGCAACATTTTTTCAAAGTACATAAGCACATTACCTCGGGATGCTTGATTTCTTCAGTAACCGAGTTTAAGGTACTCCAGCCATCATAGGACCACAAACACTGGTAAAATGCCATTCCAATAGGTCTTATACTTAGTTTTGTCCCTTCAAATGAATGTTGAAGGCCATTGGAGATGTTTCCTTGAATAAGTAGAGCTACTCCCCCAATAATGATGACTCCCAGTGCCAGAATCTTGACAGCCGTGAGGAACACAGTGACTGCCATGGAGGAGCGCACATTCAGGCAATTCACAACTGTCAATGCCATAATCCCGGCAGCTGCCAAACACTTTACAGCTCCATTTGGTGGTGGGCAATCATCATAGAATGGAGCAAGGACATTTTGGGCAAAAGTAAGTGCCACCGCAATCATGCTGGTTGGTCTCACCACGAAGTTAACTGTAAAGGTATATATAAAAGCCATAACGTTGCCAGAAGTGCGCAAGATGTAGATATAATCTCCCCCAGACTCACGAACCACAGTTCCCAATTCACTATAGCAAACAGAGGCTAGCATAGCTAAAACCCCACTGGCAGCCCATATTAACAGACTTGCAGCTGGACTCCCAATGTAAAGTAAAACATATTGAGGAGACATAAAGATTCCGGATCCAACCATGACCCCTGCAATCAGGGACACACCGCCCAGGAGCCCAAGCTCAGTCTTTAGTTTGAGCTTTTTAGGTGCATTATCTTTGCCAGTTTCCATAGTGCAGCAGTTTGTCTTTCTGTGAACTTTTTGTTAATTTTGAATGGACAGGCAGAAAAGGAAAAAGTAACTTACAAAGGTAATCATTAATAATTTTAAGTTAACATTAGACTGCAGATGAAGTCATAATAAAGAGCAGTCCTGGAAATCAGTCACAGACATAATTCTCTTCATAAATAATGATTATTGTCTTGGCTCAGATCTTTCTGAGATTCATCATAATTTTTATCATAAAGTTTTTGAAGTGATTGCATAAACAATTGATAAATTGATAAACTACTGTCATAGTCATATACCAAGTGTAAAGCATACTTTACTTTAAGTCTATGATGTTGAATTTATTTAGATTTTTTTTTATTTTTGATTATTTATTTATTTATTTGAATATAATTATTTTGTGTCTTGATCTTTTGATCTGACGTTGTTCCTTCATTTGAACAGTTTCCCTTGCTCGTGGGATACGTTTCTCTGAGTCAAGTCCCCCTTTCGTGTGGGTCCAGAGCCCCGGAAGTGGCAAACCAACAACTGGCAGTCCCTTCTCCTCCCTCAGGTGGAATCTATCTAGCCTGCTGTCCCCTACAAGGACTTCCTCTTGCACAAAAACTGGACATTTCTCTGAGTGTGTCAGTTCAATAAAGTTGTATTGTCCAAGGCAGGTCAGACATGCAATAACTAGTTTTGATTTCACCCACGCAGCCAGCTAGGGACCGGGTGATCTAACCCCACTCTGCAACGAACACCTCAGAACCAGACCCCTGGTTACCATAGCGACCCACACCAAACCATCAAGAAAAGACTATTATACGACTCAATGGAATGTAGGGAGATGTGCTCTCTTTATACATTTATTCATTTGGCAGATCCAAAGCGACTTACAAGTAGTTTTATACAATGGCACATTACTGCAGAGCAATCAGGGGTAAGATTGCCTTGCTCAAAGGCACTTCAGTCATGACCTGCTGGCACTGAGATTAGAACCGGCAACCTTCTGATCACAAGCCCAACGCTCTAACCATTAGGCCTAGAACCTTACAGTACATTAGAACCTTACCATGTACCATGTCTGTCTTAAACATTAACTCAAAGTAGTTGGAATAAATGTGTATAACTTCTGGAATTTCTAGATTTGCAGTAACTCATTTAACCAAGATATGTAGATCATTTTTGGTTTCTATGAGATGCATTTGTGATTTCCTTGATGTTAATGTTTGTTGTGGTATGGTAACTTTTTTCATATTAGTTTTGTTAAACTCTTAGAAGTTTTCTTACTGAACATCCAATCAGCTTCCACGTCCAAAACCAGTGCTGGAAGACAAAGGCAAATAAAAAATAAAAAAACCTCAGAGGGAAACCAGGCCTAACCAGGGGATTCCAGTTCCCTTCTGACAAAAGCTGCAGCCTCTGCACAAGCTCGACAGTGCTTGCACAACTATGCAAAATAAGAAAAAGTTAGATTTAAGATTATCATTAATAATCTAATAGCGGCTGAAGTTTTGTAGAGTCGCCACGTCCTTCGTCCAGCTCTATCATAGCATTTGTCAGGTCTGGGTATGGATTGCGCCCTGCCCGCTCCGGTAACCTTGGACTGCACTCTAAAAACTGCTGGGTTATATTTTCAACCCAAACGCTGGGTTAAGACCGCTGGGTACGAAAAATGGTGAATTTGACCCAAATTTGGGTTGGCGACCGTAATCCAACAGTGTTGGGGTTGTTCATGCGGACGTTAAAGAGAACATGCACGTCACGTTAAAAAGGTTCCGAAGGTTCCCTAGGTGTTGATAATGCTCCACCTACCATTTGCGGTGCTTGACAGAATATTGCGGCTTTTGGCAGAAATATGTTTGGGGAAAAAACAATGAAATAGCGTTTAATGTTAAAATGCTTGAGGTGAACTTTGGGGGTTAAATCAGCCTGTATCCCGCAGTAACCAGTGGGAGGGACAAGTGAGAGGGAACTTGTAATGTTTCTTGGGACATGTAATGAAAACGCTTCACAATTTTTTTAAATAAGCCTTTGTCTTCTTTTCTTGGCGACAATTAAAAACCCAACGCTTCGGGCTTAAGGACTATTTTTTGTTGGCGGATGTGCTGCGCAATTAGTAAACGGAGTCTGCTCAGGGAAGTGAGACGGCGCGAAAACTGAAGCTGAGGCTCGGCGTTGGATTTTTTAGGCCAGGAAAGGTAAGTTGGTGTACAATTACTTAAGTATTTCTTAATCGTATATTTTATATTTAAGAGACATTTTGGTGTATTATAAGTCGTTTGTTATAATTGCGGTTATTTATACGGTTGGCCTTGCTGCCCTGAGTTTCTGTTAGCGTGATAATTTCCCGCCTAGCAAGTTTTCAGTTTTCGACAATTTTTGTGTAGTTATTCATTCATTACATCACAATTTATTTGTTCACACAGAGAATACTATATTTTTAGCTGTCTTAAATGTTCAACCTGCTTTTAAGCAGACAGACATGATTAGACCCATTAAGATAACTAACGTAACGTTATATCATGACATTCCATTTCCTATCTCTTGAATATATCAGACATTCACTTCATTACCATTTATTTATTTAATATAAGTTTTTAGACGCCAGTGTTTCGTTTTGAAAGTTTTAAATCTAACGTTCGTTATGCTTTTATAAAAGATTGTATCGAATAAGCTTGGAATCCACCGACAGCGACCACAATTGTTATATGAAGAGTTCAGGTGCAAAGTAAATGGAGGGGCCTGATTAAAAAATGCTCATTTAGACTGTTTTGCATCTAATAAAGATTATTATTTACATGCCACTTTACTTAATTGAGGATGTATATGAATGTGTCTAGAATGCTAAGATGTCTTGTTACTTTTTTGAGATGGATGAATATGTAAAAAATAAGAACGCACATGACGTTCTACACGATTTAAGACCTCCTAGCATCTTCAGAACACAAATTAAGATATTTTAGATCCACATATTCCATACCACCTAATAGACATCATGCTTATTGTTCCCGTCAAGGTCCAGAAAAGTACTTTTATCAACATATTCTTCTCTACCCTGTCAGTCTAAGATGTGCGTCCATGAGAGCACTAGAATACATTCGTATCCTCTCGGTGACGTACTTAGCATTTGTCGAATTCGTTTATCTGAGGTTTTTCACGATTTGAGAACAGTGTTCACAGGATTTTGACAGACTTGTGGCACTGGTGACGTCAGAAATTAATTAACGTATTTGTGACATTAAGTGAAGCATTGCATGGGTAACACTGTAGTATCCTCAAGAAACTGTGCGGATGTGTTTGACATCATCATAAAATAGAGTGACACAGAGAGCAGTGTGCTGAGTATTGCAATGTCATGCACCTATCGATTTGCACAGCGACGCATTAAGTTCAACACTCCATGTCATTGCCATATACACCAAATCACATATTGCAAAACATTTGAGACAACCATGGGACACTCATATCGGATCTGAATGGTTGCTAGAGCGTGGACAATCAATCATTTAAATTTTAATCGGATATGCACAAAAATCTGATTTGAAGTTACAGTCTGTGCATAGCCATAGTGTTTTTACATGATTGTAATTTCTTTAGTTTGGTCTGTTTCATTGTATCTACTTTCACTAAGCAGATGACAGACTCACTAACATTAGAGCATGTAATTTCCCCCATCAGAATATAACAAGTTCTGGATGTCACTTCTTTTACAGCTGAGAAGATTGACCAAGAAACACTTCCTTTTAGATGACTGTGAATGTGCTTGATGTAAGTGCAAGGTATTAGGTGTAGACAACACGGGGTACATCTGCTTTAAATGAAAAAGGTCTTTAGGGCCTAATATCAGAGCTTATTTTGCACTTAAGAATTGTACATGTATTTTCTACATCAAGGTTCTTTCAGTGTGCTCAAGTTGGATGTCATCGCTCATTTAGTATTATTAGATCATTTAGAATACATCTACTGGAACATTTTTAAGAATTTACAGAAGTGGTGGAAACCCCTTCAGTTGAGCCCGAGGACAGTTCTTCAGACACAGTTGTTGATGCTGTTGAATATTGTGATAAGGATTGTGATAACTTTTTTGAGGAATGTGATGATGTTGGATGAAGAAAATATGAAGGGTAGAGTAGCACTGTGTTACGTTCTATCTCCTGAAAGGAGGGGAACCTGACAATCCACTACTCGGGCCCACCAGTGCCAGTAAAGGAGGTATGGAGTCGCAGTCGGAGAAAAGGACACAAACACCAAATACCATATATATATATAAAAAAACAAGCTTTTATTTAGCCACAGTAAATGGTGTAAAGGATAAACAATAATAATTAACTTGGAAGAGGGGAGGGCTGGACCGACCAAAGTAAAGAAATGAACAAAAGAAAACCCCCACCCCTAACCTATACTAACCCCCAAAATAAAATACAATAATCCCTATCTGGCACACGATCAAGGCGCCCTAACCAAACTTACAGCTGGTGGTCCGTCCAGGTCTAGCTGGTGTTTCTAGACAGAGACATATTCCTACGGGTGATGTATACCCCGGGGTAGCTCTAAATCTACTCCCCAACTCCCTAAGAACAACAAAGAAAATAATATTAATTATTAAGAATAACAAGGAAAAGAATAAGAATTAGCACAAATTATTAGGAGCCACAATAATGCAAATGCTCCCTCTTGCTGCTACAAATTCCAAAATGGAACACAAATTAACTTTACTCACACCCAAACAAAGGTTTACAAACTATTATCACATGTTTGTATCAGTGTCAGAAAAGTTTTCTAAAGACCTCCACACAGTGTACAAACCAAACCAAAAGCAGGAACAGAGAGAGAGAACTGAGGAAAAACTGTGCTTTTTTAAAGAGCCCCGCCAGCTGCAGCCACTGACGAGTAGGCGGAGTTCGAGGTCCCAATCAGCCATTGAACCACCATCCAGCTGCCAGGACAGTCCCAGAAGCCATCTTGCCTGGTAAAATAAACAAACACACACCACAAGCAATACTAGACCTAAAAAGATGACTATAAAACGAACCCAGAACTCTGGGGACGTAACACGCCCCCCCCAAAAAATTGCAAACCACCGTTTTGGACACATCAGTCCTGGTAAACACGGGACAATGCGTCTGCAACTACATTAGATGTTCCTTTGATATGAGTAATACAGATATTGTATCCCTGTAGGATCAGAGCCCACCGCATTAGGCGGCGGTTCTGATTATACATTCTTCTAAGGAATGTAAGAGGATTATGGTCCGTGAATACTCTTACAGGCACAACACTAGAACCGACGTATACCTCAAAGAACTGCAAGGCCAACAATAAAGCAAGCGTTTCTTGTTCAATAGTAGAGTACCGTGACTGGCAAGGACTGAACTTCCTGGAAAAAAAACTGATTGGCCGATCTACTCCTTCCTCATCTTCCTGTAAAAGGACCGCCCCAGCCCCCACCATACTGGCATCTATCTCCAGCTTGAAAGGTTTGTCAAAGTTAGGAGCTGTTAACACAGGAGCGCTACAAAGCAATGCTTTTGCTGACTCAAAAGCAGAGCTGCACTCTGCGATCCACTTAAAAGGTACTTTAGGACTGAGCAAGGTAGTTAGGGGTGCTACTACTGTTGAAAAGTTTTTACAAAAAGTCCGGTAGTAACCCACCATTCCAAGAAATCGACGTAACTGACGCCGTGTTTTAGGGATAGGATAGCTAGCAATAGCATCCACCTTGCTAGCAATGGGACGCACTTGTCCACGACCCACCTGTTTCCCCAGATATGTTACAGTAGCTTTACCAAATTCACATTTAGCCAAGTTGAGGGTTAACGAAGCGTTTTCCAAACGCTGGAACACCAACCTCAACGTGGAGAGGTGTTCGGCCCATGTGGGTGAGTATATTACTACATCATCAAGGTAAGCTGTACAGTTGGGAACATCATCAAACACAATGTTAACCAAACGCTGAAAAGTAGCAGGTGCATTACACATCCCAAATGGCATAACTGTATATTGTACAAAATTATCAGGGGTCACAAAAGCCGAAATGTCAGAAGCCCGTGGGGTGAGGGGCACTTGACAATAACCTTTAAGCAAATCGAGTTTACTTACAAAAACAGCCGAACCAATCCGGTCAATGCAATCTTCTATCCTAGGCAGCGGATAGGAATCTGGCACAGTTACAGCATTTACTCGACGGTAGTCCGTGCATAAACGAGACGTGCCATCTGGTTTCGGAACCAAAATACATGGGGAGCTCCAAGCACTGTGACTACGTTTTGCCATGTCATGTTTTAACAAGTAGTCTACCTCTTCTTTCATTAACTCTCGTTTTCTTACGTTTACTCGATACGGATGTTGGCGAATAGGAGATGTACTGCCAACATCGACGTCATGCGCCAAAACAGACGTGCTCTTAGGAACATCTTGGAACACTGTAAGAAAAGACTGTATTAGAGAGACTAGATCATCTCTTTGACTGTCATCCAAATGTTCCATTAATGAAGGTAAGTTTTGTAGCATCTCTGAATTACTAAGACGCTTACTCTGTTCTAATGAGTGACGCAATTCCAAACCATCATTATTGTTCTCCTCTAGGTCCACAGTAGGCACAGGCACCACCAACGCCATGCTGGATCCCTCAGACTGAACCGGAACACTAGAGGGGTTATCGGAAGAATTACGCACATGATATGCTTTAAGCATGTTAACATGACACAAACGAGAGGAGTGCCTGCGATCTGGTGTATTGATAATGTAGTTAGTATCACTGACTTTGCGTTCCACAACATACGGTCCAGAAAACCTAGCAGACAGTGATGAACCTGGGATGGGTAATAAAACCAGTACTTGATCCCCTGGCAAAAACGCACGGTCTTTTGCTTGTTTATCATACTGTTTTTTCATACGTGACTGAGAGGAAGAGAGAGATTCCTGGGCTAGCATGCAAGCAGCATGCAACCTCTCCCGCATCTGACTAACAAAGTCTAACACATTCTTAGGGGCGCTACTGGGCCCACCAAATAGAACACTCTCCTTTAACACTTTTAACGGACCCCTAGGAGTGTGTCCGAACACGAGGTCAGCAGGGCTGAACCCTAATGATTCCTGCACTGTTTCTCTAACAGCAAACAAAACAAAGGGCACCCCCTGATCCCAATCAGCACCTGTTTCCATACAATATTTTCTCAGCATGGTTTTGAGGGTTTGGTGCCAGCGTTCAAGAGCACCCTGACTTTCTGGGTGGTAAGCGCTGGAAACCTGGTGTGATATGGACAACGTTTTTAATGCAGAAGAAAACAGTTTGGACATGAAATTAGTTCCTTGATCCGTCTGGATCACTCTGGGGAGACCAAAGGTGGAAAAGAACTTGATTAGACTCTTCATAATTGTCTTAGCTGTAATTGTCCGGAGAGGAATAGCCTCCGGGTATCGAGTGGCACTGCACATAATGGTAAGCAGAAACTGGTTACCTGTTCGAGTTTTTGGTAATGGACCTACGCAGTCTATAATCACCCGCTCAAACGGTTCTCCAATCACAGGAATTGGGTGAAGTGGCACACGAGGAATAGGTTGGTTGACTTTTCCTGCAAGTTGGCATACATGACAGGTTTTACAGTATTGCACAATGTCCGATTTTAATCCTGGCCAGAAGAAATGTCGGAGGACTCTGTTGTATGTTTTAGTTACCCCTAAATGTCCGGACCATGCAGGGTTATGAGCCAGTGACAATACTTGCTGTCGTAATGGTGTTGGAACAACTACCTGCCAAACTGTATCCCAATCCTCACCCGTTTTATGTGCAGTCCATTTACGCATTAGAACCCCTGCGTCCATAAGGTAAGCAATCTCCTGTACTTTTGCCTTTTCAAGAGAGACCACAGAAGCAAAGCATTTGTTAAGGCTAACATCCTCTTTTTGCCACTCAATCAGCCTCTCTGATGTAATGGGTGACAACACATCACCTAACTGGAGAGCGACTCCGCATCCCCCTTTCTCAGACTTCACAGAAGGTGACCCTTCTGGTTTAAACTCTACATCTACAGTTTCAACCCGTTCAAAAATAGTATCAGACAAATTCACTGTTTACCCCTGTATGCGAGCCTGTGCCCTTGTTAAAACACATGCAGGGAACACTTGAGGGTATTTTTGGACTAGGCCAATGTCAGAAACATTAGATTGGGGTCTGTCTGTTACTTCTAGTACTGGAGACACCTTACCCCCAGCAATGTCATTTCCTAGCAATAGTGTTACCCCTTTCACTGCTAGCGTAGGCACCACGCCAACACGGAACCGACCTGAAACCAAATCAGAATGCAAGTGAACCCAGTGTAAAGGCACAGAAATTGGGTTGGCTTCAATACCGCACAAAAGTATATGTGAACCACAGTATGTCTGTTCAGACCATGGCAACACATCTGTAAGAATAACTGACTGAGCCGCACCAGTGTCACGTAAGATTTTAATTTCCCTCTGGTCTTCAGTTTTCCCTGTGCATGAAACACTCCCTACAGACATAAATGGAGTAAACACCACATCAGGTTTTCCCGAAAGGACCCTGCTGGCACTTCTAGCGTCCTGGTAATAAACAGACTGAGTTAAACCAACACTCTTACGAGCAGGCGGAGGTGATTTAGGCTTGTTCTTTAGTAAGAAACAATCTGAGATTAAATGACCTTTCCGGTGGCAATAAAAACATTCCCTGTCGTCTTTTCGAGGAACAGTAGAAGGGTATGAAGAACGTGATGTACCAGCCGCTGGTGAAGCGGATGTCCTGCTCTGACTGGATGCTGTGAACATAGTTTTATGCGTTAAAGCATATTCATCGGCCAGGACGGCTGCCTGACCCAACGTCGCCACCTTGTTTTCACTAAGATGCATCACGATTCTTTCAGGTAAATTGTTCTTAAAATCCTCCAACAATATCTGATTTCTCAAAGCCTCATAAGTAGATGTTTTATTAGCTGCACACCAACGGTCAAACAAGGACTCTTTGTCCCTGGCAAACTCAACAAATGTTTTACTACCGCTTTTCTTATAATTTCTGAATCGCTGTCTATAAGCCTCTGGTACCAGCTCATAGGCACGCAGCACGGTAGCTTTAACCACATCATAATGTAAACTATCCTCTACAGAGAGAGAGGCCACAACCTCCTGGGCCTTCCCAGTTAGCTTACATTGAAGGAGTAATGGCCAGACGTCTTTTGGCCACTGTAGGGCAGCAGCTACCCGCTCAAAGGCAGAAAAGTAGGAGTCTACCTCAGACTCCCGGAATGGAGGAACCACCGCAATGTTCCTCCCTACATCAAAATTACCTGGTTTGCCAACTGTGTGAGGAGTCACCCCTGCCTCAAGTTCCATGCGCCGAATAATAACTCGAGCTTCCTTGTCGGCCTCTATTTTTCGAATTTCTATTTCATACCTCCTTTTGTCTTCCTTATCTCTTTGATCTGCTTCCAGACGGGCCGTTTTCAGTTTCAGCCGAGCGACCTCTACAGACTCTGGAGACACAGGAGACAACGGGTCATACCTTGGCAGAGTTCGAGGCACCGGAGCTTCTCCATCTCCCAGAACACCCTTCGACCGTGCAGGCGAGGGATTCTCTAAGGCGCCCTCGTCCTCAGTTTCATCCTCGGTTTCCACATCCTCCACAGCCATAACTCCTACCCTTGACAGACTCAACAAATGGTTTTTAATCACCAATACTAAATTTGCTTTACGAGCCTGTCTATCCACTGTAAGATTGTAATAGTCCGCTAGTGCTAACAAATCCACCTTAGATAGGTTAACCAATGAACCCAAGGAGGGCTCTGCAATAAAGCCTGCCACATCTGAAGTAGCCGCCATGCTCACCTCTCATCCAGTATAATACGGAGATACTCAGTACACAACGAACACTACAAACTACAAATACTAAGAAACTACAGGACAGCAACGACTGCTATGCAAAACTTCTAGGCCCTTCTCACACCCCAACACCACACCCCAATCACTGAGCACCGGGTGGTCCGAGCAGTGGGGTGCCAGGATCCCGGACGAGCCCCCAATTGTTACGTTCTATCTCCTGAAAGGAGGGGAACCTGACAATCCACTACTCGGGCCCACCAGTGCCAGTAAAGGAGGTATGGAGTCGCAGTCGGAGAAAAGGACACAAACACCAAATACCATATATATATATAAAAAAACAAGCTTTTATTTAGCCACAGTAAATGGTGTAAAGGATAAACAATAATAATTAACTTGGAAGAGGGGAGGGCTGGACGGACCAAAGTAAAGAAATGAACAAAAGAAAACCCCCACCCCTAACCTATACTAACCCCCAAAATAAAATACAATAATCCCTATCTGGCACACGATCAAGGCGCCCTAACCAAACTTACAGCTGGTGGTCCGTCCAGGTCTAGCTGGTGTTTCTAGACAGAGACATATTCCTACGGGTGATGTATACCCCGGGGTAGCTCTAAATCTACTCCCCAACTCCCTAAGAACAACAAAGAAAATAATATTAATTATTAAGAATAACAAGGAAAAGAATAAGAATTAGCACAAATTATTAGGAGCCACAATAATGCAAATGCTCCCTCTTGCTGCTACAAATTCCAAAATGGAACACAAATTAACTTTACTCACACCCAAACAAAGGTTTACAAACTATTGTCACATGTTTGTATCAGTGTCAGAAAAGTTTTCTAAAGACCTCCACACAGTGTACAAACCAAACCAAAAGCAGGAACAGAGAGAGAGAACTGAGGAAAAACTGTGCTTTTTTAAAGAGCCCCGCCAGCTGCAGCCACTGACGAGTAGGCGGAGTTCGAGGTCCCAATCAGCCATTGAACCACCAACCAGCTGCCAGGACAGTCCCAGAAGCCATCTTGCCTGGTAAAATAAACAAACACACACCACAAGCAATACTAGACCTAAAAAGATGACTATAAAACGAACCCAGAACTCTGGGGACGTAACACACTGTTTTTGGCTAAATTAAGGTAAAATTCCTCACTGACAATTATGTAGTTGAGCACACATCTGGCCTTTTCAATGATATTGTTGGATCCCTACAGAGACAAACAGTGTCTTTTTAAAAGACCTAATGGACAGCAGCTTTTAAATATTAAACATGATCTGAGATTGCCAATGTTTTTAATTTATTTTTCTGTGACAATTTCTCTGTTGCTTTGGTTGAATGTTTACTGATTCTGACATGCTGATGTGCATAAAGTGTAAAACAAGTTCAAATGTTTTGAAGTCAATGATTTTTTACGCTACAATTTATTTTACTGTGACAATTTCTCTAGTAGGAAATGTAGAGTTTATCTATTTTGTTATTTTTACACAATGTTAAATGATGCTGACATTGTGTAGAGGTGTGTTAAACATATTAGAGAATGTTTTTATGCCAATGTTTTACACTACAATTGATTCATTTTTACTGTGACCATTTCTTTCTTAGGGAAAAAGAATTCATGCAGTTTGTTATCGCTGAATGTAAAATAAACTTGTTTTTCCCCACTTGATTTGCCATGCGCTTCTCTCAGACCCCAACACACAAACACAACCTTTACTTTTCACAAATAGACTTTTAATAAAATTAAATAAAAATACCTAGTTGTAAATTTTAACCTATTTTGGGTTGAGGTTAACCCAGAAGTTATGTTTATTTTTAACCCAATTTTGGGTCAAGAAAATAACCCAGCATGCTGGGTCAAACAGTTAACCCAACCCAAATTGGTTTTTTTAACCCAGAATTTTTAAGAGTGTGCGTCCTGCCCGCTCTAGTAACCTTGGAACAATGAGACAAGACTGGCTGAGAGTAGAGTATTGTTCTGCAATCTTTGATGCAACAAATGCATCAGTTGTTATTGGCAGTGTTCCTGGTTCCGGTTGATCTAACTAGTCCAGCCTAAATCTTTGGAATATATATATATTATGATAGTGTAGTGTATGCAAGATTAAAAAGATGCGTCTTTAGTCTAGATTTAAACTGACAGAGTGTGTCTGCCTCCCGGACAGTGCAGGGAAGACTGTTCCAATGTTTAGGCGCTAGATACTGCCGCCTGCACTTGATTTTGATATTCTAGGTATTACCAACTGACCTGACGCCTGAGAGCGTAGTGCACGTGAAAGACTGTAATACGTGAGAAGTTCACTCAAGTAGTGAGGAGCTAAACCATGCAGTGCTTTATAGGTAATAAGCAAGATTTTAAAGTTAATACGATGCTTTATAGGTAACCAGTGCAAGGTTGACAGAACCAGGCTAATATGCTCATACTTTTTAGTATGTGCAAGAACTTGAGCTGGCGCATTTTGGACAAGTTGGAGTTTTTGTAATAGGCCTGCAGGGCAACCACCTAATTTTACAGGTGGTGGCGACCTGGTTCTCAAATGACAGAGTACTATCGAATAAAAGGCCAAGATTCTTTGCTGAAGATGAGGGTTTTATGGAACATCCATCAATAGTCAAGCAGTATTCTTGGCTGTTACGTAGGGCGGTTTTCGGTTCGATAAGTAACACTTCAGTTTTGTCCGAGTTCAGTAATCAAAAATTGCTACTCATCCACTTTTTTATATCGACTATGCATTCCACTATTCGATGGAATTGCTGTGTTTCATGAGGCTTCGAGGAAATATAAAGTTGCGCATCATCAGCATAACCGTGAAAGCTTACTTCGTGTCGCTTTATTATATCTCCTAGAGGTAGCATGTATAATGCAAAGAGCATCGGCCCTAAGACTGAGCCCTGTGGTACACCGTACTGGACTTGCGATTTGCGTGATACCTCATTGTTTATTGCTACATATTGAAAACGGACGCATAAATAAGATCTAAGCCATTTCAAAGCTATTTCCTTAATACCGACATCATTTTCGAGTGTATGTAGGAGCGTACTGTGGTAAATGGTGTCGAATGCAGCACTAAGATCTAGCAGCACCAATAAGGAGATACAACCACGGTCAGACACCATAAGCAGATAATTTGTAACTCTAATCAGAGCAGTCTCTGTACTGTGATGTGCTCTAAATCCAGACTGGAAATCTTCATTAATCTCATTCTTTTCGAGGAAGGAACATATTTGAGTTGAGACTACTGTTTCCAGAACTTTAGATAAGGAAGGTAGATTCGAAATAGGTCTGTAGTTAACTAGTTCTCCAGGTTCCAGATGGTTTTTTTTGACAAGGGGCCTTATAACAGGCACCTTATATGCTTTAGGCACATGTCCTAATGTCAGAGATGAATTAAATGCTAAGTAGAGGATCTATTATTTCTGGGAGCATCTCTTTCAGTAGATTTGTAGGTATAGGGTCTAGCATGCATGCAGTTGATTTAGATGATCTAATGATTTTAGAGAGTTCATTGTGATCTATAGTATAAAATAATCGCAATTTCTCCTAAGAGGCGCTGTAGTTTGTTGTTTGTTCAGCGGGTTTCACTTCTGGTTCATTAGTTATAATTTTTTTCTCTAATATCTTGGATTTTATTTGTCGCTGACGATTTATTTTTGGTTAATTTAGCCACTGTATCAAATAAAAACCTAGGGTTATGCTGGTTTTCTTCTATTAGTGATGAAAGGTAGGCGGATCTAGACGTTTTTAGGGCTTTCCTGTATTTTTTAATACTATCCTTCCAGGCAGTACAAAATACCTCTAATTTAGTTTTCTTAAAGTTTTTCATGCCGCTTTCTTTAGAGCCTGAGCGTGTTCAATATTCCACGGTGTCGGTCTGTCATTTTTAATCTTCTTTAGCCGCAGAGGAGCAACTATGTCTAGCGTTTCCGAGAAGGTGGCATTAATATTTTCAATGGTAAAGTCAAGATCTTCAACGTTATTACTCATGCTAGAGATTTGAGACAATTCAGGCAAATTATCAAGAAACACACCTTTTGTCGTCAAAGTTATTGTTCTACAATACAGTCACTATGATCGTTGATCCCCAGCTTCCGAGAGCGCAGTGGGCTATTGGGAAGATCGTCAAGGTGATCGAGAGTGCAGATGGTTGTGTCCGGTCAGCCAAAGTTCAAGTCGTGAGAAGATCTACTTGCGGCCAGTGGTACGTCTGGTCCAGCTGTCTGCCATTCCAGATGACGGCGGAACCAGTGCAGGGATTCCAGCAACACCTTGAGGAATTAAGTAGTCTTAACATAATAGCTAGGCTATTCTGGGGGCGACGGTTGTAATTTTTTTTTTACATTTTCAGTTTTATTGTGAAGGAACGGTTCAGGACTGAATGTACTGTTTTTACATCAGGCACCTCGCTGGGCAGCTAACGGGGCCTTGGGAACATAATATTGAGCTGTTCACGGACGCCTAGTTCATTTTTTACATTGATGCCTGTTTGCGTTTGTGATAAAGGTGGGTTATAATGATTGATTATTAGTTCTTTGATTTGCAAATGAAGCGGCGATTTTCGGCGCTAATATAAGCATATGTTATTTGTGTAGCAGTGTTTATTTGATGTTTAATGTGATAACTGACTGCCGACTGTTGAATAAGTTGTAGCTAAGCTCAAGTTAAAATGTGCCCATTACGCTAGCACACCTTCTCATATATATTATTTATATTTGTTCATTGCAGATACCAATATAGTACGGATCAATGTAAAGGCTCAAACTGTAAGCATTAAACACCGTGCTGTGTGTAATTTGGGGTGGTTATTCATCATTAAAGCCACGTCAACTGTTCTACTGTGTCTGGTCTCGCTCTCTAATTGGAGTGTCAGTGTGGATGAGGTGTTCCAGCGAATCCACCGAAAACAACATACAGTCCTAGCTCTCCCCAATACAGATTGTTTTGTTTAGTTCATAAATACGTTTGTTTCGTAGGCTACTTTACACATTGCATAATGTTTAAAAAAAGCACAGTATATAAAATAAGCTTAATTAATAATAACAATACCGAAGTGCACAAATGGGAGAAGTGTATAGGCTTATGCACTACAACAATATTTTTAAGAAGCTGTTCTGTATTTAAATGGCAAAATTGCATGTTGTATAGCTAAGGCATTTATTAATTGAATAATTTTATTAGCCCAGCCTCTAAAGCATCCCCCCTTAGCACCCCTAAAAAAAGTTCTGCCGCCGTCCCAGTGTCCCACATTTGTTTGTTGTGTGGTGGTCACCGTACGAACATATGAATGATCATAAGAGCAAAATGCAAGCAGAATGGAATCTTAAATTGTCCTGCTTGGTCATTCTCTATTGCGCCGCCCTAAGCGTATACTCATAGCCTGTTACTGTCATGATTCTGCCGCATCATGTCATGTTTCTCTTGGTGTAGTGGCAAGATAATGACAGAACCTCATGTTTAATGTGGAGAGAGGCAATTATGTCTCCGGTCATCTCTGTTCCCGTCCTCTCATTTCCTATTGCTTGTTAATTAGTTAAAATTTGTTTATTTTAGTCTAGTCTAGTGTAGGTTTGATGTTCATGTTAATAGTTTAGTTATTATTAGTCCTGTCTTGTTATCATATCCCCCTGTTTTGTTTTGTATTTATTATTAAAGTCATGCGTAAACCCCTTACCCACTGTCTGCACCTGGGTCCTCTGTCCTTGTCTCACCCATCGCGATCATGATAGTTATTGATTGGCTAGAAAAGTTTTAATATTTTAATGTGGATCGGCTGACCAAATACAACATTTTATTTTGAACAAGCACAGAGAGCAAAAACTTTTTAGTTAGCGAATAGCAAAAAGCATTTTTTCAATGGCACGCCTTCACTTATGTATTTTAAAATATGTCACAAGGAATTTTCAGTTCAGAGAGCTCTTACATTTGTTTTAGTCTAGGACTAGTCTTAAGGCCTGACCGGCAAACGGCCCCATAGTGTTATAACAATAAACTCAACGTTACTAGAATAATGTCATCACTTTATGAAATTAAATTTTTGAGAAAATTAAAAATAAATTATACAACAAAGCACTCTGAGATTAGAACCAGGGCAATACAAAAATACACTCAAAATATTGTAATTTAGAAATGAAAGAGTTTGGAGTGATGTGGAGAAATACAGTAGATTCCAAATTTAGTTCACACATTTTTCCTAACAATCATTTGTCGAAGTGTAAATCAGGAAAAAAACGCAGACATGCTGAGAATAGAGAAATAATTTTATTAAATAATTGAACAAACCACCTATGTAAATATAATTTCAGAATGTTGATGTACATTGGATTATGTATATAAGTGCATTCTTTGTCTAAATAGCTTTTTATCATTTTAGCTTCCCTTTGCTCCAGAAACTGACATTGAAGACAAATTATTAAAAATAAATAAACAAATTTATCATACTAACTCGAATTTTTTTAAATTACGTAAAACTGTACCATTTTGGTCATTTGTAGATAAGCAATTTAGCTTTAGCTCGTTTACACAAATTCTTTTGAGTGACTGGTTGAAATTGAATTACACATTTTTTTGTAGCAGCAATAATTTCTTAATGACACGATCTTTAATTCTTTTATATTTACAGTTGTCTCAAGTGATACCTCTTTACACTTTGCTATATCACTCTCATTAAGTAATATAAAAGAAAGTGAGATGATGCCATAATGATGCTTGATCAGAAAAATAGTGAATCAAACACAATGATCATTAGCATGTTTTGATTAGTTTTTGGTCAGCTTCAGCAGTCTTTGGATGTCTGGTTCAATATCAATAGTGTTGAAGGTTCTACTGTATCTTTTGAAGGGCTCACCCTCGGGTCCAATTAGAAACTTTTCAAAATTCCATGAAATATCATTCCGACTGATAGGGTGCCAGGCTAGATATTTAGGGTTCTGCATAAATGATATAGGGTCATCCTCTGGATAAGGAAGCTTGTCTTTCAAGTAGGAAAAGACAGGATGTGCATCTTTCCCATTTACATCACTCTTCTCCAAAATGGAAAATTTGGGATGAAACCCTTCACCTGGACGTACATACTTCAATGAATTCAGAATTTCTGCATTAGAGCAGTTCTCCTAAAAAGTGACATTGAAGAGAATTAATTAAACATTTTTTGACAAATACATTTGTATGATCATCAAAAATGTATTTACAAATATATCGTACTAACATCATAATAAATAACTAGTATTACTAAATACAAAATTATTTCAAACCGAACTAGCTTGGTCATTTGTGGATAAGCTACAATTGAATGGTATTTAAGTTAAAATTATTAGTAATTGCATGGTAGAACATTTCCTCTATGCACAAACCTGATATCCAAACTGGTTACAGGGAAAGCCCAGGACCACAAGTCGGTGAGGATATCTGCTCTGAAGCTCATTGAGCTGGCTGTAGTCCTGGGTGGTTGTCCCTCAAAGTGATGCCACATTCTCAATAAGAACGACTCTTCCCCTTAAAATATTAAAATCTATTCTTTCCCCTTCCAGTGTAGTAGCTTGCAGGTCATAAAATGTCTTTGCTATAAATGTCATTGTTCCGTCTTGCTGTGCTCTAAATGCCATAAATTGTGACTCTTTTTCGATTATAATGTTGTACAGGTCACATGATGTTATCTATAATGTATGTCGGAAGGCTTTAACAGAAATGTGATATGTGAAGCTCCTCTCTGAGAACATACAAGCCTCTAAATAAATTAAGCAATGAAAACGAATTCAGTGCAACCACGTTTCTTTTATATTATGTTTTTGGTAATTATTTAGTAATTAATACACCATTCAATTGTAGCTTATCCACAAATCACAAAGTTAGTTCAGTTTTCAATAATGTTCTATTTAGTAATACTCGTTATTTAGTACGATATATTTGTAAATTAATTTTTGCTGATTATACAAATTAATTTGTCAAAAATACTAGAACTGCTAGAGTACATTTGATATGTTTCTTTGTTTGATAAAACTAGCTATATTACCGATTACCTAGACCAGGTAAATAAAATGTTTGTAATAATTTAACAAACATATTAATAGGTCCCACAATAAAAAGGGGATTTATAAAAAGCACACAGGACACCAAAATAAAATATTATTTGATTAAAAGCTGTTGAACAATAAATAATATGTTGAAATGTATCTTTTTTTAACCATTCGCACACAATTGATTTATCTTTAATTGAGATGGATACATAATGTTAAACTTAGCCAATTGTTAACCTTAGCTCAAACTGAGTATAGTATATTAAATTCATCAACTTTAATAATTCAACTCCAATCTAATTTTATTTAAATGTTCAACAATTGTCCATTGAATGTTTATCAATACACATATGTTTAATGACACAACAGATAAATCATATCTTTAAGTATTTTTGTTCAATGAATGAAATTTTATTTGCATGCTAGGAACTGAGATCAGATCGAGTTTCAGATGAAACAGACATTGAAAAAGTAAACACAGTGAAAAGTAAAACAAAAGCATACACATACTCATATAAAACAGGAGATGCAGCCGAGAGCAGAGAATCGTGTAGCTTTTTCAGGGTGAGAATCAATAGCAAAAGAGCATAGTGATGGTTGGAAAGTATGGTAGGCATGGCATGGTTGAAGAGAGGGCTAACACGTGGCAGGGATGTTAAAAGTGGATGTAAAAGTAGATGCATTTGTAAGTGTAGAAACTGTTTCATAAATAGTTATAATAGTTTTCATAATGCTGGAGCACCTTGAGAATACTTGGAATTCTTGAGAGTTTGCTTCTGCAGTTTAGAATACAGTTTATATACAGATATTTATACACTTAGGTTTACAAATAAACAAGTATACAGTATAAGAACTTTACATAATACATAATACACAATACACAATGTATAAACAGTAAATGCAAAAAGTATTTGAAAAGTGAAGCACGAGCACACAATACATAATCTCATTATCCCTGATAACTGTTGATTCACTATAAGTAACTATCTATCAGTTTCAAACAATCTCCAAATCCAGCATTATATCGAATGTTTATGTAACATTCATCACCAAAATGCAGTGAGCCAAATCTTTCCAAAACCTGTAAGAACCCTGGAAACCTGTAAGAAACCTGTCAGAACCCTGGAAATCTGTAAGAAACATGTAAGAACCCTGAATCGAGCACAGAAGTACTAATCATAATGTAATTTTATGTTAAAACCAATGTATGCTCCTGGGTATATAATCTATGTATCTGTGCTCTTTGGATACAGGATTTCTTAATTCATGAAAAAGACATTACTGTTATAAAAGTTAAAAAGCCTTTATTTACACCTGGCTATATCTAAAAACACATTACACGAGTACACCGACGCGTTTGCCGCTTACAAGCCTTCATCAGGGAGTCAAACTACAAACACATGCAAAGTCCCTTTAAACAATCATTTAGTCACATGACAGTCACCTACTTAAATATCGAAGCAACTTAAACTCAATATTTTTCATTAATGTAGTAGCTACTGCAATTTAAATTACAAACAATAAAGAACAAGGAGAGAGAAATGAAAAGAGGGGGAAAAATACTAAAAGGTGAAATGTCATGATCGTGGGGGAGGAAGAACCCAAGCGCAGGCAGCAGTGGAGGTGTAAACACGGATTTAATAATACACATGAAACCAAAGACCCACAATGGGTATTGAGTGTGGATCAAAATGACTTATTTTTATTTTATCCTTTTCCACAAAATTGTTATTCTTAGATATTGAAATATAAAGCTATAACATTTGTTTCCAGAATTGTTTTGTAAAATATCTCCTTATATAAATTGCATTTTGATTTCTTCTAGATTTTGCTCTAGAATACTTCTTTTAGACATATATTTCTGACAGTATAACATTCCATGTTCCACAGTTTCTTCTTGCCCACAAATTTCACACCTTCCCGTATCATGATTACCCATTTTATAAAGAGTGCCATTTAGTCTTTGTGGTGAGGAAGGCGGGACGAGAACCGTGAGGCGGGGCCGGTGGCGTGAGTGATAGTTGCAATCGGCTGTGCGTGCACCGGTCCCACATATCTTACGGAGGAGAACGGGAGCTTAAAAGGACGACCGGCAGGACTGTTGACGAGAGAGGACCGGGCCCGGACATATGTTTAGTTTGTGTTTATGTTCTGTATGGCTGGCAGTCGTCCGGGAGGGCGCTGCCGGCATTTTACTTCCGTGTATATTGTTTATTTGATTTAATTAAAGTTGTTAAATGTTCGCCGGTTCCCGCCTCCTTCCTTCCCTTCTATGGAAATTTGTTACAGTCTTGTGTGTACAAATCTCATCCTTGATATTATTATCTCTTATCTTCTATTTTTTCCTGCACTTCTCATCTCTCCCACTTTCCTTTGAATTTCGTAAAACCACCTACCTTTCTTCTCTATATCCCATTGTTTTTGCCACCTTACCTTTAACCTTTCCTTAATAATACTCTTGATTTCATTCTTACTAATACTAAAACTTATGTTAATATAATTGTTTTTAATGGCTTCTTTTGCTGCTTTATCTGCCATTTTATTTCCTTTGATACCAACATGTGCAGGTACCCATAAAAATGTCACTGTACATCACATCATTCGAATATGGGTGTGGATAATGAGACACAGGCGGGGAGCTAACGAGGAAACGAGAGGGGTGGGGCCAAAGACGAGACTGGAGAGAATTTTATGTCCTGATCGACAATAATATGTTTCTCTCCACACAAAACACGTGGCTCTATCATGATTCTGCCAGAAAATCAAGAAAAGAGATGGCAGAATCATGACATGAAAAATCTAATTTTCTGATCTAGTGGCAGAATCATGACAGAGCCACGTGTTTTGTGTGGAGAAAAACATATTATTGTCAGTCATGATATAATATGCATTCTCGCCAGTCTCGTCTTTATTAAAACACGGTTTATTTTGCAACAATATAGTAGGCTACAGACACTAATAAAAGTATCTGCCCTAAATCTGGGATCTTGGTCGATTTGTTTCTCCCTCGTCTTGTCTTCCACTTTCTGGTCTCCTGGATCTCTGATATGTTCTTGGCTTGTTTTCTAAAAAATATTTTCTAGGTGGTATCTCCGCTAATGACTTGCAGCCATAGAAACACATTTTACTCCTTGTAAGCCATTTCATCTCTTTAGAATTTCGCAAACTTTTCTGGTTTGAGCTCTTTTCTTCAATTTACAAAAGCTTCATGGCCCTTAGTAATAATCTCATCTTTAATTTGAGCAATTTGTCTTTGCATTTCTATCTTCTGTTGGTTTGCATCTTCAATCAATAAAAGCATGTCAAGGGAGAATTTATTAAAAATAGTTTCCTTTTCTGTTTAAAATCGAAATCCTCTTGGGATCATATGCTCTCTCCAATAATTGGACAGTGAGACCATATGTAGATGTAATCTCAGTTCTTTTTCCGAATGTCGCTGTGACAAGTCACCCCTTGCGCAATAAATGTCGCCGTGGGATGGAAAAATCTGATTGGCGCACCTGCCGCTCGTTACCACCTGCGCCTCATTGGTGCTGCTATAAAAAGTGAAGCCACAGAAGCCAGGGTGAGCAAGTTCTTCACAAGCACATACATAACTCACGTATGGTGGCGTCTGTGGCTTTTAACAGGTTCCAACGACTGAACGTTCAGCAGGATGCTGCCACCCAAACAACCAGCGGAACGAACCGCCCACTCAAATGTCCGGAATCTGGGACTGAGCTTCCATGGCTAGCAGGAGCTAATTTCCTCATCTTCTTTTCCTGCTCCCACGGACATTTAAATAAAAGTTGCCAACCAGGATTGTGTTTTTTGTGTACGTATCGTTACTCTACTTGCCACAGTCGCTTAAACTCATAGGTCAGTTTTTTAAATCTATGTCATGTAATCCAGAGTCCTGGATTAACACTGTGTCTCAAACAATAATCTTCTCACATTCTTCTTTGGAGTATGAAAAATATCTATGTTGACAAAATCGTAAATAATCCCCAAAATACAACTATTGACAGAGCAAATTTTTGCATAGGACGATCCTGTCACGTACTTAATCAATACCTTAAATGCAATGAATGCTCCTAAATTATAAAAACTAATTGGGACATTTTGATGAGTGATCCTCATCTGGGGGAAGATTTGCCTGAATCTCCTTCTGTATTGTAAAGAAAAGCACCATCCATTAAAAATGAACTAGTGAGATGTCATCTTTCCTTGAGAGTCTAATACTTGGTTAAAATTCAAGTGTAGGAAATTACAGATGGGGTTATCGCAGTCATTGTGGTCAAGATGAACACATTTATTGATATACTGTTACATCAGGCCAAGAGTTTCAAGTTAATTCATTTATCAATTTCAATACCTAATTTGTGGTATATCAAGTGACCATGTGGTTGATTCTAAATAGAGATTACGAAAAGGATATTAAAAGTAATATCACGTAACACAAAAAATATAGTCGAATTAGTAATCCTCAGGACCCCATGACCCTACATTATAGAGATAAACCTCAAGGTAATGCTAGTACATTAAAAATTGTTGGTATAGAGCAGCGTTTCTCAAACTGTGGGGCACGCCCCACTGGTGGGGAATAGAGACGTGACAGGTGGGGGAAACCCAAACGGGAGGAAATGTTCCTTTTTATGCCTTATATGGAAACGTGAGATCAAATCTTCTGGAATTTTGTATTCATGGTTACAAATGAAATTGTAGTGAGGTAGGCGGGGCGAGAGCCGGGATTCGAGGCCGGTGCGTGAATGATAACGAGCGTCAGCTGTACGCGCACCGCTCTGGTATCACGGAGGAGATTGTGAAGTATAAGTGGACGAGCGACTGGACCGTCAGGGAGAGAGGACCGGGCCCGGAAATTGTGTTTGTGTTTTGGCTTTTACGTCCTTGTTTATTTGATTTGATTAAAGATGTTAAATCTTGCCGGTTCCCGCCTCCTTCCTTCCCTTCATGGAACTTTGTTACACTGGTGCCGAAACCCAATAGTACGGTGCGCGTACAGCTGATGCTCTTTATCATTAACGCACCTGCCTCGATTCCCGGCTCTCGTCCCGCCTGCCTCGCTACAGAAATTTTTAACCTTTTGAGCGGTATCCGGTTTGGTCCCATATATGGGATATTATTTCCGTGCCCCTGAGAATACGGTCCCAGATATGAGATTAAGAATGTTCAGTGACTGCCAGATTCAAATTGTGCTTTCGCGCGTTGGTTTAGCTGAGCCAGAGATGGACGAGCTCTCTGAACTGCGTCGCAAAGAAACATGGTGGCACCCGTCTCACGTATACATCAAGATTATTTATAAATGACCAAACACACATTTTTGAGAATCGGAATATCATATAGTTGATGACGTGGTAAGCAAGTTTGTGAATATTTTGAAATAAAAAAGGAAATTAAGGCGATCTGTCATAAGGTGTGGCTGCGGTGTGTCACGTGACAAATATGACGCTTCACCGTAGAAACATTAAGGGGAAGTCTACATGGAGTCTATATTAAAAGAACATTAGATATGAGACCCAGAGAAAAATATAACCTGGAACCGAAGTGCCAAAATAACATGACATCGGCATATTAATTGTAACAGAACAAACTTTCGTGGCCATATTTAAATGATTTTTTTTACAGATTTCAAAATGGCACTTTTATATCTTTTCTATTTTTGAAATTAGTAGTGCACAGCTGCACTTTTATTTTCTCAATTTTTTTATTTCATGAAAGTTATTATGACACAGCTGCAATTTTATTTTCTTTATTTTAGAACTTTCTGTTATTTGATGTATATAGTTTTTATTTTAGATACATTTTAGATGTATTTTAGCGCTTGTTGCGCATTTCATTAGCATTGTGTTGGGGCGATGGGGGCAGGTGGGGCTTGAAAATTCCCCCTTGTCTAAAGTGGGGAATGACCAAAAAAGTTTGAGAACCACTGGTATAGAGCATGTTTCGAGATCTATAAGAGGGGGAGATGGGATAAAACGTTTAAAATAGAGAGAGTCCTTTTGGATCTATACATTGAAGGCAAAGACATTTCCAGGTTTAAATGGAGAATTAGATTTTCCCTTTTTTGTAATTTGTTTCTCTTTTCTTTTCTCTTGCCTTCTTCTTTATATTTTGTAATTTATATTATATTAGTTTCTATATTTATAAAATATAATTAGTTTTGAGTTGCTTCGACGCTTGATTAGGTGACTATGTCATGTGGCTAGATGATTGTATAAAGTGACTTGGCGTGTGTGACAAATGAAAAAAAAAACATTTCTCTCAAAAGGTGGTGGTTTAACATTTGTGGAAACGGGTAAGCACTTATTGTACTATTGCTCTTTGTATGACATATCGCTTATTTCTCCCCGAACTCTTTGTAAGTCGCTTTGGATAAAAGCATCTGCTAAATATAATTGTAAATGATGGAGGCTTGTAAGCCGCAACATGTCGGTGCACGTATGTAATGTGTTTTTAGATAAAGCCATGTGTTAATAAAGGCTTTTCAACTTTTATAATACTTACAAATGCCTTGGAGTGATGCTTTTTAAATGGGTTATGTTATTTGCTTAGAATGCCTGGATAGTGTAATGTATACTGTATTGTATTTTCAAATTGGGGGCCCCAAGATGAATTCAGGGGGGCACAGATGTAGCATTTTGTGAAATACTAAATGAGCAAAATTTTCTTGTTCTGCCCTGAGCTCTGTAGAAACTTCAGCCACCGTATCACTTTCTGAGTCATGCATTCTTAATCGTGTCTCTGTCTCCATTACCCTGCATGCTTTAAAAATAGATGGCTGATTAGGCTAAACATACTCAGATTTCCTGGGATTAAATGTTTTATTCATTGTGTGGAAGTTTTTGTTATGGTGATTGCTATTAAAAATGTTTGCAGCAAGAAATTAATGAGTACTCTCTCACTTTTTCTCACTTTTCTAACTTATGGTCTTGATTGTTGACCTACTTCCATTTTAACATATTCAGCATATTTGTAGATTGTAAAATAATAGATACATACTTTCCCACTACATTATTTCTGTATCTATAAAAAGATGACAAATTATTGTTAAGATTACCTTAAATGGCTGAAGTACTGTAAATAACAAAACCTTAACTCTTAACTCTTAATACGTGTTAACTCATTGTTATGTAGTTTTTGCTCTACAGTTGTGTTTATGGTGTCGCTCTTGTTGGCTATGGATACATTTACTCCCTGCAAGGGCTCATTCGTCCTTTCTCTATACCCCGGGGTGGCTCCTTGCACCCCTGCATTGGCTATTGATTAGAGAGAACACAATGACATTAAAGTTAAAGGGGCTTTTCCATGGAATTGCATTTTTAAACCTCAGTTAGTGTGTAATAGAGTTTAATCATAAACAACATCTGCAAAGTTGCGACACCCAAGGTTCACTCCAAAGTGAGGTTTTCTTTTTACCAGTGATCACTTTTTAAGAACTACAACAAACAGCTGCAACAAGTTTCTTCCTGGGTTAATGACATAATAAGACCCACATTTTTCATAAACGATTTCCACGGGTCCATGCAACAAAGGGGGTGATCCATGTTGAGATGCTTTAGAGAAGAACAAGAGCGCTGGAGTAGTGGAGTCATGATGAATGTTAGCTACAAGCTAACTTTCACTTTTATCACCGTCTCAGTTTACGGCTTGTAATAAGAATTCATATAACAAGTGGTCACCATTATGCGCAATTAAACCCTTCCATCACTTCATCACGTGCTGTAAAAGCTGTTCCCTTTCTGTCGGTCTCTCGACGTTGTGGTGAGACTGTAAGAATGGGGTTTGACTTGAGAACCAGTCATCTCCGACTCTTTGAAAAGGCCAATGAACTTGGCGAATGGGGCGGCATGCCAGACTCCGCCCCGTACATACGGGTATAAAAGGGAAGATGGCGTGCCCATCATTCACCTTTTTGTTCTTTGCAACCTGCAAGGCTTATGCTGAGCGATCTTGGATTCTTCCTAATGGATCTACGATGCAGAGCAGCGGAACTCGTCCTGGCGTTTGCGATTCCCCTGGGCGTTTCAGTAGCTGGTCGGAGGTGTTTAAAAGAGCATATTTCTAAAAGAGCAACTTCTCCTGTAGCGTGCACATGTCGCCAGGCATGTTTCCCCGCTGTAGTCTTGGGTGCGACCGCACCATCCTCGAGACAGTCAGGCAAGATAAGTACCTCGCATGCTTCGGCTTGTTAAAGTAGTGGTCGTGGTAACGGTATTGCGGTCACGGCTGGCCGTTCGTTGGACACGGCCGCGACACCGTTTGCTTCCTGCCCCACAGTGGCTAAAAAGCCAGCTGTGGTGGCGAGCGGCGGTGGTGATATGGGATTCCCGGTGGGCCGAACCTGTGTCCTATGGGCGTCGCCAGACAGTCTCATAGTAGATCCACGCTACGGCGTGCAGAGGATAGGATTTCGGCTGCAACATCAGCTGCCGATTTCCTGACATCAGATGTGTCATGGAATTTTCTTATTCCTTAATCATGGTGAGTTTGATACATTTAGACAAATGCAACACACACAGAGGATGAGTTACCTTGCAGGGTATTTTATATTTTATTGACGTTCAGTCTACATCACAAGCATCGTGCAGAGAGAAGGTCCACTCCTTCTCTACTTACAGTAATTTTATAGCATTTCCACGTGACATTTCCCTCCCCTCCCTTGAGCAGGAACGCATCTGTGGTAACAAAAATGTGTCGCCATCTCCTATCTTCAACAACATGTACTCCAAAGACAAGACATCCGTGTTAAGCATGAACATTAGACAATGCACCGACACTGAACAGAGGGAAACTAAGACTATATAAAGGGAGACACTAATGAGGAGTGATTACATGGGGAGAGTGGTGACAGCTGATGGGAATAAAACACTAATTAAAGTGAAACACCAAACAGACGATGGGAATGAAACCCTTAAGAAATTACAGGAGATAGGAGGGTGGGGCTGAGAGACATAACAGGAAGACACGTGGCATCAAGTTACAACATGAAGCCACATGTCTCCACACATAACACAACAGAAACCCGAAAGACGTGGCAATGTCATGACTCTGCCCAGGGAGCTTGAAAGCTCGAGACAGGAAGGACAGAGTCCTAACAGCCACGTAGCAAAACATTTCTAAGGAATTTAACAACAACAGGATAGACAGTCTTATATCGATTTTTACAGAGATTAGAGTGAAGAAACCAACTTCATGAAAATTTCCACCACAGATGCTTAGGACTCCCTGCAGCTCCCGGCTACGGTCGGTCGAGCCCAGGACGAACCCAACGTGGAGATGTCAGGCGTGCTTGCCTGGACCGCCTTGAGCAGCGAGCTGCACTGCCTTCCCCCACAGTTCACGGCCGAAATCCTGGTACCTGGACACGGAACACGGGATCCGAGTTCCACCCCGGTGCCAGTTTCCCGGCAGTGCATGACGAGCTTACGAAAAACGGGAACGCCCCCTTCGGTGCGTTTGCGGCAGACGGGCTAGGTCGCCATGACTTCCCTCGACTCTGGAGCAGCTAAGAGCTATGTCGGTATCCCAGGAAGAGCATGCTCTAGTGGCACAAGTGCACTTGTGTCCACAGACATGCTACCTGAGGGCTCCACCCAAGGCTCCCTTCCAAAGCGTGTTCGCCCCACCATCACAGATGTCACTGACGGGTCAGCTGCCTCCACCCTTCATGCCATCCTGCAGAGCCACCAGGCTACGATTTTAGAGTGGTTAGACGAGGTAAAACAGGACCCAGTGGTTATGCAGGGCCTGCGCACCGCCACAGACCTCGCTCTCCGGGCGACCGAAGTGACGGCGCGCACACTGGGTCTGACGATGTCCACTCTTGTGGTCCAAGAGAGACACCTCTGGCTCAATGCTGTGCAGACGGGAGGCGTCAAGAGAGTCCGCTTTCCTCATGCACCCATCGCACAGCGTGGGCTGCTTGGGCAATGTCAAAGACTTTCGAGTCTTTTGATGAAATAGCGGACGAAGGCTATAAGTCAAGTCAAGTCAGCTTTATTTATATAGCGCTTTTTACAATTTTCATTGTTACAAAGCAGCTGTACAAGAAAAAATGACTATAAGTAAAACATAAAAGGTTATGGAATTCAAAACACAGGTCAAATATCAGACACACAATAAATTACTATATGCAGAGTTAATTAAATAAGACTATCAAATTCTAGCAGCCCCCCCGGCCAGGCAAAACAGTGCAAAACAGTATGCAAACGGTGGCGAGGAACCCAAAACTCCATTGGAGGAGAAAAAAAACCTCGGAGGGAAACCAGGCCTAACCAGGGGATTCCAGTTCCCCTCTGGCAAAAACTGCAGCCTCTGCACAAGCTCAACAGTGCTTGCACAACAAGGCGAAAATAAAAAAATAAATTAGATTTAAAATTATCATTAATAATCTAATAGTGGCTGAAGTTTTGTAGGGACGTCACTTCCTTCGTCCAGCATTTGTCAGGTCTAGGAATGGATTGCGCCCTGCCCGCTCCGCTCTTGTAACCTTGGAACAATGAGACAAGACTGGCTGAGAGTAGAGTACTGTTCTGCACTCTTTGATGCAACAAATGCATCAGTTGTTATTGGAAGTGTCCCTGGTTCCGGTTGATCTAACTAGTGCAGCCTAGATCTTTGAAATACATATATTATGATAATCTAGTGTATGCAAGATTAAAAAGATGCGTCTTTAGTCTAGATTTAAACTGACAGAGTGTGTCCGCCTCCCGGACATTGCAGGGAAGACTGTTCCAAAGTTTAGGCGCTAGATAGGAAAAGGATCTGCCGCCTGCACTTGATTTTGAAATTCTAGGTATTACCAACTGACCTGACGCCTGAGAGCGTAGTGCACGTGATGGACTATAATACGTAAGAAGTTCTCTCAAGTAGTGAGGAGCTAAACCATGCAAGGCTTTATAGGTAATAAGCAAGATTTTAAAATTTATGCGATGCTTTATAGGTAACCAGTGCAAGGTTGACAGAACCGGGCTAATATGCTCATACTTTTTTGTACGTGTAAGAACTCGAGCTGCCGCATTTTGGACCAGTTGGAGTTTTTGTAATAGGCCTGCAGGGCAACCACCTAATAGTGCATTACAGTAATCTAGTCTTGATGTCATAAAGGCATGTATAAGCTTCTCCGCATCTGATGATGACAGCATATGACGTAATTTAGATATATTTTTAAGATGGAAAAACGCAATCTTACAGGTTTTGGCGACCTGGTTCTCAAATGACAGAGTACTATCGAATATAAAGCCAAGATTCTTAGCTGAAGATGAGGGTTTTATGGAACATCCATCAATAGTTAAGCAGTATTCTTGGTTGTTACGTAGGGCGGTTTTCGGTCCGATAAGTAACACTTCAGTTTTGTCCGAGTTCAGTAATAAAAAATTGCTACTCATCCACTTTTTTATATCGACAATGCATTCCACTATTCGATGGAATTGCTGTGTTTCGTGAGGCTTCGAGGAAATATAAAGTTGCGTATCATCAGCATAGCAGTGAAAGCTTATTCCGTGTCGCTTTATTATATCTCCTAGGGGTAACATGTATAATGCGAAGAGCATAGGCCCTAGTACTGAGCCCTGTGGTACACCGTACTGGACTTGCGATTTGCGTGATACCTCATTGTTTATTTTTACATATTGGAAACGGTCGCATAAATAAGATCTAAGCCATTTCAAAGCTATTTCCTTAATACCGACATCATTTTCAAGTCTATGTAGGAGCATGCTGTGGTCAATGGTGTCGAATGCAGCACTAAGATCTAGCAGCACCAATAAGGAGATACAACCTCGGTCGGACGCCATAAACAGATCATTTGTAACTCTAATCAGAGCAGTCTCTGTACTGTAATGTGCTCTAAATCCAGACTGGAAATCTTCATTAATCTCATTCCTTTGGAGGAAGGAACATATTTGAGTTGAGACTACTTTTTCCAGAACTTTAGATAAGAAAGGTAGATTCGAAATAGGTCTATAGTTAACTAGTTCTCCAGGGTCCAGATGGGTTTTTTTGACAAGGGGCCTTATAACAGCCACCTTATATGCTTTAGGCACATGTCCTAATGTCAGAGATGAGTTAATAATGCTAAGTAGAGGATCTATAATTTCTGGGAGCATCTCTTTCAGAAGATTTGTAGGTATAGGGTCTAGCATGCATGTAGTCGATTTAGATGATCTAATGATTTTCGATAGTTCATCGTGATCTATAGTAGAAAATAAATGTAATTTCTCCTTAGGGGTGCTGTAGTAAGTCGTTTGTTCAGCGGGTTTCGCATCTGGTTGCATAGTTATAATTTTCTCTCGAATATCTTGGATTTTATTTGTGAAATAGTTCATAAAATCATCACTGCTATGCTGGTATACAGCATCAGAAGTCGCTGACGATTTATTTTTGGTTAATTTAGCCACTGTATCAAATAAAAACCTAGGGTTATGCTGGTTTTCTTCTATTAGTGATGAAATGTAGGCGGATCGAGACGTTTTTAGGGCTTTCCTGTATTTTTTTGTACTATCCTTCCAGGCAGTACGAAATACCTCTAATTTAGTCTTTTTAAAGTTGCGCTCCATTTTTCGTGCCGCTTTCTTTAGAGCCTGAGTGTGTTCATTTTTCCACGGTGTCGGTCTGTCATTTTTAATCTTCTTTAAGCGCAAGGGAGCAACTATGTCTAGCGTTTCCGAGAAGGTGGCATTAATATTTTCAATAGTAAAGTCAAGATCTTCAACGTTATTACTCATGCTAGAGATTTGAGACAATTCAGACAAATTATCAAGAAACGCACCTTTTGTAGTCGAAGTTATTGTTCTACAATATTTGTAACTTGGAGTTTGATTTGCCACCATTGGGTATTGAAGCAAGCATGATACCAGATAATGATCTGAGATGTCTTCGCTCTGCTGAAGGATTTTAACATCGACCACGTTTATACCGTAAGACAAAATTAAATCTAAAGTATGATTACGAAGGTGAGTAGGTCCTGACACATGTTGACTAACGCCCATGGAGTTAAGAGTGTCTTTAAAAGCCATTCCTAAAGCATCGTTATCATTATCTACATGAATGTTAAAGTCACCAGCAACAAGGACTCTGTCTGCAGACAGTACTAGTTCTGATAAGAACCCACCAAAATCTTTAATAAAATCTGTGTGGTGCCCTGGAGGCCTATATACAATAGCCAGAATAAATTTTAAAGATGTTTTGTCCTTAATATTAGGTATTGATGCATCAAGTACCATGACTTCAAAAGAATTATATTTAGGATTAGACTTCTGAGAAATGCTAAAAGAGTTACGGTAAAGTGCAGCAACACCTCCCCCTCTGCCTTTTAGGCGAGGCTCGTGTGTATAATAGTAATCTTGGGGGACAGACTCATTTAACGCAATATAGTCATCTGGCTTTAGCCATGTTTCTGTTAGACAGAGCATGTCTATTTTATGATCTGTTATCATATCGTTAACAAAAAGTGCTTTATTAGAGAGAGATCTAATATTTAGCAATCCGAGTCGTAACAGTTGATTATCTGTATTATGTTCATGTTTAGTTAGTTTAACGTTAATTAAATTACCTTTGAGAGGTGTACGCTTTATTTTATGTTTACCAATCCGGGGGACAGACACAGTCTCTATTTTATGATGTTTGGGAGAAAGTATTATCGCATGTAGTGTATTATGTGTGTTCTTCAACGTGAGACGGCAAGCAGACCGTTGGTTAAGCCATTCAGTCTGCTCCCTGACCTGGGCCCCAGTGAGTCAAGTTTTAGCATTAAGACTATGTGCCATATTTCTAGAGAGTAGAGAAGCTCCAGCCCAGGAGGGGTGGAGACCATCTCTTTTCAACAGGTCAGGTCTGCCCTCAAAACTCTTCCAGTTATTTATAAAAACAATATCATTCTGCAGGCACCACTCAGACAACCAGCCATTTAGTGATGATACTCTGCTATGTATCTCATCACCACGATAAGTGGGGAGGGGGCCAGAGAATATTACAGTTTCTGACATCGTGCTTGCGAGCTCACACACCTCTTTAATATTATCTCTAGTGATCTCCGATTGACGGAGTCGAACATCATTTGTGCCGACGTGAATAACAATCTTACTGAATTTACGATTAGCCTTAGCCAGCACATTTAAATTTGACTTGATGTCAGGCGCTCTGGCTCCCGGTAAACATTTGACTATGGTGGCTGGTGCCTCTATGTTAACGTTCCGAACAATAGAATCACCGATAACTAGGGCACTTTCAGCAGGTTTCTCAGTCGGTGCGTCACTAAGCGGGGCAAACCTGTTCGAGACTGTAGTCGGAACGTTTGAGTGATGTTTTGACCTGCGACTACACCGTCTCACAGTCACAAAGTTTCCCAGCTGCGGGGGTTGTTCAACCGGAACCGAACTGTGCGCGCTAGTATTGCTCGCATCCAAAGTGTTTTCTAAGCTCCTTACATTCTTACTATCCTCAGATAAAGATTGGATGCGAGACTCTAATTCTGAGATCTTCTCTGTCAGCCTAGCTATTTCCCTGCATTTATCGCATGTAAAACCCTCGCCGCTGACAGAGAAGGCTAAGCTAAACATATGACATGAGGTGCAAGTGACAATAATAAGAGAAGAAGCCATAACTCACCGGGTTTGAAGAGTAATTCCAACTTACCAAGGCTGCTCGGTGATTCTTAGCATATACGCTTTAAAGAGAAACCGTTAGCACACAAGACAGCTAGACAGCTATAAGCCTCTAAGAGGATAGGCGTCATGGTCCAGGTTGGTGTCTGCATCCCAGCAGCCCGGTACCACCGCGGACGGTTGTTTCTTCTTTGCAGATGGGAGGCATCAGGGCTACACAGAGTTCGAGACCGAATAAAAACAATTATCTGATTTACACTTAAAGTGGATCAAAGCCCATTTTTGTACTTTAGTTTGTATCTGTCAAATTGAAAGTATTTCAGGGTCTCTCAGCTCACCATCTTTTTTTTTAATTATGATTGACACGTACTCCTCACTTGACAGATCCCTAGTTTTGAAAGAGAGGAGAAACATGTTGCCTGGAAATCGGTAAAACCCAAAAGAAGGTTATGTGTGGTGTTTCACCAGTGTAGTGGTTATTACGTTTGCCTCACACGCGAAAGGTCCTCGGTTCGAGACCGAGCAGAAACAATTTTGACTAAAAGAGCATCAAACGCAGTTCAAATTCTGTAGTTTGTATCGGCCAAATTGAAAGGATTGTGTAACTGACAATTTCAGCCTCTCACAGTCTTCTTTATTATCTTTGACTGTCACGTTCTCCTCAATTGACAGATCCCTAGTTTCGAAAGATAGGAGAGTCATGTTGCATCTTTGGAGAATGTGTGCCTTCATGGAATCATTTCCAAAAATTGGTAAAACCCAAAAGAACATTATGTGTGGTGTTTCTCCAGTGTAGTGGTTATCACGTTTGCCTTACACGCGAAAGGTCATCAGTTCGAGACCGAGCAGAAACAATACTCTGATTTACACTTAATGTGGATCAATGCCCGTTCTAGTACTGTAGTTTATATCGGCCAAATTAAAAGGAACGTGTAATTGTCAATTTCAGCCTCTCTCATCCCACAGTCCTTCTTATTATCTTTGTTTGTGACGTTCTCCTCAATTGTCAGATCCCTAAATAAGATTATGTGTGGTCTTTCTGTAGTGTAGTGGTTATCACGTTCGCCGAACAATGAAAGGTCATCGGTTCTTGACCGAGCAGAAACAACAGGCTGATTTTAACTAAAAGAGCATCAAAGGCCATTAGAATTCTATAGTTTTTATCGGCAAAACTGAAGGATTGTATAACTGTCAATTTCAGCCTCTCACAGTCTTCTTTATTATCTTTGGTTGTCACGTTCTCCTCAATTGACAGATCCCTAGTTTCGAAAGATAGGAGAGTCATGTTGCATCTTTGGAGAATGTGTGCCTTCATGGAATCATTTCAGAAAATCGGTAAAACTCAAAATAATATTATTTGAGGTGTTTCTGTAGTGTAGTGGTTATCACGTTCGCCTAACACGCGAAAGGTCCTCGGTTCGAGACCGAGCAGAAACAATACTCTGATTTACACTTAAAGTGGATCAATGCTGTGGGAATTAAGATCAATGGATGAGTAAATTTGTTTTTATCAAATGTATTTTCCACGTTAATAGATATGTTTTAATCATATAACCTTTGTTTTAACCATATTGTGTGCTATATAACCATTGAAATTTTGTCTAATTACATGGACACAGAAGGCAATTCAACTTGCAAACAAAGGCTGGTTTCAAAAGATTTCCGGCCAGATGCTCTTGCAGAGAACGGAACGTGGTTAGCAAGAGTCCAACAGGACCTGATTGGTTGCTCAGGGAATTACGACCCGGAGGGGGAGCAGAAGACATTAACATATTCTGTTTTCTGTATATAATGTATGTGTGGAACTTTTTTTGTGTTGTTGACTGGACTCGTATGGAGACGACAACAAACCATCGATGTGAAGACCTTTTAAATCTGATTAATAAACTCTATTACTTTTAAAACAGTTTGTTCCCCTCATCCTTCCAAATTTTGAACACGCAGGACTCATTTGAGTCCTACAAATGGTGACCCCAACGTGATTTGGAACAAGGGGACATGGTTTGGAGAATCGATCTGAGAGACCACCGTGAGGCTGAGACAGACTTAACACAAAAGACCGCGCGGCATAATTAAAGGTAAGCAGAAACCTGTTTATTCGAATTCTGCCATTGACTAAATCTAAATTATTCTGTGTTAAGCTGGGCAACACCCTCGGTCTATATATAATAAATAATTGATTATAAGAGGGAAAAAAGTCAGATTTAAAAGTTTTTTTGGGAAAAGAAGTCCCGTGATTAGCAAATCACAAATTCTGTTGGGAAAGAAGTCCCATGATCGGCGTATCACAAATTCTGTTAGGTTTGAGTCCTTCGGCCAAGAGAGCCGTAAATTCTGTAAAATTTAGTGAAAGAATTATTTAGATAAAAATGGCCGAGTTTCAAAAAGAGTGTGATGAATATGGGTGTCCACCGGTATTGATGCAATGGAAAAATATCACAGATATGGTATTAGCGCAGACTGAGCCTAAAGACAGAAAACAAAGATAGAGTGAAGTAGAGAAATGTTGGATAACTTTGTGTGAGGATTGTGCATGGAACAAAAAAGAAGCTGAAAAGTTGAAAGTACCATTGGCACCTAAAATTAGAAATTAGAAATGTAGATTGATTAGACATGGAAATGAGAGAGAAAAAGCCAAGTGGTATAATGCAGGTAAACGAAAAAATGAAAAGGAAACTAGAAAAACAGTTAAGAAAGTGGACTCGATGTGCTCTCATAGCAACAGCTCTCTCACCAGCTAGGAACAGAACAAAGACAGAGGAAGTGATTGTTTCAGAGACTGTAGAAAGACAGGAAGTGCAGAAAGGAAGCAATGAGTGTAAGTCACCAGCACCGCCCCCGGAGAAGTACAACCCACTTTATCCAACCCTCAGTCAGCCCCCACCATACGCTCCACCAAATTCAACTCTCAGCAAACAACAGGTTATGGTTGAAGTAAAAGAGGGGATCCTAGATTGCAAAGTGAAGGAGTTTGAGGAGCTTAGACAAAAGGTAGAAGACCTGGCACGAGATCAGGTAGATCAGTCAAGGCGCATCGAAGCAGAACACATGGATCCTCTAGAGGGAGACGTTGATAGTGGAGAATGTAGCAAAGGAGAAGAAGGCAGTGTACGAGTGTCCACCCCTTTAAAACAAATGAATAATGATATAGTGCATGCAGTGCGTATTGAAGGAACAATGGTGATGGATGAAGAACCCATAGTGAAGCGGACTAGAGGAAGAGAAAGGGAACAACATTTGACAAATTTTTCAATCGGACACAGGGAACACAGCCCCCCACCTCATGGACAACAGAAAAGAGAACAGGCTATGAGTCACCATGCAGAACAATTGTATACAGGGCTACAGGCGCCATTATTGGCCAAAAGGACAGGGATGCAGTACCAGCCTTGGTCACACAGCGACATGACCGCCATTGCTAGTAAGCTTCCACCTATTACATCAGGAGGTTCTAGGTGGTTGAGTAAACTAACCACCTTGAGTCATGGCACCGTTTTGGCTTTGGGTGACATTTTGGTCAGATTTTGACCGCCTCTCAAATGGGTAGTTTTGAACTCGAAGCCCAAACCCTTAGAGCGCCAAATGTCACACCCTTTTCAGGAGTGCGCACAAGCGTGGGCGTTGCACTTAGACGATTGTATCCATTGCCGCCCACCGTATACCAAAACATTAAGTTTAGCATAAAGCCAGGTGAGACGGGTGCTGCTTATTATTTCAGGTGCACGGCTGAGTGGGAACAGATGGTGGAAGAAAATATTTTAAACAACGTATCACACAAGACATATTTAGAGCAGCAGTTATGGCAGGTGCCCCTAATGGCGTTAAACAAGTGATGGAAAATAACCCTGACATTCCAATTGCCAGCAACGAGGTATGGGAGAGACATTTAGTCCACCACACAGATATGGGCTGTAGAAAAAGCAGTCACGGAGGAACAAGAATTAGAGAAGGTAAAGACACAGAAATTGCAGTTAGAAAAGGCCAAAAATGAGGGGGGGGACAAAAAAGAGTAAGCAAATGCCACAGCAATCTCATCAACCACCCTCTTACCCATATGAAGGCCCACCCTATGCAGAAGGTCATTTTGAGGGACCCTGGGAAGCACCCAAAAAGTACACACAAGCCAATGCAGCAGGGGGGAGGGGAAATAGACAAAGAGGTAATTGGAGGAGTAATAATAGAGGGAGGGGAACTTTTGGAGGAGGACAGCAACGCGGGGGAAATTGTTTCGTGTGTGGTAAAGCAGATCACTGGATGAGAAATTGTCCACAGGCATGACTTTAATTGTAAACAACAAACCATTAAAAGCTCTGGTGGACACCGGAGCCACCTATTCGACTGTCACAGGCGGCATAAAACAATCTGATTTGAGTGACAAAACTGTGGCGGTCGTCGGATTCTCTTGGGGGGTCGAAAACTGGCCTAAGACAAAACCATTTAAAGTAGAAGTGGCAAATCAATGCTTATCACACTCGTTCCTTTTCTCCAGCAATGCTCCCATTCCTCTTTTGGGGAGAGATCTGTTGATAAAATTAGGGGCTAGTATTCTGTGTTCGGCAGGGGTTATAGTAACTTCTCCAGATGGTACAACTATTAACTGTTCCCTCTCAGGTAACACGACAGACAGCCAGTGGATGCTGACCTCATGTGGTGAGGAGGAGGCAGCTGACCTTTACTGGGTAAAACTAGATGATCGCCCACCGTGGGGCACAGCAATGGAATTGTATAATAATTACTGATCATGGATTTCCACGTTATACATCTATTTACCCCCAATAGACCCATTACATTGTACATTGTTTTATGACAGAAGTGACATAACCAATTATGAAGAAATGTTTCAGGAAATGGAGGGCGACAGATGGGTATTGGAGGGAGCAGGACTTTTCGTGAGTAAAGAAGGAGTGGCAGCTCCAGTGAAGCTGACAGAAGAGCAGTTTAAATGGTATGAGATGGCAGACACAGCAGCACCTCACATATCGTTAGCCTTACAGCCAAGCCATGAAGCCAGGGAGCTAGGTAAAATTACAAAAATATTACTGGTCACCCAGGATTGGGAGCCCACAGAGAAAACAAATGTTAAATATTCACCTAAGAACAAAGCCTATTGGATAGGGGGTTATACAACGAGACACTGGAGTTCTAGAGCATGAGCAGGTTTCTAGATTCCATGGCAGAGAGCTGTCAGATAGTGAAGGGGCAGCAGACATCATTAAAAATTTACCTGAGGATCTTTGGTCCCAGGGACCAATAGATGTAGGTTTTTGTAATATGTCTCCAGTTTACTTTCAGCTGAAAACACCTGACCCCATCTGGATTCCACAGTACCGCAACAAACCTGAGGCGGACGAGGGTGTGGCCGCAACAGTAAAAGGTCTCCTAGACAGAGGTGTTATTATACATACAAGTCTAGGTGGAACACATCTATTTTTCCGGTGCCCAAACCAGGCACAAGCAAGTACAGGTTGGTACATGATTTTAGAGCAATCAATGCTGTTGTGGCTACACCATCGTTGACAGTGCCTAACCCGTACACTGCACTTTCTGTGATAACACCTGAACACAATTGGTTTACATGTATTGACTTAGCTAATGCATTTTTCTGTATCCCTTTAGCGGAGGAATGCAAGGCTTGCGTGGCTTTCACTTACAGGGGTTGTCAATACTCTTACAACAGGTTACCCCAGGGGTTTGTTTTATCCCCAGGAATTTTTAATCATGCACTAAAACAACAGTTACAAGACTGCAGTTTGCCTGAAGACTGTGTGCTGATCATGTATGTTGATGACCTCCTCTTGGCAGCCAAAACAGAGCAAGGATGCCTGGAGGGGAGCGAAGCTGTGTTGAGACAATTACACAAAAGTGGCTTCAAGGTAAGCAAGGAAAAGCTGCAATTGTGCAGACCTTGTGTCACATTTCTAGGTCGCATGATCACCCCACAAGGCTCCACGCTAACTGCAGCCCACAGATGAGGAATTTTGAGTCATCCAAAACCAACCACGGTTAAGGAGATGTTGTCATTCCTAGGCCTCACAGGGTACAGTAGACACTATATTCCAATGTATGTTTCACTAACAGCCCATTTGAGAGATCTTGTAAAACAGCAGGGTATGAAGAATCTGAGAGCAGAAATGGAATGGACACAGGAAGCTGAACGGACGTTCATTGACCTGAAACAACAATTGGCACATGCAGCTAATCTGAGCTGTGCTGATTACAGATTACCGTTTTATTTAGACGTTTCTGAGACAGGTTCCAGTGCACATGGTATACTTTACCAGAAAGACCAAGGGGGTAGAAAAGTGTTGATGTACGTTAGCATGTTGTTAGACAGTGTTGAGCAAAGACAGCCTCGATGCAGTAGATTCATCGCAGGATTGGCAAAGATAGTGAAGAAAACCTCTCACATTGTCATGGCCCACCACCTTGTTGTTTAAACCACCCACTCAATCGCATTTTTCGTTAATTCTGAGTCATTCACATTTTCCCCTTTGCGCCAGCGACACATCGCAGCAATTTTGCTCGCTGACCATATTGTGTACACACGATGGCATCAACATGGCTGATTTGTAAGAAGACGGTGAACCGCATGATTGCGCCCCAATCACAGAGAGGGCTTCAGTGGTCAGACCAGGTCTATGTGCGAAACCCCTGGTTGGCCCTGAACCAGTGATGAGCTTGTTCCCCGATGGATGCTGCTTCAGGGCAGAGGATACTGCCTCTGCTTATGTTGTTACAGCTGTACATGTTGAAATGCCCTTATAGCAACGATGTGGCTTTATCACATCCTCTGGTCGACCAATTACACATGCATGTGAAGCCAGAGACCTTTTAGAGGCTCTGATGATCCCCACGGAGGTGGCAGTGATTAAATGTACTGGTCATTCTAAGGTGGATAGTCCTTTGAGCAGAGGCAATGATGCAGCAGACTTGGCGGCAAAGGCTGCTGCTGGTTATGTGCCCTCGCAGATGCTCTGTAGATCAGAAAGAACATTGACCGATCTGTTGCCCAGGTTCACAAGAGAATACCTTTGTAAAGAGCATCAGCGCTGTACCCCTGAAGAAATCTCAGTGTGGGCACAGCACGGAGCCGTCCGCACCTCTGATGGACTTTGGCAAGCTCCGGACGGACGTCCAGCGCTTCCCGTGAGTCTGTGTTATTCTATCATGGTAGAAGCTCATGGAGTAAGCCATGTAGGAGACAAACAGATGATGAGAGCTCTTGAGCACTGGTGGCATCCTTTCTTAAGAGCTATGGTCACCGCACATGTGAGTACATGTGAGATTTGCCAGGAACATAACGTAAAACCCACGATTAAGCCAACAAGAGGTTTGTTTCCTTTGACCAGTGGTCCAGGAGATGAGATCGTGATTGACTTCACAGACATGATCACCAAGGTGCACGGGAAACGGTATGTTCTGGTAATTGTTGACTATTTCACTGGATGGCCTGAAGCTTATCCTGTCCGAAGAGAAGACAGTACGCCAGTGATTAAGTGTTTAATAAATCATTAAATACCGCATTATGGGTTCCCCCGCCGTATAAGATCAGACAACGGCAGTCACTTCAAAAATGAGCATTTGAGAGTTGTTGAACATGCCCTAGGCCTGACACATGCGTTTGGTGCCGTTTGGCATCCAGCCAGCCAAGGTAAAGTCGAACGAATGAACCTGACCCTGAAACTCAAATTGGCTAAAATCTGTGCACAGACTAAATTAAATTGGTTGTCAGCCTTGCCACTGGCCTTAATGTCGGTAAGATCATCTGTTAACAGAGTTACAGGTTTCACCCCTTTTGAATTGTTTACAGGTCGCCAGTTTCCAGCTCCTAGGACAGCACTGACCGAGGCACCTGGGTGAGGCTCAGGGCGTTCAGGAGGAAGTGGAATTAGCCAAGGTGGTCACAACCTTACAGGGTGACAGCGAGGACATCACACTGTGTTAAATTACAGGGAAAGGGTGACACTTGGTTTCATTTAACCTCATGTGTAGCTTGCGAGCCCCCGTCTAGGGATCTTGCTGAGACACGTGTGGACCTGAGGAGTCAGGTCCAAGAGAGGGGAAGTGCGGGTGGAGAACCAGAGGCTGAAGACGCCACAGGTGAAAACACAACACCACCAGGCTGAAGAAGCCACAGGTGAAAACACAACACCACCAGGCTGAAGAAGCCACAGGTGAAAACACAACACCACCAGTCCAACAACAACTGCAAATAATGTTGAGAATAAAGTGACAGGGATATCAACACCCCGGCTAGGGTGTGGTCTGGACAAATTGGACTTTGAGCGAGTACAACAAATTTTAAGTGTAGTGTTCACGGATGTGGAAATACGTATAACCATTATTCTTTATAATCAATATTCATTATTGCTATTGTGATTTTCATATTGTCATATTCATTAACATATAACCATTTATTCCTTACAATTAAGTACATTTTGTGTGATTTTAACCATATATCTTTTCTTAATCGCATATTTTCATTAAGTATACTGTGTGTTTAACCATTTTCATTGTCAAGAGTGTGTTTATTGTTCCTTTTATAGTACTAGAGAGGGTAACGAGATGAAGCTGTGGGAAAACTGCAAGCTGTCGGGGATCCTATTAATAATTTCAGGAGTCATATAGTGGGAATAGTTTTTAGCCTAACTGAGGGTCAGGAAAGCAACAACACCACATCGAAACCGAGACACAACAGAGCCATAGCCGATACGAGGTTACCATGTGAACAACTCGTAGTTAACTATGTTTGGGGCAAGACCACATCATTTACTTTCAACCTATGCACTGTCATAAATTGTGGGGGGAAAAATAGCTCATATAGGGGTTATGACATATATGTATGCATGGACTGGAATATGGACAGCGTTTATAAGTCTAGGCGAACCCTTATGAGTGAATGGTGTCCGGCATGGAATAGTGTAATAGCATATACCGGTGGTTGGACCCCGAAAGAACCCAGCCTTTGGACCCGTACCTCGGCAAAATTTTATTTCAAAATACAAAGAGATTACAGTGCAAGCCAAAATCCACTCACCCTTTCAATATCCACCAGAACGGGATCAACCAATTATACAGGGGAATTTTTCCTTATAATGGGGGTGAACATGCAAGGAACGGATAGAAAAGCAGTAATAAAATTTGTTGTGAAGAGCTCACCTGAGGAGGAAAGAAATGACACAGTAGCTGAGCCATTATCGGTACAACAAAAGAGTGGAGTAGTAGAAATATATTACACCATGTTAAAACCAGAAGATATGATAGAAAGAGCCACAGGATATGGAGAAAATAGTTTGTGGCTGGAATGGATAATTACCACAGCCAGAGAACAGAGGTTAGATGATTGTGTAGGATGTGCTAATGCAAGACCCCATTTATATACTGAACCAGCACCATTGTACAAAAACGATACATGGGGTTATGAGTGTATGCTGGCACTAACAAGGATGGCCAGTCCAAAAAATTGTAGTACACTACCAGCAATATTCCCTCCAATAACAAACCGTTCGAAGACAGGTCCATTTACACCACAGAAAGCAAATTAGATATGTTATGATATTAAACGTCAATCACCAACCAGCAACCTGGGGGAGATAAACAAGGAGTGGTGTTATTAGATAATAGAAGATAATGGGACAAAAATAGGAACCTGGGCTAGAGCGGGATTGTATTATTATTGATCAAAGATTGTTTACTAGGATACCTGAGGAAGCAAAGGGAGTGTGTGCTATGGTAAGACTGGGAGCCCCGATAACCCTGATAGGTGACAGAGCAGTCAGAACGGAAATCATGAATTCAGCAACATTGACTAGAAGACGTAGGAGACACATCCTCAAAAAGAGAGCAATAGGTTCAAGTGTAGATTTTCATTGAATAGTCTCACGTATATCGACGCGATAGGAATCCCAAGAGAAGTACCAGATGAATATAAACTAGCAAACCAAGTGGCAGCAGGTTTTGAGAATATACCAATTATAGCTGCTCTTTTTCCAGTCACCCCAAACAAGAATGTAGATAGGATTAATTGTGTGCATTATAATGTGATGAGATTAGCAAATATGACAAGGGATGCCGTTGATGGTTTAGCAGAGCAACTAGCGCCAACTTCCCTGATGGCCATCCAGAACCGTATGGCTCTGGACATGCTGTTGGCAGAGAAGGGAGGAGTATGTGTTATGTTTGGTGATCTTTGTTGTACTTACATCCCTAATAATACGGCCCCAGACGGATCAGTAACTAGGGCATTGGAAGGTTTGAAAGCTTTGTCTGTTGAAATGAAGGAACACTCGGGAGTGGACAATCCAATCGGGGAATGGTTAGATAAGGCGTTGGGGAAATGGAAAGCATTAGTGATGTCAATTGTAGGGTCCATAGGAGTATTTTTGGCAATCACAATCACCTGCGGATGTTGTTGTATTCCGTGTATTAGATCATTGTGTAACAGGCTCATTGTAACAGCCATAGAGAAAAATTAAGGCCCGACCCAGTACAACATGCCTTTGTTGTCCAGTGAGTTAGAAGGAGAGGAAAATTATGTGTGACCTCTTTCGAGGTCAAGAGAGGGAATTGTGGGAATTAAGATCAATCGATATAGAAATGGATGAGATGTTTTAATCATATAACCTTTGTTTTAACCAAATTGTGTGCTATATAACCATTGAAATTTTGTCTAATTACATGGACACAGAAGGCAATTCAACTTGCAAACAAAGGCTGGTTTCAGAAGATTTCCGGCCAGATGCTCTTGCAGAGAACGGAACTCTCTCATCCCACAGTCCTTCTTATTATCTTTGTTTGTGACGTTCTCCTCAATTGTCAGATCCCTAGTTTCGAAAGATAGGAGAAACATGTTGCATCTTTGGAGAATGTGTGCCTTCATGGAAACATTTACGGAAATCGGTGTAACCCAAAATAAGATATATTTGTGGTGTTTCTGTAGTGTAGTGGTTTTCACGTTCGCCTCACACGCGAAAGGTCCTCGTTTCGAGACCGAGCAGAAACAAAATGCTTATTTTAACTAAAAGAGCATCAAAGGCCATTAGAATTCTGTAGTTTTTATCAGCAAAACTGAAGGATCGTATAACTGTCAATTTCAGCCTCTCACAGTCTTCTTTATTATCTTCGGATGTCACGTTCTCCTCAATTGACAGATACCTAGTTTCGAAAGATAGGAGATACATGTTGCATCTTTGAAGATTGTCTGCCTTCACGGAATAATTTCCGAAAATCGATAAAACTCAAAATAATGTTATGTGTGGTGTTTCTGTAGTGTAGTGGTTATCACGTTCGCCTAACACGCGAAAGGTCCTCGGTTCGAGACCGAGCAGAAATAAAATGCTTATTTTAACTAATGGAGCATCAAAGCCCATTAGAATTCTATAGTTTGTATTGGCAAAACTGAAGGTATTGTATAACTGTCAATTTCAGCCTCTCACAATCTTCTTTATTATCTCTGTTTGTGACGTTCTCCTCAATTGACAGATACCTAGTTTCGAAAGCCAGGAGAGTAATGTTGCATCTTTGGAGAATGTGTGCCTTCATGGAAACATATCCGAAAATCAATGAAACTCAAAATAATGTTATGTGTGGTGTTTCTTTAGTGTAGTGGTTATCACGTTCGCCTCACTCGCAAAAGGTCCTCGGTTCGAGACCGAGCAGAAAGAAAACGCTTGTTTTAACTAAAAGAGCATCAAAGGCCATTACAATTCTGTAGTTTGTATTAGCAAAATTGAAAGGATCGTATAACTGTCAATTTCAGCCTCTTACAGTCTTCTTTATTATCTTCGGTTGTCACGTTCTCCTCAATTGACAGATACCTAGTTTCGAAAGATAGGAGATACATGTTGCATCTTTGCAGAATGTGTGCCTTCATGGAAACATATCCGAAAATCGATAAAACTCAAAATAATGTTATGTGTGCTGTTTCTGTAGTGTACTGGTTATCACGTTCGCTCACACGCGAAAGGTCCTCGGTTCGAGACCGAGCAGAAACAAAACGCTTATTTTAACTAAAAGAGCATCAAAGGCCTTTAGAATTCTGTAGTTTTTGTTAGCAAAATTGAAAGGATCGTATAACTGTCAATTTCAGCCTCTCACAGTCTTCTTTATTATCTTTGATTGTCACGTTCTCCTCAATTGACAGATCCATAGTTTCGAAAGATAGGAGAGTTATGTTGCATCTTTGGAGAATGTGTGTCTTCATGGAATCATTTCCGAAAATCGATAAAACTCAAAATAATGTTATGTGTGGTGTTTCTGTAGTGTAGTGGTTATCACGTTCGCCTAACACGCGAAAGGTCCTCAGTTCGAGACCGAGCAGAAACAATAGGCTGATTTTACCTAAAAGAGCATCAAAGGCCATTAGAATTCTGTAGTTTGTATCGGCAAAATTGAAAGGATCGTATAACTGTCAATTTCAGCGTCTCACAGTCTTCTTTATTATCTTTGATTGTCACGTTCTCCTCAATTGACAGATACCTAGTTTCGAAAGATAGGAGATACATGTTGCATCTTTGGAGAATGTGTACCTTCATGGAAACATATCCGAAAATCGATAAAACTCAAAATAATGTTATGTGTGGTGTTTCTGTAGTGTAGTGGTTATCACGTTCGCCTCACATGTGAAAGGTCCTCGGTTCGAGACCGAGCAGGAAGAAAACGCTTGTTTTAACTAAAAGAGCATCAAAAGCCATTAGAATTCTGTATTTTGTATTAGCAAAATTGAAAGGATCGTATAACTGTCAATTTCAGCCTCTCACAGTCTTCTTTATTATCTTTGATTGTCACGTTCTCCTCAATTGACAGATACCTAGTTTCGAAATATAGGAGATACATGTTGCATCTTTGGAGAATGCGTGCCTTCATGGAAACATATCCGAAAATCGATAAAACTCAAAATAATGTTATGTGTGCTGTTTCTGTATGTAGCGCCCCCTCCAGATATTCTCCAAGGGTGAGCTAACCTGAGTTCTAAATATTATTGATTAAGGAGAATCTAAAACCTTTATACAAAAATGTAGCTGTTGGATGCAGGAAATTACTAGGTTCACGCAAAAAGATCTAATACACAGAAAAGAATAATAAAACAGAAAATCACAGAAATCACATTTAATTAACAACAGTTATGACAATGACGCAAAAACCCTTAGGATAATTATAACAACAAAAATATACCACAATGTCACTGTTGCAGGCCTGAACCGAAGTTTGGGATCGTGGTAGCCCAAAACAAATGGCTGCTTCGCTCCTCCGAGCAAAATAAACAAATGAGCTCACCATTGCTGTAGATCACACCGTTTCAAACTCAAAGCCACTCAGCCTTCGTGTTGTAGCTCGCTTTCCGGGACGCTCGTCTCGTAGCTGGAAACAATCGAGTTAGCCACTCAACTCGCTACCGACGTCCTCCGGAGAAAGTCACACCCCTCGGGTCCCAACGAATCGTCAAAGTTGGGTTGTAAAGTCCTCTTCACCAAGCGAACGTCCACTTTAACTCGTGCACACCATACACGTAGCCTCTTCCTTTTGCGAAGCACATGCGTTAGCCGTTAGCAGCTAGCCGCTACTACAGCGAGTCCCCAAACAGACTCCAAAAGCACCCTTAACCAAAGTACTAAATGACTATAGGGGCTACCCTAGTATTAAATCAGGGTTTGTCACCCTAACTCACTGAATGTCACTTAAACTAATATAATATGTTATTGACATATTACAGTTCTCATACGAGCTCCCATGTGCGCTTTCTCGCTCTTCTCCTCCGACTCCTCCCTCCCTCGCTAACATTCCCGTGACCTTACAAACGATTCACTCCCATAAAATAAAAGTTCCTTTTAACAATAAATGTGATAGTAATATTAACAGTGATAATATTCATTTCCATTTTACAGAACTGAAACAATTTAACATTAAAACAAATAAAAATAAACTGAATAAAATAACAGCATATTTCACACATATATTAACTTGATTTTTCACAGGGCTACATGTAGTGTAGTGGTTATCACGTTCGCTCACACGCGAAAGGTCCTCGGTTCGAGACCGAGCAGAAACAAAACGCTTATTTTAACTAAAAGAGCATCAAAGGCCTTTAGAATTCTGTAGTTTGTATTAGCAAATTTGAAAGGATCGTATAACTGGGCAGGAAGCTGAAGCGATTTCATCTGTCCAAAAAACACTGACAAACGGATTGACAAGATGGCGGCAAGCTATACGGGTGCTACAGGTGCTCTTATAGCCCTCTTGACATACTCCGTTGTTTGCAACTTTTTAAACCACCAATCTTTTAATTTCCAAGTTTGTAAGTGGGAATATGATCTAAAACCGCTTGGCAGTTGCAATTTTTTTGATTCTGGACGAAACGTGATGCTCGCGAATTCTTGGAGGTCATCAACAAACAATTACGCGCATGGCATTGTTCATAGAGAACGCAGGAGAAATAAGTTGATTATATCGCTATGCCTTTTGTTGTCGGGAGACATCCATCAGTGCCCTGGACCTGAAAATCATTCTCTTCGAGGAGTCAGTGATTGTACGATGGCGGGCATGGAGGGTTGCTGGCACCGGAATGAGGGTGTGTTGGACGGCAGGTGTGTGGTAACGGAGTCGGAAGAAAAGTTTGAACAACTAACCGGCGGGCGTGTGGTGGTCGGAGAGCGCCTTTCTGTGGGGGCGGCGATAGACGGCTCGGTGGAGGCCTTGCGGGGGGGATTTTCTTTGCCGGCGGACGGGCTGTGCCGGCGGAGTGGTCAGTGGTCGGGGGCTGGCGGCGGGGGACGCACGGGGAGGTCTGCACCGTCTGCACAGACTTATGCACCGTCTGCACAGACTTATGCTGGCCCTCCCGTGGTGGGAAAGATAGAACCAGAATCTCCGTTCCTGGACTTCAGTTTCACCAAAGGTCTACACATTGTGCACCTCAATGTTCGCAGTCTTTTTTCTAAATTAGATGAGATAAGATTGATGATGTGTAATAGTAAAGTTGGGATTGTGTGCTTTTCAGAGACCTGGCTGGACGCCTCGATTAGTGATATAGAAATTGAAATTGAAAATTATGTTGTTTTAAGAAAAGATAGAAATCGTAATGGGGGCGGAGTATGTGTTTATATTAGGGCTGATATTTGTTTTAATCGCAGAATGGATTTAAATCACAATCTTATTGAAGCTGTGTGGTTTGAGGTAAAGTTAATTAAAAGTAAACCTATTTTAATTGGGGCTCTGTATAGACCGCCTGATCAGAATAATTTCTATCAGCTGTTGGAAGAACTTTCTGTCCCTTGTAGTGATTTTAAGGATGAGGTGATAATGATAGGTGATTTTAATACTGATGTTTCAAACAAAAATCATGGGATGTACAAAGCCTTTAATACGTTTTGCCAGGTTCTAGATTTACAGCAAATAATTAAAGGGCCCACTCGAGTAGCTAAAATGAGTCAAACGGTCATTGATCTCATTTTGGTATCTGAGCAATCTATGATTTCTCAGAGTGGGGTTGTGAATTGTACTATGAGTGACCACTCATTAATTTATTGTACAAGGAAAAAATTTAAAGTTGCATTGAAGAAACATAACACAATTAAGATCAGGTCATTAAAAAAATACAGTTGTGAGGTTTTTATTGAGGGTTTGAAATTACTGAATTGGCCTTTAGTGTTATGTTTGGATGTTGATGAAGCATGGGAGCAGTTTAAAAATATGTTCTTGGAGGCAGTAGATAAAGTTGCTCCTATAAAAACTATTAGAGTAAAACTGAGGGCAGAACCATGGATGAATGGAGATATTTTAGAAGCAATTAATAAGAGAAATAAAGCCTTTTCTGTATTTAGGAAGAGTAAAGAGCAGGTTGACTTGGATAATTATAAGACGCTAAGAAATATAGTGCAAAAGATGATTAAAACGTGTAAAAGGGATTTTTTTCGTGATAAATTAATTGAGCATAAAGGTAACCCAAAGAAACTATGGCAGTCATTGAAACTAATTGGGTACAGTAATAGACTTAAGACAAAGACAAAAAATATTTGCCTAAATATCAATGGGGAGCTCTCTTCTAATCTACTAAAGGTTGCAGATAAATTTAACTCCTTTTTTACTTCTATAGCTGGAGACTTAGTTGAAAAGCTACCAAGAAAACCTGGGTTATATGATGGTGAGGTCATGTTTAAGTATTATTCTAAGCTTGGAGTGGTAGCAGACTCTTTTAGCCTTTCCATGGTTTCACAGGATGAGGTGCTAAAGTTATTGAATGAACTTAAGTGTTCAAAGGCAATCGGTCTAGATGAAATACCTGCCAGATTTTTAAAAGATGCAGCAGAATATATATCGCCATATCTTACTCATATTTTTAATCTTTCAATTATGTCAGGTAAATTTCCGAATGATCTGAAGCTTGCTAGGGTTGTTCCGCTATATAAAAAAGGGAGCAAATTAGAAGAGGGTAATTATAGACCAGTTTCGATTTTGGGAGTTGTTTCAAAAGTCTTGGAGAAAATAATACAACAGCAAATATATAATTACATTAGTAATTCTGATTTGTTTTATGATTTACAATCTGGTTTCAGAACATCTTATTCTACGGATACATGTTTATTATATCTAACAGACTACTTAAGAAGAGAGATCGATGTGGGTAAATTCTGTGGTATGGTACTGTTAGACCTGCAAAAAGCATTTGACACAGTTGATCATCGGATCTTGCTGATTAAACTAAAAGCCTTAGGTTTTAACAGTATGGCATGTGAATGGATTAGATCATACTTGACTAAGAGGCATCAAAGAGTTGATATTAATAGCACTCTGTCTGAGACAAGAGAAATAACATGTGGGGTGCCACAGGGTAGTGTCCTTGGTCCATTGTTGTTTCTCTTGTATATAAATGATATGAAATCTGTTTGCAATTGTAATCTTTTTCTCTTTGCGGATGATTCAGCCTTGGTGTTCTCCCATAAGGACAAAAAAGTTATTGAGAACCGTTTAACTGATGAGTTAAGGAACATAAGTGAATGGCTGATCGAGAACAAACTGTCTTTGCATTTGGGGAAAACAGAATCTATTCTATTTGGTTCAAAAATTAGGTTGAGTAGGACTTCTGAGCTCAATATTTCTGTGGGTGGTATCCAGATTGAAACTAAAAAATGTGTTAAATATTTGGGTTGTGATTTAGATAGTTCTGTGAGTGGTGAAAGTATGGGTCAAAAGGTTATCATAAAAGTAAACCAAAGAATTAAATTTCTGGCTCGTAAGGCTCAGTTTCTAAATGAAGAAACTTTAAAAATGTTATCTAATGCTTTAGTTCAGCCACACTTTGATTATGCCTGTACTACATGGTACAGTAGCACCCCCAAGAGAATTAAAGTTCAACTCCAAACAGCACAGAATAAGTTAGTCAGGGTAATTTTAAACCTCAACAATAGAAACCATGTTGGTTCTTCAGAACTTAAGAAATTAAAATGGCTGACAGTTGACAACAGGGTAAGACAACTGAAACTGAGATTAACTCGAAAGATTTTGCACAAAAATGAGCCAAGATATTTTAAAGATTATTTTAGGCTAATTAGGAACTCTCATAGCTACTCAACCAGAGGCAGTGCCACAGACATAATTCCGTGTAGATTTAAGACCTGTTCTGGGCAAAATACCTTTTTGTACATGGCTGCAATGGAATGGAATAAACTTCCAGTTGAGATTAAGTTAAGCCAGTCAGATTACTGTTTTGATCGAGCTTGTGGTGAATGGTTGCTAAATGCTAATTAGATCAGTTGTGGCCTAATGGTTAGAGCGTTGGGCTTGTGATCAGAAGGTTGCCGGTTCTAATCTCAGTGCCAGCAGGTCATGACTGAAGGGCCCTTGAGCAAGGCACCTTACCCCTGATTGCTCTGCAGTAATGTGCCACTGTATAAAACTACTTGTAAGTCGCTTTGGATAAAAGCGTCTGCCAAATGAATAAATGTAAATGTAAATGTAGATTTTTTTAGTCTTCATGAATATTTATTATTACTGTGTGTATATTTGTGTTTGCTTTGTATTTGTATGTGGTTGAGTGTACAAGGTACCTTTAGTCATATTTATAGCTTGCCTGGACATCATATCAGACTACAACGAGGACCACAATGGAAATAAGTTTTGCAACTTTCTTGTGTTATCCTCGACAGTTTGGATAAATGTACAATGTCACTGTGTTGGCATCTTGTTATGCATTTATTTTATTTATTTTTTACTGTCTAATAAATAAATCAAATCAAATCAAATTAAACTGTCAATTTCAGCCTCTCACAGTCTTCTTTATTATCTTTGATTGTCACGTTCTCCTCAATTGACAGATCCATAGTTTCGAAAGATAGGAGAGTAATGTTGCATCTTTGGAGAATGTGTACCTTCATGGAAACATATCCGAAAATCGATAAAACTCAAAATATTGTTATGTGTGGTGTTTCTGTAGTGTAGTGGTTATCACGTTCGCCTAACACGCGAAAGGTCCTCGGTTCGAGACCGAGCAGAAAGAAAACACTTGTTTTAACTAAAAGAGCATCAAAGGCCATTAGAATTCTGTAGTTTGTATTAGCAAAATTGAAAGGATCGTATAACTGTCAATTTCAGCCTCTCACAGTCTTCTTTATTATCTTTGATTGTCACGTTCTCCTCAATTGACAGATACCTAGTTTCGAAATATAGGAGATACATGTTGCATCTTTGGAGAATGCGCGCCTTCATGGAAACATATCCGAAAATCGATAAAACTCAAAATAATGTTATGTGTGGTGTTTCTGTAGTGTAGTGGTTATCACGTTGGCCTCACACGCGAAAAGTTCTCGGTTCGAGACCGAGTAGAAACAAAACGCTTATTTTAACTAAAAGAGCATCAAAGGCCATTAGAATTCTGTAGTTTGTATCGGCAAAACCGAAGGTATCGTATAACTGTCAATTTCAGCCTCTCACAGTCTTCTTTATTATCTTTGATTGTCACGTTATCCTCAATTGACAGATCCATAGTTTCGAAAGATAGGAGATACATGTTGCATCTTTGGGGACTGTGTGCCTTCATGGAAACATATCCGAAAATCGACAAAACTCAAAATAATGTTATCTGTGGTGTTTCTGTAGTGTAGTGGTTATCATGTTCGCCTCACACGCGAAAGGTCCTCGGTTCGAGACCGAGCAGAAACAAACTGCTAATTTTAACTAAAAGAGCATCAAAGGCCATTAGATTTCTGTAGTTTGTATCTGCAAAACTGAAGGTATCGTATAACTGTCAATTTCAGCCTCTCACAGTCTTCTTTATTATCTTTGATTGTCACGTTCTCCTCAATTGACAGATCCATAGTTTCGAAAGATAGGAGAGTAATGTTGCATCTTTGGAGAAAGTGTGTCTTCATGGAATCATTTCCGAAAATCGATAAAACTCAAAATAATGTTATGTCTGGTGTTTCTGTAGTGTAGTGGTTATCACGTTCGCCTAACACGCGAAAGGTCCTCGGTTCGAGACCGAGCAGAAACAATAGGCTTATTTTAACTAAAAGAGCATCAAATGCCATTCGAATTCTGAGGTTTGTATCGGCAAAATTGAAAGGATCGTATAACTGTCAATTTCAGCCTCTCACAGTCTTCTTTATTATCTTTGATTGTCACGTTCTCCTCAATTGACAGATACCTAGTTTTGAAAGATAGGAGATACATGTTGCATCTTTGGAGAATGTGTGCCTTCATGGAATCATTTCTGAAAATCGATAAAACTCAAAATAATGTTATGTTTTGATGTTTCTGTAGTGTAGTGGTTATCACGGTTGCCTAACACGCGAAAGGTCCTCGGTTCGAGACCGAGCAGAAACAATAGGCTGATTTTAACTAAAAGAGCATCAAAGGCAATTAGATTTCTGTAGTTTGTATCGGCAAAACTGAAGGTATGATATAACTGTCAATTTTAGCCTCTCACAGTCTTCTTTATTATCTTTGATTGTCACGTTATCCTCAATGGACAGATCCATAGTTTCGAAAGATAGGAGAGTAATGTTGCATCTTTGGAGAAAGTGTGTCTTCATGGAATCATTTCCGAAAATCGATAAAACTCAAAATAATGTTATGTGTGCTGTTTCTGTAGTGTAGTGGTTATCACGTTTGCCTAACACGCGAAAGGTCCTCGGTTCGAGACCGAGCAGAAATAAACTGCTTATTTTAACTAATAGAGCATCAAAGGCCATTAGAATTCTATAGTTTGTATCAGCAAAATTTAAAGGATCATATAACTGTCAATTTCAGCCTCTCACAGTCTTCTTTATTATCTTTGATTGTCACGTTCTCCTCAATTGACAGATCCATAGTTTCGAAAGATAGGAGAGTAATGTTGCATCTTTGGAGAAAGTGTGTCTTCATGGAATCATTTCCGAAAATCGATAAAACTCAAAATAATTTTATGTGTGGTGTTTCTGTAGTGTAGTGGTTATCACGTTCGCCTAACACGCGAAAGGTCCTCGGTTCGAGACCGAGCAGAAACAATAGGCTGAATTTAACTAAAAAAAAGAGCATCAAAGGCCAATCAAATTCTGTAGTTTGTATCGGCAAAATTGAAAGGATCGTATAACTGTCAATATCAGCCTCTAGCAGTCTTCTTTATTATATTTGATTGTCACGTTCTCCTCAATTGACAGATACATAGTTTCGAAAGATAGGAGAGTAATGTTGCATCTATGGAGAATGTGTGCCTTCACGGAATCATTTCCGAAAATCGGTAAAACTCAAAATAATGTTATGTGTGGTATTTCTGAAGTGTAGTGGTTATCACGTTCACCTAACACGAGAAAGGTCCTCGGTTCGAGACCGAGCAGAAACAATAGGCTGATTTTAACTAAAAGAGCATCAAAGGCAATTAGATTTCTGTAGTTTGTATCGGCAAAACTGAAGGTATGATATAACTGTCAATTTTAGCCTCTCACAGTCTTCTTTATTATCTTTGATTGTCACGTTATCCTCAATGGACAGATCCATAGTTTCGAAAGATAGGAGAGTAATGTTGCATCTTTGGAGAAAGTGTGTCTTCATGGAATCATTTCCGAAAATCGATAAAACTCAAAATAATTTTATGTGTTGTGTTTCTGTAGTGTAGTGGTTATCACGTTCGCCTAACACGCGAAAGGTCCTCGGTTCGAGACCTAGCAGAAACAATAGGCTGATTTTAACTAAAAGAGCATCAAAGGCCATTAGATTTCTGTAGTTTGTATCGGCAAAACTTAAAGGATCGTATAACTGTCAATTTCAACATCTCACAGTCTTCTTTATTATCTTTGATTGTCAGGTTCTCCTCAATTGACAGATCCATAGTTTCGAAAGATAGGAGAGTAATGTTGCATCTATGGAGAAAGTGTGTCTTCATGGAAACATATATATGAAAATCGATAAAACTCAAAATAATGTTATGTGTGGTGTTTCTGTAGTGTAGTGGTTATCACGTTCGCCTAACACGCGAAAGGTCCTCGGTTCGAGACCGAGCAGAAACAATAGGCTGAATTTAACTAAAAGAGCATCAAAGGCCATTCGAATTCTGTAGTTTGTATCGGCAAAATTGAAAGGATCGTATAACTGTCAATTTCAGCCTCTCACAGTCTTCTTTATTATCTTTGATTGTCACGTTCTCCTCAATTGACAGATACCTAGTTTCGAAAGATAGGAGATACATGTTGCATCTTTGGGGAATGTGTGCCTTCATGGAAACATATCCGAAAATCGCCAAACTCAAAATAATGTCATGTGTGGTGTTTCTGTAGTGTAGTGGTTATCACGTTCGCCTCACACGCGAAAGGTCCTCGGTTCGAGACCGAGCAGAAACAAAACGCTTGTTTTAACTAAAAGAGCATCAAAGGCCATTAGAATTCTATAGTTTGTATCGGCAAAATTGAAAGGATCGTATAACTGTCAATTTCAGCCTCTCACAATCTTCTTTATTATCTCTGTTTGTGACGTTCTCCTCAATTGACAGATACGTAGTTTCGAAAGATAGGAGATACATGTTGCATCTATGGAGAAAGTGTGTCTTCATGGAAACATATCCGAAAATCGATAAAACTCAAAATAATGTTATGTGTGGTGTTTCTGTAGTGTAGTGGTTATCACGTTCGCCTCACACGCGAAAGGTCCTCGGTTCGAGACCGAGCAGAAACAAAACGCTTGTTTTAACTAAAAGAGCATCAAAGGCCATTAGAATTCTATAGTTTGTGTCGGCAAAATTGAAAGGATCGTATAACTGTCAATTTCAGCCTCTCACAGTCTTCTTTATTATCTTTGATTGTCACGTTCTCCTCAATTGACAGATCCATAGTTTCGAAAGATAGGAGAGTAATGTTGCATCTTTGGAGAAAGTGTGTCTTCATGGAATCATTTCCGAAAATCGATAAAACTCAAAATAATATTATGTGTGCTGTTTGTGTAGTGTAGTGGTTATCACATTCGCCTAACACGCGAAAGGTCCTCGGTTCGAGACCGAGCAGAAACAATAGGCTGAATTTAACTAAAAAAAAGAGCATCAAAGGCCATTCGAATTCTGTAGTTTGTATCGGCAAAATTGAAAGGATCGTATAACTGTCAATTTCAGCCTCTCACAATCTTCTTTATTATCTCTGTTTGTGACGTTCTCCTCAATTGACAGATACGTAGTTTCGAAAGATAGGAGATACATGTCGCATCTATGGAGAAAGTATGTCTTCATGGAAACATATCCGAAAATCGATAAAACTCAAAATAATGTTATTTGTGGTGTTTCTGTAGTGTAGTGGTTATCATGTTCGCCTCACACGCGAAACGTCCTCGATTCGAGAACGAGCAGAAACAAACTGCTAATTTTAACTAAAAGAGCATCAAAGGCCATTAGATTTCTGTAGTTTGTATCGGCAAAATTGAAAGGATCGTATAACTGTCAATTTCAGCCTCTCACAGTCTTCTTTATTATCTTTGATTGTCACGTTCTCCTCAATTGACAGATACCTAGTTTCGAAAGATAGGAGAGTAATGTTGCATCTTTGGAGAATGTGCGCCTTCATGGAAACATATCCGAAAATCGATAAAACTCAACATAATGTTATGTGTGATGTTTCTGTGGTGTAGTGGTTATCACGTTCGCCTAACACGCGAAAGGTCCTCGGTTCGAGACAGAGCAGAAACAATAGGCTGAATTTAACTAAAAAAAAGAGCATCAAAGGCCATTCGAATTCTGTAGTTTGTATCGGCAAAATTGAAAGGATCGTATAACTGTCAATTTCAGCCTCTCACAATCTTCTTTATTATCTCTGTTTGTGACGTTCTCCTCAATTGACAGATACGTAGTTTCGAAAGATAGGAGAGTAATGTTGCATCTATGGAGAAAGTGTGTCTTCAATGGAAACATATCCGAAAATCGATAAAACTCAAAATAATGTTATGTGTGGTGTTTCTGTAGTGTAGTGGTTATCACGTTCGCCTCACACGCGAAAGGTCCTCGGTTCGAGACCGAGCAGAAACAAAACGCTTGTTTTAACTAAAAGAGCATCAAAGGCCATTCGAATTCTGTAGTTTGTATCGGCAAAACTGAAGGTATCGTATAACTGTCAATTTCAGCCTCTCACAGTCTTCTTTATTGTCTTTGATTGTCACGTTCTCCTCAATTGACAGATCCATAGTTTCGAAAGATAGGAGAGTAATGTTGCATCTTTGGAGAAAGTGTGTCTTCATGGAATCATTTCCGAAAATCGATAAAACTCAAAATAATGTTACGTGTGGTGTTTCTGTAGTGTAGTGGTTATCACGTTCGCCTAACACGCGAAAGGTCCTCGGTTCGAGACCGAGCAGAAACAATAGGCTGAATTTAACTAAAAAAAAAGAGCATCAAAGGCCAATCAAATTCTGTAGTTTGTATCGGCAAAATTGAAAGGATCGTATAACTGTCAATATCAGCCTCTAGCAGTCTTCTTTATTATCTTTGATTGTCACGTTCTCCTCAATTGACAGATACATAGTTTCGAAAGATAGGAGAGTAATGTTGCATCTATGGAGAATGTGTGCCTTCACGGAATCATTTCCGAAAATCGGTAAAACTCAAAATAATGTTATGTGTGCTGTTTCTGTAGTGTAGTGGTTATCACGTTCGCCTAACACGCGAAAGGTCCTCGGTTCGAGACCGAGCAGAAACAAACTGCTTATTTTAACTAATAGAGCATCAAAGGCCATTAGAATTCTATAGTTTGTATCAGCAAAATTTAAAGGATCGTATAACTGTCAATTTCAGCCTCTCACAGTCTTCTTTATTATCTTTGATTGTCACGTTCTCCTCAATTGACAGATCCATAGTTTCGAAAGATAGGAGAGTAATGTTGCATCTTTGGAGAAAGTGTGTCTTCATGGAATCATTTCCGAAAATCGATAAAACTCAAAATAATGTTATGTGTGGTGTTTCTGTAGTGTAGTGGTTATCACGTTCGCTTCACACGTGAAACGTCCTCGGTTCGAGAACGAGCAGAAACAAACTGCTAATTTTAACTAAAAGAGCATCAAAGGCCATTAGATTTCTGTAGTTTGTATCGGCAAAATTGAAAGGATCGTATAACTGTCAATTTCAGCCTCTCACAGTCTTCTTTATTATCTTTAATTGTCACGTTCTCCTCAATTGACAGATACCTAGTTTCGAAAGATAGGAGAGTAATGTTGCATCTTTGGAGAATGTGTGCCTTCATGGAATAAAACTCAAAATAATGTTATGTGTGGTGTTTCTGTAGTGTAGTGATTATCACGTTCGCCTAACACGCGAAAGGTCCTCGGTTCGAGACCGAGCAGAAACAAACTGCTAATTTTAACTAAAAGAGCATCAAAGGCCATTAGATTTCTGTAGTTTGTATCGGCAAAACTGAAGGTATGGTATAACTGTCAATTTTAGCCACTCACAGTCTTCTTTATTATCTCTGTTTGTGACGTTCTCCTCAATTGACAGATACGTAGTTTCGAAAGATAGGAGATACATGTTGCATCTATGGAGAATGTGTGCCTTCATGGAATAAAACTCAAAATAATGTTATGTGTGGTGTTTCTGTAGTGTAGTGGTTATCATGTTCGCCTCACACGCGAAACGTCCTCGATTCGAGACCGAGCAGAAACAATAGGCTGAATTTAACTAAAAAAAAGAGCATCAAAGGCCAATCAAATTCTGTAGTTTGTATCGGCAAAATTGAAAGGATCGTATAACTGTCAATATCAGCCTCTAGCAGTCTTCTTTATTATCTTTGATTGTCACGTTCTCCTCAATTGACAGATACATAGTTTCGAAAGATAGGAGAGTAATGTTGCATCTATGGAGAATGTGTGCCTTCACGGAATCATTTCCGAAAATCGGTAAAACTCAAAATAATGTTATGTGTGGTGTTTCTGTAGTGTAGTGGTTATCATGTTCGCCTCACACGCGAAACGTCCTCGATTCGAGACCGAGCAGAAACAATAGGCTGAATTTAACTAAAAAAAAGAGCATCAAAGGCCAATCAAATTCTGTAGTTTGTATCGGCAAAATTGAAAGGATCGTATAACTGTCAATATCAGCCTCTAGCAGTCTTCTTTATTATCTTTGATTGTCACGTTCTCTTCAATTGACAGATGCATAGTTTCGAAAGATAGGAGAGTAATGTTGCATCTATGGAGAATGTGTGCCTTCACGGAATCATTTCCGAAAATCGGTAAAACTCAAAATAATGTTATGTGTGGTATTTCTGAAGTGTAGTGGTTATCACGTTCGCTTAACACGCGAAAGGTCCTCGGTTCGAGACCGAGCAGAAACAATAGGCTGATTTTAACTAAAAGAGCATCAAAGGCAATTAGATTTCTGTAGTTTGTATCGGCAAAACTGAAGGTATGATATAACTGTCAATTTTAGCCTCTCACAGTCTTCTTTATTATCTTTGATTGTCACGTTATCCTCAATGGACAGATCCATAGTTTCGACAGATAGGAGAGTAATGTTGCATCTTTGGAGAAAGTGTGTCTTCATGGAATCATTTCCGAAAATCGATAAAACTCAAAATAATGTTATGTGTGCTGTTTCTGTAGTGTAGTGGTTATCACGTTCGCCTGACACGCGAAAGGTCCTCGGTTCGAGACCGAGCAGAAACAATAGGCTGAATTTAACTAAAAAAAAGAGCATCAAAGGCCATTCGAATTCTGTAGTTTGTATCGGCAAAATTGAAAGGATCGTATAACTGTCAATTTCAGCCTCTCACAATCTTCTTTATTATCTCTGTTTGTGACGTTCTCCTCAATTGACAGATAAGTAGTTTCGAAAGATAGGAGATACATGTTGCATCTATGGAGAAAGTGTGTCTTCATGGAAACATATCCGAAAATCGATAAAACTCAAAATAATGTTATGTGTGGTGTTTCTGTAGTGTAGTGGTTATCACGTTCGCCGAACACGCGAAAGGTCCTCGGTTCGAGACCGAGCAGAAACAATAGCCTTATTTTAACTAAAAGAGCATCAAATGCCATTCGAATTCTGTAGTTTGTATCGGCAAAATTGAAGGTATGATATAACTGTCAATTTTAGCCTCTCACAGTCTTCTTTATTATCTTTGATTGTCACGTTCTCCTCAATTGACAGATACGTAGTTTCGAAAGATAGGAGAGTAATGTTGCATCTATGGAGAAAGTGTGTCTTCATGGAAACATATCCGAAAATCGATAAAACTCAAAATAATGTTATGTGTGGTGTTTCTGTAGTGTAGTGGTTATCACGTTCGCTTCACACGTGAAACGTCCTCGGTTCGAGAACGAGCAGAAACAAACTGCTAATTTTAACTAAAAGAGCATCAAAGGCCATTAGATTTCTGTAGTTTGTATCGGCAAAATTGAAAGGATCGTATAACTGTCAATTTCAGCCTCTCACAGTCTTCTTTATTATCTTTGATTGTCACGTTCTCCTCAATTGACAGATACCTAGTTTCGAAAGATAGGAGATACATGTTGCATCTTTGGGGACTGTGTGCCTTCATGGAAACATATCCGAAAATCGACAAAACTCAAAATAATGTCATGTGTGGTGTTTCTGTAGTGTAGTGTTTATCACGTTCGCCTCACACGCGAAAGGTCCTCGGTTCGAGACCGAGCAGAAACAAACTGCAAATTTTAACTAAAAGAGCATCAAAGGCCATTAGATTTCTGTAGTTTGTATCGGCAAAACTGAAGGTATCGTATAACTGTCAATTTCAGCCTCTCACAGTCTTCTTTATTATCTTTGATTGTCACGTTCTCCTCAATTGACAGATCCATAGTTTCGAAAGATAGGAGAGTAATGTTGCATCTTTGGAGAAAGTGTGTCTTCATGGAATCATTTCCGAAAATCGATAAAACTCAAAATAATTTTATGTGTTGTGTTTCTGTAGTGTAGTGGTTATCACGTTCGCCTAACACGCGAAAGGTCCTCGGTTCGAGACCGAGCAGAAACAATAGGCTTATTTTAACTAAAAGAGCATCAAAGGCCATTAGATTTCTGTAGTTTATATCGGCAAAACTTAAAGGATCGTATAACTGTCAATTTCAACATCTCACAGTCTTCTTTATTATCTTTGATTGTCAGGTTCTCCTCAATTGACAGATCCATAGTTTCGAAAGATAGGAGAGTAATGTTGCATCTATGGAGAAAGTGTGTCTTCATGGAAACATATCCGAAAATCGATAAAACTCAAAATAATGATATGTGTGGTGTTTCTGTAGTGTAGTGGTTATCACGTTCGCCTAACACGCGAAAGGTCCTCGGTTCGAGACCGAGCAGAAACAATAGGCTGAATTTAACTAAAAAAAAGAGCATCAAAGGCCATTCGAATTCTGTAGTTTGTATCGGCAAAATTGAAAGGATCGTATAACTGTCAATTTCAGCCTCTCACAGTCTTCTTTATTATCTTTGATTGTCACGTTCTCCTCAATTGACAGATACCTAGTTTCGAAAGATAGGAGATACATGTTGCATCTTTGGGGAATGTGTGCCTTCATGGAAACATATCCGAAAGTCGACAAAACTCAAAATAATGTCATGTGTGGTGTTTCTGTAGTGTAGTGGTTATCACGTTCGCCTCACACGCGAAAGGTCCTCGGTTCGAGACCGAGCAGAAACATAACGCTTGTTTTAACTAAAAGAGCATCAAAGGCCATTAGATTTCTGTAGTTTGTATCGGCAAAACTGAAGGTATCGTATAACTGTCAATTTCAGCCTCTCACAGTCTTCTTTATTATCTTTGATTGTCACGTTCTCCTCAATTGACAGATCCATAGTTTCGAAAGATAGGAGAGTAATGTTGCATCTTTGGAGAAAGTGTGTCTTCATGGAATCATTTCCGAAAATCGATAAAACTCAAAATAATTTTATGTGTTGTGTTTCTGTAGTGTAGTGGTTATCACGTTCGCCTAACACGCGAAAGGTCCTCGGTTCGAGACCGAGCAGAAACAATAGGCTGATTTTAACTAAAAGAGCATCAAAGGCCATTAGATTTCTGTAGTTTGTATCGGCAAAATTGAAAGGATCGTATAACTGTCAATTTCAGCCTCTCACAGTCTTCTTTATTATCTTTGATTGTCACGTTCTCCTCAATTGACAGATACCTAGTTTCGAAAGATAGGAGAGTAATGTTGCATCTTTGGAGAAAGTGTGTCTTCATGGAATCATTTCCGAAAATCGATAAAACTCAAAATAATGTTATGTGTGGTGTTTCTGTAGTGTAGTGGTTATCACGTTCGCCTAACACGCGAAAGGTCCTCGGTTCGAGACCGAGCAGAAACAATAGGCTGAATTTAACTAAAAAAAAGAGCATCAAAGGCCATTCGAATTCTGTAGTTTGTATCGGCAAAATTGAAAGGATCGTATAACTGTCAATTTCAGCCTCTCACAATCTTCTTTATTATCTCTGTTTGTGACGTTCTCCTCAATTGACAGATACGTAGTTTCGAAAGATAGGAGATACATGTTGCATCTATGGAGAAAGTGTGTCTTCATGGAAACATATCCGAAAATCGATAAAACTCAAAATTATGTTATGTATGGTGTTTCTGTAGTGTAGTGGTTATCACGTTCGCCTAACACGCGAAAGGTCCTCGGTTCGAGACCGAGCAGAAACAATAGGCTTATTTTAACTAAAAGAGCATCAAATGCCATTCGAATTCTGTAGTTTGTATCGGCAAAATTGAAAGGATCGTATAACTGTCAATTTCAGCCTCTCACAGTCTTCTTTATTGTCTTTGATTGTCACGTTCTCCTCAATTGACAGATCCATAGTTTCGAAAGATAGGAGAGTAATGTTGCATCTTTGGAGAAAGTGTGTCTTCATGGAATCATTTCCGAAAATCGATAAAACTCAAAATAATGTTACGTTTGGTGTTTCTGTAGTGTAGTGGTTATCACGTTCGCCTAACACGCGAAAGGTCCTCGGTTCGAGACCGAGCAGAAACAATAGGCTGAATTTAACTAAAAAAAAGAGCATCAAAGGCCAATCAAATTCTGTAGTTTGTATCGGCAAATTGAAAGGATCGTATAACTGTCAATATCAGTCTCTAGCAGTCTTCTTTATTATCTTTGATTGTCACGTTCTCCTCAATTGACAGATACATAGTTTCGAAAGATAGGAGAGTAATGTTGCATCTATGGAGAATGTGTGCCTTCACGGAATCATTTCCGAAAATCGGTAAAACTCAAAATAATGTTATGTGTGGTGTTTCTGTAGTGTAGTGGTTATCACGTTCGCCTAACTCGGAAAGGTCCTCGGTTCGAGACCGAGCAGAAACAAACTGCTTATTTTAACTAATAGAGCATCAAAGGCCATTAGAATTCTATAGTTTGTATCAGCAAAATTTAAAGGATCGTATAACTGTCAATTTCAGCCTCTCACAGTCTTCTTTATTATCTTTGATTGTCACGTTCTCCTCAATTGACAGATCCATAGTTTCGAAAGATAGGAGAGTAATGTTGCATCTTTGGAGAAAGTGTGTCTTCATGGAATCATTTCCGAAAATCGATAAAACTCAAAATAATGTTATGTGTTTTGTTTCTGTAGTGTAGTGGTTATCACGTTCGCCTAACACGCGAAAGGTCCTCGGTTCGAGACCGAGCAGAAACAATAGGCTGAATTTAACTAAAAAAAAAGAGCATCAAAGGCCATTCGAATTCTGTAGTTTGTATCGGCAAAATTGAAAGGATCGTATAACTGTCAATTTCAGCCTCTCACAGTCTTCTTTATTATCTTTGATTGTCACGTTCTCCTCAATTGACAGATACCTAGTTTCGAAAGATAGGAGATACATGTTGCATCTTTGGGGACTGTGTGCCTTCATGGAAACATATCCGAAAATCGACAAAACTCAAAATAATGTCATGTGTGGTGTTTCTGTAATGTAGTGTTTATCACGTTCGCCTCACACGCGAAAGGTCCTCGGTTCGAGACCGAGCAGAAACAAACTGCTAATTTTAACTAAAAGAGCATCAAAGGCCATTAGATTTCTGTAGTTTGTATCGGCAAAACTGAAGGTATCGTATAACTGTCAATTTCAGCCTCTCACAGTCTTCTTTATTATCTTTGATTGTCACGTTCTCCTCAATTGACAGATCCATAGTTTCGAAAGATAGGAGAGTAATGTTGCATCTTTGGAGAAAGTGTGTCTTCATGGAATCATTTCCGAAAATCGATAAAACTCAAAATAATTTTATGTGTTGTGTTTCTGTATTGTAGTGGTTATCACGTTCGCCTAACACGCGAAAGGTCCTCGGTTCGAGACCGAGCAGAAACAATAGGCTGATTTTAACTAAAAGAGCATCAAAGGCCATTAGATTTCTGTAGTTTGTATCGGCAAAACTTAAAGGATCGTATAACTGTCAATTTCAACATCTCACAGTCTTCTTTATTATCTTTGATTGTCAGGTTCTCCTCAATTGACAGATCCATAGTTTCGAAAGATAGGAGAGTAATGTTGCATCTATGGAGAAAGTGTGTCTTCATGGAAACATATCCGAAAATCGATAAAACTCAAAATAATATTATGTGTTGTGTTTCTGTAGTGTAGTAGTTATCACGTTTGCCTAACACGCGAAAGGTCCTCGGTTCGAGACCGAGCAGAAACAATAGGCTGAATTTAACTAAAAAAAAGAGCATCAAAGGCCATTCGAATTCTGTAGTTTGTATCGGCAAAATTGAAAGGATCGTATAACTGTCAATTTCAGCCTCTCACAGTCTTCTTTATTATCTTTGATTGTCACGTTCTCCTCAATTGACAGATACCTAGTTTCGAAAGATAGGAGATACATGTTGCATCTTTGGGGACTGTGTGCCTTCATGGAAACATATCCGAAAATCGACAAAACTCAAAATAATGTTATGTGTGGTGTTTCTGTAGTGTAGTGTTTACCACGTTCGCCTCACACGCGAAAGGTCCTCGGTTCGAGACCGAGCAGAAACAAACTGCTAATTTTAACTAAAAGAGCATCAAAGGCCATTAGATTTCTGTAGTTTGTATCGGCAAAACTGAAGGTATCGTATAACTGTCAATTTCAGCCTCTCACAGTCTTCTTTATTATCTTTGATTGTCACGTTCTCCTCAATTGACAGATCCATAGTTTCAAAAGATAGGAGAGTAATGTTGCATCTATGGAGAAAGTGTGTCTTCATGGAATCATTTCCGAAAATCGATAAAACTCAAAATAATGTTATGTGTGGTGTTTCTGTAGTGTAGTGGTTATCACGTTCGCCTAACACGCGAAAGGTCCTCGGTTCGAGACCGAGCAGAAACAATAGGCTGAATTTAACTAAAAAAAAAGAGCATCAAAGGCCATTCGAATTCTGTAGTTTGTATCGGCAAAATTGAAAGGATCGTATAACTGTCAATTTCAGCCTCTCACAGGCTTCTTTATTATCTTTGATTGTCACATTCTCCTCAATTGACAGATACCTAGTTTCGAAAGATAGGAGAGTAATGTTGCATCTTTGGAGAATGTGTGCCTTCATGGAAACATATCCGAAAATCGATAAAACTCAAAATAATGTTAACTGTGGTGTTTCTGTAGTGTAGTGGTTATCACGTTCGCCTCACACGCGAAAGGTCCTCGGTTCGAGACCGAGCAGAAACAAAACGCTTGTTTTAACTAAAAGAGCATCAAAGGCCATTCAAATTCTGTAGTTTGTATCGGCAAAACTAAAGGTATCGTATAACTGTCAATTTCAGCCTCTCACAGTCTTCTTTATTATCTTTGATTGTCACGTTATCCTCAATTGACAGATCCATAGTTTCGAAAGATAGGAGAGTCATGTTGCATCTATGGAGAATGAGTGCCTTCACAGAATCATTTCCGAAAATCGATAAAACTCAAAATAATGTTATGTGTGGTGTTTCTGTAGTGTAGTGGTTATCACGTTCGCCTAACACGCGAAAGGTCCTCGGTTCGAGACCGAGCAGAAACAATAGGCTTATTTTAACTAAAAGAGCATCAAATGCCATTCGAATTCTGTAGTTTGTATCGGCAAAATTGAAAGGATCGTATAACTGTCAATTTCAGCCTCTCACAGGCTTCTTTATTATCTTTGATTGTCACATTCTCCTCAATTGACAGATACCTAGTTTCGAAAGATAGGAGAGTAATGTTGCATCTTTGGAGAATGTGTGCCTTCATGGAAACATATCCGAAAATCGATAAAACTCAAAATAATGTTATGTGTGGTGTTTCTGTAGTGTAGTGGTTATCACGTTCGCCTCACACGCGAAAGGTCCTCGGTTCGAGACCGAGCAGAAACAAAACGCTTGTTTTAACTAAAAGAGCATCAAAGGCCATTCAAATTCTGTAGTTTGTATCGGCAAAACTAAAGGTATCGTATAACTGTCAATTTCAGCCTCTCACAGTCTTCTTTATTATCTTTGATTGTCACGTTATCCTCAATTGACAGATCCATAGTTTCGAAAGATAGGAGAGTCATGTTGCATCTATGGAGAATGAGTGCCTTCACAGAATCATTTCCGAAAATCGATAAAACTCAAAATAATGTTATGTGTGGTGTTTCTGTAGTGTAGTGGTTATCACGTTCGCCTAACACGCGAAAGGTCCTCGGTTCGAGACCGAGCAGAAACAATAGGCTTATTTTAACTAAAAGAGCATCAAATGCCATTCGAATTCTGTAGTTTGTATCGGCAAAATTGAAAGGATCGTATAACTGTCAATTTCAGCCTCTCACAGTCTTCTTTATTATCTTTGATTGTCACGTTCTCCTCAATTGACAGATACCTAGTTTTGAAAGATAGGAGATACATGTTGCATCTTTGGAGAATGTGTGCCTTCATGGAATCATTTCCGAAAATCGACAAAACTCAAAATAATGTTATGTGTGGTGTTTCTGTAGTGTAGTGTTTACCACGTTCGCCTCACACGCGAAAGGTCCTCGGTTCGAGACTGAGCAGAAACAAACTGCTAATTTTAACTAAAAGAGCATCAAAGGCCATTAGATTTCTGTAGTTTGTATCGGCAAAACTGAAGGTATCGTATAACTGTCAATTTCAGCCTCTCACAGTCTTCTTTATTATCTTTGATTGTCACGTTCTCCTCAATTGACAGATCCATAGTTTCGAAAGATAGGAGAGTAATGTTGCATCTTTGGAGAAAGTGTGTCTTCATGGAATCATTTCCGAAAATCGATAAAACTCAAAATAATGTAATGTGTGGTGTTTCTGTAGTGTAGTGGTTATCACTTTCGCCTTACACGCGAAAGGTCCTCGGTTCGAGACCGAGCAGAAACAAACTGCTTATTTTAACTAATAGAGCATCAAAGGCCATTAGAATTCTATAGTATATATCGGCAAAACTGAAGGTATCGTATAACTGTCAATTTCAGCCTCTCACAGTCTTCTTTATTATCTTTGATTGTCACGTTCTCCTCAATTGACAGATCCATAGTTTCGAAAGATAGGAGATACATGTTGCATCTTTGGGGAATGTGTGCCTTCATGGAAACATATCCGAAAATCGATAAAACTCAAAAAAATGTTATGTGTGGTGTTTCTGTAGTGTAGTGGTTATCACGTTCGCCTCACACGCGAAAGGTCCTCGGTTCGAGACCGATCAGAATCAATGCTCTGATTTACACTTAAAGTGGCTCAATGCCCGTTCTAGTATTGTAGTTTATATCGGCCAAATTAAAAGGAACGTGTAACTGTCAATATCAGCCTATCTCATCCAAAAGTCTTCTTTATTATCTTTGTTTGTGACGTTCTCCTCAATTGTCTGATCCCTAGTTTCGACAAATGGGAGATAAATGTTGCATCTCTGCAGAATGTGTGACTTCATGGAAACATTTACGGAAATCGATAAAACCCAAAATAAAGTTTTAAAATAGAGAATCAATGGCCGTTCAAATTCTGTGGTTTGTATCGGCCAAATTGAAAGGTTCGTGTAACTGTCAATTTAAGTCTCTCACAGTCTTCTTTATTATCTTTGATTGTCACGTTCTCCTAAATTGACAGATACCTAGTTTCGAAAGATAGGAGATACATGTTGCATCTATGGAGAATGTGTGCCTTCACGGAATCATTTGCGAATTTCGATAAAACTCAAAATAATGTAATGTGTGGTGTTTCTGTAGTGTAGTGGTTATCACTTTCGCCTTACACGCGAAAGGTCCTCGGTTCGAGACCGAGCAGAAACAAACTGCTTATTTTAACTAATAGAGCATCAAAGGCCATTAGAATTCTATAGTTTGTATCGGCAAAACTGAAGGTATCGTATAACTGTCAATTTCAGCCTCTCACAGTCTTCTTTATTATCTTTGATTGTCACGTTATCCTCAATTGACAGATCCATAGTTTCGAAAGATAGGAGAGTAATGTTGCATCTTTGGAGAAAGTGTGTCTTCATGGAATCATTTCCGAAAATCGATAAAACTCAAAATAATGTTATGTGTGGTGTTTCTGTAGTGTAGTGGTTAACAAATTCGCCTCACACGCGAAAGGTCCTTGGTTCGAGACCGAGCAGAAACAAACTGCTAATTTTAACTAAAAGAGCATCAAAGGCCATTAGATTTCTGTAGTTTGTATCGGCAAAACTGAAGGTATGGTATAACTGTCAATTTTAGCCTCTCACAGTCTTCTTTATTATCTTTGATTGTCACGTTATCCTCAATTGACAGATCCATAGTTTCGAAAGATAGGAGAGTAATGTTGCATCTTTGGAGAAAGTGTGTCTTCATGGAATCATTTCCGAAAATCGATAAAACTCAAAATAATGTTATGTGTGGTGTTTCTGTAGTGTAGTGGTTATCAAATTCGCCTCACACGCGAAAGGTCCTTGGTTCGAGACCGAGCAGAAACAAACTGCTAATTTTAACTAAAAGAGCATCAAAGGCCATTAGATTTCTGTAGTTTGTATCGGCAAAACTGAAGGTATGGTATAACTGTCAATTTTAGCCTCTCACAGTCTTCTTTATTATCTTTGATTGTCACGTTATCCTCAATTGACAGATCCATAGTTTCGAAAGATAGGAGAGTAATGTTGCATCTTTGGAGAAAGTGTGTCTTCATGGAATCATTTCCGAAAATCGATAAAACTCAAAATAATGTTATCTGTGGTGTTTCTGTAGTGTAGTGGTTATCACGTTCGCCTAACACGCGAAAGGTCCTCGGTTCGAGACCGAGCAGAAACAATAGGCTGAATTTAACTAAAAACAAAGAGCATCAAAGGCCATTCGAATTCTGTAGTTTGTATCGGCAAAATTGAAAGGATCGTATAACTGTCAATTTCAGCCTCTCACAGTCTTCTTTATTATCTTTGATTGTCACGTTCTCCTCAATTGACAGATCCATAGTTTCGAAAGATAGGAGATACATGTTGCATCTTTGGGGAATGTGTGCCTTCATGGAAACATATCCGAAAATCGATAAAACTCAAAATAATGTCATGTGTGGTGTTTCTGAAGTGTAGTGGTTATCACGTTTGCCTCACACGCGAAAGGTCCTCGGTTCGAGACCGAGCAGAAACAAACTGCTAATTTTAACTAAAAGAGCATCAAAGGCCATTAGATTTCTGTAGTTTGTATCGGCAAAATTGAAAGGATCGTATAACTGTCAATTTCAGCCTCTCACAGTCTTCTTTATTATCTTTGATTGTCACGTTCTCCTCAATTGACAGATCCATAGTTTCGAAAGATAGGAGAGTAATGTTGCATCTTTGGAGAAAGTGTGTCTTCATGGAATCATTTCCGAAAATCGATAAAACTCAAAATAATGTTATGTGTGGTGTTTCTGTAGTGTAGTGGTTATCACGTTCGCCTAACACGCGAAAGGTCCTCGGTTCGAGACCGAGCAGAAACAATAGGCTGAATTTAACTAAAAAAAAAGAGCATCAAAGGCCATTCGAATTCTGTAGTTTGTATCGGCAAAATTGAAAGGATCGTATAACTGTCAATTTCAGCCTCTCACAATCTTCTTTATTATCACTGTTTGTGGCGTTCTCCTCAATTGACCGATACGTAGTTTCGAAAGATAGGAGATACATGTTGCATCTTTCGGGAATGTGTGCCTTCATGGAAACATATCCGAAAATCGATAAAACTCAAAATAATGTCATCTGTGGTGTTTCTGAAGTGTAGTGGTTATCACGTTCGCCTCACACGCGAAAGGTCCTCGGTTCGAGACCGAGCAGAAACAAAACGCTTGTTTTAACTAAAAGAGCATCAAAGGCCATTAGAATTCTATAGTTTGTATCGGCAAACTGAAGGTATTGTATAACTGTCAATTTCAGCCTCTCACAATCTTCTTTATTATCTCTGTTTGTGACGTTCTCCTCAATTGACAGATACGTAGTCTCGAAAGATAGGAGATACATGTTGCATCTATGGAAAAAGTGTGTCTTCATGGAAACATATCCGAAAATCGATAAAACTCAAAATAATGTTATGTGTTTCTGTAGTGTAGTGGTTATCACGTTCGCCTCACACGCGAAAGGTCCTCGGTTCGAGACCGAGCAGAAACAAACTGCTAATTTTAACTAAAAGAGCATCAAAGGCCATTAGATTTATGTAGTTTGTATCGGCAAAACTGAAGGTATGGTATAACTGTCAATTTTAGCCTCTCACAGTCTTCTTTATTATCTTTGATTGTCATGTTATCCTCAATTGACAGATCCATAGTTTCGAAAGATAGGAGAGTAATGTTGCATCTTTGGAGAAAGTGTGTCTTCATGGAATCATTTCCAAAAATCGATAAAACTCAAAATAATTTTATGTGTGGCGTTTCTGTAGTGTAGTGGTTATCACGTTCGCCTAACACGCGAAAGGTCCTCGGTTCGAGACCGAGCAGAAACAATAGGCTGAATTTAACTAAAAAAAAAAGAGCATCAAAGGCCATTCGAATTCTGTAGTTTGTATCGGCAAAATTGAAAGGTTCGTATAACTGTCAATTTCAGCCTCTCACAGTCTTCTTTATTATCTTTGATTGTCACGTTCTCCTCAATTGACAGATCCATAGTTTCGAAAGATAGGAGATACATGTTGCATCTTTGGGGAATGTGTGCCTTCATGGAAACATATCCGAAAATCGATAAAACTCAAATGATGTCATGTGTGGTGTTTCTGAAGTGTAGTGGTTATCACGTTCGCCTCACACGCGAAAGGTCCTCGGTTCGAGACCGAGCAGAAACAAACTGCTAATTTTAACTAAAAGAGCATCAAAGGCCATTAGAATTCTATAGTTTGTATCGGCAAACTGAAGGTATTGTATAACTGTCAATTTCAGCCTCTCACAATCTTCTTTATTATCTCTGTTTGTGAGGTTCTCCTCAATTGACAGATACGTAGTTTCGAAAGATAGGAGATACATGTTGCATCTTTGGAGAAAGTGTGTCTTCATGGAAACATATCCGAAAATCGATAAAACTCAAAATAATGTTACGTGTTTCTGTAGTGTAGTGGTTATCACGTTCGCCTCACACGCGAAAGGTCCTTGGTTCGAGACCGAGCAGAAACAAACTGCTAATTTTAACTAAAAGAGCATCAAAGGCCATTAGATTTCTGTAGTTTGTATCGGCAAAACTGAAGGTATGGTATAACTGTCAATTATAGCCTCTCACAGTCTTCTTTATTATCTTTGATTGTCACGTTCTCCTCAATTGACAGATCCATAGTTTCGAAAGATAGGAGATACATGTTGCATCTTTGGGGAATGTGTGCCTTCATGGAAACATATCAGAAAATCGATAAAACTCAAAATAATGTTATGTGTGGTGTTTCTGTAGTGTAGTGGTTATCACGTTTGCCTCACACGCGAAAGGTCCTCGGTTCGAGACCGAGCAGAAACAAACTGCTTATTTTAACTAATAGAGCATCAAAGGCCATTAGAATTCTATAGTATATATCGGCAAAACTGAAGGTATCGTATAACTGTCAATTTCAGCCTCTCATAGTCTTCTTTATTATCTTTGATTGTCACGTTCTCCTCAATTGACAGATCCATAGTTTCGAAAGATAGGAGAGTAATGTTGCATCTTTGGAGAATGTGTGCCTTCATGGAATCATTTCCGAAAATCGATACAAATCTAAAAAATGTTATGTGTGGTGTTTATGTAGTGTAGTGGTTATCACGTTCGCCTAACACGCGAAAGGTCCTCGGTTCGAGACCGAGCAGAAACAATAGGCTGAATTTAACTAAAAAAAAGAGCATCAAAGGCCATTCGAATTCTGTAGTTTGTATCGGCAAAATTGAAAGGTTCGTATAACTGTCAATTTCAGCCTCTCACAGTCTTCTTTATTATCTTTGATTGTCACGTTCTCCTCAATTGACAGATCCATAGTTTCGAAAGATAGGAGATACATGTTGCATCTTTGGGGAATGTGTGCCTTCATGGAAACATATCCGAAAATCGATAAAACTCAAATGATGTCATGTGTGGTGTTTCTGAAGTGTAGTGGTTATCACGTTCGCCTCACACGCGAAAGGTCCTCGGTTCGAGACCGAGCAGAAACAAACTGCTAATTTTAACTAAAAGAGCATCAAAGGCCATTAGAATTCTATAGTTTGTATCGGCAAACTGAAGGTATTGTATAACTGTCAATTTCAGCCTCTCACAATCTTCTTTATTATCTCTGTTTGTGACGTTCTCCTCAATTGACAGATACGTAGTCTCGAAAGATAGGAGATACATGTTGCATCTTTGGAGAAAGTGTGTCTTCATGGAATCATTTCCGAAAATCGATAAAACTCAAAATAATGTTATTTGTGGTGTTTCTGTAGTGTAGTGGTTATCACGTTCGCCTCACACGCGAAAGGTCCTCTGTTCGAGACCGAGCAGAAACATAACACTTGTTTTAACTAAAAGAGCATCAAAGGCCATTAGAATTCTATAGTTTGTATCGGCAAGCTGAAGGTATTGTATAACTGTCAATTTCAGCCTCTCACAATCTTCTTTATTATCTCTTTTTGTGACGTTCTCCTCAATTGACAGATACGTAGTTTCGAAAGATAGGAGATACATGTTGCATCTATGGAGAAAGTGTGTCTTCATGGAAACATATCCGAAAATCGATAAAACTCAAAATAATGTTGTGTGTGGTGTTTCTGTAGTGTAGTGGTTATCACGTTCGCCTCACACGCAAAAGTTCCTCAGTTCGAGACCGAGCAGAAACAAACTGCTAATTTTAACTAAAAGAGCATCAAAGGCCATTAGATTTCTGTAGTTTGTATCGGCAAAACTGAAGATATGGTATAACTGTCAATTTTAGCCTCTCACAGTCTTCTTTATTATCTTCGATTGTCACGTTATCCTCAATTGACAGATCCATAGTTTCGAAAGATAGGAGAGTAATGTTGCATCTTTGGAGAAAGTGTGTCTTCATGCAATCATTTCCGAAAATCGATAAAACTCAAAATAATGTTATGTGTGGTGTTTCTGTAGTGTAGTGGTTTTCACCTTCGCCTCACACGCTAAAGGTCCTTGGTTCGAGACCGAGCAGAAACAAACTGCTAATTTTAACTAAAAGAGCATCAAAGGCCATTCGAATTCTGTAGTTTGTATCGGCAAAATTGAAAGGATCGTATAACTGTCAATTTCAGCCTCTCACAGTCTTCTTTATTATCTTTGATTGTCACGTTCTCCTCAATTGACAGATCCATAGTTTCGAAAGATAGGAGATACATGTTGCATCTTTGGGGAATGTGTGCCTTCATGGAAACATATCCGAAAATCGATAAAACTCAAAAAATATTTATGTGTGGTGTTTCTGTAGTGTAGTGGTTATCACGTTCGCCTCACACGCGAAAGGTCCTCGGTTCGAGACCGATCAGAATCAATGCTCTGATTTACACTTAAAGTGGCTCAATGCCCGTTCTAGTATTGTAGTTTATATCGGCCAAATTAAAAGGAACGTGTAACTGTCAATATCAGCCTATCTCATCCAAAAGTCTTCTTTATTATCTTTGTTTGTGACGTTCTCCTCAATTGTCTGATCCCTAGTTTCGACAAATGGGAGATAAATGTTGCATCTCTGCAGAATGTGTGACTTCATGGAAACATTTACGGAAATCGATAAAACCCAAAATAAAGTTTTAAAAAAGAGAATCAATGGCCGTTCAAATTCTGTGGTTTGTATCGGCCAAATTGAAAGGTTCGTGTAACTGTCAATTTAAGTCTCTCACAGTCTTCTTTATTATCTTTGATTGTCACGTTCTCCTAAATTGACAGATACCTAGTTTCGAAAGATAGGAGATACATGTTGCATCTATGGAGAATGTGTGCCTTCACGGAATCATTTGCGAATTTCGATAAAACTCAAAATAATGTAATGTGTGGTGTTTCTGTAGTGTACTGGTTATCACTTTCGCTTTACACGCGAAAGGTCCTCGGTTCGAGACCGAGCAGAAACAAACTGCTTATTTTAACTAATAGAGCATCAAAGGCCATTAGAATTCTATAGTATATATCGGCAAAACTGAAGGTATCGTATAACTGTCAATTTCAGCCTCTCACAGTCTTCTTTATTATCTTTGATTGTCACGTTATCCTCAATTGACAGATCCATAGTTTCGAAAGATAGGAGAGTAATGTTGCATCTTTGGAGAAAGTGTGTCTTCATGGAATCATTTCCGAAAATCGATAAAACTCAAAATAATGTTATGTGTGGTGTTTCTGTAGTGTAGTGGTTATCAAATTCGCCTCACACGCGAAAGGTCCTTGGTTCGAGACCGAGCAGAAACAAACTGCTAATTTTAACTAAAAGAGCATCAAAGGCCATTAGATTTCTGTAGTTTGTATCGGCAAAACTGAAGGTATGGTATAACTGTCAATTTTAGCCTCTCACAGTCTTCTTTATTATCTTTGATTGTCACGTTATCCTCAATTGACAGATCCATAGTTTCGAAAGATAGGAGAGTAATGTTGCATCTTTGGAGAAAGTGTGTCTTCATGGAATCATTTCCAAAAATCGATAAAACTCAAAATAATTTTATGTGTGGCGTTTCTGTAGTGTAGTGGTTATCACGTTCGCCTAACACGCGAAAGGTCCTCGGTTCGAGACCGAGCAGAAACAATAGGCTGAATTTAACTAAAAAAAAAAGAGCATCAAAGGCCATTCGAATTCTGTAGTTTGTATCGGCAAAATTGAAAGGTTCGTATAACTGTCAATTTCAGCCTCTCACAGTCTTCTTTATTATCTTTGATTGTCACGTTCTCCTCAATTGACAGATCCATAGTTTCGAAAGATAGGAGATACATGTTGCATCTTTGGGGAATGTGTGCCTTCATGGAAACATATCCGAAAATCGATAAAACTCAAATGATGTCATGTGTGGTGTTTCTGAAGTGTAGTGGTTATCACGTTCGCCTCACACGCGAAAGGTCCTCGGTTCGAGACCGAGCAGAAACAAACTGCTAATTTTAACTAAAAGAGCATCAAAGGCCATTAGAATTCTATAGTTTGTATCGGCAAACTGAAGGTATTGTATAACTGTCAATTTCAGCCTCTCACAATCTTCTTTATTATCTCTGTTTGTGAGGTTCTCCTCAATTGACAGATACGTAGTTTCGAAAGATAGGAGATACATGTTGCATCTTTGGAGAAAGTGTGTCTTCATGGAAACATATCCGAAAATCGATAAAACTCAAAATAATGTTACGTGTTTCTGTAGTGTAGTGGTTATCACGTTCGCCTCACACGCGAAAGGTCCTTGGTTCGAGACCGAGCAGAAACAAACTGCTAATTTTAACTAAAAGAGCATCAAAGGCCATTAGATTTCTGTAGTTTGTATCGGCAAAACTGAAGGTATGGTATAACTGTCAATTATAGCCTCTCACAGTCTTCTTTATTATCTTTGATTGTCACGTTCTCCTCAATTGACAGATCCATAGTTTCGAAAGATAGGAGATACATGTTGCATCTTTGGGGAATGTGTGCCTTCATGGAAACATATCAGAAAATCGATAAAACTCAAAATAATGTTATGTGTGGTGTTTCTGTAGTGTAGTGGTTATCACGTTTGCCTCACACGCGAAAGGTCCTCGGTTCGAGACCGAGCAGAAACAAACTGCTTATTTTAACTAAAAGAGCATCAAAGGCCATTAGATTTCTGTAGTTTGTATCGGCAAAACTGAAGGTATGGTATAACTGTCAATTTTAGCCTCTCACAGTCTTCTTTATTATCTTTGATTGTCACGTTATCCTCAATTGACAGATCCATAGTTTCGAAAGATAGGAGAGTAATGTTGCATCTTTGGAGAAAGTGTGTCTTCATGGAATCATTTCCGAAAATCGATAAAACTCAAAATAATGTTATGTGTGGTGTTTCTGTAGTGTAGTGGTTATCAAATTCGCCTCACACGCGAAAGGTCCTTGGTTCGAGACCGAGCAGAAACAAACTGCTAATTTTAACTAAAAGAGCATCAAAGGCCATTAGATTTCTGTAGTTTGTATCGGCAAAACTGAAGGTATGGTATAACTGTCAATTTTAGCCTCTCACAGTCTTCTTTATTATCTTTGATTGTCACGTTATCCTCAATTGACAGATCCATAGTTTCGAAAGATAGGAGAGTAATGTTGCATCTTTGGAGAAAGTGTGTCTTCATGGAATCATTTCCGAAAATCGATAAAACTCAAAATAATGTTATGTGTGGTGTTTCTGTAGTGTAGTGGTTATCAAATTCGCCTCACACGCGAAAGGTCCTTGGTTCGAGACCGAGCAGAAACAAACTGCTAATTTTAACTAAAAGAGCATCAAAGGCCATTAGATTTCTGTAGTTTGTATCGGCAAAACTGAAGGTATGGTATAACTGTCAATTTTAGCCTCTCAAAGTCTTCTTTATTATCTTTGATTGTCACGTTATCCTCAATTGACAGATCCATAGTTTCGAAAGATAGGAGAGCAATGTTGCATCTTTGGAGAAAGTGTGTCTTCATGGAATCATTTCCGAAAATCGATAAAACTCAAAATAATGTTATCTGTGGTGTTTCTGTAGTGTAGTGGTTATCACGTTCGCCTAACACGCGAAAGGTCCTCGGTTCGAGACCGAGCAGAAACAATAGGCTGAATTTAACTAAATACAAAGAGCATCAAAGGCCATTCAAATTCTGTAGTTTGTATCGGCAAAATTGAAAGGATCGTATAACTGTCAATTTCAGCCTCTCACAGTCTTCTTTATTATCTTTGATTGTCACGTTCTCCTCAATTGACAGATCCATAGTTTCGAAAGATAGGAGATACATGTTGCATCTTTGGGGAATGTGTGCCTTCATGGAAACATATCCGAAAATCGATAAAACTCAAAATAATATTATGTGTTTCTGTAGTGTAGTGGTTATCACGTTCGCCTCACACGCGAAAGGTCCTCGGTTCGAGACCGAGCAGAAACAAACTGCTAATTTTAACTAAAAGAGCATCAAAGGCCATTAGATTTCTGTAGTTTGTATCGGCAAAACTGAAGGTATGGTATAACTGTCAATTTTAGCCTCTCACAGTCTTCTTTATTATCTTTGATTGTCATGTTATCCTCAATTGACAGATCCATAGTTTCGAAAGATAGGAGAGTAATGTTGCATCTTTGGAGAAAGTGTGTCTTCATGGAATCATTTCCGAAAATCGATAAAACTCAAAATAATGTTATGTGTGGTGTTTCTGTAGTGTAGTGGTTATCACGTTCGCCTAACACGCGAAAGGTCCTCGGTTCGAGACCGAGCAGAAACAATAGGCTGAATTTAACTAAAAAAAAAGAGCATCAAAGGCCATTCGAATTCTGTAGTTTGTATCAGCAAAATTGAAAGGATCGTATAACTGTCAATTTCAGCCTCTCACAGTCTTCTTTATTATCTTTGATTGTCACGTTCTCCTCAATTGACAGATCCATAGTTTCGAAAGATATGAGATACATGTTGCATCTTTCGGGAATGTGTGCCTTCATGGAAACATATCCGAAAATCGATAAAACTCAAAATAATGTCATCTGTGGTGTTTCTGAAGTGTAGTGGTTATCACGTTCGCCTCACACGCGAAAGGTCCTCGGTTCGAGACCGAGCAGAAACAAAACGCTTGTTTTAACTAAAAGAGCATCAAAGGCCATTAGAATTCTATAGTTTGTATCGGCAAACTGAAGGTATTGTATAACTGTCAATTTCAGCCTCTCACAATCTTCTTTATTATCTCTGTTTGTGACGTTCTCCTCAATTGACAGATACGTAGTCTCGAAAGATAGGAGATACATGTTGCATCTATGGAAAAAGTGTGTCTTCATGGAAACATATCCGAAAATCGATAAAACTCAAAATAATGTTATGTGTTTCTGTAGTGTAGTGGTTATCACGTTCGCCTCACACGCGAAAGGTCCTCGGTTCGAGACCGAGCAGAAACAAACTGCTAATTTGAACTAAAAGAGCATCAAAGGCCATTAGATTTCTGTAGTTTGTATCGGCAAAACTGAAGGTATGGTATAACTGTCAATTTTAGCCTCTCACAGTCTTCTTTATTATCTTTGATTGTCATGTTATCCTCAATTGACAGATCCATAGTTTCGAAAGATAGGAGAGTAATGTTGCATCTTTGGAGAAAGTGTGTCTTCATGGAATCATTTCCAAAAATCGATAAAACTCAAAATAATGTTATGTGTGGCGTTTCTGTAGTGTAGTGGTTATCACGTTCGCCTAACACGCGAAAGGTCCTCGGTTCGAGACCGAGTAGAAACAATAGGCTGAATTTAACTAAAAAAAAAAGAGCATCAAAGGCCATTCGAATTCTGTAGTTTGTATCGGCAAAATTGAAAGGTTCGTATAACTGTCAATTTCAGCCTCTCACAGTCTTCTTTATTATCTTTGATTGTCACGTTCTCCTCAATTGACAGATCCATAGTTTCGAAAGATAGGAGATACATGTTGCATCTTTGGGGAATGTGTGCCTTCATGGAAACATATCCGAAAATCGATAAAACTCAAATGATGTCATGTGTGGTGTTTCTGAAGTGTAGTGGTTATCACGTTCGCCTCACACGCGAAAGGTCCTCGGTTCGAGACCGAGCAGAAACAAACTGCTAATTTTAACTAAAAGAGCATCAAAGGCCATTAGAATTCTATAGTTTGTATCGGCAAACTGAAGGTATTGTATAACTGTCAATTTCAGCCTCTCACAATCTTCTTTATTATCTCTGTTTGTGAGGTTCTCCTCAATTGACAGATACGTAGTTTCGAAAGATAGGAGATACATGTTGCATCTTTGGAGAAAGTGTGTCTTCATGGAAACATATCCGAAAATCGATAAAACTCAAAATAATGTTACGTGTTTCTGTGGTGTAGTGGTTATCACGTTCGCCTCACACGCGAAAGGTCCTTGGTTCGAGACCGAGCAGAAACAAACTGCTAATTTTAACTAAAAGAGCATCAAAGGCCATTAGATTTCTGTAGTTTGTATCGGCAAAACTGAAGGTATGGTATAACTGTCAATTATAGCCTCTCACAGTCTTCTTTATTATCTTTGATTGTCACGTTCTCCTCAATTGACAGATCCATAGTTTCGAAAGATAGGAGATACATGTTGCATCTTTGGGGAACGTGTGCCTTCATGGAAACATATCAGAAAATCGATAAAACTCAAAATAATATTATGTGTGGTGTTTCTGTAGTGTAGTGGTTATCACGTTTGCCTCACACGCGAAAGGTCCTCGGTTCGAGACCGAGCAGAAACAATAGGCTGAATTTAACTAAAAGAGCATCAAAGGCCATTAGAATTCTATAGTATATATCGGCAAAACTGAAGGTATCGTATAACTGTCAATTTCAGCCTCTCACAGTCTTCTTTATTATCTTTGATTGTCACGTTCTCCTCAATTGACAGATCCATAGTTTCGAAAGATAGGAGAGTAATGTTGCATCTTTGGAGAATGTGTGCCTTCATGGAATCATTTCCGAAAATCGATACAAATCTAAAAAATGTTATGTGTGGTGTTTATGTAGTGTAGTGGTTATCACGTTCGCCTAACACGCGAAAGGTCTTCGGTTCGAGACCGAGCAGAAACAATAGGCTGAATTTAACTAAAAAAAAAGAGCATCAAAGGCCATTCGAATTCTGTAGTTTGTATCGGCAAAATTGAAAGGTTCGTATAACTGTCAATTTCAGCCTCTCACAGTCTTCTTTATTATCTTTGATTGTCACGTTCTCCTCAATTGACAGATCCATAGTTTCGAAAGATAGGAGATACATGTTGCATCTTTGGGGAATGTGTGCCTTCATGGAAACATATCCGAAAATCGATAAAACTCAAATGATGTCATGTGTGGTGTTTCTGAAGTGTAGTGGTTATCACGTTCGCCTCACACGCGAAAGGTCCTCTGTTCGAGACCGAGCAGAAACAAAACACTTGTTTTAACTAAAAGAGCATCAAAGGCCATTAGAATTCTATAGTTTGTATCGGCAAGCTGAAGGTATTGTATAACTGTCAATTTCAGCCTCTCACAATCTTCTTTATTATCTCTTTTTGTGACGTTCTCCTCAATTGACAGATACGTAGTTTCGAAAGATAGGAGATACATGTTGCATCTATGGAGAAAGTGTGTCTTCATGGAAACATATCCGAAAATCGATAAAACTCAAAATAATGTTGTGTGTGGTGTTTCTGTAGTGTAGTGGTTATCACGTTCGCCTCACACGCAAAAGTTCCTCAGTTCGAGACCGAGCAGAAACAAACTGCTAATTTTAACTAAAAGAGCATCAAAGGCCATTAGATTTCTGTAGTTTGTATCGGCAAAACTGAAGATATGGTATAACTGTCAATTTTAGCCTCTCACAGTCTTCTTTATTATCTTTGATTGTCACGTTATCCTCAATTGACAGATCCATAGTTTCGAAAGATAGGAGAGTAATGTTGCATCTTTGGAGAAAGTGTGTCTTCATGCAATCATTTCCGAAAATCGATAAAACTCAAAATAATGTTATGTGTGGTGTTTCTGTAGTGTAGTGGTTTTCACCTTCGCCTAACACGCGAAAGGTCCTCGGTTCGAGACCGAGCAGAAACAATAGTCTGATTTTAACTAAAAGAGCATCAAAGACCGTTAGAATTCTGTAGTTTGAATTAGCAAAATTGAAAGGATCGTATAAAGGTCAATTTCAGCCTCTCACAGTCTTCTTTATTATCTTTGATTGTCACGTTCTCCTCAATTGACAGATCCATAGTTTCGAAAGATAGGAGAGTAATGTTGCATCTTTGGAGAAAGTGTGTCTTCATGGAATCATTTCCGAAAATCGATAAAACCCAAAATAAGGCATATGTGTGGTGTTTCTGTAGTGTAGTGGTTTTCACGTTCGCCGAACACGCGAAAGGTCCTCGGTTCGAGACCGAGCAGAAACAAAATGCTTTTTTTAACTAAAAGAGCATCAAAGGCCATTAGAATTCTATAGTTTGTATCGGCAAACTGAAGGTATTGTATAACTGTCAATTTCAGCCTCTCACAATCTTCTTTATTATCTCTTTTTGTGACGTTCTCCTCAATTGACAGATACGTAGTTTCGAAAGATAGGAGATACATGTTGCATCTATGGAGAAAGTGTGTCTTCATGGAAACATATCCGAAAATCGATAAAACTCAAAATAATGTTGTGTGTTGTGTTTCTGTAGTGTAGTGGTTATCACGTTCGCCTCACACGCAAAAGTTCCTCGGTTCGAGACCGAGCAGAAACAAACTGCAAATTTTAACTAAAAGAGCATCAAAGGCCATTAGATTTCTGTAGTTTGTATCGGCAACACTGAAGGTATGGTATAACTGTCAATTTTAGCCTCTCACAGTCTTCTTTATTATCTTTGATTGTCACGTTATCCTCAATTGACAGATCCATAGTTTCGAAAGATAGGAGAGTAATGTTGCATCTTTGGAGAAAGTGTGTCTTCATGGAATCATTTCCGAAAATCGATAAAACTCAAAATAATGTTATGTTTGGTGTTTCTGTAGTGTAGTGATTATCACGTTCGCCTAACACGCGAAAGGTCCTCGGTTCGAGACCGAGCAGAAACAATAGGCTTATTTTAACTAAAAGAGCATCAAAGGCCATTAGAATTCTGTAGTTTGTATCGGCAAAACTGAAGGTATCGTATAACTGTCAATTTCAGCCTCTCACAGTCTTCTTTATTATCTTCGGATGTCACGTTCTCCTCAATTGACAGATCCCTAGTTTCGAAAGATAGGAGAGTAATGTTGCATCTATGGAGAATGTGTGCCTTCATTGAATCATTTGCGAAAATCGGTAAAACTCAAAATAATGTTATGTGTGGTATTTCTGAAGTGTAGTGGTTATCACTTTCGCCTTACACGCGAAAGGTCCTCGGTTCGAGACCGAGCAGAAACAAACTGCTTATTTTAACTAATAGAGCATCAAATGCCATTAGAATTCCATAGTATATATCGGCAAAACTGAAGATATCGTATAACTGTCAATTTCAGCCTCTCACAATCTTCTTTATTATCTCTGTTTGTGACGTTCTCCTCAATTGACAGATACGTAGTTTCGAAAGATAGGAGAGTAATGTTGCATCTTTGGAGAATGTGTGCCTTCATGGAAACATATCCGAAAATCGATAAAACTCAAAATAACGTTATGTGTGGTGTTTCTGTAGTGTAGTGGTTATCACGTTCGCCTAACACGCGAAAGGTCCTTGGTTCGAAACCGAGCAGAAACAAAATGCTTATTTTAACTAAAAGAGCATCAAAGGCCATTAGAATTCTGTAGTTTGTATCAGTAAAATTGAAAGGATCGTATAACTGTCAATTTCAGCCTCTCACAGTCTTCTTTATTATCTTTGATTGTCATGTTCTCCTCAATTGACAGATGCCTAGTTTCCGAAAATCGGTAAAACTCAAAATAACGTTATGTGTGGTGTTTCTGTAGGGTAGTGGTTATCACGTTCGCCTAACACGCGAAAGGTCCCTAGTTTCGAAAGATAGGAGATAAATGTTGCATCTCTGGAGAATGTGTGCCTTCAAGGAAACATTTACGGAAATAGTAAGTGTTAGTAAGCTCACAATTTTAGTCACTGCTAAAGATTGTTCACTCCTTTACCACATTGAGAGAAGTAACCACTAGTGATGTTACGTATGACACTGAAGCTTCAAGGTGCGTATCGCAAATGCGACACAATTTCTAGTGAAGCCCCGTATCGGGGCGTGTATTGGTTTCCCAGAGTCACATGATCTATGACAAATTTAGCATCACTTTCTGTCCAATCACGTGTGCGTTTCGCTTTGCGTGTCAGAAGAACCCCGGATCTTACTTAACGAGTCCTTGTTGGCTCAGTCTGGTTGAAGGGTTTGTAAGGAGAGTGCTATACTTTGGAAGTTAATCAATACATTTAAATAACCAAAATAACCTTTTTTGTTGTTGTTGTGTCTTTTTGTTTTTGTAAAATCGTTGCACTATTGGAGTTGTTTAGGTAATTTTTTTTGTTGGTATTTGAGGTTAGGGTGGGATTAGGGGTGAGCGGAATAGGGTGTTGGTATTTGGTGAAGGTTTGTATGGCAGCACCCAAAAAAAGAAAGACTTCCCCAATCTGGGAATATTTTGAGATAACAGTTTCCAATGTATGTATGCATTTAAAAAAAAGATTATAATTTGAAAGAAATTATATATATATATATATATATATACTATATAAAATCTATGTATATATTCATTTATTATTTTACTTGTTGTATGTAATTTCTTACTTTCATATTACCTTTTTCAGAAGGTGAGATGCCTGGTGTGTGACAAGGAGCTTGTGTATGGAAATAGCACGTCATCCATGCTAAGGCATTTCAGAGCCTTACATGAGACTGCACAGCCCCAGAAAAATCCTACAAGCACACAAAGTAGGACTGTTGCTTTTGATGATTTTTTTTCATAATTGTGAATGCATTATCATGATTTCAATTAATATATGTATATATAACTTCTTTCATTATATGAAAGGTTGATGAGGCATTGGTCAACATGATAATAAAAGACTCACAGCCATTTAAAGTGGTTGAGGATGAGGGTTTCAAGGGCCTCGTCCATACACTTGATCCTTACTATATAATCCCAACCAGACAGGTGCGTATGGCAGAGGTCGATTTTGATGTACAGTCTATATAATATATCTGTATCTATAATCATCAAAATATACTATACTCATAAAGGCTTTAAAGAAAATGGTTTCAAATGGCTTAAAAATATGAAGAAGCAAAGAGGAAGGCCAAGGCTAACATGGAAAAAGCAACTGCTGTGTCTCTAACATCGGATATGTGGACTTCTATCAACATGGATGCATATCTTGCGATAACCTGCCATTACATTGATGACAGTGATAAGCTGAATACAGTGTTGTTGGAGGTTGAGAAGTTCCCAAACTTTGCCTCACTGAAAACTGATATAGCTCCACTTCATGCACAGGACTTTGAAGCCATACAGCAAATTCTGTGTGTTCTCGCCCCATTCCACCTGGCCACAGTAGAGCTGTCTGAGGAAAAACGAGTGTCTGGCTCCAAAGTAATTCCTTTGCTAAAAATGATTCACTTTTCATTACAGGTTGAAGAAATTAGGTATTTATTTTTATTTATGTCGAAAACTCATTAGCAAATTTTGATGTCTTTTTTTAAAAAATTTTGTATTTGTGCACAGAGTAAATACTTGTTTATTTCAGGTTAACCATGGACATTACCAAGGAATTAACTGAAAACCTCATCAGGCGTCTGAGGGAACATATCTGAAATATGGAGTCGCTCAGCGTAATGACCATGGCAACTCTGCTGGACCCAAGGTTTAAAAAATTGGGTTTCCTCAACCAAACTAAAATGACAGAGGCTGTCAAACGGCTACAAGCAGAATGTGGTAATGTCATCAGGGCTGAAGATGAAAGACCATCCACATCATCAAGCACTCAGTCAACAGAAGCACCATCATCAACCCAACAGCCCACACCAAGCTCAAGTATTTATTTATCATTTATTATTGTATTTTATAATTGTTGACCGTTGATTCAGTTATATTCAGTCAATGTACATGTACAGTCACTCCCAATCAAAACATTTTCTCTTCACACTTCTTAGGTGGAAATCTTTGGCTTCTGTTGGACAGTGCTGTAGACCAGCACAAACCGAACTCAAATGCCACTTCTGATGCGATCATAGAAATGGATAGATACCTTACAGAGACAAACATACAAAGAGCTGAAGATCCACTTGAATACTGGAGAATGCAGAAACATGTCTACCCTCATCTATACACATTGGCATTACAGTTTCTTTGTACCCCGGCCTCCTCTGTACCATGTGAAAGAGTGTTCTCTAAGGCTGGGGAAATACTGTCTAAGAGGAGAAATAGACTCAGCCCCAACACGGTCAAACAGCTTTTATTTCTTAATAAAAATAATTAACAAATTTATCACCTTTCTGTCATTCCAGTTACACAAGCACTATCAAGTGTCATAAGCACATTTAATAACAGATGATCCTATCACACAATGTCCTTATTCACTGTGTGTGTGTAGAGAGAGAGAGAGAGAGAGCCTAAATTATATATAATATATAACAATAATATAGTATATGCCTACATTAGATCTTATTGAATAAGATAATATTATATTGTCACACTTTAATGGGTAAGTTAATATATTTAATGGACAAATTAAACACAAACGTGTAAGGCTTTTATTTGAACATAACAATCAAACTGGAGTGTGTTGTGTTTGCTTCAACTGACAGAGCTTCTTCCACAGGCTTCTGGCTGCTTTATTTGAAATAAGCACCAGATGGCGATGTTCTCGACACTCTTGATGCTTCGAATCTTTTCCCGAAACATTCAGGGGAAAGCCTCATTGTTTCACGAGGCTTCACTTGCCCATCCCTAGTAACCACACTTGGTCACACAAAACTCCACACAAAATAATTGTTCGAAATCAGGCCAAAGAGTGGTACGTGTTATCTGACAGATCCTCAGCATTTCTTCTTCTCCACTTATACGAATACTGCAGTCCTCCAATGAGCATCAGCTGGTGCTCAGTCAGCCATCCCAAGCTGAATGAGAAAGTACTAGATAAACAGCAACCATACATTACATCCACTAGGTGAAACCAATCCCCAAATAATATATATATTTCAAATACATCCACAGGACGTAACACTAATCGACCCAACATAAGTCTCCTTGTTGCTGACAGACAGGCATGACTCTCACGATCTCCCCACACCGCTGCAATCCGCTTTGTGAGGATGGGTTTGAGGCAATATATTCTTTACATCGTACAGCTGTACGAGCGCTGCACTCGGGTCGTGTTGGTATCATGCTCAATCTGTCATCATACACATTATGACTCTGCCCAGCAAATTAATCAGGCAGCATCAGACATGAGAAACCTGTGTTGAAATTTGACACTACCCAACTCGCATTGCACCCTTTTGACATAAATTATTTTACAGTAGAGCCACTAGCATTTAGGGAAAACACAGCTAGTATAGACTCTGGCAAATTTAAACACTTCTTGTGAATCACAGTAGGCTATTTGTTGCACCTGAATCTATCAAAAATTCAAGCGGTTTGTTTCACACAAGCATTGTGCATTTTGGCAAAGTTCAGAAAGCGGTTTCATTAATCATGGAATGTGAGCTAAGCTGATCTTTGTTGCATACAGTAGGAAAAAGCATTTCTTCATTGCATATGCTCACCACCCTCGGAATGATGCCTCACCTCCTCACTTCGATCTCCCTTATCTTTTGACCTCTGTGATCTTGAGGCTCAGGACAGTCTTTGTGCCAGTGCCCCGTGTTCCTGCAGTTGAAACACTTCTCTCCATAAGTGACAGAGGGTTTAAAACCTCCTCTCCCTCTTCCCGTCCACGACAGTTTCCTTTCCCACCATGCTTTTCTCTGATTGTCTTCTAAAGCCATGTGAAGTTCTTTGTCTTGTTTGTGTTTCTTCTGAAGATATTTCTTTTTTGTTTTTCTTTCTGCGGGCACAGCATGACGGACAATCTCACTCATTCCAGCTCGATGCAGGATTTTTCCACTTCCCATCCCAGCTCTCTTATGCAGAAAGGCGGACCTGAGATGTACTTCGAACAGACCAATGTCTGGTCCGTCTGCATCTGGTTGAAGTCCAGAATGTTCTTTAAATACCTCCTCCAGTCTGGCCAAGAAATCCTCCACTCTTTCATCCGTTTTGTGCACATAAGTGGCGATTTTGTCTAGGTTCAGAGATTTGGGAAACATAGTTTTTAATCCTTCTAAGAATTCTTCCAGAATCCTCCTGTACTCAGCATTGTCTGCATGCGACCAGTTTACATGTTCCCTTCTATGATCTTCCACTGGCCATTTTCCCTGTAGCTTTCATAGATCAGATGGTTTCAGTTTGACTTTTAATAGTCTCTCTAATTCTCTTGTTGAGGGTGAGAATTCTTTGCAAAATATCAAAAGTTCTTTGTACGTCGGTGCTGGACACATCCTTTCTTGCTTTGGGCTCACCACGGGCAGTGGCATGTGCGGCACTGGTGCTGGTGGACACACTGGTGGGGGCACTGGAGCTGCCTCAATCAGGTCTGGGATCGGGTTCATACGTCGGTGTTTGTAACACATCATAGATGGGTGTAAAGGAGACAGAGGGGTTAAATCATTATATTCTGGCAAAACAGGGTACAATGGAGTTTTCGGCAGTGGCAGTTCTTGCCAAGCCTTTTCTTTAAAGACATGGTCACATCTATTTGCTTCCCTCTCCCACAACTCTAAACATTTACATGCTTCATCATATTTTTCTCTTTCTTTTCTAGACATTTTAAATATGTCTTTTTTCCCCATGTGTTCTCTTATCTTCTCTAATTTTGTGGTACTGAATTTTCACCGAGTTATTTTGGGATCACGTCAGCTTGGAGTCCGGAGTAGAGTTCTCTCGTCCCTGTATGGGGTTAGAGCTGGATTAGCTATGTCCAGGATTATCAGTCAACCCCAGTCCGTTTTCCGTCAGCCTTGTGATCCCATCCTCGTCACCAAATTGTCGTGGAATATTCGTATTCCTTAAACTAGGTGAGTCAGCCCAGACAAACGCAACGCACAGAGATACATGAGGGACTTTGCAAAGTATTTTATTGTCATTTAATCTGCATCATAAGCAATGAGCATGGTGCAGATAAAAGGGGCTCCACTTCCAGTTGTGCATCTCCAGAAAGGAAAGCACTGAGACATAGATTGTTTGGGGGTTTAAAATGTCTGTTAAACTTTATTGAAATCTCCCTTTATTAAAGATGCTTTAAAAGCCACACCCAAACTGAGGTGGATTAGTTTACATTCTACATCCGATGAATTTATTGTAACACTGTGCAAGCTCGCCCTTAATGTACTTCATGGCAACATACCGCTCACATCGCAGCAATACCAGAAACTAAAACATCAGAAAACTGTGCTTAAATTTGTGACCAATAAGAAGATGGTACTAAAAGAAAGAGACGACTGATAAACCAGCAGTGGTTTATTGCTACTCTTAAGCATCGCAATCCTTTTTATTTCCAGCTTGATTACATCTAGATAAAAGAATCCCTCATGAGTCTATACAACAGCCTGCGGAGAACGATTTAGACACAGCTATAAGGGAAATCCTGCACAGCTCGGATATGGCCTCTCATGAAGAAGCTATACGGTACACAATTATTTAATTAGAGATATTTAACAATTGGTGTTGAACCCCCGCTTTAGCAGCGGTATGGCCATTCTAAAGAGACCATTTACACCGCCGTACATGACAGCACTCCCTGTGTACTCTGGAAGAGCCTCCCAGCCCGATTCGTATAGTAAGCCACATGGCGTTCAGGGTCATGGCTATAATTGTTGAATAAGGCCATTATTATACAATTTGTTTCACAGGTATAAAGTGAAGTTTAACGCTCACGTTGCCGTAAGAAAACTTCATGTGTGTGTTTTGATCGTCCTTTACTTCAATACTAATGTCTGTAATGGTCGTTTTGTTAATAGAAACGCAATGCACTTTATCTTTTCGCAAACACACCATGTGTTTATTTTCTCCTGCTATATGTGCGGTTCCTGAGAGAGGTATGAAGGCATCAACAACTGATTGGTAATTGACAATGTCTGTTTATAAATACAAAGTGTAGAAGCCCCAGTGTATGTCAGATTGATGCAGTGCATACGTCTTAACGTCTGTGTCGTTATTAAAATCATAGGGCTGCAACACCGAATCGATAAAATCGATAAAATTCGACAAAAAGTTGATTGCGTCGCACAGCATAGCTGAGGAGAAAAAGCTGATCGCGCCACCCAGCATAGCGGAGGAGAAAAAGTTGATCGCACCACGCAGCATAGCGGAGGAGAAAAAGTTGAGCGCGCCGCGCAGCATAGCAGAGGAGGGAAAGTTGAGCGTGCCGCCCAGCATAGCGGAGAAAAAATTTATTTAAAAAAGCAGAGCGGAGGTAGAGGAAAGACCATCAGAGAGACCCGTAACATTGATCTGAAACATGGCTGAGGCAGATGAATCAATACGACCTAAATCATCCAAGGTATGGGAATATTTTACCCTTAATAAATCGAAAAAGTGTGTTCATTGCAAGATATGCAAAAGCGACATGCTCTGGCACGGGAGCACCACGGTGATGATACAGCACCTAAACGTAAACATGTTGGAGTCCTTGATGAGGAAGGGAGTTCAACAGCAGGGTAAATCATTACAATTACTACTTTTGTTCCATTTTGAAATAAAATGAATGTAACGTCCCTCCAGTAGCTCTTCTGGTGCTGGTGTTATCCAGCTTAATAAGCATGACAAGTTGATCGCCTTGGATTAGAAGATGTGTAGTAACCTTTTTCATTTGATTTAAAAACAATGGGTTTTTATTTTAATACAACAACAAAAAAACAACAATAAAAAAGACAAACACATTCACAGACTGTCTAGATAACTGTCTGCCAAGAAAACGTACACATGTGAAGACATTGCGATGGCATGTGCAATATCAAATATAATCGTGCTGAATCGTCACCAATGACAAATGCCTGTGCCATGTTAACCCGACACATGCATGTCAACATTGTCATACATCACAAAGTACAAAAGATGAACTATTTCACGCTTGTAATACAAATTAAACACATGTTTGACAAGTCCAGTAAAGCAAGTGTTCCCCATCCCTCCACAACAGTCACACTCTGAGATTGTCAGTAGTACTTTTCCAGCAATCCACAGCGTCGTTGACAACTCTCTCACGCTGTTTATCCACAAGATTATCTGTGATTTCATTAAGTTTCCCCACGATAAAAGGATTGCACCGCAGTTCACATAGAATAGCTTCCACGGCTCCTTGAATTATCTGGGGGTGAAGCCTTAGACCGTAGGTGGTTAACGTTTGAGCAACGCTATGTTTGAAATGATGATAGAACAATTTGCTTGATCATTCTCTAAAGTATCCTTCAAAGAAATTGGGTGATGGTTCATATAGACATGAGTGCCATGGATGATCGACCTCACAACTCTGACACATGTCTTTGAGCTTTGTGTTAATAATGTGTGACATCAGAACGGCCATGATGGCTTATATGATTTCAAACCCATGACCTTGGCATTGCTAATGCCATGCTCTAACCACTGAGCCACAGGAAACCAAGTGGTGTTAAAAACTTGCTGTGTGGCTTCTGTGCCCCAGCACTGGCCTCACACATCGTGGGGCATTGTTCGCTGTTGTACTTTATGTCTGCGGTCTCCTGGGACATCTGAACAGCAGGTTTTTAATGGTTGTAGCACGTGGGCGGTGTCAGATGTTGTTTGTCAACACCCCACCATTCCTCGTTCATACAAGTTATACCGATCACGCAACTAACACCATTTAAACATTTTGTTAATGTCTGCAAAAATGTCATCAAGCATGCACACGTCTGTTCAATGAAGCATAAATTTCAAATGATAACATATGCTATGACTCAGGTAGAGCCATTGTATCCCTTGTAAGACACAGAATGAAAGTTTAAATTTTGAAAACTAGATGACTGAAAGACAGACGGCTGACTGACTGGTCAAAGTTCCAGAAGCTCTGCGTGCGGTCAAAGGAGAGGTGCATATTGGACACAGCAATGATAAGTCTTGGTATTCTTCCCCAAAGGAAAAAGGGTTTAACAGGATATGCCACCCCAGACAGGGAGGGGGCGCTGGTGAGAGAACACACAGTTTTTGACAAAGTACAAAAGGCCATTGTTGAGTTTTTGCCAGAAACAAATATGCAGAAGAAATGTCAAGAGTTGAAAATGCATCAGTTGTTGGAAAGTGTTTGAATCAATCCAGCAACTTGTAAAAGCTTGATCCTGTGACGGATGATGGAGTTTTGAGGGTTGGAGGAAGATTAAACAAGTCCGCAATGCCTGAAGATGTCAAGCGACCAATTATTCTACCAAAAGATGTTCACGTCTCTACCCTCATTCTTGGATATGCTGGCAGAAACCATGTCTTCTCACACCTGAGAAAGAAATATTTTATTTCTGCCAATTCTGCAGCCCGCAAAGTTCTGTCTAGATGTGTTGTGTGTAGACGTTTAAGAGGAGAGATTGGAGAGCAGACGATTGCAGATTTACCAAAGGAAAGACTACAAGCTGATCTTCCGACATTTAGCAATGTTGGTGTTGACTACTTTGGACCTTTTGAGACGAAACGAGGTAGAAGTCCATTAAAAAGGTACAGAGTAATTTTCACATGCATGACAAGCAGAGCAGTTCACCTAGAAATGACTCACTCACTAAACACAGATTCCTGCATTGCGGCTTTAAGACAATTCGCAGCCAGAAGTGCAGCATATTCGATCTGATAACAGAACCAACCTGGTGGGTGCAAAAAGATAGATCACTTTCCGAATGGAACCAAATGTGGCGAGATGGTGGGGCGGAGAGCAAAATAATAACTAAAATAAACTCACATTAAGATACTGAAAGTCTTAACTGTAGCCAACTACGACATCACCCCAGGATATACTAGTACTCAGAGAAAATCTAAACCCCAGGTTCGTTCTTTCCAGAGAGGACTGAAACATTTGTTCTAATTGGCAGAACTGTCTATTTTATTAAAATATAATTCCTATGACAGTCACTAAATAGTACCTTCAACAATACAGTTACCCTTTACGTTACCAACACGGACCAAGAAAAGGTAAGTAAAATAAAGAAAATAAAAATAAAAACTACGGGCAGCCTTAGATCATAAAAAGGCACTAACTAGGAAAAAGAATACTGCCCCACCTCAAACAGTAATCACTCGCTACAACCAACCACACCCTATGCACTCTAAAACAAGGGAATGAGAAACTCACTCAAGTGTTAAACACGGCACCCCAAAAGAGAGGTGGGTAAAGTACCCTTTCTACTATTGTTCACAGGAGGCCCGAGCACTTACAATAATTAAAATTAATCACAAACAAAGAAAACTGTATAATTCAACAGTTACTGGTTCATCGGTGAACTTTCTCAATGGGAAGCACTTAGTCAACAAATACGAATGATGTAAGCCAAGGACGAAAACCAAAGCACACAAATTATAACAATTACTGAAAGAAAATATCACAAAACAAAAACATTAATGAAAATAAGAAATAAAACAGCAGCCTAATCCGGGGCAGTGCGTTTGCCCTTAAAGATACGCTTGCACTGCTCAGAGCTGGACGCAAGCCTGTTATGCACGTCCCTCCGACTGCGTTCACAATCAGTCTAACACGTCTGTACAGGTTCTAGCTGCACTAGAACGGTGTAATGACTGCATGACACAAACTTTAAATTATACACTAATATAAGAATTTATTTACACTAATATATAGAAACCAGCCGGTTACCTGACACGGCTTAATCTACTGGGCAGTTAATGCCAGTTCTCCACCAGGGTGAGTTATATTGAGATTTCTATTCCACTACACAAAGCAAAATCCAGAAGGCAATGCACCAGAAAGGAAGTCAATGGACATTTAATCCTCCAGAAGCCTCACACGGTGGTGGAGTATGGGAGAGGATCATTCGAATGGTGAGACAGACCTTGTACTCTATTCTACGATATCACACACTTGACGATGAAGAATTGCAAACCTTGTTTTGTGAAGTAGAAGCAATCTTGAATATAGTCCTATTACTACGTTGTCGGATGGCCATCATGACCTCGAACCTTTAACACCAAATCACATTCTCCTGTCAAAATCTAGTCCTACTTTACCACCTGGATTGTTTCAGAAGTCAGATGTATACATCAGACTTTGATGGAGGCAAGTGCAGTATTTAGCAGACGTATTTTGGAAAAGATGGTCCCAAGAATACTTACCATTATTACAAGAACGCCAAATATGGTTTACCGCCAAAAGAGGACTACGGAAACGAGACAACATGCTAGTAGTAGACAGTTCAGCACCTCGTGGATCATGGCCTATTGGAAGAGTAACAGAAGTTCTACCAGATTCCAAAGGACTCATTAGAACTGTTACACTTAAGACAAACACCATGGTCAGTTGGAAAGACCTATCACTAAACTTAGCCTGCTGTTAGAAGATGAAGAAAATTAGGAATCCTATGATCATGTGTTAAGTGAAGAGGATAAAGACTTGAAGACCTGGTATTAACCAATGACACAAGTTGATATGTTTGATTTTAGTTTTGAGAACTGGATGTCTACTGTTCAAGAGCTTGACTCTCAAGATAGTATTCACGTTTCTCTTGGTTTAAATGGGACTGACCAGCTAAATGATGAAGATAATACTTCAGTGGTTTCATCTGTGCATAGCAGCAGATCAGATTCAAACAGATCAAGTGTCAGTATCTACTTCAGCGCGTATCTGTGCAGAGGCAGAAAGAGTAGCTTTACTTGCCAAAGCACTGCAACAAAAACATGCTATAGAGGAGAAAGATGAAGGAGGTATGGGATGTTTGAGCAAAAATTTTGTATTCCAAAAATTCTGATTACTCTGTATCAAGTGAAAATGTAGTTACAAAAGATGCCATGTATGATTATTGTGAGATGTTGAACAAAGTTCCATCAAGTGCAATAAACACGCAAGAAATGACACCAAAAGAGAATCGACTCTCTACAGCAACAGCAGCAACAAGTGTGACTGTGACTGCAAAGCAGTCATACCCTCAGAAAAGCAAAGCAATTAAACATCCCACCACTGTGAATACTGATGCCAACTCATCTTCGCAAATCCCTCATACAATGCAACCCTCATGCGCACTGAGCGAAGATGGCATGGTGCAACAAACCGGCAGGCGGCCTTAAAGTTGTTTGTTTTATGTGACAATTCAGTTTGATTTAGTTTTTGATTGAATAAACATTTATTATTTGGAACATCAGCAAGGCTTTCTGGATCTATTCAAGCAACAGATCAATGCAACAACCCCTCCCACAGTGGTTAAGAAACAAGGGACAAAATTGGAAAATATGAATCCTGATTTTACCACAACACTATTATAAATAGAAAGTAGTGCATTATTCTTTTAAATCTAGCTCTTGGATTAGAGCTCACTGTTATACTGTACATATAAAAAAAATATTTGTTGGAAATCAACAGGTTGCATTAAAACGCGACTGAGGGACGAAGAAAAACACACAAAAATTATCTTCATTCTGCAAGAAAAATAGAAGCCAAGAAGCCTGATAATTAGTTGTAGGTAGTTTTTAACAGTCGCCTAGGATCACATCAAAATAACTTCAAGATATAATTAGTAATAGAATAATACAGTTAACATGAGTTCAGTTAATTTCAGTAGAAATAAGAATTTAATTATAAATATATGGTTTATACATTACACAAAGAACTGTAGACTTATTAACCTACTTTACATACATCATATACACTAATAACGAAAATATGCTTTAATTTTTTACAAAAATGACAAGTCAAGATAAATCACAAAAAAATGTTACATGTACTTTACATGAAAATGTTGCCGTTACAGTTTGGTATAAATTATTCAATTTCAGTTTCAGTTACAATTTTAGTTGTACAAACTGACCAAATAATGTTGGTGCTTATCACCTCTTTTCTCTTTTCATCTGCATTTAAAGAATGCCGTTGCAGTGACTGGAAATAACCCACAACACTCTGACTTTATAATCTATGAGTGAAGGGAGGGCCTAAAGCTTGAGCGTTCCAGGAGGCCACCATCAGAAACAATGTAGCATTGAGATGCCCATTTCAATCGTTTCTGCCTCACTGCCTCCAATTCTCTGGCTTCCTTGGGGAGTTCATATCCATTCTGCTTAAAGAATGTAAAAAGTAAAAAAAATATATATATATTAATCTCAATGAAACAGCTAAGAACATGTTGCTATAATTTGCTCAACAGAATTTTTTTTATAAATTGTGTTCGTTATTGTATTTCATTGTGTTTCATATCTGTATTTTTTGTTGTTATTGCTTAATCAAAACAATTGTAGCGAGGTAGGCGGGAAGAGAGCCGGGATGCGAGGCCGGTGCATGAGTGTTAACAAGCGTCGGCTGTACACGCACCGGTCTCGTATCACAGAGGAGATTGTAGAGCATAAGTAGACGAGTGACCGGACCGTCAGTGAGAGAGGACCAGGCCTGAATTTTATGTTGTGGTTTGTGTGTGTTTATTTACGTTTGATTTTATTAATTAAAAGTTATTTTATGTTCGCTGGTTCCCGTCTCCTTCCTTCCCTTTTATGGATCTTGTTGCAGTGGTGCCAAAACCCGGGAGGAAGGAGAGAAATGCTGTCGAAGAGTCCTCGCCGCCAAGTGGCCTCGCGGTGCCGGAATGTTCAGGCAGCACGTACGAGAGGCATCTGTCAGCGGCTGCCCGAAGCGGTGGTTTTGTAGAAGAGGAGACCTCGCAGCCGAGCACCTGGGTCGCGGCGAGAAGGCTACCTCCCCAGAGGGAGCTGGGCCTAGAGGGGACGAGCGGGGGCGGTAGAGCCGAGAGCGACCACCGCCTGCCAGGGGCAGGAGCCTGGGTCCGTCCACCGAGGGGGAGGAGCAGGGGGCGGAAGAGCCTAGAGCAGCCACCGACTGCCAGAGCCTGCGTCCGTCTGCCCAAGGGGGAGGACCAGGTGGCGGGGGGCCGCTACTGTCTCCCTACCAGAGGAGCCCCCGCTGGCCACCAGGGGGCGCGAGGTCTAGCGCTCAGGGCCACCGCAAAGGAGAGTACGCCGGCTGGTTGAGGACTGAGCGGCAGCATTTCGGGGAAGAGGACAATACATTTTTCCTCTCTCCCATTCCCGTCGCTCGGAGTGCTCCCGTCTCCCGTCTCTTGTCTCGTCGGTGCATACCCCCAGGGGATAGTCTGCCAAGGCTTGTTGTGGTTTGTGTGTGTTTATTTACGTTTGATTTTATTAATTACAAGTTATTTTATGTTTGCAGTCAATGCACAATAAAAACATGGTTTATAAATGTTTTATAAATTGAGATTATCTGTCTTGCAAATTAACTTTTCACATTAACTTCAAGGTGCTCTGTTCAATCAACAGCTTGCAGTAACAGCTCTAATTATGAATGAACACTTGTCAAAGTGGTATACTATTTGCACAGGATGCCTGTAACCATAGTGACAGATTTCGATTTTAAGACAGCACATGATTAGGTTTAATACTATCAGTACTGTTGTACTAAAAAACAAACTCACTACTCACATGCATGCAGTATGTTACACAAGAAAGCTTTTAGACTATCACATTGTACTGTATGGCAGCTACTGTGTCGATAGAGTGACTGTGAAAGTTTTGAATGTTGATTATATATGTATGTGGTGTTATTAATATACTTTTACATATATCATATGCAAAATCATAATAATAAACCATTGCTGATTAATTTATCCAGAAAACCTTTTTTTTTACCCAAGACAGTTTAAAAAATGTATATGCTATTTCAGCTTGCGTGGTGTAAAGCAGCTGCGTGTCTGTGCGGCTCGCGTGGTGTAAGGCAGCTGCGTGTCTGCGCGGCTCGCTGGGTGTAAAGAAGCTGCTTGTCTGCACAGCAGAACTGCTTGATTAAACAGTAGTTGTGGTTCTGTTGTCAGTGATGACACACGTGAGCCACATGATGGTGCACGCGCAAATAAAAAGTGTACAATCTTATATGAAGATTGAATCGCATCTACTTCAGTCAATGTTGACTGTGAAAAAACGCAACCAATTGAAGGAAATTTTGCAGCCCTTTTGTTTTCAAAGAAGAAAATGCAAATAGCATGCTTGTACAGTGCAAACCATTCCTTACAGCAAAACACTTTCTTTATCAAAGGTTACAACTATATGACATTTTCTAAAATAGGTTATATTTTGCATCAAATCCTTAATAAATACAATATGTTTTTTATTTCTTTTTAAATGACTGTATTACAGATGTGACATTAAAGCAATCCAAAAGTAATAAGATTACATTCCTTTTATATTTATGGACTTACCCTGTCAAAATGGAGCAGGTTAACAGATTTGTTTTGGTAGCTGCCCATGTAGGAATCTACGAGGTTCGTGTAGTCTGACATGAGGGCATCCAATAGAACTAGTCGCAGAGGAAGTAGGTGAATGACTGACACAGCCATGATGGTCAACAGGGCAGGTGGACATGGACGTATATACCAGACCTCTGGCTTCTCCTGACATGAAAAGGGATATGAAAACAATGTTGCAATGGCAGATCGGGAAACTAAAAAACTATTTGCATTTATCATACTTCCATTGCACACAGAACCACTTATGCTCATTGCCTGTGTCAAATTTAGGGCTGTCAAAGTTAACACGTTACTGCATACAATTAATATTTCAGATTAACAGATAAAAGAAATTTTAACACCGTTAACACAGCATCCCTTTCTCTGTAATCTTTGTCTAGCATTACATTATATATTTACGCTTTTATTCATATAAAAGGTCTTTAAACTATTTAAGCACGATTTGAAATGGTTGTATTGACACGCCCAGTAGACACACGCGAACGTGACAGCAAAAGGGTGAATGGGGGATCATTTTTCGAAGCTACAAAAAGTGCATCCATCAATCAAAGAACCGCTCGACATGGCAACCGAGGGAAAACATAATAGCATTGTCCATATGGATATTTCACTAAAACGCACCGATTCGCTTCAGAAGACCTTTGTTAAGACCAAGGAGCAGTATCAAGGTTTTTTTTTATCGATGGATGCATTTTTTGGAAATGGCCATTCTACCGCTTGGAAGTAAAATGTTACGTGGTATTATAATTCCGACTGTATTATTCTTCAAGAAGAAAGTCATATTCACTCAGGATGTGTTGAGGTTCAGTAAAACATGGAGAAATATTGTTTCTTGGTTGAAGTATTCCATTAACTTCTCTTTCATGCTTCAATGAACAAAAACGCAATATTAAGCCAGATAGCACATTTTATCTAGTATATTCCCAACCAAACCCTTTAACAAAGTAACCAGACTTAAATCAGTCATTTTTTCAGTTTTCTTGAATTCATTCTTGCAAAAGAGCCATAGCAAAACTACTATTTTACACGCACACATACACTCACATAAACGATTATTAGGAACACCATACTAATACTGTGTTTAACCCCCTTTCGCCTTCAGAACTGCCTTAATTCTACGTGGCATTGATTCAATAAGGTGCTGAAAGCATACTTTAGAAATGTTGGCCCATATTGATAGGTCATGAAGCTCCCGTTCCACCACATCCCAAAGATGCTCTATTGAGTTGAGATCTGGTGACTTCTGCTAGAATTTGATAGTCTTATTTAATAAACACTGCATATAGGAATTTATTGTGTGTCTGATATTTGACTTCCATAACCTTTTGTTTTACTTATAGTCAATCTTTTCTTGTACAGCTGCTTTGTAACAATGAAAATTGTAAAAAGCGCTATATAAATAAAGCTGACTTGACTTGACTGTGGGGGCCATTTTAGTACAGTGAACTCATTGTCATGTTCAAGAAACCAATTTGAAATGATTCGAGCTTTGTGACATGGTGCATTATCCTGCTGGAAGTAGCCATCAGAGGATGGGTTCATGGTGGTCATAAAGGGATGAACATGGTCAGAAATAATGCACAGGTAGGCCGTGGTATTAAACGATGCCCAATTGGCACTAATGGGCCTAAAGTGTGCCAAGAAAACATCCCCAGCACCATTCGAGACTCATCAGAGCAGGCAACAATTTTCCAGTCTTCAACTGTCCAATTTTGGTGAGCTCATGCAAATTGTAGCCTCTTTTTCGTATTTGTAGTGGAGATGAGTGGTACCTGGTGGGGTCTTCTGCTGTTTAAGCCCATCCTACTCAAGGTTGTGCGTGTTACCTCGGTTGTAACGAGTGAATATTTCAGTCAAAGTTGCTCTTCTATCAGCTTGAATCAGTGGGCCCATTATCTTCTGACCTCTGCATCAACAAGGCATTTTCTCCCCCAAAGGACTGCCGCATACTGGATGTTTTTCCCTTTTCACACCATTCTTTGTAAACCCTAGAAATAGTTGTGCGTGAAAATCCAAGTAATTGAGCAGATTGTGAAATACTCAGATCGGCCCTTCTGGCACCAACAACCATGCTACGCTCAAAATTGCTTAAATCACCTTTCTTTCCCATTCTGACATTCAGTTTGGAGTTCAGGAGATTTTCTTGACCAGGACCACACCCCTAAATGCATTGAAGCAACTGCCATATTATTGGTTGATTAGATAATTGCAATTATGAGAAATTGAACAGGCGTTTCTAATAATCCGGCCACTTTATTAGGTACACCTTACTAGTACCGGGTTGGACCCCTTTTGCCTTCAGAACTGCCTTAATCCTTCGTGGCATAGATTCAACAAGGTACTGGTAACATTCCTCAAAGATTTTGGTCCATATTGACATGAAAGCATCGCGCAGTTGCTGCAGATTTGTCGGCTGCACATCCATGATGAGAATCTCCTGTCCCACCACATCCTAAAGATGCTCTATTGGATTGAGATCTGGTGACTGTGGAGGCCATTTGAGCACAGTGAACTCATTGTGATGTTAAAGAAACCAGTCTGAGATGATTTGCGCTTTATGACATGGCGGGTTATCCTGCTGGAAGTAGCCATCAGAAGATGGTACACTGTGGTCATAAAGGGATGGACATGGGCAGAAACAATACTAAGGTAGGCTGTGGCGTTGACACGATGCTCAAATGGTACTAACGGGACCAAAGTGTGCCAAGAAACTATCCCCCACACCATTACACCACCACCACCAGCCTGAACCATTGATACAAGGCAGGATGGATCCATGCTTTCATGTTGTTGACACCAAATTCTGACCCTACCATCTGAATGTCGCAGCAGAAATCAAGACTCATCAGACCAGGGAACATTTTTCCAATCTTCTTTTGTCCAATTTTGGTGAGCCTGTGCGAATTGTAGCCTCAGTTTCCTGTTCTTAGCTGTCAGGAGGGGTACCCGGTGTGGTCTTCTGCTGCTGTAGCCCATCCACCTCAAGGTTCGACGTGTTGTGTGTTTAGAGATGCTCTTTTGCATACCTCGGTTGTAACGAGTGGTTATTTCAGTTACTTCAGTTGCCTTTCTCTCAGCTCGAACCAGTCTGGCCATTCTCCTCTGACCTCTGGCATCAACAAGGCATTTGCGCCCAAAGAACTGCCACTCACTGGATATTTTATCTTTTTTGGACCACTCTCTGTAAACCTTGGTTGTGCGTGAAAATCCCAGTAGATCAGCAGTTTCTGAAATACTCAGACCAGCCCGTCTGGTACCAACAACCATGTCACGTTCAAAGTCACTTAAATCAGCTTTCTTCCCCATTCTGACGCTCGGTTTGAACTACAGCAGATTGTCTTGACCATGTCTACATGCCTAAATGCATTGAGTTGCTGCCCTGTGATTGGCTGATTAGAGATTTGTGTTAACGACAAGTTGGACAGGTGTACCTAATATAGTGGCCAGTGAGTGTATATAAAACATCTTTCAATATCTTCAATACTAATTTGTACTAACTTGATTTATGTCCACAGACCTCAGATAAGTGTCACTTATGATCCCTGTGGGGATCAATTGTTATTTTCTTTCGATAAGATGAAACACACAAAACAGTGCATACATCTGGAGCTCCAAAAAAATATTTCCATTACTTATAAACAACTAAGACTACAGGTTTACATTAGGCCTCCATTCAATTAAACTTCGCTTTATCAAATATATGATTAAAAATTGCACGTTCCTATAGTACTGATACTCACAACTTACTGTATATGTCTCTTCTTAATTTTTGTATTAGGTATGTGCGACTTCTTGAAATGCTGCCGACTGATCAATGTCTGACATCAGAGTACCGCAAGAAAGTTTTGAAAGCACACAGAGCTCTGCTCTCGCAGTACTTTCATGTCATACGCCGACCGGTCTGCGCAACATGCACAACACCTCATGATAGCGAACATAACTAGCATTTTGCTAATTACTTTGTAGTTCCGTTCGTACGTGGTCAAGACACTTAGATACCGGCATTGAAACTCCTCGGTCAACCTTGTCAGCTGTATGTATGAACTTCATATATGCGAGAACGACTGCTTACATAGATAGGAGGAGCTAAACACATCGCAGTTTGCTTCCATCTGCTCCCCGGAAACTTTGCTGCATGGTTTTAAAACTTTTTAAATGTGATTACATAGCGAGGCAACGAGTGCAAGTGCGAAGGGTTACCATAGAAAAGTTGTTTGCCGTTGATTAGTGTTGTGTCACTTGCGCATAGCACTGCATGTATGTATTGGCCAGGACAACCTGAAATATTCATGTATATTAGGGGTCGACCGATTATCGAAATTTGTTTGCCTATTGACGTTGATGTTAAGCATTTTTTCGATTATCGACATTGGTCATTTTAATAGCCGATTTGCAGATAAAGTCTAGAGTAATGCCCGCCCACCTGATTTGTTGGGAGTCTGGCCAATCAACGGCGAAGGCACTGAAGAAATTGGACTTACTCGCCCCTAAAGCATTTGATAATTTGAGCTGCTCCAGTGATCGCGCATCAGTTGACGTAATAGGCATTTGCACATTATTTTAAGTCATGCCAATTTACAAATACAAACCATTTTAAACCATCAAGTACTCGCATGCTCTGAAAAGACGATCTTCAGTCAGTGCACTCAGCCGCCACTCAAACTGCTCGCAACAATTGTCAGATTGAGTTGTTTTGCGCTATTTCACATGATTTGCGCAACCCCACAACAATGGCACGACAAAACAGCAAGACTCTACGTTAAATATGCTGATTTTACTGCGCGTATGGCTGATGTCATGCTGCACATGAGCATATCTTCAGACAGTCCTAAACAAAGAGGAAAGGTTTACATTCCCTTTAAAAGATCGCCACTCTGAGGATAAACGTTTTTATTGTAAAGAGCAACTGCATCACGTGGAGTGTCTTTCTGACAACTATTGTTTGTTTATTTCCTTACTGTTCACCATGGTGTTACTATAGTAAATGTGTAGTAACCATGGTTTTAGGCAAAGTTTTTGTTATTCATTTTGAACATATTTTCCATTTTTACACCAGACATGTATATCGGTTCAAAATATCGGTCTACTTGACCTGTTATAATCGATATAGGCCCTGGAAAAAAAATATCGGTCGATCTTTAATATGTATTATGATGATTTTAACGATCAAATGTTGGTGAAGGGTAAGACACTAGGCGAGCCATATGATTTTTTTAAAAGAGCCACAGGTTCTGTCAAAATATTTCTGTCAAACAGTTGTCAAAATATTTCTTTGTATTCAACAGAACAAATACATTTTCACAGGTTTGAAACAACTTGAGGGTAAGTAAATGATGATAGAATTGTAATTTTTGTGTGAACTATCCCTTTAAGGCCAAAAATAACAAATTATAGTTTGTCTGCAAACCTTACTTATTTACCAAACTATTTTACTATTTATATAGCAATATTCACATCCTGCTTGAATGTAATTACATCCTTTTCTGAATTTCACCTTAGAGCACTGTTCTTGGGCCCAGAGAGGAAACATTTCACTTATGGGCACTTTTAGGTGTAGTCTGACAACTTCTTGCAGAGTGCTGACCATGTCTGGTAGGAAGCCTCCTGTGTCCTTGTTGAAAAGCATTATATCAGCTACCTGTGACACAAACGAATATGCAAAATGAGCATTCTATTTAAAGGGATACTCCACCCAAAACTTCTGTCATTATTGAATATGCCTTTAAGGAATTGTGAAGAACAATGTGTAAAAACAACAGCAATCCTAATTGTTGTTTAAAAAAAATCAATCATATAAACTTTGATAACAAACATACCTGTGTGTCAAACACATTAGTAAGGCTCACTCCAAACTGTGCTCTAAGGCATTTGGCAATGCACCGGCAGTCATGCGTGACCTAAAGAAGTAGAAACTTTAGTAATCATTTTGTTCCACAGGAATTTTTTTAAGAGTATGTAGCCTCCGATCACTGATGGAGGGGGAGAGACGTATGAATTACGTTACATTCGGGTTCTTTTTTAACTTTTGATCTCTCTAGAAATGAGAACTGGTCAAAAAATGTGCATACAGAGCTCTGCACCAGACATTTAGGTATAAAAGGAAGCTTCATTCAATCAGATTTATATTGAAAATGAGTACTGATTCTATCAGGAGAATTAGCAGGGATGGCAAGTAGGATGCTTTTGTCCTCTCCGTAGTGTGCTGAACCCACATCAATCATAGGAGACCACAGAATTAGTACGTTTCTTAAATGCTCCTTAAGGGGAAGCTTTAGAAATGACTATGTTTATGCACTATAATCAGTAAACGTCAATATATACTATGTGCAAATCAGGGGTGTCACAACATACCAGTACTGACCCTAATTGTGACATTAAAAACTATGATTTTCAATATTGTGTTAATTCTACAGATATGATAATATTGCTAATAACAGGGCCGCTCTCCATCGATACAAATACACACACGATGATCACACTACTAGAATGTGCTGTTTGCTGTGATGGATTTGAATGAGTGTGAGGATGAAAAAATTTATATTTGAGATGCTACAAATGAAACCAACCATGGAGTTCAAAAAACAACATTAATCTGTTGATTACTTGAGGTCGATTGCTTCACTTCATAACGCGTCCCTATTTCCACATTTTGTCATGTTATAGCCTTATTCCAAAATGGATTCAATGCATTATTTCCTCAAAATTCTACAATCAATACTCCATAAATGTCAACGTGATATTTGGAAATGCATTGAAAAATAAAGAACTAAAAACATCACCTGTACATAAGTATTCAAAGCCTTTGCCATGACACTCAGAATGCCCTAAGCGCATGTAATAAACATTTGACCCATCACGTTTAGCCCTGAAGACATGGTGAAGAGGGGAGCCAGAGATTCCTAAGGATGACAGGGTTGCTAGCCGTATCTGGTGATTGGCCGTGTTAAACGCAGATAGGTCTAGCAGAATCAGGACCAAGGATTTGGAAATGCGCCTTGGCTAGCCGCCGTGATGCAGTGATTCTGTGACCTATAGCAGTGCATTCTGAGTGGAGTGGTTTGTTTTGAAGCCAGACTGCTTGTCATCCAGTAGATTGTCCTGGGATAGGTATGAGGAAACTTGGTTGAAAACTGCCCTTTTCGCAATAAAAGGGAGGAGAGAGACAGGTCTGTAACTGTTATTGGACATCGCAGCTTTTCTCAAATCGTCATAAAAAACTTAAATCGTGCAGCCCCAGTGCATATCAGAGCACAAACCAAGGCATGAAGTCCAAGAAACTGCCTGTAGACCTCCGAGACAGGCTTGTAGATTGAGGCATACTGTGCATCCGGAAAGTATTCACAGCGCTTCACTCATGTTACAGCCTTATTCCAAAATGGATTCAATAAATTATTTTCCTCAAAATTGTACAAACAATACCTCATAATGACAACGTGAAAGAAGTTTGTTTGAAATCTTTGCAAATTTATTAAAAATAAAAACTATAAAAAGCACATGTACATGTACATAAGTATTCACAGCCTTTGCTCAATACTTTGTTAAAGCACCTTTGACATCAATTACAGCCTCAAGTCTACAGAGCGTTACATTGGTGGAATGTACTGAATGAATGCGCGCTTTAATGAACGAACAAGTAATTTGAGTTAAAATAAGACTGAATTAATTGGTACATGTCGTTCATGGTGTAATATTCTTTCTATGTTGCAATAATGCATATTAGTGTTTCCTTTAGGTTTATGGTTTGGGGGGGAGCGGTCTCTAAATATTTTCTTTGCGGTTGAGGTCTGAATAATATTTGAAATAAATAATATTAATCAGTTGAGCCCTGTCGAATATGTATATAAAAAGTTAACATCTAATATTTTATCAGGCCATTTGTTTTATATTCTGATATCCACAGTATGAATGAAACATATAAGGCCTGTTAACAGAGAATATTTGTTGTTGGCTCTGGTGCTAAAGCCTTGAAGTCCTTGTGGTCCATTTTAATATTAAAAAAACTTGAGCAGAAGTACTTACAAAGTTGAGTGTCGTCGATGGGTAAGGGCGAAAGTTAAAAAACAATTACATCTGAAACTAGTTTGCAAATATTTTCCAGGAGGCGCAAAGGGAGAGTTTGCGCCTTCAGTACATGTGCTGTGAAACAGTAAATTCAATGTGATAAATTCCATATAACCAGACACGTTAAAGATTAAAACAAGAGCTATTCACGTTTGTAATTTAACAAAAAAACGTTATAGGAGGAGAATGAGCCAAATCCAGGACATATTAAAGTAATAATTTAATCATCAGAACAAACGTGTGTACACAAGTTAAAACAGCGTTTCTCAAACTGTGGGGCGCGCCCCACTGCTGGGGAATAGAGACGTGACAGGTGGGGCGCGCCAAACGTGAGGAAACGTTCATTTTTATGCCTTATATGGAAACGTGAGATCACATCTTCCGGAATTTTGTATTCATGGTTACAAATGAAATTGTAGTGAGGTAGGCGGGGCGAGAGCCGAGATTGGAGGCCGGTGCGTGAATGATAACGAGCGTCATCTGTACGCGCACCGGTCTGGTATCACGGAGGAGATTATGAAGCATAAGTGGACGAGGACCGGACCGTCAGTAAGAGAGGATTCGCGGGTTCCCGCCTCCTTCCTTCCCTTCGTGGAACTTACACTGGTGCGGAAACCCAATAGTACGGTGCGCGTACAGCTGACGCTCACTATCATTCACGCAACGGCCTCGAATCCCGGCTCTCGTCCGCCTACCTCGCTACAGAAATTTATAACCCTTTGAGCGGTATCCGGTTTGGTCCCATATATGGGATATTATTTCTGTGCCCCTGAGAATACGGTCCCAGATATGAGATTTAGAATGTTCAGTGACTTCCAGATTCAAATTGTGCTTTAGCGCGTTGGTTTGCGCTGAGCCAGAGACGGACGAGCTCAGCGCTGTCATATATCACAACTATGCAGTGTTGTCAACCTAATAATGTTTATTTTAGGTTTCAGCCATTTAAATACACATAAGCACAAGTAAAACAATACATTTGGAGTTTGTAAGATACACACTCGTGTCTGTGGAAGCAGCAATAACAATCTATTCAAATTGACGACGTGTGTTATTCACATCAGACAAACATAGTGGAAGTAACTATAAAGTTTACAAGAGCTAAACTTCTCGGAGTTCACCGGCCAATTTCTTGCATGTATTTCGGGAGAAACTGATGACAGACAAATAAACTCTCTGAACTGCATCGCAAAGAAACATGGTGGCACCCGTCTCACGTAGGCCTATAGATCAAGATTATTTATAAATGACCAAACACACTCACTTACACATTTTTGAGAATCAGAATATCAGATAGTTGATGACGTGGTAAGCAAGTTTGTGAATATTTTGAAAGAAAAAAGGAAATTAAGGCGATCTATCATAAGGTGTTATTGTGGCTGCGGTGTGTCACGTAACAAATATGACGCGTTGCCATGGAAACATTAAGGGGTAATCATCACTAGTCTACATGCAGTCTATATTAAAAGAACATTAGATATGAGTCCCCGAGAAAAATATAACCTGGAACCGAAGTGCCAAAATAACATGATATCGGCATATTAATTGTAACGGAACATATTTAAATGTTTTTTTACAGATTTCAAAATGGCACTTTTATATCTTTTCTATTTTTGAAATTAGTAGTGCACAGCTGCACTTTTATTTTCATTATTTTAGAACTTTCTGTTATTTGATGTATATAGTTTGTATTTTAGATACAACTTGTTACTCTGATACTACTTTTTAGTTCAATAATATGGAACATGTTAAGCTTGTTGCGCATTTCATTAGCATTGTGTTGGGGCGATGGGGGCAGGTGGGGCTTGAAAATTCCCCCTTGTCTAAAGTGGGGAATGACCAAAAAAGTTTGAGAACCACTGAGTTAAAATAACCATAAATCTTTTTTTCCTTATACGAGCAAACTGTGGAAGCGCCTAGTTCAGGGGTCGGCAACCCGCGGCTCTAGAGCCGCATGCGGCTCTTAAGCGCCGCCCTAGTGGCTCCCTAGAGCTTTTTCAAAAATATGAAAATTTAAATATAATTTCTGTAGGAGGAAAAACATGACAAACATTCTTAAAGTTTTTCAACGTTGTAAAAATGTGTATAATATTTAATTTCAACATTTCTGTCAACGAAGATTTACGTCATATACTGCGACACGCGTTTCTGTCAGATCGGCGGCGGCGCGCGTGATGCCAGACCGGTGGCTGACAGACACACAAACAAACCGGCGGGTGTGTCATGGATCCCAAGGGGAAAAATAGAAAGATAGTTGAGGAGAACAGATGATTCAACAGTTCTTGGACCAAATCATTTGCTTTCATTGCCAATGTGGAAAATTAGAGGAGCGCAAAGATAAATTTAAGAAGTGGATTGCATCTCCAAACTCCACTACTGCTGCTAGTTTTGTTGCAACCCGGGATATAATAAAGCGTGGGAAAACGTTCAGTTCACAGATGATACTGATTTTTGTCAGTATATAGTATATAGTTTGGGGGAAGAGGATTGTATTGTATTATTGAGGATTGAAGAGGACTGCATTTTATATCCATGGGGATGTCTGAAATTACAGGATGCATATGCACGTTGCACATTTTGTTGTTTTTCCGAATCCTAAAGTAAAAATGACATCAAAAATCTGATTTCTTTATTGTATTTCTTTAATTTCATCAATGCAACGAAACATAATACATTAAAATTATAATGGAAGTTAAACCTAAAGCGCCATCGTACAGCAGAGTAGTCACGTGGTGCGTCATTCTCTCCAGGATGCGATGCAGGGGAAAATAAACATTTAATCATGAATGCTCATTATGTATTTGTAGCCTACTTATCATTTTGATACTAGGGGGGTAATAAAGCTAATATAGACACTTACAGCATGTGTTGCCTTCATTATAAGGCTTATATAAGGCTTTTAATTTTTTGCGGCTCCAGACAGCTGTTTTTTATTTTTTTTTGTCCAATATGGCTCTTTCAACATTTTGGCCGACCCCTGGCCTAGTTGGTTTTTAAAAAGTTCCATACATTTGACTAGCCATGTATTAAACTGTGGTTAAGCTTTTCTAATAAATGTATCTTCAAGGAGATATTACCACATACCACAGCGCAAACGCAATGAAGTTCAATATTACATTTTAAAATATCGTTTAACATATCACCAAGTAAAACAAAACAGTAAACATTTCGAACGCAGCACGTTTAAAGCCATTGCGGGCGTAACCTAAACATAATGCAAGCATAACCATAAGTAATTAGGCGCGATCATTTTACACTAAAATATTACTTGTGCAAAAACCATATACAGATCACATTGATCACGCGTAACATGATTATAAACAGAAGTGGGCAGTTCGCAGCTGCCCCACTACTACGGAGCATAACCTACTTGTTAGTGTGTCTGTCTCCTATGCCGGTGTGGACCGATTGCCGTTTCCAGGCTCGTTCGGAGCCGGTTGAGACTGTGATAAACAGCTTAAACAGGAATGAGTTTATGAACGAGACAACAATAGACCCTGTCTTTAAGCTAATACGTGTGGTCGAAGGTGACTGAAGCAATGTCAGTTTGCTATCTGGGGATATTCTGCGTTGATTTTTCTTTAGAAAGCTCAGTATCGGTGGTCAATAAAATTTCGATGTTGAATCAATGTTCACTATTCGGTCGGTACATCGAAATGTTTATGTCAGAAATAAATAAAAAATCAATATGGAAATGTGGTTATCAACACGACACATGGGCAAAGTGTGCATATATGCATGTGTGATATAGCTCTTTGCGATCACTCTTTGTCCACTCCTTTGAATGAACGAGGGATTCAAATATTATTCAATTTATACTAAGCAGGTGTAGGGATGGGCCGGTATGAGATTTTGACGGTATGATAACCTTGCACAAACCTATCACGGTTTCACGGTATTACTATAACATCTCTTAAATGTGTTATTTTTTCAATAAAAACAACTTTTCCACTGAACATAATAGAGAGAAAGAGTGCGAGATTGCTAGTGTGTTGCATACACAACAAACGGGCTCTTTCTGTACATTACCAGCAGTTTGCGTTTTTAAATTTGGTTATTGTTAACAGATGTAACATTACACAAATTACGGGAGCCTTAAAAGTATAAACGTGAACGGGATATCAGCTAAATTGATTAATTAGACTCGTCCCCGCTCTGTGAAGTAACGTGAGGGAGGAAACTAGTTCATGTTCGGCTAGTTGATTAGCCATGTTATGTGTGTAACCGGTCCCACTCGCGCAGGCTTCTATGACGGCATGCCGAATGGGAGACGGGCGCTCTCACGAGGAGGCTAAAGACCGCAGTCTCTAGCTTCTGTCGGTCGGGGAGTGAGGTTTTACACACTGTACAGCTCTTCACTAGCTGTCCTCCGTTACATTTGCTTGGGGAAGAAAGCAGAATAGTATTTATTTTAACAGTGCTAAACACGCAAACTCTCTTAGATGGTTGCAAATGTTTATTTAAAGACAGCATTGCCTTGAATTTAGCGAAGAGTGATCGGTGGTGCTCCCGTAGATGGGCTATCATATTTGACGTATTGCCTGCCCAAGCAGCCGCTCTTTTTAAACATTTTTTAAAAGTTGAATGTCCTTCCTCCTCCAAGCCGTTGCCGTCTGACCTTCTTCGGTACCCAAAAAATTCCCACACGGCAGACTTCGTCTTTTTTTACGGGGGAAAAAGTTCCAAAGATTCACCTCCCTCGGCCATCCTCCATACACGTGACTCACTCCCTCTGACTGCGTGTACCAACCGAAGAGGGAGGGGTCATGTGACTCGTTACGACACAACCTGAGGGATTCCTGCAACTTACTTTTCGTCTATGACGACGAGAAAAAGCTGCGCATACCGCAGAGACTGTATAGCGGACATTTTTGGTGGTTTTGAAACCGCAGGAATATTAAACCGCGGTAAACCGTGAAACCGGTTATCGGCCCATGCCTTAGGCAGGTGCCATCAGCTCTTAAAAATTATACATTTTTTGACGTTGTGATATTTATTTACATTGATTGTACGCTGCTGAGCGTGTCCAGAAAGACTGCGGTGACTGCCCAAAATGCAATGCACAATTACGTAGATTCCCAAGCTCTTTTTTAGTCTGTGGGTGCTTCTCAATTCATATTTGTGGATCTCACGTCTTAGCTCCACCCATTCAGCGAGGATGGAGGAATTTAAAGAAGTCAAATGGCATATTCTCGATCTCTTTAGCGTAATTTCATAGCACCGTCAGTTAATGATAACATGTTTTTTTAAGTACTAAAACAACAGCGTTTGGTATCTATTTTTCACAGACTCTGTGGCTACATAGAGGTAACTCACAAGATTATATTCTGAATGAAGCGATCGCTCTGCATTTAAAACAAGCGTGTGCATGACTTGGAGAGTGTAGAAAGAATCCTGTTGGCCGGCTGCAGAACCCCCCCCCGCAATCCGGTCATGAATGAAAAAAAAAATCTAATTTATGCAATTTACAAGGGTGATCCCAGCGAGGTCAAAAATAAAGAAATCCGTATTTATGAGGGAAAATGTCGTCCCTGTTACCGGTTTGAATACAGAGCGCCACCTCTCGGTAAAGAAATTAAATGTTCTCAGAGGGCTCAGCTAGTTGATTGTCGACTGTAGTAGGCACGTTATACGAGGAGACGTCACGGTCAGGACACCTCAGAGCTAGTTCTTTGGTGTCTGTTTGGTGTGTCTTGGCCTTTAGTCATTTTTATCATTGCACTTAAAACAAATTTAGAACCAGACAAACCACCAAGGACTGATGCGCTAGACCTGTAATAGCTACTTGCCATAATATTTAATCTTCTTACCTTTAGTATGTAGTGATTTTCCAGAATCATGCACAGTCCATTCCTAAAAGCTCTTCCACCAAGCAAAAGGATATCAAAGAGGTACACTATGTTCTTAGTGGCAACCTGTATAAAAAAATGTATGCATTAAAGTTCCAAATCATGTAATTTAATCTTAAACAATGTGCGATTTTAACTTTAAATACTCCTATGACAAAAAGCAAAAGTTACATTTAAAGTCTCCAAGGTCTGAGCACCGCTGTTCATACAAAGAAAACAATGCATTTGGGCTTTAAAAACGCAGCACTTGTGCACGCTGTCCATTCACTCAGAAAACTGTAGCTATGTTTCCATCTGCCTATTTTAATGTGCATTTCGGGATATCACATAGTAAAATGTTCGATGGAAACTCCAAAGTGCACATTCATTCTAAAAAAAATACGCCAAAAAAGCGTATGGCCTCAAGGGAGTGGGATTGTTCTTAACTGATGAGAAATGAGCAAAAACTATGATGGAAAATATTTACTGAAAACATTTCTTGAATGACCTCAAAAGTGATGGAATCAATGGACTAACCAATGGTGCGATCTTGTTCCATACCATCAGGAATTTTGTTCTGAAATGCTTTAGTAAAAAAGTCTCTTGCTTGCCTTTTCATCACTTTGAAATGAACTAATTTTGTGAATAAATTTTTTTTTTTGTCAAAATTGTAATTCATCTCAAAATACAACACAGATCTTTCATTATACGAAGCTGGACCTGGCCATGTGTGGCTGCAATGGAAAACGTGCCATTTTTGTGTGTGTCTCTTTAAATGCAAATGAGCTTCTGCTCTCCTTCAATGCATTTGTATTAGACAGTGACAAGATCGATGTATAATGTTAAGCATATCAGATAGACGTCTCAACTTCCAGACTCTGGATTTTCTATGTTACATAACGCTATTATGTTCCCAGTTTAATTAAAAATGACACCACACACGTTTTGGAGTACCAAAACAGATTTATTTGGTGTCTCTCTGGATACTTAAAGATAACTCTCAAAATGATGCTTTGAATGAAGCGGCCGCTCTGCATTTATAACAAGCGTGTGCATGATGTAGAGAGCGTAGAAAGGATTCTGTTGGCCGGCTGTATGATGACTGCACACATCCCCCATCCAGTCACGAATTAAAATAAATCCAATTATGCAATTTACGCAGGTGATCCCAGCAAAGTCCGTATTTATACAGAACAATCACATCAGCCTACTACTTAAACTGAGACATTTATTCAAGAACTTTATTATGAACTGAAAACACATTACGTGAGCATAATGTGAGCGTAGCGTTTGCTTGGTCCGTGAGTGACTGAGCAAAGCACACAATCATTGAGTAAAATATTGAGAGGAGCGGTCGCATACATGCTCTGGTTCGCATGCACTCTCTTCCAATGAGCTCCATGTGTGTGCGCCTGCGAGTCCTCTGCCTCTCGCATTTAACTGTCACTTGCATTTAAAATCAAACAAGCGTGATGTAATGTAGATGTACTGTATTATGATTTTGTCCGATGATGTTTATAAATCAGGATTTTAGCAGTGGTTAAAGTGACTGCTGGTGGTATCCCATTGTAAAATACAGTATAATGTGACAGATAAGAGAGTAGAAGAAAAAAGTGCTAATACAACGTGATGACATCACTAATATGCCAATAAGTTCATGATGTCACCTGTGCCACATGTCTGTCAAAATCCTATGGGAAACACTGATATGTGTTGATTCTCTAACATCATTTCACCCAACTGAAATCAACCTAGATTCAATGTTAGGTTAGTGAACCTATCGCGTCGATTTTCGGTTGGTTTTGAATGGCGTGACTGATGTTGATTCAACATTACCCCGATGAGCAAAAGGATTCCAGATCAATGTCAGAGATCAACATCATTTCGAAGCAGCGAGAGATATTGATTCTCCATTGATACTACGTTGGTTTCCTATCTGGGTATTCATTTTTAAAGGGATAGTTAGCCCAAAAAATTTTATTCTGTCAACCGCAGTGCAGCCAATCTTAAAGCAGCATAGCCAATTTTGAATGTAAGGGGGTCTTGCACGTCGGTTGACACGTGGGTGGGCTATTTCTTCTGTATTGCATAGGGCCTTACTAAAGGTGTTTTGAAACGGTTTGAAATGTTCTGAAAAAAATTCCGAAACCTATCAAACGACTATCAAGCACAGAATTACAACATCATACATTTTTGACAGATTGCCAATGGCAAGCATGAAAAGATATCACGTTTAACATCGCTTAATACACCATTGCATGCCCCCTTAAAAAACAAATAAAAATGTGCTGAATGTTTCATTTCATCCAAGTGAAATTTGCAAAGCAGTTAGATAGAATTTACATTTGTTTGACACACGACCAGGCGTGAGTATGACACAGACTGTGTGTGGTCTTCTCAATTGGAAAAAGTGAACATACATCAAAGACATATTCCTTAAATGTATGGCAAATTAGAATCTGTTTTTAGAATTTGCTCTTGCAAATTACCTTTTCTTGATGGTATCTGTCATTTTGAAGCCGAAGTTCTCACATACTCACATATTACAGCTGTTTTTCTTTATAATTTTTTGCCTAATTTGATCGATCTGACTTTGCAGATGCCATAATCCCACTCCCTTCTGTGATTGTTTTGAATGACGGGTGTTTACACAGTTGCCTAGGGCAGTTCTGATTGGGCATAACGGAGGTGCGCTCACTTAGTTGGTTAGCAAGAATGCCACTCAAAAGGGGCTTGGAACAGATGCGCTTCATATTTTTCAAATCCACATTCGCAGTCTCTCGCGATTAGCAAATTGCAATGTCTCACATCGTGATTCGACTAATCACTCAGCCCTAAGAACCATGCAGGCCTACTAAACTTGTCTTTAATAACATTTAATAGGCACTTATCATTGAATTTACCGAGGTCAAACTTAGCATATTCCACTAACCTTAAACCAACAGAGTCTCTCTTGCTCAAAATAGTCAGCTCCGATTCCGATCACTTTTTGTTCTTGGATGCGTGTAACCTGTAAGGCAAATAATGACATTAATCATTGGTATACCATAATACATGGGAATTAAAATGACAGGACAGGCAACTCACCGCTGGGCCAAACTTTTCCTGAAGCTCATCTATCACCACATAATTGACAGTGTCATCGTGTACATTGTGGTCTATGAAAGCACAACATATGCAATAAGTACAAAACGTAGTCATTTAAATTCATGCAAGTCTACGTTTTCTGACCAAACAAACACATCTACCCTGCATTGTCCTGTTTTTGCAAGTCTGAAATTTTGACTTGTGGGCTTCATCAGCATCAGACCTAAGAGAGATTTACAAACAACACTCATTACTCTGCCTCAAGCGATGAAAAAAATCACATTAAATATATTCAGCATATTAATCTTGAGAAGACGAACTTACAGAATGTCATGATTCTCGGAGAATGGAAATTCGACTGAAATAAAGAGTTTGCAAGATGACTTACCAGAACTTAAGAACCTTTGATTTATGTTACTTACTGAAAATAATAATTTCTCCAAATTTGATTATGGATTTTACCTTTGACGATGTCGTGTCCAAAAAAGAGTTTGACACCTGGAAATGTCTTCCCGCTGTTTACGTCGTACACTATAGCAGAGATAAACATCAAACGTAGTCTATTACACACTCACACACACCTTAATAAATTAAACATGGTTTTACCGACAAGTTGCGACGGATAACTGTGTGGTTACTAGCTATTATTTAAACCATGGTTAGGTTTCGTAAGGGCCAAACTTCATATAGAACAGACACGTGCTGATGACTTACCGTCCTCTAAAATCACCGTCTTGTTCAGATTGATTCGGTGTATAACGCCCATTACTTGAGAATCGAGCAGGGTTATTTTTACACGCTTCCTTTTTAAACATTCTAAAAACTTGCAGTGCTCCAAAGACGATGCCATGGCCGCTCTGTAGAGCCTGTTGATGCAAGTCCCGAAAAACAAAACGGCGAACAAATGTTGGCGCGCGTTGTACTGTTGCGTTACACACGTAGCAGTTTTGCGCTAAAGTTACTTGGCGTTCAGAGATGGAACTGCAGGTTTTGTCTTTCTGTGCTTCTATACACACACGTGCGAGGTCACAGAAATGTGAAACATTACATTTGTGGAACTGACTAGCTCTGTAAATCTAAACCAATGCGATATTTGAACAAGATGGCGCCGGTGAGCTTCGGGACCCCAGAGTCATTTACGATCGTAACATCCGTTATATCTCTATGGGAACAAGAGGATTTTGGGCGGGCAAATATGTGTATTTTTATAGATAAAGTAACATTTAAGCGAATTTACATTGATGAGCACTGTTTTAAATTTATAAAAAAAAGGAAAATACAACGTTTCCGCCTAAAAAACTAAATATGTCAAAGTCTAAATCATATCAGGTATCAAGTTTGATCTTTTTATAATGAAATTCAAGAACTTTAATGAAATTCAAGCCACCAATTTATGAGTCTTTTAGCTGCTCTAACACTCTAATCCACTAGGGGGCCACCTAGGCTTACCAATGCTTGGTTTGATCTAACATTTGACAGAACATCTAAAATCTTAGTGGGTTTTTTCATTGTTCTAATAAACAGACAAAATGAAGAAATACAGATTGACAGGGACAGGTGAACAAAATCATGAAAAACATATATAACTGCATCAAAATATTTGTATATATAAGCTACTTTACGGACCAGTTGTCATTTATGGATGGATTATTCATTCTACATTTCTTGTTTAATTAAACACTGATGAAATATGTATTCTACAGTCTTAGACCTTAACAACTATATAATGGTTGTCATAATATCAAATATACATGCAAATATAAAGATGTCCTGCTGTTGGGACAGTGCCATTTAGCAGGATGTAAACTGTTTACACAGTCTTGTCCTAACCCTATTAACTGCATCTACTCATCTACTGCACTGCCACTTTATTAACTGCATTAACTCATATATTGCATATATTGCACCTCAATAGCTGTATAACTCATCCACTGCACTGTAACTTCAATAACTGCATTACCTCATCTATTGTACTGCAACTTTAATAGCTATTGTCTTTAATTTATGCACTAACTGTCTAGTCTAAATTATTATCTGCTCATAGCCACCTGTACATTTCTGCTCTTAGTATATAGCCAACTGTATATCCTGCACTTGCTAATTGCACTTCGTTAGACCTAAACTACTTGTTTATGTGTAATGACAATAAAGTTGAATCTATCTATATCTATCTATCTATCTATCTATCTATCTAGCCTGGAAGGATTGTATTAAAAAATACAGGAAAGCCCTAAAAACATTGAGATCTGCCTACCTTTCATCACTAATAGAAGAAAACCAGCATAACCCTAGGTTTTTATTTGATACAGTGGCTAAATTAACCAAAACTAAATCGTCAGCGACTTCTGATTCTGTATACCAGCATAGCAGTGATGATTTTATGAACTATTTCACAAATAAAATCCAAGATATTAGAGAAAAAATTATAACTATGCAACCAGAAGTGAATCCCGCTGAACAAACGACTAACTACAGCGCCTCTAAGGAGAAATTACGTTTATTTTCTACTATAGATCACGATGAACTCTCATTCATTAGATCATCTAAATCAACTTCATGCATGTTAGACCCTATACCTACAAATCTACTGAAAGAGATGCTCCCAGAAATTATAGATCCTCTACTTAGCATTATTAACTCATCTCTGACATATAAGGTGGCTGTTACAAGGCCCCTTGTCAAAAAACCCCATCTGGACCCTGGAGAACTAGTTAACTACAGACCTATTTCGAATCAACCTTTCTTATCTTAAGTTCTGGAAAAAGTAGTCTCAATTCAAATATGCTCCTTCCTCCAAAGGAATGAGATTAATGAAGATTTCCAGTCTGGATTTAGAGCACATCACAGTACAGCGACTGCTCTGATTAAAGTTACAAATGATCTGCTTATGGCGTCCGACCGAGGTTGTATCTCCTTATTGGTGCTGCTAGATCTTAGTGCTGCATTCGACACCATTGACCACAGCATGCTCCTACATAGACTCGAAAATGATGTCGGTATAAAGGAAATAGCTTTGAAATGGCTTAGATCTTATTTATGCGACAGTTTTCAATATGTAGCAATAGACAATGAGGTATCACGCAAATCGAAAGTCCAGTACGGTGTACCACAGGGCTCAGTCTTAGGGCCTATGCTCTTCGCATTATACATGCTACCTCTAGGAGATATAATAAAGCGACACGGAGTAAGCTTTCACTGTTATGCTGATGATACGCAACTTTATATTTCCTCGAAGCCTCATGAAACACAGCAATTCCATCGAATAGTGGAATGCATAGTCGATATAAAAAAGTGGATGAGTAGCAATTTTTTATTACTGAACTCGGACAAAACTGAAGTGTTACTTATCGGACCGAAAACCGCCCTACGTAACAACCAAGAATACTGCTTAACTATTGATGGATGTTCCATAAAACCCTCATCTTTAGCTAAGAATCTTGGCTTTATATTCAATAGTACCCTGTCATTTGAGAACCAGGTCGCCAACACCTGTAAAATTGCGTTTTTCCATCTTAAAAATATATCTAAACTACGTCATATGCTGTCACCATCAGATGCAGAGAAGCTTATACATGCCTTTATGACATCAAGACTAGATTACTGTAATGCACTATTAGGTGGTTGCCCTGCAGGCCTATTACAAAAACTCCAACTGGTCCAAAATGCGGCAGCTCGAGTTCTTACGCGTACAAAAAAGTATGAGCATATTAGCCCGGTTCTGTCAACCTTGCACTGGTTACCTGTAAAGCATCGCATTAACTTTAAACTCTTGCTTATTACCTATAAAGCCTTGCATGGTTTAGCTCCTCACTACTTGACAGAACTTCTAACGTATTGTAGTCCATCACGTGCACTACGCTCTCAGGTGTCAGGTCAGTTGGTAATACCTAGAATTTCAAAATCAAGTGCAGGCGGCAGATCATTTTCCTATCTAGCGCCTAAACTTTGGAACAGTCTTCCCTGCACTGTCCGGGAGGCAGACACACTCTGTCAGTTTAAATCTAGACTAAAGACGCATCCTTTTAATCTTGCATACACTAGACTATCATAATATATATATTTCAAAGATCTAGGCTGCACTAGTTAGATCAACCGGAACCAGGGACACTTCCAATAACAACTGATGCATTTGTTGCATCAAAGAGTGCAGAACAGTACTCTACTCTCAGCCAGTCTTGTCTCATTGTTCCAAGGTTACCAGAGCGGGCAGGACGCAGTCCAAGGTTACCGGAGCGGGCAGGGCGCAATCCATTCCCAGACCTGACAAATGCTGGACGAAGGACGTGGCGACTCTACAAAACTTCAGTCGCTATTAGATTATAAATGATAATTTTAAATCTAACTTTGTTTTTTATTTTGCCTTGTTGTGCAAGCACTGTCGAGCTTGTGCAGAGGCTGCAGTTTTTGCCAGAGGGGAACTGGAATCCCCTGGTTAGGCCTGGTCTCCCTCTGAGGTTTTTTTTCTCCTCCAATGGAGTTTTGGGTTCCTCGCCACCGTTTGCATACTGTTTTGCACTGTTTGCCTGGCCGGGGGGGCTGCTAGAATTTGATAGTCTTATTTAATTAACACTGCATTTAGGAATTTATTGTGTGTCTGATATTTGACCTGTGTTTTGACTTCCATAACCTTTTATGTTTTACTTATAGTCAATGTTTTCTTGTACAGCTGCTTTGTAACAATGAAAATTGTAAAAAGCGCTATATAAATAAAGCTGAGACTTGACTTGACTTGACTTGACTATCTATCTATCTATCTATCTATCTATCTATCTATCTATCTATCTATCTATCTATCTATCTATCTATCTATCTATCTATCTATCTATCTATCTATCTATCTATCTATCTATCTATCTATCTATCTATCTATCTATCTATCTATCTATACATCTATACATCTATACATCTATACATCTATCTATCTATCATCTATCTATCGAACAGGTGACGCTGTTCCTTTAGTGTCGCTTTTTGCCATGTGGGTGTGGTCGAGACCAAGTCCCCCGCCTGCCATGTTGAACTTGTTCCCCGTTGTCCCCATGTCTGAGGGCTGCCTTCGCATCTGCTACCGCTGTTGTTGGGTTCCATTTCCTCCCTGTCGCTACTGTTGGAGCAGCATCTCTTACACAAGGATCACAGGATTCTTTGAGCGTCATATCCAACCTTGTTTTGGTGCATTTATAGGCCTCCACAAGGCTTGACATGGGAAGAGAGAGAGAGCTCCATTCACGCACAGCCCTATGTTGCTAAGGCATCTTGGTAGCCCAAGCCATTTCCTCACTTGTATACTCCGGAGTTCTTTGCGTGAGACACCGTGTGCTTATACAACAAGCCAAATTGGAAGCACCAGAGTTTCAGCTTCCCAGGAAGAGCTGTATTTGTATTGATTGAGTTCACTCTGTTTTTCGTTTTTCTGTCCACCCATATTTGTTTCAAAACTTCAGTAACGTCTCTGCTGTGTCTTGCTGCTGTCACCAGGCAATAGGAGCAGCAGGTGATGCAATTAGGAAATTCTTGGCATGGCACAGCACAGTGCCCCTGGGTTAAGAGCAAGTGTATTACCCAAAGATCAACAACACCCCATTCGTTCGGATATAAAATCACACCCCAGCATATTTTCAAACATAACTCTGGTTGTATTGCAGTTATTACAGTTTTTCTCCATTGGTTTGGCTCATTTCTTGAAACAGAAATTACATTCTCAAAACAACATGGACAAACCTCCAAACAACTTGGCAATTGTTTACAACAGAATGGAATTTCTCATTCATTTGATCAAATTGCAAATGTCTAAATACATGTGTCAATGTCTCGCTACATCTTTGCAAATGATTAAGTACAGGTAGCCTACATTTAGGACAATTTCCAAGTGAATTGATCTTGTTGATCTAAACTGATTGTCGATTCTCAGTCTAATGGTTGTTCGCTCCAAAACGTTTCAGCGTCATTTCATTGTATAAGTCATCATATGCAAAATAGTCTGTTCAATTGTCAAAATTAGTCAAGACCATAATACCATGAATACCATATATGAATCCCTTGGAACATTTTATAAATTTATTACAGCAATTGACAGTCAGGTGAAACTAGAACTTGACTAACGAAGGAGGAGATTCACACATCTCAGATGACCAATTATGTATGTTTAGTTACCTGACAGGCGCTGTCCATGACTGTGAATGCTGCCAAACATGTATATAAAGAGCTTGACATGCAGAACCAATAGAATTTCTGAACATGGAGGCACCTGGCCAAGTAAATGAACAAGGGCAACTGCCTGCTTGAGGAAGAGGAGGAGGAAGAAGAGGAGGAAGAGGAGTAGTAAGGGTGCATGGTGGTGGAATAGGGGGAAGAGGCAGAGGAGCACGAAGAAACCATGCTGTCCCAGATGAAATTCGGGCCACAATTATAGACCATGTCATCAACCATGTAAGTCAGTTACTGGTGATCCAAAGCAGTGGTTCCCAAACTTTTTTCGCTTCAGTATTACGTGATTTGTGTATCCAGGTATGAAAATATTTGATTAACATTTCAGTAAGCCTAGTCATTGATGATTTCCCCCCTCCCCTTTCTGTCAAATACCCCCTGTAGTACCTCTGCATAGGGGTACATGTACCCCAGGTTTGGAACCACAGGAGTAGTGGCCAGTAGTAAATTGATCTAGTGGAGAACATAGAACATTCCTATGTAATTGTCTGTAACTGTAGTGTATGACTGATTTGATGTTTTCTTTTTTTACGCTATTGTAGAGAATAATTACATTTACTCACTTGGCTGACGCTTTTATCCAAATCGACTTACAAGTAGTTTTTTTAGATTCGAAGGTCAGACTGGTGGTCAGAGCGTTGGGCTTGTGATCAGAAGGTTGCCGGTTCGAATCTTAGTGCCAAGGGCGAAGACGTGGCCGTAATATTATTGGCCACCGGGCCACGGCGGATGTCCCAGGCTAGCGAGTGGGGCAATACAACTATGTGTGCTGCCATATCTGAGAATGGTGTGGCCACTCACATCCCCAGTCCTGGCCCATACAATACACAGAAGCTCCTTCTTTTCTTGGACCGTCTTCATTTTTTGATTTGATCCCTGAAAATGAGAGAGGTCTTGGAGGGCCTCACCTACAATATGACTACAGTAACCATTGTCAATGAAGGACGGGGCTAAGACTGAAAGGTGGACATGTGGGATGTTTCAATGGTCCTCTGCCATAGTGACAAAACATCTAAACATTCTGACTTGCAGTGCTTACACAATGCCAAAGGGACGAAGCATTTTGGGGGCACTGGCTGTTTAAATGAGAAAGAAATTTAGTTTTGACACATGAGTGAACTGTTTTGGGAGAGATATGAGCTTTTGCAGGTAAACCATGGTGTTGTGCTGAACCATCCACACTCTTTTGGCAAACGCATTAAGAGTTTTGAGAACGTCTGGTCTGTTTCAAGAAATGAGCCAAAGCAATTGAGAAGGATCTTTGCCATTTTCGTGGCACTGACTGTTTATATGGGAAAGGAATTTAGTTTTGAAGCATGAGTGAACAGTTTTGGGAGAGATGTTAGCTTTTGCAAGTGAGCTATAGTGTTGTGCTGAACTGTAAGACTGTTTTGCCAAATGATCTTAGAATTTTGAGAATGTAATTTCTGTTTCAAGAAATGAGCCAAACCAATGGAGAAAAACTGTAATAAGGAAACGTCCGCTTAATGACTTCATATTACTGATATTTTGAGACGGCTCGTTTGAATGCTGTCTTGCCGATTAATGGACAGAATGTCATTGCTTTTGTAAACAGCACATTTGTGTATTTACCATAAATTTATCAGAATGCCTTACCAGTTATTTATCAGCATTGCTGTGTGAAAAGGGCTTATGTCTGAATGATTGAGGACACAGTTGATATTCCAATGTTTGGCTGCACCCTTTGTCAAGCCTCTTTGTAAGGCCATGATTGAGAAAATGGTCCACAAATGTGGTTGTTCTTTGATCAGATATATGCCTTTATCCTCTTCTACTTCTTCCTACCACATCCATACTCCTCTTCTTTCAGGCAGTTGACCCTGTTCATTTCCTTGTCGTTTTTCAATTGTTAGAATTTGTAACAATTGTGATCTGCCCGGTCTATATTCTTGCCAAAGGTTCATGAGATGCACCCTAGATCTATTCAAGAAAACTGCTTTATCATTGGTTGACCTTCACACATTTCCCTTCATTAGTAAAGAAAACAAGATTCACTTGAAAGCAATCAATTCAGTTCACATTTTTAAGTGTCTCAAATAAATCTTTACAAATGTGCTTAACAGACTGTTACGTCCCAGATGTTTAGGGGTATAGGAATGTAAACACTTAATATTTAAATACCTTTCCAATGTGTCAGGCGGACAAAGAAGTCAAAGGTACTGTGCTAAAACAAGCTATTTATTTTAGGGAACAAGCAAAATAGGTAATTAGGTGCAAAGTTGATATTTACAATATGTACAGAATTTACAACTAAATAAAACACTTTTAAAAAAAGGGAGAAGGAGTCTCGGTGAATGCAATCGGTGCTAAAGCAAAGAAATAAACAAATCTAACTCACATATAACTACCTAACCCACAACCAAATGAAAAGAGAAAACAAAAAGATCGTCAGCAATGACCTAAGACGCCTTATGTAAACTACAATATTTAACCAAAATGACTTGAAAAAGGTACAATGTTTAGCACCCTCTCCTTACCTACTGAGCTAATACTATTAATGTAGTATAGTACGTGTTGAGAAAACATGCATATACGACAGGGTTTAACAAGGCAACGTACGGATATAACAAACTGTTAAAGTCAAAACAACATGGCAAAGCAATGTAGCGTGAGACAGAGCTCTCCAGGGAGTTTTTATTGCGAGCTTTTATTGGGTAAAGTGGTTGTTAATTGGAAGACCATGCGATGAAGTCGCATGAAAGGGGCGGGAACTGGTATGTCCGTGGACCAATGGTGCCGTCTGTGAAAGCGAAAGTAGAGAGAGAAACAGAGAGAACAAACAGAGCAGCACACGGACCAAACACACCCCAAAAGGTCAACCATCACGCATTAATTAGCTTATTTATTGAATTTGTGGATTTCTTTGGGGTAAGACTATTATACATAGCCTGTATAACATATTTTGATCAGTAAAAACTGATAATGTAAAAACTGACATATGTAAACCAGTAGTAAAACAAACCAAGTGCTCTGTATTTCTCTAAATATCTATGGGGATTGCTAAAGAAAATGTTTGTCCATTTGTACAGAGACTGTAGAAGCCACAGATATAAGAAACAGTATTGGGACTGATACTGCAGCAAGAATTTGACATTGTTGGGATGTTAATCAGTAGATATTATATATATTACTCAAATCAATGTTCAAACAGGCTGTCTTAGAAAGAAAGTGGTCAAGAGCAACATTATGGAACCAGAAAGTTGATAAGTATTTTTTATTTAAAGTTTGGTAAGTCCTAAATTCTTTAAATTACATATTAGAAATAAAGAAATTGAGCGTTCCCAGCCAGGGCCTAGAACTACCAGTTTAAATTCTTGTTATTCTCTTAATTGTATTACGTATTAAACAATAGTTTAGCACAGGCTGAAATGTTTGACTATATAGTATTTTACTATAATTATGATTTCATTTTGGACATGTTATATTTAAGTAGATTTTTCTGTATGATTGAATAATTTGGTCAGTCCAAAAAGACACCTCTGTCTGCTCTTGTGCAGTGCAATCTGAGGAAGTTAAAACCAGTGTATCAGCAATGAACGATGAATGATTTTACAGTCACAAGATTGTAAAAGATAGCACAGGTACATCTGTTGTGTAAAAATATCTGCACATCCATCCATCCAGATCTGTACATCCATTCTAAATCATACACATCTTACAGATATATGACATCTGACGGCAGACGTCTCCGAGATGTAGGGCAGATCAGCTAACAACATCTGCCAGATATCTTGCTGAAAATCTACTATCAGGGATACATCTCCTACATCTAACTACATCTACCATTATCTACCATTTAGTATGGTAGATAGACACCTAGCGTGTGAACAAAACCAATCAGAGATGTGTTGAGGGCATGAGGCGGTGGCAGCCAGCTCAGCTGAAGTATGCATTGATGAAATTATAGAGCAGGAGAATGAGTGACTGACAATGTCACGGCAAAAATAAGAAAAGTAATAAAAAGGAGAAAGGAACTCAAATAATTGCTCTTTTCCAGTCAATCAAGACTGGTAGCGCTTAAAAGGTAGCGCTCTATAATTTCTGCGATGTGGAACGGAGTCGGATTCGCGGTATCCAGGGGTAAAAACATAATAATGCGGATGTGTAACAACATGTGTGATGCTCATGGAGTTCAGTGGCTGAATCCGAAATCGCATACTTTCATACTATATAGTAGGCAAAAAGCAGTAGGCGAACAAATAGTATTTTATTTTATTTTTTATTTATTCTTTATTTAACCAGGAAAAGCCCATTGAGATTAAAAATCTCTTTTGCAAGGGAGACCTGGCCAAGATAGGCAGCAGAATTTACAACACATCATTACATACGTACAAGACACACAAAAAAAAACATGAAAATAAAACAAATAAATTAATAGAACAATTTGAAAGCCAGTTTTGCACTTACAATGAAATCTTAATTAAAACATTTACATGTGAGGGAGTCCAACTCAAAACATCTCATTCTTAACTTAAAAACACTCAAAGGAATCAACTTACTACGTTTTAAGTTGTTCTGCAGCAAATTCCATGTAAAGGGAGAAGAATAAACAAAGGCCTTTCTACCCAGCTCAGTACTGACATGTGGGACAGAAAGCAAGACAACAGCCTGAGAACGAAGAGAATAATGACCAGCACTTTTTTTCATAATAAGTTAAATAGGATGGAAGCACACCAAGAATAGCCTTATATAAATGTATACCAACGACAAAGCCTCTGTGTGGCCAGAGCAGACCACCCTACACAAAAGTACAGCTCACAGTGATGGCTGCGAGCTTTACAATTAGTATGTCCGAAACCTTGGGCTGAATCCGGAATCACATACTCAATGAGTAGGTACTCAATTTCAGTAGGTATGCACTTAACTGGGCTAAATGTGTATGTACTGTTTTCCCTGAATGGGTGTAGTATGAAATGTGATCTGGCCGTCGTTAGCCTATTGACGTGATCATGTGACGTAATTCTTCATCTGGTCCTTTTTAATCCGCCACCTACTGAACTGGAGTGTGGGCCAGAGATTTGCCATGTGATGTAATAACAAGCGCAACAATGAAGTTATTTGAAACCCCACGAACTGTTGGCTAAACATCTGATGCATATGGCACACTTCACTGGAAACACTTCAGGCATGTCGAAGTCGTCATATGATTGAGAATTCAAACGGATTTACAGACTTTGGCGCAACTCAACTTTCTGATCACCTTTCAAAACACAAATAAGTCCCAAATTAAATCTTTTATTTATCCAAACGAAAAATGAAGAGACATGTAAAGATTGTTTAGTTTTATGGGCAAGGAAAGAAAAGAACATGAGGAAGTGAAAGTTAAACGAGAATGTGGTCGGATCTTGGATAACGTCGATGTTAAAACATACTTAGCATATAATAAAAATAACAGAAGAGATTTTCTCAGGTCGGTTTTAATACTACAAAAGAATGCATATTAGGGCAATGTATCTACATGAGAGTCATCAACCTATAGGTAGAATACAGACAAAAGAATAATACGCAGCAGTTTAAAGTCAATAAGCATTTTTCTGTTACAAAAATAACATGCCATTGGCATAATCATACTTCACAATGGGAAGTGTGAATGGGCCCGTTATTGCCGAAATTACACTGTGAAAATGCATCGCAAAATCACTAAGCTCCTGTATGCTTTTTTAAATGTTTACATCTATCAAAAGCATATAGCCCTACAAGGTAAAAATTAAATACATGAAATAAAAAGTTCTGAATGTGCTGTATTTGTGTTGTTTCCTTGTACAAAACCCATGTTACGGTGTTAATGAAACCTGTCTCTCATAGCTTCAGTTGTTGAGCTTGTCATTACATCACATGGTTAATTTCTGGCCCACAATTCAGTGCAGTTGGCGAATATGCTCCTCAGACGTAGTTGGCATCCGTCCTTGAAAAGGAACAGAAGAAAAATTACGTCACATGATCACGTCAATATGGTGTACGACGGCCAGATCGCATTCATACTACGAACTTTACCATCCCATGATATCCAGATGATTTCAAGAGCATTGTAATCGAAAAAATGTGATTCTTTCAAAGAGCTACATTAAAAAAATTAAGAACCATGTATATTTCCTTTCCGGTACCTCCCAAAGCCAAGGAAGTACACTATAACATTTTTAATTATATTTAACCTTCCTTAGAATTTCTTAGGAATAGGCTTAATATTGATCATAATCTATGTTTTGTGATTCAGAAATATAAACAACAGCACATTTATTTTTTGGTCTGATTTATATGAGTGGCTAAACAATTTCAATTGATTTGAAAATTATATATTTTTCGAAATAATTACGAAAAGACACATTGGATTTTTGTTAAAAAATAATTTTATTTTGGTGCCTTAAAACAAAACCAGTACGAAATTCCTGCGTGTGTTCATTATTCCACGGTGTCGGGCTGTCATTTTAAATCTTCTTTAAGTTCAGAGGAGCAACTATAGCATTTCCGAGAAGGTGGTGTTTAAAATTTCAATGGTAAAGTCAAGATCTTCCACGTTATTACTCATGCTAGAGATTTGAGACAATTCAGGCAAATTATCACGAAACGCACCTTTTGTAGTCCAAGTTATTGTTCTATGGAAGCAAATAAGAGACATAATGTTTTGAAATTTAACAGCCAATGAATACTTGAGTTTGAATTATTTTACTTTGGAAACCTTGTATCTGAATTTATTTGTTTCGAATTTACCTCTATGAAATTTAAATATGAAAATTCTTGATTTCCATTTTAAAAACTTGAATTTAATGCTCACAAATTCAGATACAAAACAAAATCAACTTACAGAATTTCAGATAAAATACATTCAGGTTGATCAAATTCGATTGCTCTTATTCAGATCTAAAATTTCAAGTTAATATTTTTCAAAGAAAACATATGTCTAATTCGACTGCTCAAATTCAGATCGAAAAATTCAAGTTAAATATTCACATGGTAACATCCGGGCTACCCAGGATAGGAAAAACAGTTGAGCCCAGAGCCCGTCTGCAATTGAACCGAACCATTGAACCGAACCAATGAACCGACGTCGGGCGGCCTATCAGAGCACGTCAACCTGACTGTCTGTCATGATCCAAGAAGAGGCAAAGTCACGTATATTAAACCTGTAAAGAAGATGACTTCTTATGGCAAGCCGTTTTGACATAAAAACCTTGGGTTTGACTATCCATAAAATATATTTTAGATAGTTTTAATTGTATTTCGACGAGTCATAATTGTAATTTCACTAGTCAAATTGATAATTAGAGATATCTGCAATTATAATTGCGCTACTAAGAAATATGATTCGAGATATCTGTAAATATGTTTTGACTAGTCAAAACTCTATTTTAGATATCTGTAATGACCTCATAGATATCTAAAATTATCGCGTCACAAATACGCAAAGTATTTAAAGTTATCTCTAATTCAGTTTCGACTAGTCTCAATTATATTTTAAGATATCTGAATCGTGCCTGCTCCTAGTCGAATCTGCTGTTGTGTGACGTGCTACTTAATCTCCTCAGCTCCCCCCCCCCCACGCCAAAACCAAAAGCGCAACGGCTAATGCTATCACCTTGGCTTCATCGGAACACAGCAAAGGAGACAACAGGCTAGTTTTTTAAACGGATGTCAATGGGTTTTGTTCGCTTTTACGCTTTCTCCAGTTGGATGTCTTAAAGACCCTTCGATCTAACTAAAATAAGGGTTTCTTATCTATGCCAGAGCCCCTCCTTATACCTAGTGCTAACGGCTAACAACAGTAGACAGCGTTTGTAACTTGTCAAGGAGAGAAAAGAACTGAATGAAGTACTTTAGGGATTATTAAATAATATATGGAGGCAGTCATGTATGCATAGCGCTGAGATTTTAATTGCAGTCATGTTACAAAGCAGACCAAACAATGTGTAATGTTCAATAAAGACAAAGATCAGCAAACTGCTCGTTTTGTTGTAATTTATTTTTTATATATTTTTTGAATAGACATGAGTGAAAAACATTTGAATTATATACCAAAACGTGAAAAAGTACAAATAAGCACGTGATGGACAAGAATGTTGCATATATGGCACTTCAATCATGACCTGCTGGCACTGAGATCCGAATCGGCAAATTTCTGATCACAAGTCCAACGCTCTAACCACTAGGCCACAGACACCTATACAGATGTCTCGTTCTCGCTTCTCAGGGAACCGAGGTTACGAAAGTAACCGGAGAAGTTTTCCTGCTGGCTATAACGTGTTGCCTAGCTGACTTACCTACATAGAGAGACGAGTCACACAACAAACCATAGCTAACAGTTATGTGTTCCAAAAAATAATCAGCAACAACATACTTTTGTTCTGTCGAGTCTGATTGTACATAAACAGCAAACTACCGGAGCGCCTTCGTTTTCCCTAGAAGTCATCTTCTTTACAGGTTTAATATACGTGACTTTGCCTCTTCTTGGATCATGACAGACAGTCAGGTTGACGTGCTCTGATAGGCCGCCCGACGTCGGTTCATTGGTTCGGTTCAATGGTTCGGTTCAATTGCAGACGGGCTCTGGGCTCAACTGTTTTTCCTATCCTGGGTAGCCCGGATGTTACCATGTGAATATTTAACTTGAATTTTTCGATCTGAATTTGAGCAGTCGAATTAGACATATGTTTTCTTTGAAAAATATTAACTTGAAATTTTAGATCTGAATAAGAGCAATCGAATTTGATCAACCTGAATGTATTTTATCTGAAATTCTGTAAGTTGATTTTGTTTTGTATCTGAATTTGTGAGCATTAAATTCAAGTTTTTAAAATGGAAATCAAGAATTTTCATATTTAAATTTCATAGAGGTAAATTCGAAACAAATAAATTCAGATACAAGGTTTCCAAAGTAAAATAATTCAAACTCAAGTATTCATTGGCTATTAAATTTCAAAACATTATGTCTCTTTTTTGCTTCCATATTGTTCTACCACATTTATAACTTGGAGTTTGATTTGCCACCATTGGGTAGTGAAGCAAGCATGATACCAGATAATGATCCGAAATGTCTTCCCTCAGCTGAAGGATTTTTACGTCGTCCACATTTATACCGTAAAACAATATTAATGTTAATTAATTAATATTATTAGACATGTTGTCTTACGCCCATGGAGTTAAGAGTGTCTTTAAAAGCCATTCCTAAAGCATCTGTGTCATTATTTACATGGATGTTAAAGTCACCAACAACAACGACTCTGTCTGCAGCCAGTACTAGTTCTGATAAGACCCCACCAAATTCTTTAATAAAATCTGTGTGGTGCCCTGGAGGCCTATATACAATAGCCAGAATAATTTTTTTTATCCTTAGTATCAGGTGTTGATACATGAAGTACCATGACTTCAAAAGAATTGTATTTAGGATTAGGCTTCTGGGAAATGCTAAAAGAGTTACGGTAAAGTGCAGCAACACCTCCCCCTCTGCCTTTTAGGCGAGGCTCGTGTTTATAATAATAATCTTGGGGGACAGACTCATTTAAAGTAATATTATCATCTTGTTTTAGCCATGTTTCTGTCAGAGAGAGCATGTCTATTTTATGATCTGTTATCATATCCATAACAAAAAGTGCTTTATTAGAGAGAGATCTAATATTTCGCGATCCGAGTCGTACCAGTTGATTATCTGTATTATGTTCATGTTTAGTTAGTTTAACGTTAATTAAATTACCTTTGAGAGGTTTACGCATTATTTTATGTTTGCTAATCCGGGGGACAGACACAGTCTCTATTTTATGATGTTTGGGAGAAAGTATTATCGCATGTTGTGTATTTAGTGTGTTCTGCAACGTGAGATGGCAAGCAGACCGTTGGTTATGCCATTCTGTCTGCTCCCTGACCTGGGCCCCAGTGAGTCAAGTTTTAGCATTAAGACTATGTGCCATATTTCTAGACAGAGGTCAGTAAGCATAGCAAGGTGATACTTTAAAAAGAATGTGTTTCTGCAATGTTTTGTGAAAATTTTTATATGTGTAAGATTATTACTTTGTCTAGGTATAAAGCTTTATAGTTGATGAGTCTAGTCGATGGAGCAATCAGAAGAACCGAGCAAGGGACCAAGAATGAAACAGACACAGAAGTATAGTTCACTCAAAGTCAAAGTTTATTACAAATGGTTTCAGTTTATATAAAGGCAAAAGGGAAAGTGAGATTTGGGCTCAAATCCCTCACATTGGTGCACAGCACATATATCACACATTTGTTAGTATTCCTGTCTAAGACAATTTATTAGTTCTTGGTTACACGTCGGTGCCATCTCTTAACACACAATAAGATATATCCTTATAAGGAAACATACATCGTCCTCGTAGGGCGCTTATAGGGAGAGGATACATGGGAACCAGGGGATGCATGGGAACCAGGGGTCTTATCAGCAGCCTAGATTCTAGAATCTCACAATGGCCACTTTTAGACCAACAGTCTTACAACTAACCATGTGTCCCTTTCATAAACAAAACATATATTCAAATGTGTTAGTGATATATCATTTGCAATTAGCGTTTTTTTATTTTGTTTTCCGTGCAAGCTGTTTTACATAGCATCACTTTAAATCACTTCTAATAAAACAAAATAAATTGAAATAGGAAATTAGAAAAGAAATTGAAATAGGAAATCAAAATAAATCATCAAAATAAGAAATCATCCCTTTCTTCCCCTCTTAAAAAGGAATTACTCATCATCCTCATCGCTGTGCGTCCCTATCTCAACTACTGATTTGTCCACTATCATTATTTTGGCGTCTGCTCTATTGTTCTCATCTACTTGAACCTCTCTCTCCCCACCTTCCATCACCTGGTAACGGTCTTCATCTACTTGAACCTCCAGTTCCTCTCCTTCCAGCACCTGGGCTTCCCTTCTTATAATTGGTGCAAGTGCCTCTTCATATAGATGCACATAATCATCATCGTCGTCGTCAGTATCACTATAAAAATCTGTTCCCCATACCCTATGGTTAGTTTTAACAGCAAGACCTTCAGGTGTGGCTCTAGCCATCCTAATTCGGTTAATTTCTGTCAACTCAGCATTACCTGGTAAGCTCCTTGCCTTGTCAAGGGAGCCAAAGATTGCATCACACATTTATGTAGGCCTTGTAAGATACAGGGTCCAAACAGTATGAAAACTACTAAACAAACAATTATTGGTATTACGGTGCTGAAAATCCTGCCACCCCATCCCCCTGCCAACCCGTTCAGCCATTCAAACCACGATGAATCAGCCGTTTCAGGTACTGGGATGGATTGCCTCATATGTGTAACAATGTAGGTGATGTTGTTTGAATAGTCTGGAATTGAAAAACAACAAGAGACTCTAACATTTTGCACACGCCTCCTTTTTCAGCTGTCAATATGTCCAGAGCAAGTCTATTCTGAACAACTGCTTCTCTCATTGTTCTTAACTGAGTGCTAATCAAATTCAATGCTTGTGCTGTGTCATTCTCCAAAGACAGAACCTGCCATGCCAGAACATTTATTTTGTTTAAAGCAATGGCTGTCCCTATGCCTGTAAAGTAACCTGCCACAGACCATCCTACAGTTTCCCACGGGCTGGTCCATGGATTACAAGTTCTATGACCGGCATAATAGAATGGCGGGGGTTTGATATCCCGCTTTGATCGGCTTAATGGTTGTCTTTCCATATCTTTTATTTTCTTCCTTAAAATAGTCGTTTCTGTAGACATACAGGATAACAACAACCTCTCCACTGTCCTTCATCCAAATTATAATACGCAGTTTCACCGCATACCCACACCATCCCAGGTGCACTGTCTAAGTGTGAAAAGTGTGAACTTCTTTCTTCTCCTGAATCAGAGTAATCGTATTTTTACAGTCAGACATTCCTACTATATGTTTTCCTACCTCAGAACATACACACAATACTGGATGAGCATGTACATGGAATGTGGGTCCCTGAAATGGTGTACCTGTATACGAACACACATAATCTCTAATTCCTAAATTTGGAGAATTTCCCTGTCGCACATTGTCTGTCATTTGTACGATCAAGGACATCTGTTTAGACATTTCACATATGCCTTTGCTATTCCAAACCATATCAGTGGTTACCTCCTGCGTTTTCCACATAGACTGAAGTTGCAAACATACCCAACAATCTCCTTCTCCTTCCTCATGCACTACCCTTTTCTGTAATATTGCTAAGGCACATGCATAATTTCCATTCACTCTTATCTCTTTGGTGTCTGGAGTGAGGTCGGAGCCCATAAAGAAATCTATGTCCTGCGATGCATCCTCGGGTGCGTCTGAGCCTTGTTTGACTGTTCCTGTACGTAAATCATTAATTACCTCCTTCACCGCTGAATCATGTTTCGGAGCTTCTACAGTAATCTGGATTTCCTGGTATGCATCTTTATCAGATAGGGTCCATGCACAGTAATAGGTCCCTTCGTCTTCTTGTGTTATGTCTAATATGGTGACATTCATTAACCATGCATTTCTCCCATTCGCCTCTATTCCAAAAGTAGCAGGTACGGTTTTGTCCCTATTACAGTATTTAGCTTTTCCCTTCTCCAGTTACTCTATGTTGTGCTTTGTCAATCGTTATACTAAATCTGGATTCTGGAGTTCCTTTTTCTGGGCCATAGTAGGCCTTTACCTCTGCCCAACTACAAGATCCTTTGCAGATATAAAGACTGTGGCCATATCTGCTTCTTGCTTCTTCTACATTGTTATACGTTCTAATACTCGCAGAAATAGGGTCACAGAGGAAGTTTGCATGTCCTCCTGCCCTTACCATGAACTTCAGGGGGTTTTCATTTGGGTAACTTCTATGTAGTTCTCGTTTTATCAGAGTTTGATTTCCTCCTTTGTTATATTGTATCTCCCAATATAAGCATATGCATATGCTTAGCATTACCATTCAGTGCTAGACTACAAGTTATTACTCTTACCCCCCACATACCTAGGTTTAAATGTGATTCCAGGATATATGTAAATATTCTCAATTTGGTGGAAACTCCTGAGTCTTCTTTTTTACTCTTTGTTCCCCTTTAACCTTTCAAATGAGTATAAGACTAGTTGGTCTGCCAGTTCATATTCCAGTATTATCCGTAAGGGATCTTGAGCTTCGTCTAATGCGTCTACCACTGTCCAAATAATTACTGGACCAAACACAAAAAGAGCATCTATAACGATACACTCGATGAAAGAGTAATTTTCTAAGATATCCATAAGATATGAGAATTAATTTATCAATATGGCCCTTAGTGCACTTCAGGGGAATTATGGGGTCAGCACTGTTGACTCAATGGGCCATCTATCTTCTTGCTTTGGGTGGCCCCCACCTCACGAAAGGTAGTTCTTTCCTTAGCATGGTCAGTGCTTCACCCACCCTAAAATGCAGTAAGGTGAATCCCCTTTTGAGATTCTATTTTGAATTGGAGCTTGCCTGCTCTCCTGAAGAACACGACTTCAATCTAGAAGCGTGTATCCACTGCGGCTGGTAATCTGTCAAAACTCCTGTCCTGGTTACGGCAATCACAGTCGCTGGTCCGTGGTATTTTGGTTCTCTAGCCTTGATAGGCTTCAGACTTTTCACGAACACTCTTTGTCCGGGAACAAAACTATTAGTAGGGTTTTCTGAGGGAAGGGGAAGACAAAGAGAAACATCAGCACATATAGAATTTAGCTTTTCGACAAGGGAAGTCACGTAGTCCTCCTGGATCGACTGCATGTCACCTAAGGAAGAAATGCCTGTGCGGCCTTTTACCCACGGGGTCGGGAAAGGCCTACCCATTAGCACCTCGAAAGGTGATAACTTAGTAGTGGAAGATGGGGTCATCCGTATTTCGGTTAACACGGCGGGTAACAAATCTACCCATTTTTTCCCTGTCTCGAGTGCGGCATTCGTTAGGCGGGTCTTTAGCGTGCGGTTGCATCGTTCTACTACTGCTGAAATCTGCGAATGATACGCAATGTTGAAGTGCCAATCAACAGACAAAGCTTTTGCTAGGAGCTGAGTCACCTTTGACGTGAATGGCATCCCGTTATCGCTTTCGATAGTCGAAATGATTCCATAGCGGGGTATTATCTCTTTCGTTAAGATCTTTACTACCGTCTTAGCATCCTCTTTTGCACACGGAAATGCTTCTGGCCACTTTGAGAATCGATCAATAATGACCAATAGATTTAAATAGATTTAAATGCGCACATGTTCGACATGCGTCCAAAACAAGTTTTACGGTCTTTAGCACATCAGCAATGCAGTACAATTGATTCATTGCCTGAACAGCTTGTGCACAGCTGGCATTGTAGTGCTTTATTAGAATAATTAATCCTAATTTTGGTATTGCGATTCTACCCTTTTCGTCTCTTATCATCCCCCCTTTATCCGGAGCACAACCACTTTTGCTCCAATGCTCCAAATCTGCCTGGGTCGGCTGACTTTGTACAATTTTGATGCCGATATATGGTATATTTGTTATGTGCACGTCATTGTTATCGTTGTTTCGTCTTTTTGCTGAAACAGCGATTTAATCTGACTTTTGGCTGATGCCTTTGCGGCTTCATCAGCCCATTGATTCCCTAACGTTTGTTCATCCTCCCCTGAAGCATGACCTTTGACCTTCACTAGGGCCACTTCAAGCGGGAGCTGAACTGCTTCCGTTAGCTGCCCTATCAGATTTGCATGTGCTATGGGTTTACCATCTGCTGTTTTGAAACTTTTTGCTTCCCACATTTTAGCATAATGGTGAAGAACACTCCACGCGTACTTGGAGTCTGTGTAAATTGTTGCTCGCTTCTCTGTCATCAGCTCACAGGCCCTTATTAATGCTACCAATTCTGCCGCTTGAGCCGAGTTGTAGTCTAAAGCTTCAATTACTTCGGCTGAGTCTGAAACCACAGCATAGCCACAAAGGTAGACACCATCACAGGGCTTTGAACAAGACTCACCAACATAGATGTGTTGTCCCCCATCCAGGGGCGTATCCAACAGATCGACCCTGGAAAAACAAGAGGTTGTCAGTTCAAAGATGCAATCATGATCAACAGTCAAATCTGTCATGTCCATGATACCCAAAAAGTCCCAGCAAAGCAGGATTAATGCTTGCTGTCGTTTGTACACTAGGATTTTTTGTAGCCAGCAGAATAGCCTCATACCCTGATCGTCTTTGCGCTGTCATGTGTTGTGTCTGCATGTTGTGTAAAATTGCGTCGACCTTGTCAATGTCATTGGGTGTGATAGAACAGTTTTCTCCACCATCTTCACAATCAGAGCAGCTGCAGCCACAGCACGAAGACATGCTGGCATACCTGTGACTATGTTATCTAACTTTTTAGACAGATATGCTACTAGTCTATATGTGGAACCATGCAGTTGCAACAGCACACCTACGGCTTCACCTTCTGCCTCCCTAGCATGCAAGTGAAAAGGCTTGGTATAGTCTTGTAAACCCATTGCTGGTGCTTTAATGATGGCTGCTTTTAATGCATCAAAATGTTCATCTGCCTCGGCAGTCCAGTCCAGACGTGTGTTGGGCGGAGTTTTGTGATCAATCAGACCTCTCAGGTGCCTATCATGGATCGCACAGTCAGGAATCCACGATCTGCAATAGTTCATTAGTCCCAGAAAACTTTGGAGCTGCTGTACTGTTCGTGGGGACTTAATGCTTCTTATCAGTTTGATCCTGTCTGTGGATATTGCTCTGAGGCCCTGCATCAGTACATGACCTAAGTAGTTCACCTTAGTCTTGACCCATTGCAGTTTTCCTTTCGAGGCCTTGAAACCTGCATCCGCAGGTACATTGCAAACAATCAAAGATGCTTTTTCACAGTCCTCCGTCTCCCCCGACACCAGTATATTATCTGCAAACTGAAGCATTCTGAAGTCATTCTGGCCAAAGTTTTGTGCACTGCTGCCAAAAAGACATCGGGTGAGTCCGCGTAGCCCTGTGCAAGGTGCTTCCATGAATTTTGTATCCCTCTATATGTAAAAGCTAACAATGGCTGAGTCTCTGGGTGAACTGGCACAGAGAAAAAAGCTGCACACAAATCAATGCCAGTGAAATACTTGTGTGAGTAAGGTACATAATTCATAACAGTCGGAACATCAGGCACAATTGGTGCTAGCGGTATGATTAATTGATTGATAGCTCTCAAATCCTGAGTTAATCGCTAAGTTTTTCCATCGGCTTTCACAACAGGGTTAATTGGTGTGTTGTATGGCGAATGTGTTGGTTGGAGGACACCCTGCTGGACAAAATTTTCAATCAAAGGCTTAATACCTTCCTCTTTATCTTTTGACAAAGGGTATTGTTTAATGTAAACAGGCATTTTTGTTTTAAGCTTTGATTATATGGTTCCATATCAATGAAACCAGCGTCATCCTTGAACTGAGACTATAACAAAGGGTTAATCATGGAGTCCACCCGTGCAGGCATGCTGGCACAGGAAACCGGCGTGTGTGAGCTGCTTGACTGCTCACATGTCGGTAATGGATCAATGGATGCCTGTAAACTGGACAGAAAAGAGAAGACAACTTGTTTTTTAGTGAATTTAATATCCATGCCCAATATATGCATCATATCACAACCTAAAAGATTTAGCGGAGCCCCAGGTATAATGGTAAACTTGTGAAAAAATTGTATAACACCTGAAGCTTTAACCTCCAAGGGAGGTGTCACAAGACATGCAATGTCAGTTCCTGTTATTCCCACAGAGTGAATTATCTGGTTAGTTAGAGGACCCTCATATTCTTTAGATGTCATCGACGAAGCATCTGCTCCTGTATTAAGCAGAAATGTTTGAGGCTGCCCATTCACCATAAGGGTAAAGTAAGGCAAATCCTGTCCACTATTCGAGAATGTTAAGGTCATCATACACAACTCTGAACTTCATTCTGTGGGCACCCCTATGCTTGGTTTGGGTGCTATTGGGTTTGGTATGTGGCCAGGGCCGGCCCTAGGCATAAGCGAACTAAGCAGCTGCTTCATTTATTTATTTTTACAATTAAATAACTTAAACAAGTGATATAAATGAATGTATGAATGCATATGAATATGAATATGAATATGAATGAATAAATGAATAACTCAAGACAAGAAAATTCTGATTTGCCGACAACTGCTGTTGTGTCTGTTAGCGTTTAAGTCATGCACAATAGACATCTCGCATGCATTGACAATTAGTACCGGTGTGCAAGTGCGCGTCACTGTAATAAATGATAAGCCATGTCACAGAAAAGGATGTATCCCTCTGGTGCCGAAAAGAGAAAGAAGAAAAGGACGGAGAAGGAGAAAAAAAGAGCAAGATAAGCGGCAACACACATTTTGCTCACGTCACTTAAGGTAGCACTCAGCCATCACCAGAGCTAACGTTAACGTTCCTGCCATCAACAGTGAAATGTCTTGCATTATTAATATACATTTATCTGGGTGTATTTCATGTATTGATTATAGATATCAGTTTAAGTTGGAGAAAACAGCCGAAGGGGAACTAAGGGGTAGGGATGCCAGCTAGCATTGCTGTATGTGTTGAAGTGAAAGTTAGAAAATATACCAATACCATGTTGAGTGGGGAGACTTCTGTGATGAAAATTCAATTTTATTAATGTGGTGGCGAGTGTTGTAGCAGGGCTATCCTCATATTTATAGGCTGCAGTTATGCGATTTTGAGGTCATTGTTGTACAATTGTCATTGTTGAACACTTGCTGTTCTTATGTTTGCATTCATTATTTAAATCTATTTTTTGTAACATTCTATTTTTTATTATATATCTGTTTGTCTATTTTTGTTTTATTTAAAAGATTGCACATTTAATGCACATTTGCATTTGCAAATTATTTATTTCATGTTTTGTGACAGTTTGTATTCAGAAGTATAAGAGTAAAGTATTTTATTTAAGTATAGATTTTTATTATTTATTTTTTATTAATACATAACCTCACTGTATTCATTTATAATGTAACATTATAGCATGACATTTGTGACAATAATCTTCAAGCACACGGTGACTCCCCGTGGTAGGTGGGGGGCCCCTCAAATCAAATTCTGCTTAGGGCCGCCAAGAGGCGTTGCCTCGCTGTGGTGGGCGTCTCATATCAGCAAGACGTGCTGGGGGCCGGGTATCACCCGAGTTCCACTGAGGTGAGATCTGCCTCTGCAACTGTCTGCAATCACGTTTGAAATGGCCCTTCCTTCCACAGTGAAAACATACCATATCTGACTTCCCCCTTTGGTGAGCCCGCGGTGGATGGGGCTTGGGGTCAGAAGTTTGATTGCGGTTATACTTCCATTTTTTCTGGTGCCCTGTAAACACAGCATTCTCTATTTTCACAGCGAAACCACCCGATGCATCCAGTTCCCTTATACGTTTTGCTAGAGCTTCCACGGTCATTTCGTACAAATTCGATGTGGTGATTCGGATTAGTTGCGCTTGTTTCGCATTCATGTTATTCAACATTGTGTTAATAAACAGAGGCTTTAACTCATTTGTTAATGGCAATTTAGAATCGTCGGTCCACGCTCTCTGAAAACGCACAAAGAATTCAGACACAGATTCTTTCGGTCTTTGCTTAGTGCTGGCAGCAAACGATAAATCTTGTCTGCTACGTAGACGTTCATCAAGAAAAACTTTCAATTCTTTGAAAAATGTGTCAACATTAACAGCTTTTTCCCAAAATAATTCATGTGGGTTTTGAGACGTGCCACCGCCGATAATCTTATCAGTGTCGGATGATAACGTGGGGCACTTTTGAACTATCATTTGTTCAGTAACATCTCCTTCGAGCTTTCTAAATAAAACTGCCATGAAATCACTCCCTGTAAAATGTGCATATTTTGTATGCGTCTTTAAAACAGTCACAAATTTTCCCACTTCTTGTGGGGATGGTAAACTTTTGCAAATCGATTCCATATCAGACATTGTTAGCGGTTTTATATTTACGTTATTACCAACCCGAATCCAAACCGATATCTGAGGTGCGTCACCCGCAGCAATTTCGCCATCTGGCTTCTTTACCGTCTTTTTACCAGATTTTGAGCTTTCAATCCCGTTGGGTCCCATAGGTTGAATGGTCTCGGAACGGATTTTCAGACCATTTTTCAGACAATTTTTCTGCGACACAGGGGGTGACGGCAAAGTTTCGGGCTGGCAAAAAGTGGAGTATGATGGTGGCATTTCAGATACACCCTGCTTTGCAACATAAGCAAGCATTTGTTTTTTCTCAGGACCTTTATCCCACACCTTTTTAAAACATTTCCATACAGCGTAAGCTTTAAGCATGTATGTATTATCCCATTTCGGGTCACCCCACCCTTCTTTCACCATACTTTTTGCCAGCTCGATTCCGCCGTCTGCAAATGACCCATCTCGAGGGTACGGAGGATCAATTTGCGGTCTCATTTTCTCAGACCACCCTGCGAGGTTACTGACATATGGTTCGACATAAAAACCTTGATCATTTCTATACATAAAGGCGTTTGGCATTTCGCCAGGCAACGGTCTCGAGGGCTTATTCCCCATCTTTGACTTCAAAAGCAGTAATAAAACCAACAAGGCAGCTTCAAATAGAAATAGCAGCAATGGAAACTAGAATGAGCTTCCGCTTGTTAGTAGTGTTTAGATTAGTGTTTAGAACTCTGAATGCCCAATCGACCAACTGTTTCAACTATATTGTATGTATCGTATTGTGACCGTGGGTGATTTTGAGTCCCCTTCTTTTGTTTGCTTAGTGTGAGATCTTGCGTAACTCGCGGATCAGAGGACCCTTGAATCTCTATTTTTTCAGTCACGATCTGTCAACATTCGATAATCGTGTTAACAATTTCGTTTCCAGTTTGATTAACTGGATCAAATATGAATTTGTTTCCTCTGATTATTATTTTTGAATAACAACAAAAACTTTTTTTGAATGGCCAAGCTTTGCACTGCGATCAACATCAACAGTTTGATCAGAACTGTATTCCCACTCGTGCGTTAGCTGTCACGGAGCAACAATGGAATTTAGACCATTCCACAAGTATTAAAAACCTATTTCGTCTTTTTCCGAAATATCATCACAAGAATCCTACAGGGTAAGCGTCATATTTACTTCAACCAAACTTTGTCAAAGAAATATCAAAGCATTTCTTCCAATCAAAATTTGTCAAAGAAATATTTTAAAACACTTACCCTTTTAGTTGTAGGTCTGTGCCCGATCGTCGGTGCGCCTGTAGCCTCAGCTCAGCTTTGGTCTCTTGGTTCGAAGAGGTTTTCCCCCTTTCATGGCACGAGCCCCCTAATTGTAAGATTATTACTTTGTCTAGGTATAAAGCTTTATAGTTGAGGAGTCTAGTTGATGGAGCAATCAGAAGAACCGAGCTCGGGGACCAAGAATGAAACAGACACCGAAGTATAGGCATATATATATATATATGTGTAAAAGAGGAAGTAAGATTTGAGCTCAAATCCCTCACATTGGTTCACAGCACATATATCACACATTTGTTAGTATTTCTGTCTAAGACAATTTATTAGTTCTTGGTTACACGTCGGTGCCATCTCTTAACACACGATAAGATATATCCTTATAAGGAAACATACTTCGTCCTCGTAGGTCGCTTATAGCTAGAGGATGCATGGGAACCAGGGGATGCATGGGAACCAGGGGTCTTATCAGCAACCTAGATTCTAGAATCTCACAATATGCTAAATAAATGAAAGGTGATTTGACACAAGTGTTTGAATGTGTTCAATTTATTTCAGTATCAAGTTTTATTTTGAATGTTTGTTTACATTACATCTGAGTTAGTGCTAACATTAGATCCAATGGGTATGTTTTTGTCCCATGAGAAAAACATCTTGTGAATGAAATAAAATTGTTTATTTGAAGGTTTGTAAAAATGCAAAATATTTTTTTAAAGTAAAGAGTGATGGTTAGGTTTAGGGGAAGGGTCAGTATATGGAAAATGCAGTTTTAACAGTATAAAAATCATCATATGTTGGGCATGTCTAAAAGACACAGGCCCAAGTCCGTTGTGCAGATTTCTCCCAAAACCTACGGTGGATCTGGGCCAGATGATTTTTGCTATCTGGGGACCGCAAAAACAATGAAAAGTCTAAAAGTGTACATTTGTAGCATAAGCTGTATTTGTTACTATTAGTATATCATAGTGATGGTATAGTATGAGTACAACATTATACCACGTACACTAGTATTCTAGGATAAGTCTAGATGTCATGAGACTGACAGGAACAAAGCCGAAGTGCAGACAGCTCTTCAAAGACATTTATTTAACGTGGACAAAACCTAACTCAAAATATCTTGAGGGGGAAAAGAACAAAAACTTTAACAAAACAAAACTTGACTTAACAACTTAGAGACCAGTGGCAACAGAACAAGACCGGGATGAAGATAAATAAACCATCACAAGACAGCAAACATTAGGGCATTAAATAGGAGATGAACAAAAGAGGCATAACGAGGGCAAGAGGTGAAGGGTGTAAACTGATAACGGGATAATAAATAAGGAAACAAGGGGCAGGGCTAAGACACAAGACATGGGGCTGATGACAGAACTAGAAAAACAACTACAAAGAAAACAAAATCATGACAGTACCCCTTCTCCAAGGGACACAACCTGGTTGCCCCAAGGAGGAACACGACATGAACAAAAATCAAAACACTGCAAAATGGTAACTAAAACTTCCAAAACATGAGAACACAACGGAGGATGGAACCAGAAACACAATCTGGTGGGCCACAAACTGGAACATACTAGCGGCCCACAGACAGGAACACCCAACGGTGGGCCGCAGACAGGAACATTAGCTAGTAGGGCCGCACCCAGGAACATCTCCTGGGAAGCCTGCAGACAGGAACATTAGCAAGTAATCCTGCACCCACGAACATCTCCTGGGGGCCCGCAGACGAAACACACTTTAGGCCAGTGGCAGGAATACAGGTAGCCGCAGACAGGAAGATACTAGCAGCCCAAAGACAGGAACAACGACAGGTGGCCCACAGACAGGAACATTAGGCGGTAGGCCCGCACCCAGGAACATCTCCTGAGGAGCCCGCAGACATGAAAACAAGAGGGAGGGCCACGGACAGGGGCAGATCCTGGTGTGGATAACGGCAGCATCGACCCTGGAGGGAATACAGCCTCGACCCATGAAGGGGACCCCGATGACCTCGAACACAGGAGGGACCCCCGAGGAGTTGGGTTCTTCGTGGTTGGTTCGTTCTGTCATGAAACTGACAGGAACAGAACCCAAGTGCAGAAAACATAACTCAAAATCCCTCGAGGGGGGAAACACGTGACGTGACGGAAACAAGGGGCGGGGCTAAGACAGAAAACATGGGTCTGTCATGATCCTGTCCGCCTGAATTAGAAAAACAACTACAAAGAGGACATGATCATGGCAGAAGAATTTAAATAGAAAAAAATGGCATTTAAAGAAAAATGCACAATTCATTCTGTGGGGCTTTATTATTGATACATTTGTTGCCTTTATTTAAAGGGGTCAAATGACACGGCTAAAACGAATCTTATCCATTGTTTTAGATGTAATGCAATGTGTACACACGATTTAAGGTTTAAAAAAAGCTGTATTTTCCACACACGTTGCTTGTTTGTATCAGTGCATAGTGATAGGTCGAATACTGCAATACTGATAGAAATATTACGCCTCTTACCATATTTGGAACATCAGGTTCCAAAGCAATTGTACTGACAGGTACACCCACCTTACTTGCGTTTACATTTCGGCAGTCTTAGTCCTATTATACCACAAACTGACATAGATTTGTGGGGGTGTGGTTTCACGCGTTTAAGGCATTAGATAGAATGCTTACATTTTTGCAATTTTACGTGTCTAATACATGCATTGGAAACTTATAACAGACCAAAGACATAAAAACACAGTTTCCGCTTTAATATGACCGCTTTAATTATATATTATGCAATATTTCCTGGACAGGGATTTACACTAGTCCTAGACTAAAATAAAGTGTTCAAAACTGAAAACAACTTTTTTTTGTAAGACATGTTTGTAAAAACCACATACATTTGACAAAGGCCTAGTCCAGGATTAAGAAATCACCCCTAAGATTTAAGAAACATTTAAGAGATCTATTTATTTATTTACATGACTGCATACTTTAAATAGAGAGCGAGAGAGAGCGCAAGCAATAGGTAAAACAACTGAATAGAAAATGCAGTGTGTAATTGTCTTTTCACAATTGAAATGTAGTGGAGTAAACAGTAGTTGAGTAATCAGCGCATACTTTTTCAAAATGTATTAGATTGTAGACGTTGATACCATTGAAAATGTAAACAAGGAGCCAAAAATATACTAATTGTATTTACTCAAATATTTTACAATACTCCATAATAAAACATTCATGTAAAAGAGTTTCTATTTTAGTGCTAACAATAATGACAAGGTTTTTGACTTAGCACCACATGTGTTTGTTTGCTCAACATGTTTTTATACATCACCTGGATCTATTCTACTGTATATATGTACTGTTTCGTATGTAAACAAAACACTTAATTTGTGAATGTATCTTAACAAAATGTAAAATAGTAATAAGCTGACTTATGGCAATTTGATTGTTGTTTGTTTCATCCGTTTATGTTCGTCTCCTTTCATACGCTTACACTGAGTTTACAATAATTTTTATGTTTTTGTAGACTAAAATTTTTTATTTATAGCCATGTTCTCTCTGTTATACTGCAGTAACGTAATATGTAAGTGGCTCATACAGATATTCTAAAAAGTAGACATCTAGCTTGGAATTATTATCTGTGTATCAATCCATAGTAACAGATGATGTGGATACATTGGGAAAATCAAACATTATTTTTGCATAACAGTTCATGTATAGAAACAATCCAACAAACCAAACTTACAGAAAGTCATTTTACATTCCATCCAACTTTAATCCTTTTAAACTTTCAGACAATTTGGAAAGTCTACCTCAGTTTAGAGGTCCATAGTTTTTTTATGAAAAAAATTACATGGGTCTAGTTGAATTGACTGCAAAATCATATTGATGGCATTTATCCCAACTTGTGCTGTGAATTGATTTAAAAAAGAACTTATCACACATTTCTTTGTAAGATTAATCACATGCAACATTACTGTTTTAAAATGTGCTTTTAAATTCAATTATTTCTCGGTTATTCTCCAAATTAATATAGAAACAACACACGGTTTCATTTTATATTTCTTTAATGCCATCTTTTTAAAAAGAAAAACCTGCATTGCTGGTCTCAGTACTACTACTACTAATGATGTATCTATAAAAGTATTTTTTCCTTCATGCCATGTCATGCATTCTGACGTCTTCACACTGTTAAACGTGCTGGCTTCTTATGCTTAACATGGTCAACTTGTTAAAAAACGAGTTTGACGTATAACATAGTATTTCTGTACTTGATACACTCCCCCGGCACTCTTTTATCATTCAGGATACCTGTGTTGTCAAAGGGATCCTATTCCTTTTATTAATCTTAACATTCTTGGTGAATTGCTATAATTAAAGTGTTATTAAGAGCGAACAATTGTAACATTTCTCAGGCTTAAATTGATTTTTTTTTTAAAGTGAACTTTAAATGATGCGCAGAATCCCATCATATCTGGCTAATCATTTATGTGCACTTCAAAAATATATAGAAATGGAAAGTTCACAAACACTTTATAGTCTTTACCGCTAAACTCTACATTGAATACAGAAGAATTCTCATTAAAGCTACAAAGCACATTGATTTCTTATTTTATATTATTTGATTATTAATTAGTGGCAGGAGTCACAGCAGCAAGTCCCTTTAAGAGCTAGTCTATTCATTCATTTAAGACTTTATTGAACTCGTAGAACTCTATGCTTAAGAAGATATTCGACAAATGTGGTTTATGGTAAAATCTTGACACTGGTGCGCTGCCTGACAGAGATTCTGACAGATTCAGCGACAGCTCTCCGTACAACGGAGTGTGCCACACACTGAAACTTTCTATATCGTGCTTAAATGGCTTTATGTATAAATACATAAAGCTAACCAAAGGGTGACAAAATATTTTTAAAGGATTCATCTGAAACAATTAATAGCATGCTTTACCGTGTTTTTTGACAGCCGTATTACGAACGCATTGTTTAACAAATTAGACCTTAATATTCTGAAGTGCTGCTACCGCAGCATGCATTACTAATGTTTGTTATTTAAAGAACAAACTGATTTATAATGACATTTTCTGCAACGATGCAAAATCAGAAGCAGATACAGTTTACATGGAGCATTCAGGTTATTTTAATTGAATATTAGATGGAAGACAAGTACATTAACACAACCATTAAGTTAAAAATAAATACTTTCCCAGAACAACAGTAATTGATACAAATCCCACAGGGATATATCATTCATCTTTTTATCCTACATAAAACTGGAAATGTTAAAAATGTTTCACTTTTTATCTAGGAATATTAGAAATACAAACACAATCATAAATACATCAAAATGTATAGTACAAAACGATTTTAAACACTACTTTTTTGCTATTAACAAGGCATTAAAACTACCGTAATTGTGTGAAAAGTGTAACTTGATGTACCTGTCAGCAGCATGTGATATACAGTATGTGGTCCTGAGTGCATGGCTTCGTAAAAGCAAACATCAGTCTCTAACCAAACCATCAACTGTGTAGCCATTTGTTCAGGATGACTATGGGCTGCATGTCTTGAAGTTGTTTTAGCAGATCAGAACTAGTGGACATATTTTCATATATAACAATTTTAACATTGTTTACAGTTTCAAGTCTTAGGGGATTTCTAAAATTAACAAAACATTGGACTTCATCTCTTTCTTGGGTAACTGGCTTATGTGTATGCCGTGATGTCCAATGACTTGTTTTTTTCTGTTTAGCAGGTCTTCTGGAGTCTTCATTGAACTTAAGGTTGGACGGCTCATATTCGGAAGGTCCATACAGTTTTAGTGCAACTTCATTCCCAACATAGTTGTCTTGGTGATTTGACGGGTTCAGTATGGACCCTGAGACTTTCAGCATACATTTAACACCTTCACCAGAGCAGTTACGAAGGCTTAGCTTTCTGTCAACACAGATTTTCTTTTTACATTCGGATTTTCGTGGACGACCTCTTTTCCGTTTGATTCCGGCTGTGGCTGTTACACAACTTTTACCGACTGTAGCAGAGTTTGTTGAAGTTTGAACTTCTGGTCCTGTTATTTGAGAACTGCCCCTAGAATTGTTCTTTTGATCTTCAGGTACTGTTTCCTCCATCTTAATTTCTTTGCTTATTTTGCAAAATATGAACTGGCTCCTCTGATCGTCAATGTACCGCTCTGTAAGACCATGAACGGTATAATGTTTCAATATATTCTGCTCTGCACTCAACACTGAATCACAACCTTTGAGCATACACGGGTACTGTACAGGAAAGCTTTTATTGCACATTGCAAATGCTTCCTCAGTGGATTTAAGAACAGGCTTTGCAGAGGTCATCAAATGATTTTGGCCCATGTCCTCTTGTTTTTTTAAATTCTTTTTCTTCTTCACCTTAGTGTTATTTGCAATATTCTCTTTTCCGTGGTTAGGATCGGTACTTGCACTTATTTTTTTCGTTTGAACATCACCTGCATTCCCATTATCCAGTTTCTCTTTCATAGTTTCAAAAGTTGCATGATGTTTCTTCATAACATGTCGTAAAAGGTTGGATTTGGTTGTATAAACCCTGTCACAACCTTGAAATTGACATTTGAATGTGAGGTCCACACTCTCAAAGTCCCCATCAGCTGAAACTTTTATTGCCTTGTGATCATTTTTTATGTGATCTATGTATTTCAGATGACATGTAAAGTGAGCTGGACATTTTGACTGGTCACACTGAAATGTACCTACTTCAACACCAGATAACAATGCACTTGTCTTTTCCAATGTGCATTTGTGAAGCAAAAGATAATGCTTCAATAAACTAGTAACTTTCGAGACTACTTTTGAGCATTGTTTGACTTGACATTTGTATTCCTGCACTCGGACGGACTCATCAGCATCATTAGTACTGGCACCTGTTTTTGGTCCATGTTCTGACTGATGCATAGCCCTGTAATGAAGAATCAGATTTTGTTGGATTGAAAAGGCAGCCACACATCCTTCATGCACACAACGGTATGGTCTATACAAAGTGTGTGTTTCAGCAGAATCAATGTTGACCATCAGCATATTACTTTTGTCTTGAAGTTCAAGCACTTCAGTTGTTTCAGTCTTAACTGTACTATTGGACTGTGGAGTAATACCTTCAGTGCCTTTCGATAGAGCATTTGTTGTGCCAAAGGCTAAGGGACTTTCTACACTCAACTTGTGCACTGCAAAAACACCTGGCTCATATGGTTCATGACTTTCTGGAGTCAGCAATGTGCCTTGCAGCTTGTTTACATTTGGAGGTGAGAGCCCATCAAGATTTTCAATATTTGTCTGTGACCATTTCACACTTTTGGAGCTAAAACCTGCAAGGGAGTCTTGCGTAGGGCATTTAGTTTTTTTTTCTCTGGCTACACTGACTGCTTTTGTCTTTACAGTTGAATCTAAAGATTTCGTGGTTAGTTTTGGATTGACGTGGTCTTGAGGTTGCCCTGATAAGTCATTGTCTGCTTTGGTTATGGGGTTGAAATGCACATCTTTGCATTCTTTTTTCTTTTTTGATTGTTTGATCTTCCTCCAATCAAAGCCGATTTTCAATTGTGACATTTCTTCTTTTGAAAAATGATGGACGTTCTTGTAGTGGATTTTAAGGCCTGTTGTTCTGGTAAATGTCTTTGAACATAGATCACAGTTGTAAGGTGCAAATTTGTCTGGGGTTTTCTTCATTTCATTAATTCTTTCCTCACTATAATCATGTACCTTGCAAAGGTGTTTAAATAGGGCTTCCTTTGTCATTGCTCCATACATACAGTCTTCCCTACATCTGAATGGCTTCAATTTGAAGTTCTGCTCATTATCCATCTCCTTTTTAATTGGGTGTTTTAATTCACTTTCTGTGTCTGATTTAGAACTTTGAATATGCGGGTTTGTGCTCTCAGGCACAAATGTGTCAACATTAAGCATATCTACTAAATCAAGACGTTCTAATGCCCTTTCAATTTCTACAATAATGCTATCCTCATCTGCAGTATTTGCAAGAGTGATTTCAGATTCAGGTCTTGTTTCTATCAGTCTTTCCTGTACAGGTTGGGGGCAGAAGTTGGAATTGCCACTTATTTCAGAGGGTTCTTGAGAGGGTGCATTTCTGTTCTGAATGTTGTAATTTTCACCCTCCATGCTTGTTAAACTGTTATCAATAAAGTCATCTGATTCTAACGGTGGATAGACGAAAGATTCATGGCTTTGGGTATGCGTGTTATTTGTAGAAAGTGCCATCTGTACTGTTGAAATATCAGGATCATTGAGAAAATCAAGAAATGATGTTGGCAGATCAGCAGTAAGATCAATTTCATCTACAGGTTTGCACTGGGACCGTTTTGATAAATGACCTCCAAGTGACTTTGTACTTGAGAACTCTCTGTAGCACCTGCAGCAAATGACTTTCCCATCCTGTATTATTGCAGGCCATTTTGTTCTTTTAGAAGATTTGATTTTCTTGGCTTGTTTGGCTTCAACAGAACGTAAATCAATCTGTTCATCTGACTGGGGTCCCTCTGTTCCTTTCTGTGACAATTCATGATTATCCTCTGGATGTTGCTTATCAGCTTGGGACACAGCACTGCCAACTGACAAGGATACATTTTCAGATTGTTCCTTAAAATTAGGGGTAAGTTTTGACAAACATTTGATGTCTGATAATCCATCAGTGCAGATTTCTTTGTCTGAATTACCAAGTGACTGCTCTGAAACGGGTGCAGCAGAAGAAAAGGCTAAACAATTTGGACTGATATTCTGCTCAGGCAAAGATGCAGTTTGCAACAAACTGGCACTGACAGAAATCTCACTAGGATGGTTTTGTCCATTCTGACTGTACCCGAGATCAACACTTGCTGACTCAACCTGTGACAAGTGATCACCATTAAGGGCGTGCAGTACTCTAAGCGAGTTTGACACATATTTCGAGGCTTCGTTCATGACACTTGAGGGTGCTATGACATTCACAGAATGGGGGATTACGCCATCATAAACAGAGGGAGAAGCATAATCTAAAATGGCCTCAGAATGGTATAATGGGTTGGTATGTTGATTATCAGATGAAGTCATAGGAGAGAAGTCATTCTGTACATAAAAACCTGAATCCATGTTATCTATTGCAGGTGTTGCCCAGGTCTCTAATAATGGTAACAGAGTCAGTTCTGATTTTTCTGATGGATTTGTTGATGCAGTATCATGAGTGCCTTTCAGCTTAGAGGACAACTTTAAATTTACGTGAGGCATACTGTCATGAAAAGAGCGAGTAGAGGAAGAATCTGGATGTGTTGAGTCCAAACATGTCTGTTTAATTCCTTCACCATGTTGACAAATTTGTCTGGAATGGCTTTTCCAGACAGTGGTTGTACGCTCAGACAATGCTTTTCTTGCAGCAAGATCAGCAATCCTCTTGTACTTCTTTGACAGCTTCCACTCCTCAAATGCCTCTGAATGAACCTTTTTTACATGTCTTGATAAACTTTTTGAAGTGATGTATTTACGTGTGCAAGTTTCAAATGGACAGATATGAGAAAGACTTTTCTCTGTTTTGGCTTCTTTCACAGCGGAATGTTCAAGCTGACTTGATGGACAACAAAACAACTTCTTATCTTTTAAGAGAGCTTGAGTTAAACCGTCAGAATTGCTTAGAGAATCTCCAAGTATAGGATCATCAACTTTGATAGTAATAGGCTCCAGTTTAACGTAGCAAGATTCAAGACGCAACTGCTCTGTATTCTCAATAACAGACTGCAAACTTCTACATGTATCAGAACCATCAGGCTGAATGGCAGATGCCTGGAAAACAGTTTCACTTTCCGACAGAGCTGGACAAGTTACAAGATGCTCAGTATGTCCTGTAGAATCCTGAGTGGTGTTTACAATTCTGCTAACTGAGAATTCAATTTTTACCAGGCTGGGCTCTTGTGAAACCTCTTTAATGTTCCTTGGAGATGGTAATTTATATTCAGAATCTTGGTCCTCATCAATAGGCAAGTGGTCCTGCTTTGCATGTTCTTGCTGATGCACATCTACCTGCTTTTGATGTTCTTGCTGATGCATATCTAGCTCAGAAAGAGTGTGAAACATCTTGCCACAGCTATGTCTTTTGCAAGAGAAAGTTGTGTAGTGCTGTGCTTCATGATCATACAACAAGTACGTCTCATTGAATTTTCTCTCACAATTTGGATAGGTACATTGGGCCTGAAATCCTGCATGCACTTTTCTGTGAATGAGGAGCTCGGCATGAGAGGAAAAGCTGCAATTACATCCCAACTGAATGCAATAATAAGGCTTCTCTCCACAATGCATCTGTAAGTGATCATTAAGGTGAGTCAAATTGACAAACTGACGGTGACAATATTGGCACATAGCTTTCTGGCTCTTCATTTCAAGGAAACATGTTGCTTCCTGCTCATTTCTGTGGCCCTTAACATGTGCATCCAAATTCTTGAAGTACTTCAAACCTTTTGGACAGCTTGCAACAGGGCTAGAATAATCATTAGTGTTGTTAATATCACCAATAGGGCTGCATTGTCTTGGAGATAATGACCTAATGTTAGCTTGACCGTTTGCACTGGGATTGCTCTCTGAAGCATATAAATTGTTACTGCAAATTGGTGTTTCTTGGCTAACTTGCGCAGCAGTTTTGCTGTAGTCCTTTTGTTTATTCAAGGTACTGCTCACTGGTCCAACCTTGGTGTCTAAACTGGGACATTTCTTTGTTGCATTCATAGCAGCAAGACGTTCCTTGCATGACTGTCTTACATGCAATGATACATGAGGCTCTAGTACTTCCCTAGTTTGAAATGTTTCAGCACATATTGGGCAACGGAAAATCCCATCTTGGACATGCTTCAATGCATGTTTTACAATCCTGTGTCCAAGAAACTCTTTATCACACAACACACAATACTGCATATAGGCTTGCCAGTTGCGGAATCGAGCAGACACAAATCCCCTCTCTTTCAACTTCTTCATTTCCCTTTTCTTCTTTCTTTCGGCTTCTACTTCACTAGGCTCATGAGTTAGACTTTGGCTTAAATCCTTAAAATATTTCTCATCAGGATTTTGGGCTTCATTGTCTTCACTATCAGAAAGTTTGTCAGCGGACAATATTGCTGCTACCTCCTGATCCATCAAAGAAATGCAATGCCGCTTTAGAGTTTTCCAGTCCCAGAACTCCGGATCAAAAGGCCACTTCGTCTTTAAGGCCAACAACAGGTCGCATCGTAGTGAGTTTATAATTGATGGATCCTCCTCTTCGAGCTTTTGGTCTGGTTCATTAAAGACAGTCTCAACCGAATAATAAGAGTCCACCGAAGGCTTGATCAGGAACTCAGTAAGTTGACAAGCGCGTTTGACTTCTATGTCTAAAGGCAGTAAACAAGATATTGTTTTGCAGATTGTAACATTGCAGTCCTCATTGTCATGAACTCCCATTTTTAGAGCTTGAATGCACATTTCAATACACACAGAAAGGCCATCTTTGTCAGCCTAAAGAAAACAAAAAAATTATTAAATGCCAATATCTTATTTTTCACACTGAAAGAAAAACAAAAACATTTCTTACCTCAGCCTGTACCACTTTAATAAGGAGCAGAATATGGTACACACTCCCAGACAGTTGTGCTAGTAGTCTGCATTGCTCCAAGAAGGCCTGTTTTGATTCAAGTCTTATAAGAAGCTTGCTCCAAAACAACGTCAACTCCCTGAAAATACATCAAACAGACACCTAAATTTAACTGTAATTTTATGGTTAGTCTGTGGTGTTATACTGTAGTCATATCAAGTATAAAAACAATAACCTCACTAAACCCTTAGTTTTTAACAATTCAACAGTGATAATTGAAATGTTAACCAGGCATCTTTTAAGGGGTGATCGCATGCTTTTTCTTTGAGATGCACTAATAATGCAAGTTAATTTTTAAGTTAATGCACACTTGACTGAGCTGTGAAAAAATATACAGAGGGGAAAAAACACCTTTAATATTACAAATAATACTCATCAATGCATCTTGCATAAATGTGGAACCTTTAAAACCCTGCATATGCCACATTGTGATAAAGGCTTAGGCACGTAAATATTTTCACCCCCTCCAAAAAAAAAACCAGTTACAGAAATGTCAGTTTACATTTTATTTTGCCTATAATCCAGTAAAATGTTTACATGCATAAAGAGTCTGACAACAGCCGGTGCGCCACACAGAGATCTGGTCTTACCATCATCAAGTCTGACTGAGACACCGTCTGTGGCTGTTATCAGGCTCCTTGTGCATATAAAAATCTCACTAGATTATTATGAATAATGGCAAAAGGGATGTTTTGAAATGTAAACTAAATGTAATTTATGCGTTCATAATTATGTGTTTTATTACACTTAGGCATAAAGAAGTTTTGAACGGTTTTACTAATTCGCTCCCTTTTTGATATATTGTGAGCATTTTAACTTTTACTAATGCTGTTATTTGTTAAAGGTCAATCATGGGCACGTTTTACTAATCCCTGCTCAAAATTGTATACATCCATCATACTGTGTAATAAAAAAAAGACACTGATGGCTCCAGTGTAACTGTACAGACTTTAAAAGCTGCGATCAAGTTTAGTGGGATTTCCCTATTTGCTAGCTGCACAAGATGGTGCAGGTGAGCTTTTGGGACACCAGTGGCGGCAGAAAAGTAAAAGTATTATATCAGCGAAGTGACAGAAAGTCCTATTTACATTGCAGAGTAATTTGGCGGATGTTGTTTTCCACCAGTCAACGCAACTCCTAGTGTTTCTACCCATATCACCATCTTCTTTAAACAAAATAACAACAAACTCCTATTTACTTCGAATCGTGGAGTCAGGTGACTCCGACTGGGATAGCTCCCATGGAGTGAGTGTAGCCGTTTCATGCTTTTCTTAGTCCCCCAACTGTCATCTCTGAACAAAATCATCTCTAGTTTATGTATGAATGAATTGTATATGTGGATTTGTTAACCACATGAGTATGGACTATAGAATCAATGATGAGAGAATTCAAATCTTTTTTTGCCATTATACAGAGTTGTTTTGGCTTAACTAAGAATTTAGCAATGTTAAGAGTTTTTTCTGTCATATTGCTGATATATTACTTTCTTTTTTCTCTAAAATCACCCATATTTGCCAAAAATCTTCCCTTTCCCACATGTTATATAACCGAAAATTTTTCTGCCGACACTGGCATCCCAAAAGCTCACTGGCGCCGTCTTGTGCAACTTGCCTATTATCTGAAGTAAATATAAATTTTAAGAAATAGTCAAACACATACAGGACAGACTCTTAACAGTCTTTAAAGGGGTCATGACATGACAGACCAAATTTCCCTTGATCATGTATTGGTATCATTTAGAACAGCGGTTGCCAACTAGCGGAGTTTAATGCAATCAAATTGATACCATGCCCATTAAGGGCCGCTCAGTAGTAGTTTGGGTCCAACGGCGCCACGCACAGTTATGCGCAATGTTTTTAGGTTCAGACGTCGTGCAGTTAAGAGAGCGGAGAGCGGCGGCAGACTGGTGAAACTGTCAGTGATTAGTCCAAGTAGATGCTGAAAACCATGTTTTCCAAGATGGAATGGGTCGACACATACGCATTTATTCTTCCTGCATCGACATGTAAGAGGCCGGTTTGTCTCATTTGCCCTGAGTCAGAAGTGGAAGCCTCAAACAGCATTATGAAACTAGACATAGATACTTTGAAGAAATTTACCCGGAGCAGTCCGAAGTAAGGGGACGGAAAAATAATTCGCTCAGTATGAGCGATCTACACAGGTCCTCCCTCACTCACTTACCGCCTAACAACGAGCATATGAATGTTAACTAAGAATGGTGAACAGTGGAACTTAGGAAAACATAAGCCCTTTACTGATGGGGAAATAGTAAAAGATTGCATTTTTTGATGGAATAGACAGACATGAACATGAAAATTAAACAAACCCCCCTTTGCAACAGCCACAAGAAGAGCTGAAATGTTATCAGAGCTTGATGCTACTATTTGTAAATCTTGGATCAGCAGAAGAAAACATTTTCGTTTTCTTTAAGGCATTTAATTCCATCATTATATCGTTGTCAGACATTGTTATAAATTATTAAAGATCAACCAGTGACAAAGCAACTTAAAGGAAATTACAGAAGGATTACTAACAGTATGTCATATTATAGATATAAAGAGACATGTTCACCCTTATGAGAACATGATATATTTTGTTCAATAAAAATGTTCTTTATGCTAATTTCTTTGGTCTGCCCAAACCATCAATTCATGTCTTAGGTATTTAATAGTCCAGACCTCGGCTGGAAAGGAGGGTTCATTTACTGGACGTCAAGCAGGTTAAGTTGAAGACCCCTGGTTTAGAACATCCAAGCATCTTCCATATCTTAAAACACCCTTGTCATCGATAAAGAAAGCATATATACGCTTTTCTGGAGAAACATGAAGTAGAAACGGCTGGATAAGTGATGTCACTGAGGAGAATCGTATTTATAAGAAATGCCTATAGCCACAACAACACCTACTACTTTAACATAATCGCATCATTGGCTCTGCCCGCTGGCGTTCAGTCCGACTCTGAGGAGCAAGAGGATATAATGCAGGACTTGTTAATATTCATCAAAAGCGTGTAATACAAGATTGCGATGCCACACAGACGTTGTGCTGTTCCTGGCTGGGAAAAACAAGTATCTGTTTCTTTTAAGCCCACGTCCAAGTCATGTCAGCACTGACTTGAGAATTGTTATGGACTTGTTATAGAGCAGTGGTTCTTAACCTGGGTTCGATCGAACCCCAGGGGTTCGGTGAGTCAGTCTCAGGGGTTCGGTGGAGGTCAAGACACACACCCGACTCATATGATTCGTGATGACACACCCCGATTGGCCCTCATTGGCTGCAGGTGATCACGCAACATCGCTTGGCCTATCTGTGCTGCAGGGAATTTGGTGCGCCCAGTAGTCGACTTGTGACTGTCGTGATGGTATGTCGTGTGATTTCTTTCTTATTATATTTTAATCCTTTCATACTAAATATGTCGAGCAAAAAAAGAATTTGGTCGTACGAATATGTACAATATGCAATACGTATATAATGGAACGTGATGGGAGACAGCCTCCTAACTGCATGATTTGCAATGCCAAATTGAGCAATTCTAGTCTAGCACCGGCAAAACTAAGAGAACACTTCATTAAGCTGCATGAAGATGGAAAAATGTTTTCATGGTTTTGTTCTTTAAAACACAGTGATGTTGATGCACGGTTCATTTTGTGCACCAGTAAAATATATACCTATGTTTTGAATTAGAAAAAAATCATATTTTATTTTTCCAATTAAGAAGGGTTCGGTGAATGCGCATATGAAACTTGTGGGGTTCAGTACCTCCAACAAGGTTAAGAACCACTGTTATAGACTAAACAAGAATCCTGCAAACTGTAAGTAATGTCTTTCATTTTAATACTACTTTGCAACCGGTAATGACCCGTTCATATTTGAGTTTTAATTATATTGCATGAGACGGAAGCGGAACAGCGTGCTGACAGTTCAAATCAGCTAACACTTTATGTACACCACTTTACCACATAACATGACCGGCTGTTTCTGTGCACACAATAGGGGAAAGTGTTTTCTTTAACAGAAATAACTCTAGGATTGTAAACATGTGATTGTTTAAGTGTCTGTGACATGAATACACGCATAAGGTTTGTAAAGCTGAGTGTGAAAGAGAAACTGCAGTTATCCAGCTGCACATCTTTCAGCAGCAGCTGTCAATCATAGGAGTGGGCAGCTACACCGAAGGCAACGGAAGGCTCTTAAACGGGAAACTTTTTCTAAAAGGATTAAAATCCGGCTGGCAAAAAAAAATTCATACGTAACTTACATTTGTATGTTTTTTTGGGGTCAAAACATTTTAGCAATATTATAATTACACTTCAGGATATTCAATAAAATTTAAAGTCATGTCCTCACCCCTTTAAAAAGCATTTTTTTAATTTTAAGCATGTCTAACTTGTCATGTAATGTGTTGCTATGGAAGTGGAGGTCTTGTAGGCCTACTCAAGTACATGTGATGTTACAATGTGGTGTCACTTTTTAAGTTATGTATAAGATTAGGAATTGTGCTATTACATTAACATCTTTAAAATACTCAAAAGTGAAAATTCAGGGTGTAAATAAGAACCTTACCAGGCACAATACACATCTCCACTGAGAAGCTGACGCTTAAAAAATGCTGTACAAAGACTGAGAGCTCCTTTCTCATCTTCCTCAGATTCCAAATTGCAAATCATGTCCAAAGCATCTTTGCAGTCTACATCCTTTATCTGCCCAAAAAAATGAAAAACAAGTCAAATCAAATTAAAAACATGATTAGTATTAATGCAAGTGATAAAACACACATTTAATTATTAACCAAGGCTGGAGAGAAATGCACACAGAAAACTGTGCTATTTTATAGATATAAAGATGTATTTTTGTAGACCATCCTGGAAGTTGGCGTCCCCATAAAAAAAAATATTTTATAATTTTTCCATAGGCTTTTGTATTCTCAAAAAACAGGTACGTTTATTATACTTTCACCTTTTGATCATCAGAACAATGTTCATAAATAAACACAAGTTGTTTTAATGTTGAAGCCTAAATATAAAAATCACCAAAAAAAGTTATTAATAGGCTATAAATAAACTACACTCCACTTTGACTTACCTAACGTACCTAACACTACCCTTCAGCCGTGATTTATTCACCATAAAGCACGGCCTCTCATACCTTATTGCCTACATAACATTATCACATAGAACGGGCTTTTCCTGTTTGAAAACGCAACGCACTGACTTTTTAAAAAGACCAGGGAACAGAAAGGCACTCAGAGTGCGCTGCGAAAAACTTCAGACGCATCAAGAGACCAAAATGTGAAGTGCCCAGCGCGCCCTGCCAACTAGAAACAATTCGTGTCAAACAGCTAAAAACAAGTTGTCTGATCGGCCCCTAAAACACATTATAAACATAACGGTTTTTGTCACAATTATGCAGCACTGGAAACATAAATAAATAATACTTGAATGCAGGGCTCCAGACTGTACCTAAAATGGGTCACATTTACAACCATAAATATTCATTTGTGAGCGATGTTTTTGCGGAGATTTCGACCATCCAAATTGACTAATTTTTAAATAGTTTCCAACGGAAACCCCTCACTATTAAACAATCCAGGAGCTGGCCTTTCTCCCGCACGCTGAGCTCCCCAACGCCCAACTCCCCAAAGTGCCCGTTTTTCCCCGCAGAAAACTCTGTGAAATTCTGCAGATTTTAGGGCTTGTCTTTGACTAGAACACACACAACATGAGCACATTAGTAGAATGCTATTTGCTATGAAGGATTTTAATGAGCCTGAGGACGAATAATGTGATATTTTGATATTATATTTAAAACAAAACAATTTGCAAAGAAGTTCTGGAAATGTAATTTATCTATTACTTGAGGCAGACCAAATATCCTAACCATGACTTCAAACTAAATCGAATCAATGCAAGTGTGAGGAGACAGATTATTTCAAAAGAAACACTCACCTCTTGCAAAAGTTCTTGCTGTGAATTTATTTCACATAGACATACGAGGTAGATTTGTTTGAAGTTCTTTTTTCCTCCAAATTCAGGAAACTCTGCACATGTCTTTGCAAGCCTTGCAGCTTTGTCCACGAGCTTCTGTTTGATGAGGTGCTTTATACGCATATGAAGAAGTTCAGGTCCTTCTCGTGTTAAAAGCTCATGAACTGTTTTAAAAGAAATACACACCCATTCAATATAACAACAACAGCATTGCCATAAGTTAACTGACATTTTTCTAGTATGAGACAAAATTATCAGACAAAACAAATGCTAAACATAGAGGTCTTCCAATTGATCCCAAATCTGTAAACAGCCAAGCGTTGATGTGAAACACTCTTCACTGCCTCTAGCGGCAAATAGATTACCACCAGCATTACACTGTAACGTCCCCCTCTGCCTGACAACTTTTTAACTACATGATAACTGACTTAAATTCTTTTTATCCTTCGTTTTTAATCTAGCCTTGTAAATTTCATTGATTATATATGATACAACTTGAGAATGCGAGTAACTTTTCAACACTCTATTGTTAGCGAGCCTTCAACCACATAGATTAGGCCTACATGTCTGTACGGGTACCAAAACCTGGTGACAAGCCCAGCGGCTAAATAATTACAGCTGTCCACATTGTATAGCTAAATAAACTCTGACTTTATCAATACTGTTTCTGTTTCGGAGAATTATCTCCCTCTGAGGCTTTGAGACGGAGCAACTCACACTCTGCAGCCATGCCTTGTTAAAAGACGAAACTTCTGGCTCAAACGTGCACGTTACTTTCCTACCTTAATGTCTGTGGGTCGGACACTGTTTATACAGTATTTGGTATTAAGATGCGTTTTGGTGGATCTTTCTATCAAATGGACGTAATAAGTGCACACAGTTTACATTTGAACGTGACCAGGCCAGATAAACATGCAGAGAGAAGCGTTTTTTATTTCTGTTCTGACACTGAAAGTGTGTGTTAGAGATCTGAAATGGAGAGAAAACATTCCGCTTGCTTGGTGCGTTTTTCCTGCCTGATTTCGAAATCTCAGCATCAGCCAGAGAAAAACCTGTATCAGTCGACCTCTAGCTAAAAGAAAAATAAACTAAGTAACAATAAAACATTTCACCTTTCTCTACATCAGGCATGTTATTTGACAGAAGGCTACATAGCGTGATGTTAGTCCACACACCGCTCTCCTCCACCAGAGTCAACAGGGCATGAAGCTGTGCGTTCCCATGGTCCTGAAGGAGGCCATGAGCCACCTGTCAAAACAGAAATCATCATGTAAAAAAAAGTGTAAACATGAGTTTGTTTAAGCTGAACCAATAATGATTTCCATGTACCAATAATATGGGTATACAAGTATGTGCACAGGCGCATGTCCACTGTCCTAGCTTGAATAATACAGCATTTTTACTTTTCACAGATCCGTGCAACCACAGATCATTGTGACGTGTCCGTTTTCGTGTGTACGTGAAACTTTTAAAAATGCAAACAATAAACTTTTTGGTTTTTTTACTTCAATGTTATCGTGTAACCATACTGTCAGTCTCTGATGCACAAATTGTTCTCCCCCTCCTGCTGCGTGGCCTTCTTTTGGAATTTGAACAGGGTATGAAGCTTTTTTTGACTGGCATCAGAAAGGGAGGTGGTGATAAGGTCTTGTAATGCATGTTGTTATTACCCTCGTTTACTGTTTGGGGTCAGGATGGCTCCTTGACTTCTTCTTAGTCAAAAGATTTGGGATGCGCAGACATTTCAGCCACCAAACATTTTGGGCCGAAAATGGTGTTATCGGTTTCGGGGCAAAACAAAGGGCTGACACGCCTCGCTTTTCCTTGTGCACTCTTACGAGTAGGGAGCGGAACCAAAACCGGATTATAAACGGGCCCCCGGGACTAAATTATGAAAGACTTCTCCCTTATCAGTTCTGCTTTCGGCCCTGGAAAAGCAAACGGCACACGCAACGTGAATGTCAGTGAATGTGTTGTATACTCGCACGTGGCTCCACACCGCTAGTGCATCTCCTAAACATTCTACAAGTACGAGCTGATAGAACTTGATGCATGCACGCATCATATCTATAAACATCGGAAACATGACCCATTATGAACTTGGGGCTTCAACTGATGTCTTCTGCCCATTCTGTTTTGAAATAAAACTAATCCAGTGTCTTCAGAGGCTCAGATGCTGGGAGTAAATGAAGACTTCTATGTTTGTTTTTACATCCAACAACAGCACACCTTAGTTGTTTCTGTGACATTCTTGTCACTGGCTACATTTGGTCTTGCGTGAAAATGGCAGAGAAGGAAGGTCTCTGACAGAAGGTGGAATCTATGCTCATAAGGTGAAGTCTATGAGCGGACATGGGCCGAGCATTATCAGAGGTACATCACTTTTCTAGGAGATCGCCAACAGCCTGTTGTGGTTCATATGAGATTACGAAAAACAGAATGGATGGATGTGAATAATTACAGGGTGGTTCTGCGCACACACTGGCGACTCATATTTTGCTTATAATAACATATTAAAGTGCATTTCTCTCTCGGCGTCTCTGTTCGTGAGTGGCAGAAGCAGCACATTCCTGACCAAACCGCAGCTTACTTGTAATGGTGTTTTTACTCACTCACTGACAAGCACCTGTCATTGTCACTGACTAGACATGAAAATAAACAAATTTCTGTAATTATTATTTTATGTCTGAAAACATTTAATATTCAATTCAATTTCAATTCAATTTTATTTATATAGCGCTTTTCACAATTTGCATTGTTCCAAAGCAGCTTTACAGGGGAAAAACGAAAAACCCTAGAAAGGGTAAAACACACTACATGGTGTGTTATATAATAAATCCAATTATTCTAGTAAATAATATCTAATGTCGGCATCTCCTGGTGGTTTATTTAGCATATTTGCATTAAGTGAATGCTTGGCTGAAAAGATGCGTCTTTAATCTAGATTTAAATTGGGCGAGTGTGTCTGATCCTCGAATAATATCAGGAAGGCTATTCCAGAGTTTACGTGCTACGTATGAGAAAGCTCGACCCCCTTTGGTGGATTTAGTTATTCTATGTATTATGAAAAGTCGTGCGTTTTGAAATCTTAGAGAGCGTGATGGGTTGGAGAGTGATAGAAGCTCTGTTAGGTAGGTAGGGGCTAAACCCTTTAAGGATTTATAAGTGATTAAAATAACTTTAAAGTCAATACGATACTTAATGGGTAGCCAGTGAAGGGTTGATAAAATTGGGGTTATGTGATGGTATTTTCTGGACCTGGTTAGAACTCTGGCAGCTGCGTTCTGAACTAACTGTAGTTTGTTTATTGATGATGCAGGACAACCACTAAGTAGCGCATTACAGTAGTCAAGTCTTGAGGTCATAAATGCATGAATAAGCTTCTCCGCGTCAGTTACACACAGAATATTTCGTAACTTGGCAACATTTCTTAGGTGGAAAAAGGCTGTTTTTGTGACATTTGAGATGTGATTTCGAAATGACAGGTTGCTGTCTAATATAACGCCTAAATCTCTTACTGTATTTGTTGGAGTAACAGTACATCCTTCAACTTGCAAAACAAATATTTCTGATTATAAACTGCGTGTCTTTGGTCCGATAAGTAATATTTCTGTTTTATTAGAATTTAAAAGAAGGAAATTACAGGTCATCCAATGTTTTATATCTTCAATGCACTCTGCCAATTTGGATAGCTGGGAGGAATCATCTGGTCTTGATGAGATATATAGCTGAGTATCATCTGCATAGCAATATATAAATTAATATAAACAACAACTTCTTTCTTCTGAATTGGACATTCAGTTCACTGTAACATTTACAGCATTATTACTGTAAAATGATAAAATCCTTACTGTAGAACCTGTATACAGCAGGATGGTGTAGATCTGCAAAGCATCGTGGGAAACTTTTGATGGAGGGGAAAATTCTACAGTCAATATGTTTATGCTGTGAATCGCTGTACAGTCATTCTTAACTGAATTTATTTGTCAATACAAATCTGAAGAGACTCGACAGATTCGTCAAAATCTTGACTTCTGCAAAGTATTTTTTCACATTTATCATTATTTGTTGCTATTATTGTTTACTTAGTTAGCGCAGTGTCCTCTTGTCAGGTTATACATGAGTGTGTGCTGGGAGAGATAGCGAAAGAATAACACAGACATGAAATAAACCGGAATTGTGTAACTTACACATAATAAATATATATATATATCCTAAGTTGTTTCCTAAATATTATACACTAAATAAGTCTCTTTGAAAGATAAACGTGAGGCTAAGAAAGATAAAGTTAATAAGTTACATTGTTGTTGTTGCTGTTATTATAATTAAGTTAAACGTGAATCTTATGAATAGTGTTCTTTAGCATTGCTGGTGCCGTGCCATGGACCTTGCCCCAACATCAAACAGAACCTAACTGAGGCTGTAAATCTGTGAACTGAACCGAACTATTGAATTGGTGTATGGTTACTGGATCACAGTGTTCTCTAATGTCTGTTGTTCACAACAAATAAAGGAGGAAAGTACCTTTAAGAAACACGTACTTTGAATATTATCAAGTGTTGAAAGAGAGTTAACATACACAAAAAAATAATTAAATCATAAACAATGATTTGTATTAATTTCTAAGTTATTTATTATCTAATTGAACACATTTCATTGAAGTTTTAGTAATTCTTTTCTCTTACCTCACCCTATGACTGGGGCTACCAAATTATGTGTTAAGTTATGCAAAGCTGAGCTTGTGTGGCATGGAACACATGAAAAAAAAACACATTGGTGTCACGGATGAAGGCGAAACATCACTGCGGACGCGGTAGGCAAAAAACTGTTCTGCTAACTTCGGGACAGTCACAACACATCTGTTTGGTTGCGACTCACTCGGGAGCATCAGGTTACACAATCACCTTGCTCGCAAGTGATGGATGAATGAAATGGCGCTACTTTTAATAGATTAAATTAAAACAATGCGAACAGAGTCAAGAACTAAATCTAAAAGCAGAGAATATTTTAGTCAGTGTTGTGGTTTTCAGCGAATGCATTTGCGCACTGATGTATTTTTTTTTCATTTCTTTTTAATCAAGTCTGTTAGTTTGCTGCGCTTCTCTGTTCTGTTCTTTTTTTATAGCATTTACCACAGTTAATTTTGTATCTGTATACAGATGTCCTTTACTGAGATGTTCATACCTTCACACGCTTGTTTTAAATGTTTCTATATTTCATCATATATTTTCATTTATGCATATATCACTTAATTAACGTGCTAAATTAAATAAATTAAACATTTATACAAATTCAATAAAATGTACATCTTCACAACTGAACAAAATGTCTTTAATTTTTCTATTATATTTAATTATATTTACATTTTTAAGCATGGCTGTCAATTTGCCATCTGCATAGATAATTTAAACAACACAAATATTGATTTACACAAATTGCTTCACCTTGCATACTTAATTGCTCTTGTTGTTGTTTATTTCAGAATGAGACAGCTCAGCATGAGTGAATTTGTTCAAAGGAGAAATCCCCCAATGCACTGGGGGATTTGTTGTGTGTTTGTAACTGAAATGCAGCCAATGTCAATGGTGGAAGATGAAGGATTCAAAAGAATTATTAGCATCCTCAACCCGGGATACATTCTTCCCTTCACAAAATTAATGGAGAGCAAGTACCAGAATGTGTGTACAGAACCACCCTAGAATGATACAAATCCACCCATTCATTTTTTTAAATCTCCCATAAAGAAATAAACAAACAAACAATCAAAATGCTGTTGGCATTCTCTCAGTAACTTGACGTCACATTGATTGAGCCCTCCTAAGACTTTTGATGGACAATGGAGTTGTACACTGTCTGCCATTGTTTGCAGTGAGCTACAAGAATGATTTGTAAACAAACAAGGTGTTTTGTTGTTGGATGCAAGACTGAACATACAGTAAGTCTTCATTTACTCCCGACATCAAGCCTCTTAAGACACTGTGGATTAGTTTTATTTCTCAATGGAATGTGCAGAAGACATCAGGTGAAGTCTCTTTACACCGGGAATGTAAGTAAAATAAAGGATTCATAATGGGTCATGTTTTCAGTTTTTAAACATATGACGCGTTTGGCCCGTGTATTGTCACGTATAAACACAGTGTGCACATTGTAAAGACATAAATGCAAAGTGCATTCACTCAGAAAACAGCGTACTAAGTTTTTAGACAAATAACGCGTTTGTCTCATGTACTCTCACTTACACAAAAAAATGTGTTTGGTTTATAAAGATGGAACAGTGTTTCTCACTCGCTTGATGGCCGTTCTCTTCAGTTTTGTTGTTGGAAGCACTGCGTCACACAGACCCATACCCGAAATGTGACCTCTGCATTTAACCCATCTCATCGTTGCCTCCACTTGTGAAAGGGCTGCTGAAGTCCACTGAAGGAGCCGCTTTGATTCAGCTCAGTGAAGTCCTTCCAAGCCTCTGCAGTTGAGCAGCTTCTAAACGGTTGGAATCAGCTCTTTGAACAGGTAGAGAATCCTGTGATTCTCTCCTCAGCTTTGGACCCAAGGTACAGACGACAGAAGTTTCTGTCACCTGAGCATATTATGACTGTACAGGTAAAAGTGCAAACTGCAGCACTTGCAGCAAGAAAATAGATTCTGCACCAGCAGCAAGCCAAAAGAACAGAAGCAAAACCTCCTTGCTTGACTCACTGCTTGAGTCTGAAGGCAGCAGTGAGGAAGAGAGCAGAAAGGAGAAAGCTGAAGAAGACCTCAACACTCACATAAGAAATGAAATCCTTGCTTCATTTGGTGAGAGGCCCTTAGCCGAGGAAGAAAATCCTTTGGATTGGTGGAGAGATAATAAAGATAAAAACCCCACCTTGGCCAAATAAGCTAAATCCTACTTGTGCATCCAAGCCTACTCAACGCCCTCTGATCGTCTGTTCTCAGCTGTAGGTCACATAGCTTGCAAAAAAACCCAGACCATGTGGACATGCTGTCATTTTGCATTCCAATTCTGAATTTTGGGAAAGTGAATAAGAAACATGTTTGTATGAACATGAACAACTTTGAATAGTGACAGTTTTCCTGTTCTTTTTCTACCTCTGTATCAAACAATACTGGCCATTTTTTCTGCGCACAGACCAATTCATATGTCGCACTGCACAGCCCTGCAGAAAAACTCTTCAGGATAAGTTGTTGTCGGAGTCCTTTATTGGCCATCTAGCAGAAAATCATTAAGCTGTTCAACTTCACGCAGCGCTTCGCAGACCTCGCAGTATGGCAGGAGAGAATCGAAAGAATAGAGAGCTCTCTGCTCTCGCGGTGCTTCAAGGTCATACGCCAATGGTTCTGTGCAGCGCTGAATGTCGTCGAACACACCTCTTGTTTCAGATGACAGACAAGAACATGATCCTCGCGATTCCGTTGAAAAGTGGTTTGTTTAAGGACGCCTTGAAGATCAATCACGATTTAAGATCGTCAGATCGCCCACCCCTACCTGAGGCCGTCCAGAACCCTTAATTAACACATAACGGTACAGTTTCACAGAAACAGCTTAGTTTAAGCCAGGACGAGACCTTAGTTAAATTAGGATATTTAAAGCACTTTTATAAAAATGCCTTAGAAAAAAACTTTAAAGGTTTGCATCTTGAAACAAAACAATGGCACTGACATATTTTAAGATATATCAGGGCAAGGTATTTTATGTTTAGACAGGTCAAACGTTCCTTTTATCTGGTCTTAAGCCTTGTCTGTGAAACGGGGCAATAATGTCTCTGAGGCCCATCATCTTAATTTATCTTAACTGCAAACACTTTAAAGATACAGGTAAAAAGGTTTCCTACCTTGACAGAAGTTTGAAGCTCTTCCCATAAGGCACCTGGGATATGTTCAGTGAATGACAAAAGAAGATTCAGACAACTCCTAACAACAGAACAAGGATAACAAGTAAATTAATGTAGTCTCCAGTGTACACTGCCATTTAGTTTTTATAGGTAAATGTTTAAGTAAAATTGCAAGCTAGTGAAAGCATTTCTCCCAAACTTTAAATACAAATATTTTTTCATATATATTTGTAAATATTTTTTAATATTTGTTTTTGATTAGAATTTACTCGCCAACAATTGAAATGTGTTTGCAAATCTTAAATACTGGGAAAAAAAACAACTTCATATTCATGTTTAAACAACACAGCACAAATGTTTTACATGCATCTTGGGACAGTTCAAAAATGACTTTATGATGGAACCAACCAGATTTTTTCCCACAACTTTAATGCGTCTTTGCATTCTGAGGCATGTTACAGTAGGTGACAACAGACACTGGAGGATAAAAGCATAACTGCAACAGCCTCTTATTTGTAAAAATTTAGGAGCAAATTTTTTTAGAGAAAGTAAACAATAAAGGATTAATTCACCCAAAAAAACAAGGAAAAAAACTGCTTCAAGAAGCTTCTAAGTAGTGATGGGAAGTTTGGTTCTTTTCTGCAAACCGGATCTTTCGGACAAAGAATGATTCAAAAGTTCACCAATTATTTTGCTTCCTAACGTAATGACGTTATTCGCCATGACGTAACGTGTAAAGTCTAACATCCCGGCCAGCTGGGATGACAATACACTCAGCACATTCAATTATCCATAATCATAACTTCTGTCAATTAAAACATCATCGTCATGATCTGACAACTTTCTTAAATGTACGTTTTGCAACTAATGCATGCAAATGCAGAAATTATTTCGAGTCAGAGGGACAGTCAGACAAGCCAGAAAGTGAGTAATTCAAGTCGTTGGTGATTTAGTGCCTTGTAGACACACAAATAGTTTAGAACGATTCAGTCCGATTTGGTGAACCGGTTCAAAAGAACGATTCAATTGCGAACCAGACATCACTACTTGTAAGCTGCTATTAATGTGGTTTTTTAAATGACTATATATGCTATGTTAGTGATAGCCAGCACGACATGATAGCTTTTCCCTCAAAAAAATATAACATTCAATATAATGCTGTAAAGTATATATATTAATATAGTAGCCCATTAATATAGCCTAGCATTTCAATATAGCTTCTTAAAACACTATTACATATATATATTTGCATTTAAATATTTAATCAATTTAGCTCAGTTGGAGATACTGTATAAAATATATGAGCATTTATCAGGCCATTTAATTTATATTTTGATATATGTATGTATAGGCTCTGTGGCTTTAGGGAAATGCCCTCTTAATAGAAGTCTGATAAATAATATTTGTAAATAAAGAAACTACTGACGTGCAAACAGCAAATGTAATGTAACAATTAAAATGCTATATAACAATTAAAATCATACACAGAAAACAGAGTCGGTAACCAATATAGCCTTTCCATGCCATTGAGCAGCCTGATCACAGCGTGTACCCTCAGACAGGAGTGGCGGTATAACTCTTAAGTATAAGTCAAAAGAAAAACGGGCTTCTCCAGAGACATGTAGGTGAGAATGTAAATCTCCACGCATCAAATATACAAAAGCAATGGAACGTGCCCCACTGTTCCTACGCTTGTGACCTGTCGATTAACTGCAAAGTTTATCTGTCATAGAGTAAAAGACAGTTCTAACTCTGATCTACTTCCTTCTGTCTACCTCGGCGGGTTCCGTATGAAACGCATTCTCGCATAGCCTATTTCTTTATTTAAATCACTAAGTAAGACAAAGTGTGAAGTTGAAGTACAAGTGTTGTGTAGCATTAAAGCTGTTAGCCGCTAATACGACATACAAAAGACGCCACAAAGTGTCTGTACAAGATAAAACCTTCACATCCATTTGAAGCAAATAAAGTGTGCGCTGCTGGACAAGAGAGAGCCAGTGCATGCTAGGAAGTGAAGCCTACATCTCTCAATCTAGTCTCACGAGATGTGACTGTCATAAACAGCTTTACTCGACTGCACGTTTGTGTATATATTCATATTTATAGTGTCTGTTTTAATACATATGATGAAGCCTAGAAAATAAATAATAATCCTATCAGGATTTTAGATCATATGCAAAACTGTTTAACAGCTATGATCGGCAATGAACTAAGTAGTTAGGTCGATATTACATTTCAGCAGTTGTCTTTCAGAAACAACAATATAAATTAGTTTGGATTGAATTGTGCTGAGAAACAGTTTAGAATTCACAATTCCCCTGAACAATTTATGTGAACACTATTTATTCCTTTACTATTGTTAGAAAGAAGTCATCATCATAACCATCACATAAACCCATTTTTGATGTTCAGAATTGCTAATCAGATAAAATATCGGAACCAAACTATAATAGGGATAAATAATTAGTAGGAACCTATAATATTCCTAATCCTGACAATGCCACTGCGAAAATGAAGATGTATAGGTTTAGGTTGCCACCCCTCGTGTGCTCTTGTCCCCCTTTGACATCCAATGTATAAAATCCTGGACACGCCCCTGAATCAGTCCCAATCATTCAAGCTTTAACTGATATGTACACTCTTCCACATTTAACCGTAAGAAATATAAATACAAGCGATGTAAGTAATATCGCAAAAGTAATACCAAAGATAAATGCAATAAAGAAAAAAGTCAAACAATTATAATGACTGAAACAAAGCTTCTTTTCATTTACACAGAAGCAGCATGAAAACAGAACTGAACTCAGAGCACCTATCATGTCATAAAACACATGCACCCAATATAGGAGGATGCGAGTTTAGAACGAAAAATGACCGGAAAAACTGTATCACAAAAGAAGAAGAAAAACATACCATGATAACTTGTCCAGCACATCTGTGAAATGTTCACATTGAGGACAGAGGAATGGGCTGGCCTCAGCAAAACACACTACAGATGCTGTGTACATCTTTAACAAAGACAGTGAATCTTCATTTGGTTTCCTCTGATGTACTTGATTCATCAAAACCTGAAAGAAAGAAAAACTGAAGTGAATGAACAAAACTGTCCGGTGTGCTTTAGGCCACACGGTAACTTCTGTCTCGATTCTCCTATTAATGACTTATAATGCAGGAAAATTCGGAAGAATAAAAAAGCATCCCATTCAGTCCAGAGGAAACACAATTTTTGGAGTAGTACAACGGATCAAAAAACGTGGTATTTCAATTCGAACTAAACTTATAACAAGGCAAGTAAGTAGCCTATTGACGTTAATCTCTCCAAATTCGGTGTTTTGTCTCATACCGTTTGCACCGTAGCAACGGTTTCCCCCCCTTCTCAATAAAAGACAATTAAATTGCAAAATTATATCGTGATAAAACTGCCGCTGATGTCTAACGTTTATATATCTGCATTTCAATCGTGTATATAAATATATGTATGTATGTGTGTGTGTGCGTGTGAGTACTATTATTCGGTGTGAAGGACGGCTGCAGCTACAATAAGCTAAATGCGTTAGCCTACAGGAGCTCTAAACGCTATAGTTACACATAACCACAAACAGCATGATTGCAATATTTGCTCACTGTAAAAACACAACCATGCTACATCTCATCCACAAGCAGCTTTGATTCGAGGTGTTCTTATACTACAACATTTGATGGCTGATTTCAATAGTACTGTTGTATTTGTTATCGTCTGTGCGGCGATGCAAACATGCAGCATCGTCCGTGAACAAAGAATTATCGATTAAAACACATAGAGACTCGTACTTTGCAGAAATCCTGACAAAAACTATTGGATGCGTCAAGCGGCGACAGGGAACTCCTTTTTAATTCAGAGATAAGATCCTGAAATCTGTGTGTGAGGGCCACAGCCTCAGCCTCAGCCCTGCTATCCTCCTCCTCCGCCATCTTCACCGCACACACAAGAGCCCGAATTTCCCAGGCTAGTACGGTCAGGGCTCGATTATGAATATTCATAAGCCATGCATTCGCTAGTAACGGCTTGCAGTTAACGTGTTACAAAAGCCACCGTGATAGACTTTACTGAGCAATTTCTCCACAACTCAATTGATGTTAATAAAAATAAACCTTAGCCGTTCGAGTGTAAATTTCTGCCTCGCCTAATGTTACAGTGCTGGTCAAGGTATAGAGGCGGTGGGGGCGTCCCGCTTCAGGACCGTTTTAGTCGCTTATCCTATTGCAAACTCCCCCGCTTTGTCCCTATATTACAACCTTTCGCAAAGGAAAGTTTCGCAACATTGATGTTTAGGTCCAGTTGACATACTCGCTTTAGTTTAAAAGGTTTAGTATAGTTGAGAACATATTTAAGATTTTTAAACAACAGCTGCAGAAAATACTGTTTGATTATTAAACGATGGAATGTATTCCATGTACCTCGCCCCCCGTATTCAACCCCTTTTTCCAGCCCTACATATCAGTATCTGTCAGGTGACGTCACTCGATGGGCATTTTGGGTGTAGCTGCCATTTGTGAAGTATCAAAGCCGAGGTGTTCTGTAGTTGGAGAGTTGTCTATTTAGTTTGCTTTATTTCAATAATGGAATCACTATTCAAAATGTGTTCAAGCTCTTGGTTCTAAAATTGTTTGTTGTAAGGCCCCCTTTTGGTGCATCGCTTTGCGGCCCCCAAATAAAGATTTTAAATCTTGGACTTTTAATATGTTTTTGGATAAATTAAAATGATGTTATACACTCTATAGCATCAATTTCTTTGGTTGGTGGTCAAATTTTTCTTATGTTTGATTGCACAAATTTAAAATCTGACTCGCTGGATCCAGCTTGGGAGCCCCGTGTTTGTGAACCACTGCCCTTAACCAGCACTCAATAAATAAAATAAATAAATCGGCAGAGCTGTCAGTACAAGCATCAATCACATGATAGTTTGTATCACAGTAATTTGACCACATTACATGCAATACATGTCCTAAACATTTTGATAATCGATAAAGAAGATATTAACAAAGGCAGAATAAAATAATATGCAATTCCTTGGAGCGAGAGCAGGAGGGTATGTGTCAAACTCAATGTCAGTTTAAATCTAGATTAAAAACTATCTTTTTAATCTTGCATACACTACACTATCATAACATATACAGTATATTCCGAAGGTTTAGTCTGCACTAGTTAGATCAACCGGAACCAGGAACACTTCCAACAACAACTGATGCATTTGTCGAACAGTACTCTACTCTCAGCCAGTCTTGTCTCATTGTTCCAAGGTTACTATAGCGGGCAGGACGCAGTCCAAGGTTACCAGAGCGGGCAGGACGCAGTCCATGCCCAGACCTAAAATAAAGCTGTGATGATAGAGCCGGACAAAGGACGTGGCGACTCTAAAAATTATAAATGATAATCTTAAATCTAATAATTTTTTTATTTTGACTTGTTGTGCAAGCATTGTCGAGCTTGTGCAGAGGGTGCAGCTTTTGCCAGAGGGGAACTGGAATCCCCTGGTTAGGGCTGGTTTCACTCTGAGGTTTTTTTTTCTCCTCCAATGGAGTTTTGGGTTCCTCGCCACCGTTTGCATACTGTTTTACACTGTTTCCCACCTCAACCCGGAAATAATTTATGGACCGGTGTGCTTTAATGTTAGCATATACTTTTAATGTTTTAATGCTACTAAATGATCAGTTACATTAATGTTACTAAATACTAACGTTACTAATGCTGCCTTCACATGCTTTTGGAAATTTCCCACTTCTGATGTCATGATTCCGAGCTGGATGAGTTCAGGTGAAAGAATGGAGGCCGCCAGATTCATGCTTGCGTGGGTAAATGTTATATGGGAATAGTTTTCAACGCTACATACTGTATAGTTTTACTAGTCAGCTTGCTGACTATTTTGGAATATTGTAGTTATAGGCGCTTTCGAAAACAGGCTTCATGAAGCTTTGAAACCCGTATTCAGTCTTTTGTATCGAATCAGTCCTTCGAAGAACGTATCAAACAGGCTAAGGCTCAGAGCCGGCGTAGCCTAAATTTCAGTTTATGCTCGTGCGTCTGGACCTACGGCGTAGCTATGGGGTTAGAATTGTTGCATTATTCTGAATAAATAAACTATGATCCGCAAATAAATGTATAAAGTTTCACAAACATTTTTTTAAATTCACATATGAACAGAAAGCGAACCATAACTATATGTTAGACATTCCACAAAAATAAATGGCATTCACAAATTAAATCAATGAGATTTGCAAATAAAAAATATTTACTCATTTATTTAAATGGCATTTATTTAAAGATCGCTTTCTGCACATTTGTGGATCGCTTTCTGCACATTTTTGGATCGCTTTCTGGGCATTTGTGAATCGCTGCACGCATTTGTGGATGGCCCTCTGTGCATTTGTAGATGTTGAAACATTTCTAACCTCAAGACGTGCACACAATCCACAAATAGGTGGACTCCGCCCACTATCTAGGCAGGCCAATCAGGTAACTTCGCTTTCGTTGACCAATAGCGCACTAAAAGTTCTAGCTTTTAGGTTTTGCTCTGCACTAAGATTCAGGGCGCAAACATGGCGGTCTTAAATGTCTCGCTTTATCCCATTCTGGAATGAGATTTTATTTTCTAACTCTTTGCCACAACAATGGATGTCGATTATTCAGAATAATGCAACAATTCTGACCCCATACGTAGCCTATGCAGAGCCGCGAATCCTGCGGCGTAACCTGTCGTTCACCTCTCCAAAAATGTAACAACACGTCAACTCAATGCAGACCCTACACAGATCACAAGCGTTGTGATTGGTCTGTTTGAACCCCTCCCTCAGGTAAAAAAAGTCTCCAGTAACAGAAATAACCCAGGAGGGAATGAGACATTGTGTAAAACACTGGGGACTCCCCTTCTCTAAACCTTACTGAAACCTTATTGAATAACGCCAGTAGAAATGAAAATGTAACTTGCCAATGTGATCCAAGACGGCTCTTAGGGGCGTGGTAGTCATCCTTATATACGACCACATTACCTCAGAATCTTACGACTGAACATTAGGCCTACAGTGCGAAGATCTGAGCACGCCAACAAGGCAGTTTACGAAATGTCTCGTTCCCTCCTGTCAGGGAGCCGAGGTTACGACAGTAACGGAAGGTCTCTTAACATTGCGTGAAACGCTAGGGGAACCGTATTAAACAATGACGTGACAGCAGCAAAGAGCGGAACCCAGCTATCTCTCAACATAATCACAAGGCAAGTGTCAGCCAATCTGTCATGAACTGCTCCGAGACACACAGGTTAGATCCAGATACTGTTTTATTTGTGGGCAATCCAAAGGCCTAATCCAAATAACAGGCAAGGGTCATACACAGACAGGCAGTCTAAACAAAGAAACAAACCAACAAAGAAACAAACAAACAGGACTGAGACTAACAGGTTGATGAGACACAGGTGAATGCAATCAGTGATAATGAGTCCGGGCAGTGAGTTATGGGAAATGTAGTTTGTGAGTGAATGATAATAGTCTGATGTGGAGTGCCCTCTGGTGGTTCTCAAGGGCACTCCAGTTGGTGACAGTTACACAATCAGTGTATCCACCAGCATTTAGTCCCATTACATGCCGCGCAAGCGGGAGGCATCAGAAACGGTTCTATGTTCGGGCAAAATGCATAATTTCCGGTGACACAGTGGGCAATGTGTTCAATCATGCCATGAGAACTCGAAAAACAGCTCGACTTTAGCGGAGCTAACACATTAAGTGCACTACATATCCCTTGGCAGTAGCACACAGCACAACTCCCACTGACAGGGCACACCTTACTTAGGCTCAAAAACGATTGGATACCACATTCTGCTACAGGACTCAATCAAAACACCACCCTAGTTTGTAGGAATGATATGCCACTACACTGAGCAGGGTAGCAATACACATAGCCGAATAACAAGTATAAAAATGGCAAGTGCTGGGGCCGAGCAAGGTAGAAACAAACCCTGTATATTAAGCTGTATATTATAGAATAAATAACAACTATAACATAGTGAGGATGGAAACAGGTGCAACCTGGTATGTTTGCACCCCCAAGCAGTATAGACAATGACGGTGAAGGACACGGCCACATACTGTATAAGACACCGGCTCACGCCAGTCATAACCTGAACCGTGAACATGCAGTCATAAAGCACAGACTTGTGCAACTGATAGTTGGGGGGAATGACCGCCTCCTTGACCGCCATTGCGACCAAGCTGACACCCTAGGCATAGTCTGACAGCTAGTACACTGCTATAGAGCACTGCACAAGCCGCCCAAAGCACTGCCTGCAAGTCACACAAGCAAAGTGCTAATAGTCTACGTTGCGTGAAGAGGTCGCGTAACACCGCAAGCTCAAAACATATATACGGTGCAGGGCAAACAACAGTGTAACAAGGTTCAATGGAAGGGAAGGAAGGAGGCAGGAACCGGCGGACATTTAAACAATAAAACTATAATTAAACAAACAATAAACACGGAAGTAAAGCCATAAAACACAAACATTACACGTTCAGGCCTGGTCCTCTCTCATCAACAGTGCTTTTAAGCTCCCGATCTCCTCCGTAAGATATGCGGGACCGGTGCGCACACAGCTGATTGCAACTATCACTCACACCACCGGCCCCGCCTCACGCCTCTCGTCCCGCCTTCCCTACCACATACCCCGATCACCCCTTACAGGTCGGGGGGCACCACTGAGACTGTACCTACTTTCCCCCCTGGGAGCCAGTCTCGGCGTCGGCAGCGCCTGGGGGTATGCACCGGTGTGACGAGAGAACGGAGACAGGAGCCCCAGGAGCGACAGGGACGAGAGAGGGGAGAGAGGAAAAGACAAAAAAATTAGTCCGGTTTCCTGACACGATGTCGCTCGGTCCTCAGCCCAGCCGAGAGGCTCTTGCTCACGGTGCTATGCGGTGGTGCTGGACGTCGGGGGGGCAGCCCGATCCTCCTCCGCCTCCTGGCGGTTGGCGATGACCCCTCCTGTTCGGGCAGCTGGCCGCAAGTCCCCGTTCCCTGCTCCTTCCCTTTAAGGCAGACAGCAGCAGGCTTCGACCTCTGGCCAACGGCGGCGACTTCTCCACTCCCTCGGACGGTGGTTAACCCACCTCGGCCCAGGAGCACGGCAGCGGGCTCTCCCTCCCAATCGATTCATCTTGCTCCAGCACCACTGCCTCGGGCAGCCGCCGGCGGACGTCCCTCGTCTACGCTGCCCGAACTTCTCAGCACCGCGATGCCCCTCGGCAGCGAGGGCTCTTCGACAGCATGCCCCTCCTTCCTCCCGGGTTTCGGCACCACTGTAACAAGGTTCAATAGAAGGGAAGGAAGGAGGCGAGAACTGGTGAACATTTAAACAATAATTCTTTAATTAAATCAACAATAAACACGGAAGTAAAGACTGGCAGCCACCTAACGGTAGACTGGCGGCCATAAAACATAAACACAAACTTAACACATGTTCGTGCCCGGTCCTCTCTCGTCAACAGTCCTGCCGGTCATTCTTTTAAGCTCCCGATCTCCTCCGTAAGATATGCGGGACCGGCTGATTGCAACTATCACTCACGCCACCGGCCCCGCCTCACGGCTCTCGTCCCACCTTCCTCACCACAGACGGCATCCCACAAGACCATCGGCTCAAGCGAAATGCAGAGAGTATACCATTTGCATACGAAATGGCATTTAGAGTCATGGGCACATAATCATCAATGTTGATTATTGTCATTTGAAAGCAAAGACTGGAAGGATGCCTATGCACTGCCAAGAACTGAGTCTCTGAGTCTCTTGGGAAATGTGGTTTTCTACCTCAGTGTCTTGTCATATGCAGATTTCAAAAGCAATTTGATTTGGAGATAGATGCAAGTCCTCAGGGTTTGGGGGCCATTTTGTCCCAGGAGCAGGGTGGTAGACTAAGTCCCGTTGATTTTGCCAGTAGAGGTCTGCGGAGGACAGAGCGGAATATGGAGAATTATAGCTCCATGAAATGTGTTTAGCCCTAAAGGGCCTATATGTGATAAGTTTAGGGAGTATTTGTTGTCTTAACTGACAATAATCCAGCTGCAGACCTCAAAGCTCACAGTAAAACCACAGTAATTACTTTAGTAATACTTTTTTATATCATATTAACTAAATATTTGCATGATTTATGGTATTATGATTTTGGGGATCTCTATGTAATTTACTTTTTACTTATTTTGGTAATTTATTTTTCTATTTAGTAAGCCTCGATTATGTTGGGGCTGTGTTATACTTTCATGGTTGTTGGGTGGTTTATTTATTTGTATTAATAAATCTTTATTTTTGTTAAAGATTAATCTTGCCTTATCGTATATGCAGGTTAGGTGCTGTTACCCTTGCCAAAAGTAAAAGCCTATTGGTTACAGTTAGATAAGGGAGACATGCAAAATGTGCAGATCAGTGGGTCCCCAGGAACAGGTTTGGGGACCACTGTTCTAAAACACCATCATTTGGGGTAAGTCATGTAAATTTCTTGATCTAAGTGCTCACTTATTATATCTGAGGAAAACTGTAAATCGCAGAGATCCGGCAGTCAACTCAGTACACTCAGTCATTGGCTTCTGGAACCAGGCCTGTGCCATAAGTACATTTATTTAAGATTTGTGGCTAATCCAGCAAAGATAGCATTTTATGTAGAGTAAAATAACATCGTTTTTTGACAAGTCTGGCATTTTAAACATCTTCAGGCGTTAAGAATACAGACAACAATTTTCCAAAAATTTCTTACCTAATTTATGGATTTTATCTATATGTGGTTAATAAATATGTAATAAACATATAATACCACTACTGTAAAGAAATAAAAAATACATTTTCAACTGATGAGTTTTCAATTTAAATGTACTACTGCATGATTTACATAAAGAAAACATATATTTGAGCAAAAATCACAGGTAAACAAGACAATATAACTAAAGCTAAACCAGATGTCAATCTGAAATGTCATTGTGTTTCTTTAAGATTTATGATAGTAACAGGTGCTGCAGTGGCAGTCTGTGTGGTTCAATATTGGGACATCATTGACATGTACCTATAGGAAACAAAACAATATTTGTTATACATGTAAAAATAAATGAGATTAATAAAGTAATGTATATTAATATGGCAGTAGCATTATTAAGTTTTATTTTACCCGCTTGACTTCTTTGGCTACACAGCATGTAGCTTCTGATGTGATATTTTTGGGGACAAGCATGGTTTTTTTGGATCTTAATGGTGTCGGGTAAGCCCTAGAAAAGCAGCATCCCATACACTGATAGACAGGAGCCCCAGGCTTTGAGAAAATGTTGTTTTCCTTGAGTTTGCATTCCTCACATCCAACTATGGAAAATAGACGTGCAAGTATAATGTAAAGAAAGACTTGCGCAGCAGCACATTTGTTAAATTCTGTCACTAATTGTAAACTTACAGTTAGTCGTATCACTTCTGGCATATAGCTCTCCAAAATGAATAAGCATTAAAAACAATAAAATGCTGGATCCTGCATGTCTTATGGTCCAAAACATGATGGCTATAATAAAGACAGTGAGAGGAATATCAACACGAAATAGATATATACTGATATACAAACAGTTCAATCACACTTCTCAGAATGTTAAAATAGTGGAATTTACTTTTTATTTTTAAGCTCAAGACAAATAGTATTTCATTTGAAATATTACCTTTGTTCCTGTGTTCCTGTTAGACGGAATCAGTCTGTCTTCTCACAGCCACGCAAAGCGCACAGATAAAGGTTTATATACCTTTTGTACCTTGCTTACGTATCCCCCATTGTGTGTGTGCGTCTGAGTATATAATTGTTCCCTTGCTGACCTTGTTGTCCATTAGGTAAATGAAGGAAAGAAATGAATATGTAGTATAACTGCTGGCCCATAATACCAAAAGAAATATATAAAGTGTGGAAAACCACACATTAATACTGTGCAGAAAATCTTGGCTCTATTTTACTGCTTTTGTAACACATTTTCTGTTAATATTGTTCTTTATCTCTTACACGCATAAACACAGTATCAAGTTTCGAGGATGAATGTTTCTTTGCCGTCACTATCTCTTAATCTTTCCATCTGCAGCAAATCCACACGACCTTGGTTTGATTTGAGCTGTTTCATGCCTGATGCAAAGGTAATTCAATATTTTCCATGCCAGATGGAGAACAGTATGATTATAAACAGATAGGTATTACTGTAGGAGAGACAAGAGGAAACATCTTGTGATACTCTTGTAATGTGTGGTGGAAAATGTGGAAGCAAACAGCCAGGATTCAGTAATGTTTAAGTGGTGAAACACAAGCTTGACATAGGAACATCTTTGTCTTTTTACCCATGTGTTTCATGAGGGCAAAAGTTTCCATTAATGTCAATATTTTGGACAGTGTTGTTGTTACAGCAGAGTAATGAATTAGTTGTCAAGCCCCGAAGAGCGCAACCAACAGTCCAAAGTTTCACATACATTTTTGCCCAGAACTTCTGAATCGTACAACGTAGAAACTAAATTTTTCCTCTGAATCCTGAGCTCACTCTGATTCGAATGCACCCTCACCGTCATTTTCTGTTATTAAAATTTTCGTCCCTGAGCTTTTCACTGATTTGTAAGAAATTTGGTATGGAGCATCTAGAGACAGTGCTGACAAAACGTAATCAAAGCATTTTCGATTGGTCAATCCTGCTAGTACAGCACGTCAAAAAATTTCACGGAGAGCCTGCCAAAATGGATTTGATGCTGTATCTTTGCCAAAATTTCACGTATCAACACAAAACTTGGTAGGTGAGGCAACATGATGTGTGCAGCGCCACCTAGTGGTCTGGCTATTTTTGCTTATAACTTTGAACGTTTTTTCCAAAACTCGAAGGTTTGGATGCCGAAACGAAATCCAGTTTCCCTATGTCCGCCATTTTGTCGGTCGGCCATATTGAATAATGTAGCAAAATGCATCGTTAGGAAATTGTTATGGGTCATCAGCACCATGCCCTGAGGAGCCCATAAAGTTCACCAAGTAGTGAGTATATATTTACGGCCTATAACTTTGTCTACGGTTGTTAGAATTTTGTCCTTGTCTTGTCCTTCGATTTCAGAATCCTTGCCGAGTCCAACTATACCAAACATGCCAGGTTTCGCCTTTGGCACAAACACAAATAACTTTGCAACCTAAAAGTTCTGTCTTTCCGTGTTTTTAAACTTGTTCTAAGCACGGTCTGAAACAGTTACATTAATGTTTCCACGTGAGCCTGGTTCGACACGGCACAATGACAAACTGTGCTCAGCGTTGACTTATCTGCACAGTTGTCTAACCGCCCTGAATCGTGCTAATGAATGCGTGCAGCAGAGGCTTCATAGCTCAATCTCTTGTGTTACCAAAGCATCGTGTGACGCGTTTGTGTTCACATTCTAAAAATGTCCGCTATCAGCCCTGCAGTGGAAAAGGAAACCATTTACGTACCGGCTGGCAATGATCGGCACAGAGTGGAACCATTAAGCAACGAGAAGGATTCAGTGCGATGGTGGAACAGTGCCCTTGGTTTTCAAAATGTGATATGTCCAAAATATTTTCTCGGCCTGCCATTGTGGGCATCGCCCCTTTGGGTTTTGGTTGTAAAATGCAGTATTTTAGAAACGTGAATCATTATGAAACTTGGTATGGTTCATCAAGGTCATGTTCTGAGAGGACCTTTAAAGTTATAGGCAATTGTTCAAGAGATATAATGACATTTTGTAATCTGCTTGTAACATACGAGGAAATCAACAATGTTATTCGACTCACGTTAGTAAATTTGTTGGCTCGAGTTCATTGATATCAAAGTTGTCATGTTTCACCATACTTCCTGTCTGTTATTTTGAAAAAGATACTTTTTTGAACTCCGCTTACAAAAGCTGTCTGATTTGCACTGAATTTTGTATATAGCTTCTAGGGACCCCCGTAATAAAAGCATTTTTAATTCATCAAATGGTTCTCACGAAATCAAGGTGAGCCCACCAAAGGGTCATGTGGCTGTATCTTCGCGACACTTTTGTGTATTGACACGAAACTTGTTATGGGGTCATCACTGAAAAAGACTTGTTCCCCTTAAAATATATTATATTGTGTCATGAGTCAGGTTTCTCTTCCCTTTCTCTTATACACACACCACTTTTTAGCTGTCTAGTATCTAACTTTCTCGCTCTCTTTCTTCATGCACCTGTTCATCATTGCAATCAGCGACTGCGCTGATTTACTTGATCACCTGTTTTCACTTCACCCTTAAGTGCCTTCCCTTTTTCTTGTGTTTGCTCTGCTAGATTCCTTGTCGGATTATTGCTTCGCGTCATACGTAACTACTGCTTCAGCCGTCTTGTCTGTGATATGTTATGTAAGAGACTCACCTAACCCTGCCTTGTCTTGTTTGGAACTGTCTGACGCCAGGTATCCTCTGTCTCTGGCTGTATCTGCTGTTGAACCCCGCGGTTCTCCCTGTCTGTGACGCCTGTGCTGTACCGCTTGACAGCTTTGTTCCATATCCGCCGAGACGGGAGTCGGATCTCCTTTTTGTTTTATTTTTCTCCAGTGCTGTGTGATTCTACGACAGACTGCATTTGTTTGTTCATTCATTAAAGACTGTTAATTATCATCTCTGCCTTTGGATTCCTCTTTATCGTGTGACAATATTGTGCTCTTTAAGCTTTTACATATCTGCTGTGCAGAAACTAATCTTCAAAAATGTCCACATGTATTTTCCTTTGTGCCCTTGTAGGGCTTGACCCTGTAATTGCTGCTTGCAGCTATATTTCAAATGTATATTCATACAAGGAAAGTGTTAATCACTCTAGGTTGTGATTGATACCAAAGTGTCTGTTACTGGTATATATTAAGGTTTGTGATTGGATGTAGACGGACGGACCTCCACTGAGAATAATTAACAGCGTCTGTGACCAGCCAAATCAGCAAATGCATCATTGACGTCAATGACTCCAACATCACCACACACTAAAACCCAAACCAGGACCTGAGACTCCACCAAAACATGGAACACAGAGGCCTTAATACAAACTAGTGACAAAATGTCCTATACCATCAAGGAAGCCAAGCTCGCCACTCAAAGCCACTACCATCGTGCAAGTGCTTTGAGAGGAATATCAAACCATGCTGCCCTCCCGACTGGTTTGTGTACCACACATCATCACCCTTCTTTTAGGGGAAGGTCTCATCATACTTTAGTTCAGCATTATCATAAGTCAAACAAATTTGACAGATTTTGGGAACCTCTTCTTTCGTTTTTTTTCAAAATCTTTGAATGGACACGCACAACCGCATCTTTTGCATATTTGACACCTGCATTACAGCATCACAATACAGCTTGATCATACACTGCTCAAAGAAATTAAGGGAACAACTAAATCACACTGTATTAGATCTCAATGGGCAAAATATCCAGGATAACATTTACATTATTTGTTATAACATATTATTGTGTAAAGTAGTGTATATACTGTATCTGAAAGTGTACTGTTATTTGTAAAATGTACAAATGTGTATAATGTTAAGACAATTAAATTGAAAACTCTTCTCTTACTGCATACTTTGTTGTGAGAACAAAATAATGTGATAAAATGGTCAATGAAACGAAAAATCATAAACACATTCAAGGCCAGAATCACAGAAAAAAAAGATAATACTGGCTATATTTATTTGTTGGCTATGTTAGCGAGTAATGTGAATGGCCCTGCATGCCCCCAGCAATGACTGGGCATATTCCTGATGAAATGGCACATGGTGTCCATGCCATTTGACCCCTTTAATACAATTCAATGATCTGTCTATCTATATTCCTAAAAAAATTTATGTACACCGCTGAATAACTTTAAAAATAGTAATTTGACCTGTGCTTTATTTTTGAAAACAGCAAGTGATTTAAATATTATTAATGATACATTGGAATTGCAGGACAAGATCAACCTATTTGGTTAAGTGTCAACTTAGAAAATGTTATTGCATTAATTCTTATAATTAATATATGTAGTAAAACAGGGAATTGAGACAAACCTGGAATCGACTCCAACAAACACAGTCCTACTCAGTACTTCAACTTCAGTGATCATTTGACACAGAAATAATGATAGCATGTGGTTGAAAAGACTGTTTGTGACTTCGTTTCATACCTAATGATGATAATAATTCTCTGCTTTTGTGGCAGCACCTGCACATAACCATGACATCATATACTTGCTTGTTTGACAGTTTCGGTTAGAAACACACTAACTGATGAAATCTGCAGACTGGCACAGCCTTCTGCAACAAGTTCTGACAAGTTCTGAGCAAGTCTTGTAGTGAATTTAAGTCTTTCATGAGACACACGAGAATCTTTGATTTTCATTAATGAGATTGTGTTTTAATCGAGACTGTGATCTTTTACCTTGGGTATAACACATAAAATCTGCCCTTTTTTAACTTTAAAAGCACTAGTGTAAGTGAGCAATAACATTTGACAATTGAAAACTTGCACATGGGACTGTAGTAAAGACAAACAATCAGTGGGGAAATAATCATATATATTGAACAAAGTAAAAAGAATATTTTAACAGCATAGTAAAAATGTTCTTCCAATTGAATGATTTGTGGCAAAATATTAACGACACTAATCTGCCATATCATAATCTTTATTGAGAAATATTAAAGCTATGTATTTTATAGCAAAAATTATACCGGGGCAAATGTTTTTTGATAATAATATTAACCATCACAACAATAAAAAAAGAACAAAATTTAATCCGTTGTACTACATCCTGGGTGCACCATAATCATCCGGCATTCTCTCAATGTTATACCTGTAAAAAAGAAAGGACAAGATATATTTTATAATATAAAAAGTAAAACAATTTCCATTTGTTAATACATTAACTAACATGTACAGTGCATACAGAAGTATTCACAGCGCTTCATTTTTCCACTTTTTGTCATGTTACAGCCTTATTCCAAAATGGATTCAATTAATTATTTTCCTCAAAATTCTACAAACAATACCACATAATGACAACGTGAAAGAGGTTTGTTTGAAATCTTTGCAAATTTATAAAAAAAAAAAAAAAAGCACATGTACACAAGTATTCAAAGCCTTTGCCATGACACTCAATGAGTTTAGGTGCATTCTGTTTCCACTGATCTTCCTTGAGATGTTTCTACAGCTTGATTGGAGTCCACCTGTGGTAAATTCAGTTGATCGGACACGATTTGGAAAGAACACACCTGTCTATATAAGGTCCCACAGTTAACAGTGCATTTCAGAGCACAAACCAAGCCATGAAGTCCAAGGAATTGTCTGTAGACCTCCGAGACAGGATTGGATTGAGGCACAGATCTGGGGAAGGGTACAGAAACAGTTCGACAGCATTGAATGTCCCAATGAGCACAGTGGCCTCAATCACCCATAAATGGAAGAAGTTTGGAACCATCAGGACTCTTCTTACAGCTGTCCGCCCGGCCAAACAGAGCGATCGGGGGAGAAGGGCCTTATTCAGGGAGGTTACCAAGAACCAGATGGTCACTCTGACAGAGCTCCAGCATGTCTCTGTGGAGAGAGGAGAACCTTCCAGAAGAACAACCATCTCTGGAGCACTCCACCAATCAGGCCTGTATGGCAGAGTGGCCAGACGAAAGCCACTCTTCAGTAAAAGGCACATGACAGACCGCCTGGAGTTTGCCAAAAGCACCTGAAGGACTCTCAGACCATGTGAAACAAAATTCTCTGGTCTGATGAAAAGCAAGCGTCATGTCTGGAGGAAACCAGGCACCGCTCATCACCTGGCCAATACCATCCTTACAGTGAATCATGGTGGTGGTGGCAGCATCATGCTGTGGGGATGTTTTTCAGCGGCAGGAACTGGGAGACTAGTCAGGATCGAGGGAAAGATGAATGCAGCAATATACAGAGACATCATCGATGAAAACCTGCTCCAGAGCGCTCTGGACCTCAGACTGAGGCGAAGGTTCATCTTCCAACAGGACAATGACCCTAAGCCCACAGCCAAGACAACAAAGGAGTGGCTACAGGACAACTCTTGTGAATGTCCTCGAGTGGCCCAGCCAGATCCCAGACTTGAACCCGATTGAACATCTCTGGAGAGATCTGAAAATGGCTGTGCACCGACGCTCCCCATCCAACCTGAGAGCTTGAGAGCAAGGACAAATGGGAGAAACTGCCTAAAAATAGGTGTGACAAGCTTGTAGCATCATACTCAACAAGACTTGAGGCTGTAATTGGTGTCAAAGGTGCTTCAACAAAATATTGAGCAAAGCCTGTGAATACTTATGTACATGTGCTTTTTTGATTTTTAATAAATTTGCAAAGATTTCAAACAAACTTCTTTCACATTGTCATTATGAGGTATTGTTTGTAGAATTGAGGAAAATAATGAATTGAATCCATTTTGGAATAAGGCTGTAACATGACAAAATGTGGAAAAAGTGAAGCGCTGTGAATACTTTCTGGATGCAATGTATATGTCAACACAATTATTTATGTTAGTTCATGGTGCATTTACCAATGTCAAGAGTTATAACATTTAATAAAAAAAGATGTAAAAGTGAAAATAACAAACTAACATCAATAAATACTGTAGAAGTATTCATTGTAGTGTTGTTAGTTAATATTAGCTAATGCATTAACAAATGGTTAACAAATACAACCTTATTGTAAAGTATAACCACTTACAATAGCATGGCAAAAGTAACTATTTTCAAGACAGGTCTCATTGAAGGTTAATTATCTTATTCATGGGGTTTCACGTGAGATCACTCAGCGGTGTGGTCGCCATTTGTAGGACTGTACAGCAACATGCGTCTATCTGTGATAACAGCAAATCTCAAAGATATGGGTTCATGTTTTACAATAGGTACGGACCTGTGAGGTCCTTGTTGGAATAAAAATCATGCCCTGCAAATCTATGGCCAAAGTTTTGTAATTCATTCCCACGGTTAATTTCCAAAATCTGCACCCACAAATAAATTCATAAACTGTGCTCCGCTTTTGATTCCTTACAAATTTAATGACATATTTCAGGACCAGTTTATTTCGGATGTTTATGTAAAAATACAGCATTAATTTACTTTACAGAAAGTCATGAAACATTTCAACAGACTTCGCAGTAAAATCTAATATCAACAATAATATCAAGAACATTTAAATAGGCTTATTGTGATTTTTGCCATAAAGGAAAAATGAATGCGGGCCTTAAAGGAAATTAATGTTTTTTGTGTAACGTTATGTTTTTCTATTCCAATATTAATAAATGGCGAGTCTTGAGATAAAAGATAGACTACTGTAGAAGTGTTTCTTTTTAATATGTGTATTTTCACATGGACTTTGCTGTGTGGAGAATAAGCCTGATCAATGTTACAATAAATAGCAGAAAATCTGAAAGCCAGTGAACAGAAAACAGTTATCACGTATCTGCTAAGTGCTTCAATGTTTCTCACATGGAGCTCACGCACAATCAAAATTTGTACGAGTTTTTATTATTTATTGATTATGAAATTTCATAAAAATAAGGCGAAATGGCCATACCATTAAAAAATGCTTTTTTTATTAATAAAAAGGGAATTAATTAAGGTAAATATTTGTTTCTTTACTGTACACTCACCTAAAGGATTATTAGGAACACCATACTAATACTGTGTTTGACCCCCTTTCGCCTTCAGAACTGCCTTAATTCTACGAGGCATTGATTCAACAAGGTGCTGAAAGCATTCTTTAGAAATGTTGGCCCATATTGATGGGATAGCATCTTGCAGTTGATGGAGATTTGTGGGATGCACATCCAGGGCACGAAGCTCCCGTTCCACCACATCCCAAAGATGCTCTATTGGGTTGAGATCTGGTGACTGTGGGGGCCATTTTAGTACAGTGAACTCATTGTCATGTTCAAGAAACAAATTTGAAATGATTCAAGCTTTGGGACATGGTGCATTATCCTGCTGGAAGTAGCCATCAGAGGATGGGTACATGGTGGTCATAAAGGGATGGACATGGTCAGAAACAATGCTCAGGTAGCCCGTGGCATTTAAACGATGACCAATTGGTGCCAAGTGTGCCAAGAAAACAACATCCCCCACACCATTACACCACCACCACCACCACCAGCCTGCACAGTGGTAACAAGGCATGATGTATCCATGCTCTCATTCTGTTTACGCCAAATACTGACTCTACCATCTGAATGTCTCAACCGAAATCGAGACTCACCAGACCAGGCAACATTTTTCCAGTCTTCAACTGTCCAATTTTGGTGAGCTTGTGCGAATTGTAGCCTCTTTTTCCTATTTGTAGTGGAGATGAGTGATACCCGGTGGGGTCTTCTGCTGTTGTATCCCATCCGCCTCAAGGTTGTGCGTGTTGTGGCTTCACAAATGCTTTGCTGCATACCTCGGTTGTAACGAGTGGATATTTCAGTCAAAGTTGCTCTTCTATCAGCTTGAATCAGTCGGCCCATTCTCCTCTGACCTCTGCATCAACAAGGCATTTTCGCCCACAGGACTGCCGCATACTGGATGTTTTTCCCCTTTTCACAACATTCTTTGTAAACCCTAGAAATGGTTGTGCTTGAAAATCCCAGTAACTGAGCAGATTGTGAAATACTCAGACCGGCCCGTCTGGCACCAACAACCATGCCACGCTCAAAATAGCTTAAATCACCTTTCTTTCCCATTCAGAAATTCAGTTTGGAGTTCAGGAGATTGTCTTGACCAGGACCACACCCCTAAATGCATTGAAGCAACTGCCATGTGATTGGTTGATTAGATAATTGCATTAATGAGAAACTGAAAAGGTGTTCCTAATAATCATTTAGGTGAGTGTATATTGACATTATTAAATATAAACATAATTTAATCTAGTTTCTATAAAATTCTTTCAAAATAAAAACGAGGGTGTAGTATGAAACTGTGGGAATGGAAAGCGTGAGCACGGTTTATGTATTAGTGGTACGGATAAATAAAAATGTATAGTACTTTTTACAAAACTGAGGGCACGGATTGGAATCTCGTGGGTCTGGTTTATTAATCTATGGCCATGATTTGTTAAACTGAGTTAAATTACAAAACTGTGTCCTCGGATCTGAAGTCCTAATAGGCTCTGTAATACGGAGAGGCTGCACTAGGTCCTCAAGATGGCGCCCACGCCAAAAAGGTCACGTGTCTGAAATAGAGCAAACAAACATTGAGTACCTGTGATCCGAAATGTACATGATTGGCACTCCGGGAATCTTTCGAATCCTCCTTTTCAGGTCCCTGTCCACCGTGGCCACAATGTAACATTTGTGCTAGTGGACCAGCAAGAAATCAGTCAGTCAGAATGTAAAGCAAACGATGAATACATGGAATGGGGAATCTGTGTACCTGTGTTACTCTTTGGACTAAGCAGTCATCAGCATATGTTCCTTTGTGTGAGCAAGGCAAGCGCTCAAAGCGAGGATCTTTTGCTATCCTGCACAGAAAATTCAAATGAATACAAAACACGGAGAAAACCAATTGTGTTGTGTAATGTACGTAGTTCATACTGGCTGTATTTCCCTGATATACAATTAAAAAACCAATAAAAGGAAACATTTTAAACTGGATCCACTGGTGCACATATAAAGGATATACCTATAGTAAGAGAATTAGCATCCATTTGCCACAGTAATGCAGAATAAACTTTACAAGTGTGTGTGCCATTACCGCAAAGCCACCCTGTACTTCATGCCTAGTTTCTCAAGCTCAGCCATCACGCAGTCCGTTATACAAGGAACACCTAAATAAAATACATTGAATCATTATATTATAATAAAAAAGGTAACGGCCCCACACAACAGTACGGTTCTTTTGATATTAATAAAACAATAAATTACATTTGGGTCATTCTATGTCAAATCACCCACATTTTGATTATTTGAGCTTATGAAATGTCATACATTTACATGAAACTAATCACAAGGGCTGCTTTAATTACATTTTGTAGGTCGCGATATAGAGCCATTTTACTACACTTTATTTTGATATCTCAGACACGCCTCTGAGGACCTCTAAGGCAGTGCAAGCCATATTTTAATGTTTAACGAGTATATCATTTTTTGTTTCCTTGGAAAATGACTAAATGATTCGCTGAAAACAACACCCTTTTTCAACGGCTGGTGTCTTGTAGAACCTTTTGAAGCTGCTATGAATCTGAAATTTGGACCTTAACCAACATCCCCCCGCTAAGTCCATTATATGGATAAGAACCCAGGAAAGCTTTTCTCAAAAGCCTCAATCTGGTTTCCGGACGGCTCAAGACATTTTCATTTATAGTGAACTACTCCTTTAAGTTATCCAGTTGTTCCCAAAGTACAACTTTAAAATAACAATGCATCTTATATAACCCAAAGTTTCGCATCCCTTTTGGATGTGAATATCTACTGAATGCGTGTATAGTGTTTTGGTTGTGTAGTGCAGACTAGATATGCACGGATCAGCTCAAATGTCACCCGATTCCGCTGCTTCAAACAAATCATCCCCCCGCACCGATCATTTTCTCTGATCTAGATATTCGCACCCAATCATCACATTATTCATTTGAATTCTAATTCTATGTTCTAAGCGTTTAAGCTTTTTTAATTTTCTCTCGGATCTGTTTCGCCTCCATTTCTGCATTAAGAATGGACTCCCATCCTCGTAATGCACGTTTTTTAAACTGCCTGACGATTAAAATGCATTTAAAACATACATATATTTTTGAGAATGTAGTTAATATTTGCATAATTAATGACTGATAGATTAATCAGACGTACTTTTTTATTACCTTACCGACCCACGGATATAACCACACTAGTGCAGACACGTGAATGTGGTGCTATAAATACAAAGATTTTTTTTTAACCACTGAAAATTTATTTTTGTGACTGAATATATGAACGCCACATAACTAAGTACTTACTAAGTAAAAACACAGAACGTTGCCCTAACATGACATTCTGGTTCCTGTTTGGTTCTTTTTTTGAGAACCAGATAATATTTCTTTACATCAAAAAATAACATTCGCTTAACATTGCAAGGATGAATCTATATGTTATTACGATGTTTCCTGGATTGCAGAGTTTGTTTGTTGTTACTAACTTGTGTCCCTAGTTTAATGTTGTTGCATACAAATAAAATAATAAACAGGTATTCATGATTATTTGCAAAAAAGGAAAAGGAAACTCACATTTAGCGTAAAGGCAATCCATCATTGACTGAACAACATCTAATTTGGCCTTAATTGAGAAGTTGATGAAGTTGGTATCAACAAGGATATAATATGGAGGTCCAAGCTGAGTATTGTACTGGAAGAACATGCATGATGGATACTTTGCTCTGGAACACAAAGATGAAAATTAGTGCGTGGAAACATATACTGCCCAACACACAGTGTTATAAAATGTCAACTGTGTGTGACTGGTTGATTTGAGAGTAAACGATAGCTGCGTTTTCATTACCCTTCAAAATGTGCAAATTGAAATTTATGGAAACACGTACATTTTGTTAAAACTTACATATATTGCAAAATTTATTTTGCATGAGGTTGGAACCCTTTATAAACCCTCTGGTCTAACCACTGAGCCATATATATTAAATATTTTATTTAAAATATATAGGGAAATATAGACATTTCTCTTCACTCTTTCATCACAGTAGGTGGAACTATGTGCATCTAAAGTTGGTTCGCAACCTGGCATTAAATCTAAAAAGGACAAGTATGGCAGGAATGACTTATCGCAAGTAAGAGAATAGCCCTTCCGTCACATTACAACATTTAATGGAAATGCCGTCATTCCACAATTTTCATTAATCGACATTTAGAAAATATTGTTTAGGTTTTGCACACATCTGTAATGGAAACACATTGCATATTGACCAGGTTAAGTCATTAAGAAATTAAAGCACAACAAGGTAAAACTATTACTGTTACATACTTTTTTAAATATTTAAATAGTTTTAAATAGAACACCAGAGTTCGTTAAAGCTACAATACATGACTGCCCACAGGGTCATCTGATTTCCTAAACATCGTCACTGCTCAGAAAAACAGATGTGCCTGCCCAAAACCAAACTGGAATGGTGTTTAAAGCTGAAAAAGTATACAATAACAGATGCATTATTAGATTTACTTACACTTCTTGCTCTTTAATGGCAGAGGGATCTTCTATCTTCTTTTTTTGTGTTTTTGCTCTATCCTTTTCCTTTCTAGAGAAAAATGGACAAAACAACTTTCTGTCAGGATATGGGCAGTTTACAAATAAATCGCATGTGTGCCCTTTGGTGTGACAGAACATTTTAAAACGACGACGACAAATCGCTCTTATGCCATTTTATAGTATAAATGTAAAATTATATCAACAGTTTGTTTTCTAAATTGTTGCTGTCAAACCATAGGACACATGTTCTCATTGACTCATTACAATCGTCAAAGACATTTTTGGAAGCTCCAAAAGCACATATACACGTATTTGTCACAAAACTAATCCACACAACTCTGTATATAAGACTTTGAACATGTACACATGACAAAACTCGTCATGTCACTTATTCGTTGTTTCTATTAAATATTAAATAAATGCGTTACTGTATTAGGTGTGAACGTCACATCAAATAAGATTGATCCACACTGTGCTCTTTCTTGATTTAAACAAGTTTTTGACGCAGCTTGCTTAAAGTTTATAACTCTTTTCCCTCTCAACAGCTTTACACGGCGAAGCTTCCCTTATGCAGGCGCAGCTTCATGCATGCGCCTAGATTGAATCCGCTCGACGGATTCTCTCGTGCTGATTATGAATAGAATGAAAGTAAGTCAAAAGCATGATCATTTGTTGCGAAATATAAGTTCTTAACCACTATCAGTCGTAAGTACAGAAGCGTTAAGTTAAGCAAGCCTACTGATTCACATTTCGGGGTATACACGGAATAAAAAAAACTTTTATTTCACTGTAAATGTATATTCCGTCCTATCGCTCAGCCCTAAATGGCGATACGATATGCCGGCTAACTCAACGATGATACACGGTTGCTCCAAAAGTAAAAACAAGAACCAATGAGATTCGTCCTCGAGACAAAGTGCACAAACCATACATAGGATGCTGGTGGTCCAATACATTTTCAAGCACTGCATTTAGAGCCAGCATTCCACTATTACTCTTCTAGTTGTTTTCTGTTCTAGCTGTTCAAAGTCTAGTGCGATCTATCTTTGCTGAATGCGCTACAAATATTATCAGTTTTTACTTATCGTATTGCTTTAAATTATTGTATTAACCCTTGTGGCCTGTACATTGAAGTAGCTTTAGAGTTGAGAAAACCAGACAAACCCAACCTGGTTTAGATCAGGTTCAGCTGTAGCACAACGCTTGGAAGAAACGTCTCTGTAAACTCAGGTTTGATCCTGAGTCTGTGAGGTGTGTGCACCTGAAAGTGTGACACTTGCGGCAAACAGCCAATCACACAGTACATAGGGAGCATCATCAGTTTGATTGCCTTCTCGCGAGTGTCTGTATAGTACTGTATAGGTTTACCAAAAGGTAAAAAGATTATATGTATGCTTCATCATTTAAAAAAAACTTTATATACTGAAGCTTGTATTATACATATATTGTCATATTAATTTAAATGCTATGTCAAATTCATTTTAGTTACCAACTCCTTTAATAGTTATAGGAATTATATATATTATATAGAATTATAAAGGAATGAGATACGAGGGGAGTGGCTTTATTGCCTCAGATGTCACTTTACTCACATCTGATTGGCCCAGTTTTGGTTTGGGATCACCTACCCAGAATAAAACCTGCTCCGGAGCAGCTTAGCCGTGTAGCAGAAGTTACCAGGGCGACAAAACCCGCTCAAAACCTTCTTGAGCCCGAAAGCTCAAGGGTATGCTCACATTAAACGTGAACTCATCTGGGTAAAACTGAATCCGGCTTTGTGATACAGGCCACTGGAGTTGTATGGATTTGTTTTATGACGGATTTATACGCTTTTGGGAGCCTCAGAATAATGGGTTACCCTTCAATGCCATTGCAAAAATACACTTAGAATGGCAAGAGAATGAGCAAACTATCAATTAAAATACATTTTAAGGTGAAGTATTCCTTGAATTCCTTCTTGGAGGTCATTAGAGACTGTCTCTTTGACCTCCTTTAAATAAAAAATGAACGAATATCCAGGAATGACAATGGTTTTGATATCTAAATGTAATTTGTGTTGGTACTGCAATAAAATATTTCATCATTCATATACATCATTTTAGACAACGTAAACATTTCCGGTTTCAGTTTTATATGATTATTTCACGCATATAAGTGAGTCTTAAAAATATTAGTTTAACATTTTAATTCAGTTCTAAATGTTCTTGTGGTTGTATTGTGTTCAAACATGTGTAGAAACTGAAATGGTAAGTTCGTCAGGAGACCTATAATGACAAAGGATATAAAAACACTACTAATCTATGGGCGCTCGAATGAAAAAGCCCTGCAAAACATTATTGTGATAACTGTGCATATTATGTAAATTGTAAAAATGGTAAACTCATGTGTAAATGCGAGGCCTTGTTTATAATGTATATCTTTGAGATTGTATTACTGTACTATACCTTAAGTATACTACAGCGTTGTGATCTGGTTGCTAACGTATGTACTAAGATACATGTACAATATATGTGGTTTTCTCAGATACATTTTTTTTTACATTTGTTTACAATGTGTGAGGCATGCATTTGCGAATTATGATCTGTGAATTATGTATTTGTTTACAATGTGTGAGGCATGTATTTGTGAATTATGTTCTGTGAATTATGTATTTGTTTACAATGTGTGAGGCATGCATTTGTGAATTATGTTCTGTGAATTATGTATTTGTTTACAATGTGTGAGGCATGCATTTGTGAATTATGTTCTGTGAATTATGTATTTGTTTACAATGTGTGAGGCATGCATTTGTGAATTATGTTCTGTGAATTATGTATTTGTTTACAATGTGTGAGGCATGCATTTGTGAATTATGTTCTGTGAATTAAGTATTTGTTTACAATGTGTGAGGCATGCATTTGTGAATTATGTTCTGTGAATTATGTATTTGTTTACAATGTGTGAGGCATGCATTTGTGAATTATGTTCTGTGAATTATGTATTTGTTTACAATGTGTGAGGCATGCATTTGTGAATTATGTTCTGTGAATTAAGTATTTGTTTACAATGTGTGAGGCATGCATTTGTGAATTATTTTCTGTGAATTAAGTATTTGTTTACAATGTGTGAGGCATGCATTTGTGAATTATGTTCTGTGAATTATGTATTTGTTTACAATGTGTGAGGCATGCATTTGTGAATTATGTTCTGTGAATTATGTATTTGTTTACAATGTGTGAGGCATGCATTTGTGAATTATGATCTGTGAATTATGTATTTGTTTACAATGTGTGAGGCATGCATTTGTGAATTATGTTCTGTGAATTATGTATTTGTTTACAATGTGTGAGGCATGCATTTGTGAATTATGTTCTGTGAATTATGTATTTGTTTACAATGTGTGAGGCATGCATTTGTGAATTATGTTCTGTGAATTATGTATTTGTTTACAATGTGTGAGGCATGCATTTGTGAATTATGTTCTGTGAATTATGTATTTGTTTACAATGTGTGAGGCATGCATTTGTGAATTATGTTCTGTGAATTATGTATTTGTTTACAATGTGTGAGGCATGCATTTGTGAATTATGTTCTGTGAATTATGTATTTGTTTACAATGTGTGAGGCATGCATTTGTGAATTATGTTCTGTGAATTAAGTATTTGTTTACAATGTGTGAGGCATGCATTTGTGAATTATGTTCTGTGAATTATGTATTTGTTTACAATGTGTGAGGCATGCATTTGTGAATTATGTTCTGTGAATTATGTATTTGTTTACAATGTGTGAGGCATGCATTTGTGAATTATGTTCTGTGAATTAAGTATTTGTTTACAATGTGTGAGGCATGCATTTGTGAATTATTTTCTGTGAATTAAGTATTTGTTTACAATGTGTGAGGCATGCATTTGTGAATTATGTTCTGTGAATTATGTATTTGTTTACAATGTGTGAGGCATGCATTTGTGAATTATGTTCTGTGAATTATGTATTTGTTTACAATGTGTGAGGCATGCATTTGTGAATTATGATCTGTGAATTATGTATTTGTTTACAATGTGTGAGGCATGCATTTGTGAATTATGTTCTGTGAATTATGTATTTGTTTACAATGTGTGAGGCATGCATTTGTGAATTATGTTCTGTGAATTATGTATTTGTTTAAAATTTGTGAGGCATGCATTTGTGAATTATGTTCTGTGAATTATGTATTTGTTTACAATGTGTGAGGCATGCATTTGTGAATTATGTTCTGTGAATTATGTATTTGTTTACAATGTGTGAGGCATGCATTTGTGAATTATGTTCTGTGAATTATGTATTTGTTTACAATGTGTGAGGCATGCATTTGTGAATTATGTTCTGTGAATTATGTATTTGTTTAAAATTTGTGAGGCATGCATTTGTGAATTATGTTCTGTGAATTAAGTATTTGTTTACAATGTGTGAGGCATGCATTTGTGAATTATGTTCTGTGAATTATGTATTTGTTTAAAATTTGTGAGGCATGCATTTGTGAATTATGTTCTGTGAATTATGTATTTGTTTACAATGTGTGAGGCATGCATTTGTGAATTATGTTCTGTGAATTAAGTATTTGTTTACAATGTGTGAGGCATGCATTTGTGAATTATGTTCTGTGAATTAAGTATTTGTTTACAATGTGTGAGGCATGCATTTGTGAATTATGTTCTGTGAATTATGTATTTGTTTAAAATTTGTGAGGCATGCATTTGTGAATTATGTTCTGTGAATTATGTATTTGTTTACAATGTGTGAGGCATGCATTTGTGAATTATGTTCTGTGAATTAAGTATTTGTTTACAATGTGTGAGGCATGCATTTGTGAATTATGTTCTGTGAATTATGTATTTGTTTACAATGTGTGAGGCATGCATTTGTGAATTATGTTCTGTGAATTATGTATTTGTTTACAATGTGTGAGGCATGCATTTGTGAATTATGTTCTGTGAATTATGTATTTGTTTACAATGTGTGAGGCATGCATTTGTGAATTATGTTCTGTGAATTATGTATTTGTTTACAATGTGTGAGGCATGCATTTGTGAATTATGTTCTGTGAATTATGTATTTGTTTACAATGTGTGAGGCATGCATTTGTGAATTATGTTCTGTGAATTATGTATTTGTTTACAATGTGTGAGGCATGCATTTGTGAATTATGTATATGTTTACAATGTGTGAGGTATGCATTTGTGAATTATGATCTGTGAATTATGTATTTGTTTACAATGTGTGAGGCATGCATTTGTGAATTATGTATTTGTTTACAATGTGTGAGGCATGCATTTGTGAATTATGTTCTGTGATTTGTATTTGTTTACAATGTGTAAACAACTATGTCTGGGTACAAACTCATCTCTCGTACTATTTTGATGTGCTTTTTAGTGCAAAGGATGCGTTTTACAGTTACACATATATTCACTTAGCAGACATGTCGTACAGGAGCGAAAACACAATAAACAAAGTAGTAACTGCACATAAATGTTTGCTTTAAGAGAAAAAGTTAGTGATACTCACATTCTCTGGTCCTTTAGATTTATCATTCTTTTCATCGCCGCATATTTCTGCTTTTTCTGCTTACCCTAAAATACACAAAGAGACAACAGACGAATCGTCGTCATCAAGCAACCAGGCAGAAAATAGATGTACACAGGAACTACATTTTCAACCGCGTCTGAATATTCGGTTTATTTCATAATTTACCATCGCGTTGGAAATCGAGCAGATATTTTCAATCCAACCCTCGTGTGTTTCTCAAAGCGTTTCCGACGTCATCATCATTCGACACGTTACACGCGCTACGTCATTTCCTGTGTTGTTTAACGTATTTGATATTGCGGTCTTTCCGGTCCTCTGTAGATAAAAGCAAGGTAAAAATGGTGAACGGTTGTATTAATGCAGTTTTCGAAATATGAACTATTTAAATCTGTCGTGCAAACGTATTTGTTTCTTTTGAATGCATCGCATGCATGTGCTGTGTGTTGGTACTATGTCTGTTGTTATGTGATCGAATGATCTTTTTGATTCACTTTGAAACATTTTAGCTTTACATTGTCTTTTTATGAGCACATATTAAAAGGGGCTTTCTTTTGTATTTACTATGCCCTAAACAAACAATATTACGTGTTGTCAGAGAATGCATTGTCATCAGTAGACATCGACGACCAAAAGAACAGAACTGATGTCTTGTCACACCCTACAGACGTGTTTTTGGCGGTTTATTTAGGATTTAATATTAGCAGTCTCAGACCATTGTCTCTTTCCTAAAATACTTGGACGTGCATGCCTTTGTGTAGCACCTTTGGCGATTTTACAGTTTTGCAAAAAGCAGTTTCACAGCACATACATTTTTCGAAAGCACAGAAAGTTATGTATAGAGTTTATAGCATCATTTGTTCAAAATGTAAACATGCAGGCAGAGCAAAACTGATTTGTATGCATCTCTTTTATCTTCCCAGTACTGAAGGAGCATGAGCGAGATACTCGGCACCAAATAAGACAGCTTAGAGAGATCACAGTTGGAGGTCTAAGTTTGAGTCTCAAAGATGATCTGATGGACAGCCGCTTTTTGCTGACCTCCATCTTTTGTTCAGTCTTGTGGGCTTTCTTCTGGGAGGTGAGCTGGAAGAAAAGCAAGGAAAGTCAACTTGAAGAATGGCTCCAGGGACACAGCCTCTCCGAACACATGTATTTGTTTGAAGGTCAGTTTTACGGAATTCACTTATTTGAGTCACAACCCTATACAGTAGTCCTGCAAGCAATATGTGTATAATGTGCTTCTTCTTCCTATGTGTATAGATGTTCAGACTCTGGAGGAGCTGAGTTTGAGTGTGCTATCTCGACTTGAGGAGGTGGTAAAGGAGAAGCGTCGCTGGAGGGAGATCACCGAGGCACATGTACAGCTGCTCAGGGACTTTGCCTTCCAGGAGTGGCTTAGTTCCCAGAGTTTGGAGCACTACTACCACACGTTAGTTCAGAAACCTTCAAAAATATGCCGCAGGGTTTTCGAAGTATGCTCTTTTACAGTCTTACACCGTGTCCTAACCAAACGCGAGGCGATGCTGTGACGCACGATAAAAAGTATCTTTTTGTTTTGTGTCGAAATAGCTGAAAACCAAGAAGTTTAAACTCAAACCTGGTCTCTTAATGCTACAGCGAGGATGACATGTTTTTACATATGTAGATGTAAATATGTCAGTAAACTGAGTACACAGAAGCATGGCCGTAGCCGGGGTTTGTGAATTAGTGAGGTCTGTGGTGGGGTGTCAATAATTATACCCAATATTACCAATAAATGCTATAAATAATTCAACTTTAATAAATATAATGAATATTAAAGTTAACAAATGATAAACTTGTATCTATAAACGGGGCTTGATACTGTGGCTAGTGGTTTTCCAAAATGACTTAACTGGTCCTACTCTGCCAGCGTCTGACCAGTATGGGAGGATGCTAAGCGTCTGCCGCTAGAGCAACCCTTGATGTCAGGGAGTCAGGTTTATCTCTCTCTCGCTGGTCTCCAATACACTAGCCACCCAGCATTTTTACTGTCAACAATTTTGTTTTGGGGAAATAATTTTATATGCCTTAAGTTGACAATGGCATGCTGTGAGATCATGTGTCGAAAACCATGCCCAAAATAAAACAAAAAAGTTCCCATACGCACCTCCCCACTATATTAACTTCCTAAAGTGTGTCATTATGTGGAAACGGGTATGCAAGTGTGTCATTACCGGTATGCACAGTGCGGAGGTCGCATACCCACGCATGCAGAAACTTTTAAACTGCTGACTATTCATTCAGAGCTTCACATTTTATTTTTTAATATCAAAACTTACAGAGGACCTCATAGCTGGCTACAGTCATGCACAGAAGTTGAGCAATATACACACAAATGTTACTTTTCTGTTTCTGGAAGAGGCAACAGGTGGCTCTTCAGACAAAGTGTTTTTGACCGTAAAGTGACCTTTGCAAACATGGGGGACTGTCTTAATTTTTCAAGTCCTCACTCTGAATATATTTGGGGAATCATCTGGTATTAAAAGGGGGACATCCACCCATCTTTTCCTATAAACATTTTTGTTTATCTTGGCAGATTAAAGACACTGGGCTGCACCAACCTGGATGATCTAGCACAGTTTGACAGCCAGCTTCAACTCTCTCTGGCAGCTTGGGGCTATTACTACGAAGATTACATCAAACTGTCCACAGGTGTCAGGGTTCTGCAGGCATCCAAGGAAAGCAGAGACCAGGACTACGAGATTCAGCTGGTGCACAGCCTTGCTGAAAGACGACTGAATGAAAAGTGGTCTTTTGGTAAGTGTCATACTAATATATTTTTTTATTATGTTATATTTTAACCTTTACTAAGAGTAAAAGAATACTGTTATTGTATTACACTGGTACTTTGGGGTAATTTTGGAGTAATGTAAATTAACTTTTCAAGTAAATCCTTAGCAATTTTGAATTCGTGGATTTACAGAATTGGGAATTTACAGGCACGGATCTGAGCAAGAACATTTTAACATGCAATTTCCTTTTAATGTGTCACTTGTATATGCAATTTCCTTTTGATGTGTAACTTCTCAGCTGGAGCTCTGATATTTGGCTGTACCGTTGCCCTGTGCTTTCTAATAAGGGACCTCATGTTTTACGTGATTGGTGAGTTCATTATCATTATCTTTCATTTCCAGTATGTCTAACTAACACATTTCTTTTCCATACAACAAAACATACTCGGCTTTGTTCACCAAATACTCCCTCACGGTCGACGGCCGGCCATACAAACATAATAAAACAAAACATAATGTCCAGGCCTGGTCCTCTCCCGCACTTCCCTGTTGTCGCTCCTCTCTTATGCTTCCGGAGCTCCTCTGTGAGAGATGCGAGACCGCTGCACGCACAGCTGACGCTTGTTATCACTCATGTGACCGGCCTCGCGCCTTTCCCTCACGGCTCTCTCTCCCTGCTCACCACATTCATAAATCAGTTTTCAATAATTCAGACCACCTTTTATCTTTGACATGTATTTGTGTTTATCTACTTGCGGTTGGGTTATCAAGAATAATGAATTTCATGCATTTTCAACATTAAGGGATTATCATTTTAACCTTACTTCCCTCTCTAGGTGGAATAACTGTTTCCATCATCGCATTCGTCTTCACTATTAAGTTCCTGTGTGAACTTGCTGCTCGTGTGGTTAGCTTCTTACAAAACGACGATCCTGCCCGACATGGGGACCGCAGTATCTATGACTATGTGCGGGGAAACTATCTGGACCCACGCTCTTGCAAGGTTTCCTGGGATTGGAAGGATCCACAGGAAGTGGGCCAAACCATGAGTTTCCGCGTACAGGTAACCAAGCTTTTATAGCTACATGTGAGAGCATTCTGAGTTCATTACACTCTTTACTGACTATTCGGTAACTGCTTATGTTATCCAATGTCTCAATTCTAATGCCTGCAGTGTGTGTATAGAGATTTATTCATTATTTAAAAATCTCCTTTTAAGCTTTTCTACAAGAATGGCCAGCCGTTTCCAGCGCACAGGCCTGTGGGATTAAGGGTAAACATCACTCACATAGAGCTGGCTTTAGAAGTCCCCGCCACCCATGAGGTTCTTCTAGAGCCCGAGTCCAATATAGTCAAAGTGGCCTTTACGGTGCGTAAGGCTGGACGCTATGAGATAGCTGTCAAACTTGGAGGCCTCAATGTCGCCTACAGTCCGTACTACAAGATATTCCAACCAGGTAAAATGCTCTTCTCTCGATAAATACGCTCACCTGTGGGCTTTTCAATTCAGGCAGTGTGATGTGAAGTATAAAAAATGAGCAAAGACAAAACCGAGGGTTATTTTTTTTGTTTAAATAAAATCTTTATTCCAAATCAAATGTTAGACATTGATCCTTTTGCTACAGCAATGTGAGCCCAGGCACTTTGTACACTGCGTCAGACCGGTGCGGTACATTTCTATCCTAAAGCAATATTTCAGAAGGAAAAAAAATGTCTTTTTCCTGAAGAATAATGCATTAATGCAGCGGTAGAATGGGAGTGAATGGGGGCAATTTTTGGAAGCTCCAAAAGGTGCATCTATCAATCAAAGAACTGCTCAGCACGGCTCTGTGGTCTTAACAAATGTTTTCTGAAACTAATCGATGCGTTTGTTTAAAAGAAATTGATTGTGCTATTAACTTTAATATCTAGCTTCCGTTATCCCTCTGCTGCGCGTGAACCAGAGACTTGTTTTTCCGGCAAATGTCGAAGGGGTGTCGTAAGTCCGTCTCCTCTAGGACTGGAACACTTTTGATGTTAGCCGTCTCAATTGACTTAATAAAATGAGATTGTGTTGTAGAAAGCACTGCCTCTTTGGAGAAAGTTCCAGTGCAACTGTGGTTTTATTGTCAGGGCTTTAAAAAATATGCTGTATGTTAACATTTCACGCATTGCATGTATGTCTTGCAGGTACAGTGGTGCCATCCAAAACAAAAATAGCGTATCATTTCTCCACAATAGTGCTGACCTATGGCCAGCAACACACGCTGCAAATAGAACCACGGGACGAGTATGGCAACCCCACCAGTAACACGGTGTCACTGGTGGATGAAGTCAATTACAGTGTGCATGTCGACTCGGTAAGAGCCCTCTATTGGCACACCCAGAGTTTATAGCTCAGATAAAGCTAGTTTAATTTTCAATTCTGTGCTTCCTTTACATATTCGCTGAATAGACAGAAAAAGTTGGTGTTCTCACAAATTAAGTCATGTAAACGTTTTTTCCTAAAGCAGAGCATGAACATGAATATATGAAGCTATAAAGATGTTTAGATTTGTGTATTAGCGTAAGCTCGAATAAAGTTGCTAGTCCAGTATGTTTCCAGCATTTCCTTTGTGTTTCTTCAGCTGGGCCCAGGAGAGGAGGAGAGCTCAGAGGATTACTACAACACATCTGTATCATTTAATAAGCTACAGTGTCAGGTTCTGATGAAGCTTACATTGAGGAAGAAAGGCTGCTTTAGAGCATGTATTTCCTACAAGGATCAGCCCCTTAGCAATGGCGAGTTTGACATCATTGTTCTCGGGGGTAAGTAAAAATAGTTTTGTTGAGCTCAGATTTTACTCATACTATTTTCTGCATTATTTATGCAACTAAGTAACTTCAACTGTATGGGTTAGATCCCAGAGTATTGCACATACTTCTATACAATGTATAGTATAATGCAATGTAAGTCACTCTGGATAAAAGCGACTGCCAAATACATAAATGTAAATGTTATAAATGGCAGGGGTTAAATCGGACCGGGCACATATAGGCTGACCTTCTCGCTCTGCTCCACACGTGTGCGGCTCTTCAGGTGTTATGGAGTGGCACTACGCAGTGCCCCAGTATAAATTTCATGAAAATAAACTGATCTATCTGCAATGTAGTAACTAGGGATGCTCATTTCGTTTAATTTCCCAAACCGAGAACTGATGATCGTAATCCGAACATTAACCATTAACTGATAAGATTTTAATATTAAATTGGAATTAAATCAAATACTGCGTCTCATTTCAATTGCTGCGTCCTCCGACGGTCGCGTTTGTCAGCTGCCTTTGCATGCGACATCTGGAGGACGCAGACTTTGGAGTGTCGCTATGCAGGCTTGTGTTGCCTTTCTACAGCGCCCAGCCGTGCACCGTCGTTCTAACATTTCAAGTCATAATGAACTGTTTGTAAAGAAAGGCTCAACTTCCAAAGATGTAATTTGAATCATCATTTTCAATCATTTAACGTGGGTTGTTCATTTTTAACCCCTGATAATAGGTACAATTTTAAAGTGGCCGTAACTCAGACAGTTTCTGCATATCTCATGTTAAACATGAGTGCTTACAGAATAGTATTGTGCCCTTCAAATATTCGTAGAGTCTTTAGTTTGATCACATTTATAAAAGACAGATACAGCTTTACGATTATTTCCGAAAACATACGACCTGTGCGGGGGGAGTGCGGAACTAAAGCATGTGCGCACCGCTGCCAACAAAACAGACACAAATGACTCCAACAATCTCCAAATCAAGTGTTTACAGTATATAACATCCATCACTGAAATGCTGTGAACATGCCCGCGGGCTTGCTTTTCCAGGAAAAACTTTCCGAAACCTATACAAATCTTGGGGGAGTGTATCGAGCAAAGAAATACTACGTCATATGTCCAACTAGTAAATCATGTCAAGCATGAGAAGACAATGTAAAGAAGTCAGAATGTATGAAACACTGTTGCACATCGGGGCACTACCCAAGGCTCTGACTTGAAGAATATTCTTAAAAGCATGTAGAAATATTACTGTTGCATTGCTTAAAAGTGGATATGGACTTGTTTTCTTTGCAGTATTTGAGGTCTGAAAAAATATGGAGCATCTCTCATTTGAACCTGTTTCTCTAGTTTTCTTTTTCTGCAAATAAATGGAAAGAGAACAATATTTTTGACTTTTTGTAGTATTATTGTCAGTAGTTCACAGAATGAAACAAAACATAGTATAATATTTTGTGAAGTACGTAATAATACAGCATAAGTATATGCTTTTTTGCTCATTTACGTATAGCTGCAGCAGTGCAGATGAATGAACACACCTAAATCATTAGTAAAATCATCTTTATTATGTTTTAGAAATCGAGAAGAACTGTGTGGAGAAAAACGTGTCTACCCCAGGTATCAGCATCTGCTTTGAGGCTTACCTCTACAACATGGGCAACTACAGTAGTTGTCCCTTGCAGTTCCCAGCATCCTCCCAGCTGGCCCCGCAGAGACGGCCCTCTATGGGTGATGAGGAGGAGGAACAGGACTCCACAGCAGAGGGTCAGTCAGAGAAGATCAAGAAACCAAAAAAGGTTTACTGCTATATTTCACCAAAGGTAAAGAATTTGCATTTAAATTGTTATATGAAAGTGGTTATGTTTGTTAATATTTAGATGCCGACATTTATCCCATATTTATATTCGTTTTAGCAATTCTCTGTAAAGGAGTTTTACCTGAAAATTATTCCCTGGCGCCTTTTCACCTTTCGTGTGTGTCCTGGAACTAAGGTTAGACATTGAGTCTTAACATTGCTTACTACTTACAGTGAGTCTTTGAAGTCAATGTATTCTGTTTTAATTCTCAATTCTTATATTATGTGTGCTCATCCAAATATGTTCTTATTTTTTATGTAATGATTAATTTTAATTGGTCATACCATTGTTATGATTCCTAAAATCATGCCACAAAGATGTGTATTTTAGTGCTTGCACCGTGCAGTCCCTCTTTATTTCTTCTGCTCTTACCTCTACTTTTATTTTATTTTTCCGGAAATAATTCCGCTCAATTTCCGAATTGTTCTCTGCCTTTCTGGGTTATTTAGTCAAAATTATGTTTTTTTTTTCTGCCTTGTAAACACTTTCTTTCTGTTGTCCTCCACAGTTCACATACCATGGGCCCGACCCTGTACACAAGTTTTTGACGCTGGTGGTGGATGATGGGATTCAGCCTCCAGTAGAGCTCAGCTGTAAGGACAGGAATATCATGGCTGCCACCTTTATACGGTTTCTTCATAAGAACATTGGTAAGTATGAGTGCTGCGGTGTGTGGTTTTTCACACGTTCATATGTGGTTGTGTTTATTTGATGTTTTTTCATGTGTTTGCAGGAGGTTCAGAGACTTTTCAGGATAAGGTGAACTTTTTTCAGAGAGAGCTGAGACAAATTCACTCCAAAAGACCCCGTACTAAAACCTGCCTGAAAATCAACCGTCACTCGCTCCTCGAGTCGGTGGGTCGGAAATCTCTTCAAAACTTTGTCATTGCTATAAAACTGTATGTTTCGCATTTACTTGATTCTAAAACGGTTAGTGACAATTTGTTTCTGTTGCAGTCTCTGAAGGCCACACGAAACTTTTCAGTGTCTGACTGGAGTAAGAACTTTGAAGTTGTGTTCCAGGATGAGGAGGGTAAGTTTGCTGAATAACACTAATATTTGACTAATTACCTGGCGCACAGATGCACAAATACATGTTTTAAAATAAGTCTTAAGTCAGTTCAGCTAATATTGGTTGTGATATTCTGTGATTTTCGAGGTTCACTTAAATTTCGGAGTTGTTTGATGTGCGTGTTTAGCTTTGGACTGGGGAGGACCGAGGCGCGAGTGGTTTGAGCTCATCTGTAAAGCTCTGTTTGACACCAGTAACCAGTTCTTTATACGCTTTAGTGACAACAACCAGGGTTTGGTAAGTAGCCAAAAAATGGTGTGGTATTTTCACAGTTAAACACAATTTCCTGCCAAATTCTCATGATTGAAATAACAATAAGATTGAATACATATACACATACTCATACATATACTACCGTTTTCAAGAAAGAGGATCACTTATGTTGATGCTGATGTTTATAGTAAACTGTACTTGTTGTTCTGCCTTGAATGTATAACGGTTCAAGAAGCATTGTGTTACAATCTGAAGCTTATGTTCTCATTGGTTCATCTTAAGGCTAAAATGGTTAAAAGAATTCCCATATAACTTTCAGAATTTTATTAACAAAAAATAATAATTCAAAGATTTTCCTTCACTGTTCATTCAAAGGGTCTTCAGTAGTTTGACTTCTCTAGCTGTGGTATTTTGGCAAATATACTATGTTGAGTTTTTGAAGGTTGAGTAATAGAACCATTACAAATATTTGTATTGATGAATTATTTGATTATGTAACATGACATTACCTGAGCCATTTACTACATTCACTGATTAGGTCCTGTCTCTGGACCTTGTTAAAAAGAGAATGATATCGGCCATAGGATGGTGGTGTTGTTTTTTCTTTCGATCAGGTCCATCCAAATGCTGAACGTTCCCCTCACTTAAGAGGGAAGATGTATGAGTTTGCTGGGCGAGTGGTGGGGAAGTGTCTATATGAGTCAGCTTTAGGTGGGGCTTACAAGCAGCTAGTACGGGCCCGGTTCACCCGCTCCTTCCTGGCCCAGATTATTGGTTTACGGATGAACTACAAGGTGACAAAATGCTATGATTCAAAGTCTGCAAATAAACGTGCAATATAACATACACTAATTCATGCAGGCTTACCACAATTTTTGTATTAATATGCAACTTCCCATACATTTATCATGTATACCCAATGGGGAGAATACGGGGGTCATAAGGGGGGACGCAGTTCCATTCTCAATGCATAGGAATAGACTCTATGCACGCAGGGGGATGACGCACGCCTGCTAAAATCTCAGCTGGCTAAGCCACTTCCGCTCTCATAGGGCTGAGGTCATTTTTCACCAAGTAATAAGGATATGTGTACTGAAAATTCACGTTGCAGTGAACTGACAGCATTACAGCTAACGTTGTTGAGTGCCTCTCTGATCAAGCCTCAAGTAATGGCAAAAGTGTACTTATCGTATTTGTGGATACAGCTTGAAACGGATAGCCTGAAGCCTTTCCCCTTTTTGGTTGTCGATGTATAGTGTAGTGTTTGGATAATTTGACTCGCTAATCCTATGGACATCTTGTGTGAAAACGTCATTGTTCCTTATGGAAACTACGTGCGCCGAATGTGACTGAGCGGACTGAGACCAAATGCAGAAGCGATCGCGCATAGAGTCTATTCCATTTTTATTCCATTAAATAACATATTAACATACCTTAATACACAGAGTTGTTTCTACATATTGTTTAAGTATATGCATGTCTCTATCTAGAGTCTTCCCAGTGAGTCTTTGCCATTTTCAGCACTGTGTGTACCTATAGAGTTAGATCTGAATCCTGCATGTGGTTTGGCTCATTCTTTTGTTCTTTTGGCAGTACTTTGAAACTGATGATGAAGAATTTTACAAAACCAAGGTTTGCTTTATCCTGAACAACGATGTCAGTGAAATGGACTTGGTGTTTGCTGAAGAAAAATACAACAAGTCAGGACAGCTAGAAAAGGTAATGTACATCAATTTGGCCTGGCATAAAAAATGAAATTGTAGATATTGGTAAACCAATACTTAACATTATGTGACATGACTGATCGCCCGCACATAATGTTTTCTGCATGAGGTACAGTACATGCGCTTCTGACATAGTTACAGCCTTTGAGTAAATTTGAGCTGTGCCATGATAATGCTGATGAAGCCTGGTTTCACTTGGAAATATATAGTTAATGCATGACTTGAGGAAGACCAGGACCCAGAACATTCTGTTTTTAAAAGCATTCGATCAGAGATCGAAGAGGAAGAGCGATCTAGCAATGGTCAATTAGCAAAGCACACAAATGACTACTTAAACCAAAGATTGTATGTTATTTGAACTCTGAATCACCGATTTTATTTGATGAACCCAATTTACAGGCTATGAACTGTATTCATAACTTTGGTGAATCGTAAAAATCGGTAAAGACATTAATGCAGTTTGCTACTAGAAAAAGAGAGATCTACACAGGGTCAAGGTTACAGGGTTATAAGAAATGGAATGGTTTGTGTTTTCTTCCGAATCGGGACACATCTGAGTGAAGTGGCTTTTGGAATGACAAACATGTAGGGCAGAGTTTTGATTTCTTCCTTTAGGAGTTGATTGATTGAACTTTAGAAGTTAGAAGTCTGCCCAATCGACAGTCCGTAATATAGTTTCATTCTCATGCCAAGACATATGTCATGCAGAAAAGAGACAGCGTGAGTATAAAGGGCCGTTCATGCTTTTTGATGAACGATTACACAGATAAACAATTTATAATAAACACTGCAATATTCCATAGACAATAAGAATTTAGATTTCATGTCAGTGGAGGAGCGGCTTCGTTACGCTTAGTAAACTGCTTTTGTATATCATTCAATGAATTGACTGTTAATTTTTTGTGTTTTACCCTAGATTATATTGTTGGGACCCAATGCATATATAGAGAGAGAGATCTTACTATGATAAAAATGCCTCTTTTAAAACTACGTATAATCATTAAAAAGTAACTACAGAAATTATTCACTTTTATCATTTAAGTTTCACACCAGCATGTAAAATATAGTTGGCTCTTGGAACATCAATGTTAAACTTTGAGTGCTTGGTATGGACAATTCACTGATGCAAGATGGTCTGAATTGATGACTGGAACACAGTTGTATATTGAATGTATAGCCAAGATTTGAGTTGGATTGCTCCCAAAAATGAGTTTAACTGTTGATAGATGTGACCCGAGTCACTCACTGTTTTTTTCTCCTTGTCACCTTGACCTTACTAATGGCTTTTTTTGGGTAGACTATGGAGGTAACAAGGTAACGTAGATATTGATGTATTTTGGGGGGGAGTTCACATACAAATGTCTACACATGACAATGTGAAGGCAGTAGAAATCAACCAAGCAAACTTGAGCGCCTGGTCTTTTTACTACGTGGGTGTGTTTATTTACACTCACAGTAAAAAGAGTGTCATAACGTTACAGGTGGTGGAATTGATATCTGGTGGTGCTCAGATTGCTGTGACCAATGAGAATAAAATTCACTATTTGAACCTGCTGGCCCAATATAGACTAGCCAGTCAAGTGCGAGATGAAGTAGAGCACTTTCTGAAAGGTAAGAACCCATAATTGAAGTATTCTCTGAGACTATTCTTTCCTGTTCTCTGAGAAGACTATGTCTTGACCAAAATTGAATCTTCTTTCAGGTTTGAATGAACTTGTACCTGAAAACCTTTTGGCTATTTTTGATGAGAATGAACTGGAGGTAATGTTTTTCTTGAAAGTACAACAAATTACATTTTTTACACATTCTCTTAATTCTCTTAATAAACTTTTTATAAAGCATGATATCTGCTTGTTCTCTCTTGTTTTTAGTTGTTAATGTGTGGTACAGGAGACATTAATGTGCAGGACTTCAAAGCTCATGCCATAATTGTTGGAGGTTCATGGCACTTCAGAGAAAAGGTTAGTGACAGGCATTTTAAAATGTTGCGAATCGGTCCCATAAATTAGCTAGAGGCTAGCTCACCGTTCAGGAACCTTTCATCCAAGGGCTAATACAAGCCTCTACCATTCAGGTGATGAAGTGGTTCTGGGCAGTTGTGTCGTCCTTCACACAGGAAGAGTTGGCACGTTTGTTGCAGTTCACTACTGGCTCTTCACAACTCCCACCCGGTGGCTTCAACACACTTTGCCCATCCTTCCAGATCATAGCAGCTCCCACACACAGTACTCTGCCTACCGCACATACCTGGTAAGCACACATGTATGCACCCAAACATTCCCTCCCTTCAGAGAATGATTTAAAGCAGGGATGGGCATTTTTGGTCCTAAATTGTCACTGTTAGCTCAAACTAGCTCCAACACACCTGCCTTGAAGTTTCTAGTAAATGTCGAGTAAAATGATAAATTAAGCGATTTGGGTGTTTTTCATCTATAACTTGGACATAGCCTTAAAAAATGTCATGTGGTGTGATTTATCGTAAAATTAATTAATTTCCTTTGTCATGCTTAACATTTTTATACAAATCTTTAGTAACTCGCTTTGGATAAGACCGTCTTGCGAAATGACCAAATGTAATGTAAATGTAATATTTAAAGTGTTTAGAAATGGGATGTAGATAGAAAAGGTAATGTACATATGTAGATTTTGGCCGATAAAAATAACCAATGATCCTTTAATATTGGAAGCCGATATACAATATATTTGTATCTGAATTTGAATATAAAATTCCCTAAGACTCAAAAGGCAAAAAGTGGACAATTGTTTTTGTTATTTGAAAACATTACAAGGTCCATAAAATCATGTACCAAGCCTACTTTAACCTATGTAACAATTCTTTAACCTTCAAACATTTCTGGTATATTTTTTATTTTATAAACAAATTACAGATGTTCTTCCAGAGCAACCCAGGAAAATGTTGTTAATAGCCAAATGTCTAACAGATCTCAAGACTAACCCTAAACGTTCAGACTGTCACATCAAATCCGATTTTTGTGCATATCTGATTGAAACCAAACTTCATTGATTATCCACACTGTGTTTAGGAACTGTTCAGATCCGATTTGAGTCCCGTGGTGCTCTCTAATTTTTGGCAATATCTGCAAGCCGGATAAAAATCTGGCTTGTCCTGTAGATGGTCTGCTTGCACTCTTTAACCTCTCGCAGAACCAGACGCACTTCCTTTCTGGAGAAGTGTCTGCTCTTCAGAATTCTGCCGTGTAAATAGCGACTTCGCCTATTGGAAGATGACACTCTGATTTGTTTAGGGCACATTACGCCCCAAAAAACACTTATTACTCATTAAGAGAATCGGGACAACCCGTTTAGACCATGCGCCCAGGCACGCCGACCGTTTTCCCGCTGTTAAACTTGCTAAAGTGGATTCAAACACGCCCTGAGTGCACCTGCTCCATGTGCTTTAAACCATGTGCTTAGATGGCCTCCATCCAGTTAACTAATAAACCATCGCTATAGGCCTTTTTAATGCTATTGCAGATATGCCGATAGTGTTAATAATATTTCGATTTTTGTTATATTTTTTGAGATGCATAGTAATTCAAATATAAAGAGAACTTTTTTTATTCACTTTTTAAACGAAGCCGTTTTTCAGCTGCGCCCAGAATTTTTATTTCGGTGCATCAGTTATAGTAAGAAAAGGATTTATTATATCAAACCTTTAAAATATTGCTTTCAAATATTTCATCAAACTATGAGAACTGCCTGTCATCTATTAAGGGATTGCCTTGAAAATCTGTTATAATTACAGGCTGTAATCCAACAAAACAGGAAAAACATCTCAGGGGTTAATTCTATTAATAGTAGCAAGAGGAACAGATGCTTTGTATCGTCACTGTAATTTTTATGAAAAAACAATTGTTCCTGACACAGATTATCAGATGTGATTTAATTGTTAGCTAAATTGTCAGGATAATTCCTTTAAATTAATCTGCAATTTAAAGGAAATTCAGACTTACCATTCTGCTTGTCAGAAATGCTACAAACACGTACAATTACAGCGATGGAGTGTACGGCAGTTTTATTTAGATTTTCGAAAGTCTGTTTGAATTCATGTTTACCTTCTTCTCAATCTCCTGTCCTGTTCAGTTTTAACCAGCTGTGCCTCCCAACATACGACTCCTATGAGGAGCTTCACAAGCTGCTGAAGCTGGCGATTAGTGAGGGGAGCGAAGGCTTTGGGATGCTCTGAACATCTGTCCACACTTGATGGACATCTCACGTCAGTGTATTCTTTAAAGTATGGACTCTGATCATCAAATTCCTCTGGAAGGAAGTTGTGTATATATGTATTTTTAAAAAATGAAGTTTTTCATTTCTGTTGCCTCTCTTGCCATGTTCAGGCATAAATAAATGGCCTAACTAAGAGTCAAGATGCTTGTTTTGCATTCGTCTTAAGCGGCTGGATTTCTTTTATGGAACATATTAGACTGAGATTTTGTGAATGACCCTTTGGCCTTAACTGATCAGGGAAGGTTGTGTATATAACAGAATATATATTTATTGCTTATTTGTTTTGTTTATACATTGTATACATCTTTTCTTTGTAATTGATCATTTTATATATTTGACAAAGGGACCTCAGACACGTTATCACTGCTCATAACTGTTCATCTCAGAGAGGTTGATTCTGTTTTGGGCACTTGCATTCCAGAATCAAATGTTTGTTTTAGCTGACTTGCGTAGGTTGATGTGCCCTGTGCTTTTCCCATTAAGTCTAAAAAGCCTACTTTTCAGATGGACTTTTGTTAGACATTTAATTTATGAAGAACATAATAAAAGAAACAATTATGCAAAAAATTTAATATGCATTAAAAAAAAACGATATTCAAGCATTAATTCAACAATTCCTAAAAAATCTGACAAATTACTTTAACATCTTTCAAGTGTTATTTTGACATCTACAGTATTTACCAAATGTTTAGCCTAAAGCCTGACTAGTAAAAAAGGTCGGTTACTTTTGGTTAATATCCAGTAACAGATAATATTCGTTTTTAACAGAGCCTATGGCAATACTGTAAGTGACGTTAAAATCTGGAGGGTATAGTTTTGTGACCACTACAAACCATTTGCAGAGACGGGAAGTAATGCTGAAGCACCGACCACCCCAAATTTACTCTGTGCTCTTGCTTTTGTCCTGGTCATTCAAATGTTTTTTTGTATATATTGTAACATACTGTATTTGGGTTTGAATTAAAATAGTACATTTTTCTTTTCCATTAAATTAGCCGTTTCCAAACCTACCATTTGTGTGCAGATGACTACACTTTATCAGTTGTTTATGCAACACAAATTAAAAAGCAGAAAAGCTATCCAAGTGGTGTTTTAATCAATTTCATCATGTCAAATTCATTTTTTTATATAATTCCAGGATTTTCTTTTATTGCTTCTTTACCGCACTATAAAAATTCTGGGTTATTTACAAGCCACGGTGGAACGAATCTAATCGTGGGTTAAACTAACCCCCGAAAATGTTCATGTTTGACCCAGTCAGGTTGAAACAACCTAACGTTTTGGGCTAAAAGAAACCGGTTTATTTTAATTTACAACCCAACCACCTCATTTTGACCCAGCCACAGGCTGAAAGTAACCCAGCGAATAGTGTGGTTGTAGTGTGGTGATAGTCAAATTATTGTTGAAGATTTACAGTGTTAAATCACATGCAATGGGAATGAACGAGTGTTTGTACACGTTACTGAAACACAGGGGAATCTAAACTAAAATCTTGGGGTTAAAACTGAAATTCAAAATCGAGAGGGTTGAAACTAACCACTAAAATAGCTTAAGCTTTCCTCGTCATCTGATCCTTCAATTGATTTACAGGTATTTGGAAATTAGAAAATAAATCACAACTGCTCTGCGCAGGAATAAGCAAGACCCTCTGTTATCCGGTGTTTTATTATCAAATTCACTTATCGCTCTCAGGTGATATTTCTATAATCCTGTGTATTAATCATCATAAAATTATGAAGTGCTTGGGTCTATGCCCAATCGCACCTTCGGAATTTCGAAAGAATTCATGAGGCCATCAAAATGTACAGATTAAATGAATATTGAAACAGAGAAGTCTCTTTAGTCTCGTACTCATACAACATATGACAGTTGGGGTATCTTAGAAGGTGTGTCATTAATAGCATGCTTTAGCACTAAGCTAACGGTGTGCCACAATGTTTTGCCAGAATTTTTAAGTTTTCCATGGACATGCCCTTCAACGAAAGCTCAAGATCTTTGCCATTTTTCATGACAAAAGCGTTTAGGTTAACCAGATGTCACAGAAGTGCACTATTGAGAACATTACCACTTTTATAATGTTCTGTAATGTTTCTAATGTGCCTTTATACTATTAGATATCCTTCATATCTGTTTTTCTTTACATGTCATGTTTGATCATGTGATCTATCAAGTCCCACTATCAAGTACACTCTGAGCCTGTGGTTTTGGAAAATCTGTTAAGATTTGAAAATAAACTGTTGTCCCCCAAGCCTAACCTGCATGTCTTTGGGCTGTGTGAGGAAAGCCATGCTGACGCGGAGAACATGGTAAACCCGCACATAAAGGCATCCTGGCACGAACCGGGAATCATCTTGCTGTGAGACAACAAGAAACTATGGAGCCTGGAGATTGATTAAGTATAGCAGTCAATATACTGCTGTTTATAATGAAATGACCATACATATATTTTTGCTAAATGCGCAAAGCTTTGATCTTTTGAATGCTATAGTTATTTGATTTCAAGAGTCTGTAATCAGCATAATGTACTTCGACCCCTTGCTACAAAGAATTCCAAAGATTAAAAATCAACAGAGACAAAGATAAGATAAAGCTTTTGCAAGAAAATCGAAAGAAAAAAGACTGTAAAAACTGCATTAGTGGTACACAAGGTACATACGCATTGAAAAGTGTACAGTTTGAAAAATGTTGTAACAATTTATGTGGCAAAAATGCTGGATTCATGATAACATCTTGTTGAGTTTTACATTAAAAATATAAAACTTAAATGACAATGAAATACATTTCTGTTTGCACAGTAAAATGAAAATAATACATTTCTGAATTATTTATATAGTTTTTATACAATTTGCATTAAGTTGCAAACAGCTTTACAGTAAATGCTTATTATTACAGGCACTGGAGAATAATTGAGATCTATGAAATATAGAATACATATTAGACATTAAAGAATGCATTACTGAAATTGATTGTTGTCATTATTAAATGTTTAATTTCAATGTTTCCCAATCGCACATCCCTGTCAAGCTGGTCTTTATAAGGATGTTTATAAAACAATATTATTTTCCTATATAAAGCTTTTGTGTTGTTGAATGATTTTCTATGAAGTCTGCTCATTAAATTAAAATATCTATCTACCCTCTCAATATATAAATTATGTAAAGAATTGTGGTTGTCCTGTTCATTTTTCCATTTCTTTGTTGTGAATTTGCTTGCAATCATTGATTCTTTTTTGACAAATTACTTTATATTATTCTTACGAGTTCGCACCAAACCGATAACTAACAAGTGTTTTAGTACTCGAGACTTGATCTCGATAGCTGTCTCAAGACCGATTTCTTAGTCCTGTCTCAGTCTTGACTGTCTTTGGCCTCTGCCTTGTCTTGGTCTCAGACTTAGTGGTCTTTCAAGACCGGTCAAGAACACAACTATAGGAACTACACTAAATTGCTGATTCATTTTCAGATTTGTGTGTTAACATCATTCATGTGATTGGACGTAAAAGCTGTCATTGAATTCTTTCTTATTTGATTTCTTTACGAATGGGGGATTGACCTGCAAGGAATCTGTCAATAAAATGAATTCCAAGGCCCACAATATCCAAGATGCGATTGCTCAAAGGATCTTGTTTATTTGTATTATAGCATACGTCATGATCATATGACGCGATATTGATTTTATACTATAATAAAAAAAAACATGAGTTAAAAAGAGGCCGTTTACATGAGACAGTTTTCAACTGAAACGCAAAAAAATGTATGCGTTTTGGAACAGCGTTTTACGGGACTGAAAATAGCCAAAACATTCTTGCTGCTCGACTTGGTATTACCGTTTCCCCAGCAATGTGTATTTGCTGCACCAATAAGACCACTATTTACATTCGCCAGACTTTAAAGCACTTTGGGCTGATAACTGTGCATGTGTGCCAAGGCACGTTGTTTATTTACACAACAACATGTATTTGCATACTGCCGCGTTTTTATCCATTTTCCTGCATCCGTGTAAATGCAGACCGTTTTGATAACGCAGTCATGTGCGCGTGAAGCTTTTCAAAAGTACAAAATAAAACATTTCCGTTTTTCATCTTGTACATGTGGCCTCAGTGACAATCACAAGTTTTTGTTCTATTGACCAATGTAATTATCGTGAAACAAAAACATATTGAAAGTATAAAGCAAATCATATAATCGGATGCTGATTGGTGCAGACAGCTACGGGACGCATTCCAAAGGCCACGTTTGCCTTCTCGAAGGGCGCTTCAGCACGAGGAAACTAAAATTGCGATATTTTTATTAATTTCTTCGCTAAAGTGTTTTTCTAATAGCCGAATTATGAGACAAAATACTTTCCCGTTGTACCCAGTTCAAGAGCTCTGCCTCTCAGAGTACGTAAGGAACAGGGACGCCCTACGATTGGAATTCTCCCATGGGCTGACGTCAACACGCACAGGTTGGTATTCACGAACACTGACGGCGGCACTTACGGCAGGTTTCTTTCGTAACCGCGGGGACAGAGTTCTCTCACGTGTTATCAGCACAAACTGCAGAGCACCAAACGGTCCACAACAACACGTTTTCGAAAACTCGTTCAAGTAAAGTGTGAAGATGCCAGCCCAGGCCATCAGCGGGAAGAATATTTCAGCGTAAGCAACTTTCTGTTTTCGGAAGAAAATATCTGGATGCACACGAGGTTAAGGCAGCTGTGACGCCGCTTTGTAACTTGCTTAAGGATTTCGCGAATCGTGTTTGTATTTGCATTTGCATTTGCATTTGAAGCTGCTCAAGTGTGTTGCATTCTAGGCTTTTCATTTAGGCAACACATTTTGGGCTTTAAAAGCTGATGAATACAGCGCGGCCTCGTACAGTTTGTAAAGTTTACTTTATGTGATTTCACTATATTGTTGCATTTTGAACGAGTGCCAGAACGTCCCACAAGTGTTACTGTTAATGCACGTTTACCGTTAATATTTGCTACACCAGCTGTTTTTTATTCAGGTTTTATATCAAATGTGGGCAACAGGCTTTCTGCGTACAACGAACATCTCCCTGCAGTGCACGCCCACTACCAGCAATCGTATTTGATTCTTTTAAAGGATCCTAGTCGGTCTAAAATGTCATTTTTGCATATTAAGCATACGATGTATGTTGTCTGTTAGTAGTTGTGAGGTGGGTTTGTAATAAAACCGGGACGGCGCAGGCCACGAATGTCTGAAAATGGTTTAATAAAATATTTTCATAAAAATATATATCATCATGATTGCTGGAAACACTACAGAAAATAATAAAGTACGTCTGCGTGGTATTTTGTTTGGTCAATGGCTTGCTTTGGTGGCATTGTGTCATGCTTGTATTTCTCCAGTCAGCTCAGAGAGAGGCTGAAGGATGAGGTGGATGCCATGAGGAAAACACACCCGCATTTTAAACCAGGTCTTGTGGTCTTACAGGTCAGTCAACTTTATTTCAAGTCAATCTTTTAGTTTAACAGTTCTGAAGTGCTGGTAAAGATGTAATATATGTGTGCAAACATTTAAATATTCTTTACAACAACAGATGTTGTTTGTATATTGCTAATATCGTCTTTCCTAATGTCACTTTTTGATTTGGTGTATTACATAAATATAGTTCTAATTGGTTGTGATTTTACAAAGAGCCTTGTGTTTTTCTAGGGATTATTTAGGACAAACGCATGCAAGAGGTCCTAATCATTTCCTTTGGATTTTTTATATGTTCAAATGAACAAATGAGGCATTTATATAGCGCTTTATTGCGTGTGTTACTGTACACCCAAAGCGCTTTACAAACACAGGAGGGAGGACTCTCCTCACCCTCCACCAGTTTGCAACATCCACTTGGATGACAAAATAAAACGCTTAAATCATTACATTGCAGGAATATTCATCCCCTTAAATTTGTTCTTGGTTACAACACCATATTTTGTGATGTGACAAGCTTTACACATCTACACTTGCCATTTTTGCCATTCTCCTCAGATTCTCTCAAACTCTTGCCAGGTTGGTTGGGGACCAAGATGTTCGATTTTTTTGTGTTCTCTCGTTTTCGGCACTTCAAATAAACATGAGGGTAATTGCATTTTGAGGGTGAATTCTGGAGTTGTCTATTTGGCTCTGCATAATCAATAGTAATAACTTCATGCTCTCAATGGTAATGCCAAAACAGGTTTCTACCATTAGATTTAAAGGCACAGCTTGTAACTTTTTTTGCAGTACAATTTCCAGAAACCACTAGCCCTGTGTTGTATATTTTGTTCAGTTAAGTGCTTACTAGGGATGCACCGATATCGACATCGGGCCCGATATCAAGCTCATGTACTCATGTAAAAATTCCCCGATACCAAAGACTGATACCTCACGTGATGTAATTGACAGAACGTTCCAGTGCACACAGAGACACCTGCCCTAGCAGACACAATGTCATAGAGTGTTCACACCTAAATCACGCTATTCGTGTGTAGTTGGATGCTTGAACATTTTGAGTTTACTCACTTCATTCGCGAGTGAACTTCGCGTCATGGGAGGGGCTTCTGGCAGGCGGCTCCAGTCTTGTTGCGAAATGGCAGACATGGATTTTGTTGAGCAGGTAGCTGAGCATTATGTGCTATGGAAGGCTAAGGATAGACGTAGACTCGTTCCTCGGCGTGTCTGGGTCCATCAGATCCTTCAGAGACGCAGTCCTTCATTGATGTTTCAGATTTCTGCCTCCGCTCGCTATGTCATAATCACGTCCCTACTAGAGCAGGCTCCTGATTGGTTAACGCGGCGGAAATTTTCGCCAAAATTCAGATTTTCAACTCGCGTTAATCGGTGCATCCCTAGTACTTACAATATCTCAAATGTTTCCAACTATTTGTAAATCATGAGAAAATTGCAATTTTAACCAGTTACACAGACCGTGGCTGGCAATCGCCTGTCAATGGCGTCATATCCGCCTTACCAAAGACACTAAATGGAAAGCCTGCCACCTTCAGTGGAGCGCAGGAAAGGAGACTAGAGGCTGTTATATGATTGGCTGAGGTGCCTCATGTTATTTGTGTAAGCCGTTTGCTTTCTCCAGACCTTGCATCTCCCTAATAACACAGTCTCTGGCGTTACCCTCGGTTTCTGCTTTTACTGCCGTAGAAACCATGACAACACAGTCTCGTGGACAAATGTGAAGTAAATTCTTAATTTAGCACGAGTGTCATATATATATTTACTGAACAAGCAGTAATCGTTTTTAGAGCATATGACTAAATAGTAATAAATTAATTTGATTAATTGCGTGTAATTCATTATAATGAAATAAAATCATGTCATCGAACATTTATGAAACTTTATAACTTTACATCATCCATAAACGTGATCTCTCATTCACGTCTGATTGATTATTAGTGGTGGAGTTGAAGATGTTGAAGTTATTCATTATTCCACGCTCCTTCACAGCTTCATCAAGCTACGCCGTTGTTTTTGTTTGGAATGTGCGCCCTCTAGCGGCAGATTTTACACACTGTGCCTTATAAGCATAGTACATTATTTGTATTCAGCCACCCTAACATTTATACTGACTTTGAATGAGCATGATTTGGAAAGGCACATATATATTGAATTTGCCTCAGGTATCCACTCGAAGTGTAGTAACATCAGCAAGCAAAACTGGAATGATTATGAGCTCAATTTTGAGTGTACCAGAAAAGGGGATGAATACTTAAGCAATGCAATTATTAGTTTTATTTGTAGGCAAAATGGCCCAGTTGTCATATTTTTGTGCTTTGTCATTGAGTATAAACTGTAGATTAATGTAAAAAAAACTGTTTAGATAAAATTTAACTTTATTGTCACATATACAAGTACAGTGTAACAAAATGTAGTTTAGGTCTAACTAGAAGTGCAATTAGCAAGTGCAGGATATATAGTTTGCATAAATACAGAATATAGTATTAGAATAATACAGCTATACAGTTGGACTAAGAAAATACCTTACAGTTATACAGCCATTGAGGTTACGGTGCAATAGATGAGTTAATGCGGTTATTACAGTTACGGTGCAGTAGATGACTAGATGCAGTTAATAAGGTTACAGTGCAGTAGATGAGTAATTCAGTTATTAAGCTACAGTGCAATAGATAAGTTAGTGCAGTTATTGAAGTTACAGTGCAGTAGATGAGTTAATGCAGTTATGAAAGTAGTCCATTAGTGCAAATGAGCATTCAGTATAATATATCGGGTGTGCAAGTGAGCAGTATAGTGCAAATGATGCTGTGTGTGTATAAACAGTCCGGTAGAGCAGATAAACATGAAGTACTGGTGTGTACAGTTCAGTCATGCATTGCAGCCCTCTAGTGCAATGTAAACAATGTTATAGCAACTATAGTAGAGGCAGAAACATAACAAAATTTGAGTGATACTTTTTTTAGGCACAGTATATAACAATAAGGGTCATAGGAAGATTTTGAACAAGCCATAGCCCTCAAAAGCTAATAAAGGCCTGAGACCTTGGTAAAAGTTGTTTGAGAGCTAAATCTCTAGCTGAACTTTTGTGTGCATAAACCTTTGCATGGTGGTTTCATGTTTACTTTTTTGCCTTTTGCTTACACAATGCCCTACCAGATCTAAAAAGAAATGTGTCCCTTTTCAATCACTGCCAAATAAGAGAACCTGACATCGTGACTTTTGGGTTTAACATGATAAAATGATATTATGCATGATTCAAAAGCACCTTCAGATTGCGTTGTTTATTGTTTGTCTAGCAAGAACTCTCCAATCCCCCTACAATATATCCAGGCATTTTAGTCTTTGCTATAAATTGAGATCCTCTGCCATTTCCAGGTCAAGGGTTGTTTATACCGACCCAACAGTGTCAGCATCGCTTTTGTTCTCTGTGACCCTAAATGAATAAAGTGTACACGCAAAAGACGCATACTAAAGACATGCATGTTGATTGATTTAACCTTTGTTGTAGGTGGGAGACAGAGAGGACTCAAACCTGTACATAAGTATGAAACTGAAAGCCGCTGCGGAGGTAAAGCCACACACTAGACACTGTACACCTGGTGCAGCAGTTCACACATCTCAGTGTGCAGTTAGCTGATGCATCGGGGCAGTCTGTATGTACTGTATATACAGTAGTTTTACGGTTTAAGCCGGAAAAAAGCTGGATATGTGTTCTTATTTAAACAATACTTGGAATTGTGAATGTCACGCTATCATATTTTCACTTCATTTACTTAATTTTATCGTGCCCAAAATAATCTGTGGTAACTGTATTATCGCAAAGTCTACTTGAATGTGTTTTTTAAATGAACAAATAATGCTCTGTCAAAGATTGTATTTTATTCCTCTTAAATTTTGTGGCCCTTAAAGAATATTCATAGAACGAAGCATATTATATCAATAGAAGATAATATCATGTGTCTAGAATTAACACGGTATCAACAACAATGTTTTTTTATATCACAATTATTGGCGATACAATATATTGTGAGACCACACTGTTAATAACAATAACTCTCTTGCTCTTAAGATTGGAATCAATGCTGTACATGTGAAGCTTCCACAGACCGCTACTGAAAATGAGGTATAGCAGATCAGTCAAAGAAGCGATAACGTTACATTGAAAAAGAACTTAACACAGTTTGACTACACAATAAGAAATGCTTATTTCAAACAGCAGTTATTTTATGTCTGTACCGTCTTCATTTTGCTGCTGTTTTTGTTCATTTGAAGATTATGTCCAGGGTTCATGAAATCAATGAGAATTCCAGTGTACATGGACTCATAGTGCAGCTGCCCCTCGACTCCGTCCACACTATTAATACAGAGAGGGTCATCAACGCTGTAGCGCCAGAGAAAGATGTGGATGGGTACAAAGAGATTTAAAGCTTTTATGGAATTGTTTTTCTTTTAATTTGTATTTCAACAAACTATGGCATTTTACTGTTTTCTGGCCCATAAAAAAGCATACCAAATGATAATGACAAATGTTTTGATGTCATTGTATTATTTTGCTTTCTTAAGGTTGACCAGTATAAATGCAGGAAAACTTGCTCGTGGTGATATCGGAGACTGTTTTATACCATGTACTCCCAAAGGATGTATGGAGCTCATCAAACAAACAGGTGGGAAACGCACCTCATAAATCTTTAGAACATTTTACAGCGTTACTTAAGTTAGGGGGGTCTCACACCAGACAAGAACCGTGCTGTTGCTGCCCATTTGTTTTAATTAAAACATATTTTACACCGGCCGTGCCATTTCTCTAACATTGGCACCCCTAAAAACTCTCGAAGGTGCTCAAAATCCAGAGTTTAACATTATATTTCATGATAGTTGACTAAAGGGATAGTTTACCCCAAAATGACAATTCTGTCATTATTTACCCTCAGATTTTTCCAAACCTGTATTGATTTATTTGTTCTGCTAAACACAAAGGAAGATATTTGGAAGAATGTCAGTAACCAAACAGATCTTATCCCTATTGACTCCCTTGGTATGTATTTTCCCTACTATAGCAGTAAATGGGGGATAAGATCTGTTTGGTAACTGACATTCTTCCAAATATCTTCCTTTAGTTTGTTCTGTTGAACACAATGTATACAGGGTTGGAACAAACTAGGAGAGTACATCAAGCAGAAAAAGCTTAGTCAATTCTACAATATACAGTGCATCCGGAAAGTATTACAGCGCTTCACTTTTTCACAAAAAATACTTTCACAATACTAACAGGTACAAGAACATACCTTAAATGGATTTACCATCATGGTATAGAGCAGAGGTTCTCAACGTTTACATTCAAACATTAAAAACAACTTTTCATAAAGAGTTGATTTGTTTTTTAAAGTTATTTAGAGTTCATTTGAAAAACGGATAACTCATTCAACAAATGTTATAATCATGTTTTTAGTGTGTTTTATTGTGTGTATTTTACATTATTTCTTATTCGAAAGAACCCAATTGCAGTTTCATTAATAATAACTTGATTGCACAATTAAACCTTGTTTTTGAACATTTTTGCAAATCAACTCTTCATATGCTTATCATCATATTCATGGTGTTATCTAGTCGTACTTGCGTTAACTGTCTTAACTTACCTCCAGTGCTGTATATTTATACAACAAAATGCAAAAAGTGGTTCTCATTGACATATTTGAGAAGAAAAACCACGCGCTCGCGGGGCTGATACCTGCAACATTTTATCTACACGCTTTAGCTGAAGAAGTCGGTAAACACTGCTAAAGGCGGCAAAAACACGAGACGCCCGGATAGTTATGTTTCCACGTTTTCTACACGGTTGTCTAACCATGCTGAATCGTGCTAATGAATGCGACCAGAGGCGTTATAGCTCCGTCTCTTGTGAGTGATGTGCGTGACTGCATGTGTGTTTGTTTGGCGCTTGGAGTGTCCGGAACAAATTACCTCACGGTCCGGATTCGGACCGGAGTACTGATTTTGAGAAGGGCTGGTATAGAGCCTATTCCTTGATCAATTTTAAAGGCCACGTATTTTTTTATTAAAATCTAAATAAAGTTAAAAAAGGTCTCATCTGTGACTTTGAGTGTAAGCTTTCTCATGCAGAATTTACATATCTGGTGTGCAATACCTGTGAAGGGGTGTTCAAAAGTGGGTTTGTAACCCCCCTTAAACCTTTTTGGGAATTGCTGTTTTATTTTGTTGCGGTTGTGTTTTCTTATTTGGTTTTTACATTTGTAAATGCACATCCAAGTCAACAATATTTAGACAATTTGTTTTTACTTTAATATATTCATTTAGCACATAACTACAGCAAAGAATGTCTGCAAATCTCTACTATAACTTTGGGTTGTATTTTATTGTTAATCTGCTCTTTTCAGTATTACGGTATTGTCTCATCGACTCAAATTTGGGCACTGGCAACACATTCTACTTTACTACTCATTTGGAACGCTGATGACTAAACATCTGTAGACATGACTAAATAGTGGCATAGAACAATATCACTAGTATTTGTTAATAAAAAACTAAACTTTACGTTGAAGTTTCATTACATATACAATCATTATAAAGTGAAATATTATATTTAAATGTTTGCTGGATAGTGTTCATTACCTGACAACATTTCCTACAGGGAAGTAACTGAGCAACAATGCCTCCTGGTTTTTGCAGTGTTATGTTCCTCTGTAAATATGATCATAAGCTTTCATGATTGAAACCAAAAAAAAACAAATGCAGAAGGGCTTCCACAGCCTGTTCCAGAAGCTCTGTGCAGTGGTTTTGTGTTTTACTTTAATCAAAATAAGGGTTACTTGAGTGGTAATATAGCGTGTTCATTAGCGTATATTCACTCTATCTTTGTGTCTCAGGTGTGCCTTTGGCTGGAAAAAAGGCTGTGGTGATTGGCCGCAGTAAGATTGTTGGTGCACCAATGCATGACCTCCTTCTGTGGAATCATGCTACTGTGACAACCTGTCATTCCAAGACTGCTGACCTGCCCTCGGAGGTGACGTAATTGTGGTTTGTGCTTATTACTGTTAGATGTCTGTGCCTAAGATTAGTAACTAAAGTAGGAAATGTGTACAGTTCACAAATGTACATACGTTTGGACAATGAAAAGACCCTAAGTGTTTTAGCACAGTGGTTCTCAACCTGAGCGCGGCACGCATACGGTGCAGTGCGCACATTTTTCTAGGCCCGTCAGCGCTGCATCGAGTTGGAAATAGTTTAACTTTTCAGAGTGCCACGTGGGTCATTTGACTAGAGAAATGTTTTTCCGTGCGGTTTTAGAAGCAAAATGTCAATCGCCCCTTAATGATGCCGCATGGCGGGTATGCTTGAGTCAGAAATGGGCTGAAATTGCGCAATAGACTATATTAAATATGATTTGGTTCACATGAACCTTCCCTGCAAAGTGAGTGAACATAATTTAAGAACACAAGTTACAATTTGGCAATTAATTTGACTGTAATAGCCTATTTTTATCTGCGCCTGGTGGGTGTAAATTTCAGACCCTGAAGACAAGATAAAACATAAACTCAAAACATTTATAAAGGGTTCTACAGACCCCCTGCAATTACGCCACAGACCATTAGGCGTACTGCATACCCTGGTTGAGAAACACCGTTTTAGCACTGCCTACAAGAAGCAGTATAATAAACGCAGCAGGTAAAATAAAGTGCATATCTAAAGGTGCAGTTGATATACAATTCTCACCAGACGTCGGTAACAACCTAAGAAATCCATACATGCATAGAAAGCAGAATAAACAAGTTGTTTATGAATACAATTGATTGGCACAGTGTTTTTGGGTAAGTTGGGTCTTCCAAATGAGGACACAATTAGAAATCGGTGGTTAAGTTTTATTTAGTGCGGGGAAAATTTTATTCTTGCGGATGTGGACGATTTTGAATCGATTCACGAATGTCAAAAACAGATTTTCAAAATTTTTGTGACAATCTGAACAGGAAAGCAAAGAAGTTTAAACAGTTTGTTTCAAATGGAATTGTTATGGACTGTAAGGGTTAATACGCTGAAGTTGTCACTTCAACAAGAGTGTTTTTATTTAATATTTAATTTTCTTATATCATTTAACTTTCATTATTTATTGATGTTTATTTTGAATAAATACATTTATTCCAAATTTAAATGTTTTATATGCTGTAGTGTGCTGTTTCACTGATTCGTTTGAGCATTAAACATGGACGGCTGTTTCATCCTCATTTATTTCAGATATTATATTTCAATTTCAAGTAATTAACTATTTAACAATTACAAATATTAAAAAAAGGTCTATATTTCTCTTCCACTCGTCATTCGGTTGCTCCATCCAAATATATTAATACAAATATTGATAAACTGTTATAAAAATGTATATCTCCCAACCACTACGGTTGATTTGAGCATTACCACCGCAGTGGTAAATAACTGCCACCGTCACAGCCCTATATGCAAGTATATTACTATTTATTCAGAATATGCTGCAGTCCACAAGCATTTTTTTTAAATGAGCTGCTGGTACCGAGTTTATATTTTTTATGAAAGCTGTTAGTGATTTTGGTATAGGAATTTCTTTTTCTGAAGGATTGTTTTGCTCATAGCACATAACAGGATGATGTTGCCTAAAAGTCTGTTATTTTACATTAGCTATTATTACATGCTGAAGTCTGCATTGTTTACTGCTAGGGCTGCAACAAATACAAATAGTTGTCAATGAATTTCATTATCAATTACATGGTCTGGGATGTCACTTGCAAGCGGCGCAGTTATAAATCATGGGCGTCTTCCCTTTTAAAATGACCATTTTCGACGTGTCTCTCCGTGCAGCATGAGCTTCGGAGTTTTAAAGGGGTCATTTGACGCGGCTAAAACAAATAATATTGTTTGCTTTAGATGTAATACACTGTGTATACACAATTTAAGGTTTAAAAACCCTGTATTTTCTACATACCGTGCATGTTTGTATCTCCTCTTTGCTCCAACTCTCTCAAACGCGCTGATATTTTACAAAGCTCATGGCTCTGAAAAGTGAGGTGTGCTATGATTGGCCAGTTCACTAGTGCGTAGTGATTGGTCGAATACTGCAAAGAAATGTAACGCCTCTTACTATATTCTGAACATCAGGTTCCAAAACTACTGACAGGTGATAAAATTGCATCGTTCCTTCCTTATTCGAGCCCGAATCTGATCCGGAAAATTAAGATGAAGCCGATACAAGATAGAAACAAGCTTGTATTACAGCAGGGAATGGTAACATCATAAATGCCTTGAGTGCTTCGGCCCTTCTTGATCAACCAGTGTTACGCCATGTCTCGTCGCGACTCAACAAAGACAATAAACCCCATTATGAACAACATTTGTTGCCTCTAGTTGGAACATAATTGCTGATTATTAGGACTCATATCGATCATAATCGAATCGCATCATGACGTGCCTAGAGATTCCCACCCATATTTACATCACTGTTTCAAAACAGCACAACTCCAAAATCCGAGTGAGTGCAGCACATTAATATCTGGTTGTGCACACAGTGGAGCAAATCCAACTTTGTAAGGACAGTGTGCCGCTTCTCACTTACTAAGTGCGTTTTCATTATTAAAGGGGCCATTTCATGAAAATCTGACTTTTTCCAATTTTACGTGTTTTAATCGGGTCTCTGGTCAATCTTCCAACTCGAAAAATGACAACCTAGTAACTTTTAGGTGAGCCTATTTCTGCAAGCCTGTGAGAAAACAAGGCGTTCAGATTTCGTTCCCTTTCTGAGATAGGTAGCCGTTCTTATTATAATATAACAGTTTTCAAATCTTGAAGGTTCCATGTGCCTTCTGAAACCAACTGAAGGTTTCCTTGGCTGTGTGTTTGGGTAGTGTTGGCCGGTATAGTCATACTTAATACCGGTGTGTGTATTTTGGTTATTATATGAATTTTTTATATGCCGGATTTCTGGTGTATGTCGCTTAAACAACTTTTGGAATGCAGAGCGAAACCGTTTCAGTGGGGTTCCTTTTCACTGTTGCAAAATAACGTAATGTGAACTTGCAATTCGTGCTGTGCTCTTCTAAAACACTTCTGACAGTGCGAACCGCCGTAAAAACACAACAGCTTCGTGAGAGTTGCATGCGAACGTTGAAACCCGTCTGTCTAGCGCGTGTTTACATAGAAAAACAGTGGGAAAGTATCAACACCGGATGGAAAATCACGTTGGCTATAAATGGCCGGGACGGTCACTGTAGCTCAAAGCACGGCTATTAGCGTAACCGTTATTAGCGTGTTCTGTACAGTAATGAAAACGGGTCGCACCTCAACAATGTGTACTTAAAATTTGGGATCATATGTGACCCAAATGGTTGCAATTTCGAACCATGCACTCCATGTCAATTGCGTAAGGAAATTGTTTTTTTTTTCGCGCCACGAGATATCACACTGAATAATAACTGAATACATTTGACTTAATTTTGTAGGTGGCAATGGCAGACATCCTGGTGACTGCGATTGGAAAACCAGAGATGGTTAGAGGAGACTGGCTAAAGAAGGGAGCTGTGGTCATTGACTGTGGTATTAACACCATCCCTGGTGAGTGTAGCCAGATGCCTTTTGTTTATAACCTTCTGTAGATCTTTTGATGCATTACGCATAAGCTTGCATAAATTTTTCATATGCCTTTTATGTGATACTACCACATTTATCATTACCAGAAAATCATGAATGCCGCTGTCAGTATTTTAGATGCAGTGCATCCATTTATATTTTTGCCAATATTTGTTGGTGCATTACATTTTTTTATATTAGTTAGTACAGTTAATTAACTTTGATGTTACTTCTGATAAAATGCTTTTTCCAAGTAATGATGTCTTCTCAGACAGCAGCAGACCTAGCGGAAAGAAAGTCGTTGGGGACGTTCACTATGATTCTGCCAGAGATCAGGCTGCATTTATCACACCTGTACCTGGAGGTGTCGGCCCTATGACCGTAGCCATGCTTATGGAGGTATTGTGGTCTTTGACAACTTTATCAAGTAACAGCTCATTGATTGTAGTAGGACTATATACAGATAGAAAAGTACTCATTGCACCAACAGTGACTTAAATGACAATGCATTGCAAATACACAGACGATAATGTGCAGAGCTTTACCATGTGCCCCTGTGATCTGTGATCATGTTTCATTTTTATATTTTAAGTTATTTGCTTTTGAAACTATGTATTTTATGATAGAATTACAATTGTCTCAAATTTCTCATCAGAACACAGTTTTGAGTGCCAAAAAATTCCTTCAAACAAAAGAACCAGGAAAGTGGAACATAAGTTACACAAAACTCAACCTGCAATGTCCTGTTCCGAGGTTAGATGCATTTGTATATAACTTTTCACTTTGTTTACTAATAGTTTTCTTGACCAACAGAACGATAGCTCTGCAAAATACTAAAATAAATTGTGCCATTTATGCCATTGTAACAGCAATTAATAGGAAACTGTTTGTCATGTGACCAAGTCTTTAGGAAGTGTCCATTAAATGCAGTTTGCTTTTAGGATAATTCGTTTATTATATCATTAATTAGTGGTTACAATTTCCAAATGTTTTGCTTGTCCATACAGCTGTTTTGCTACTCAAAAAACATAGACGTCTCAACTTCCAGACTCTGGATTTTCGGTCTATGCGATATGCTTGACATTGGCCTATTTTTTGTCTCCGTATATAGACATTTTAAGGACTATTTTTGGGGGAGGCTTGGGCGAGGGTGTGTGCAGTCTTTTTATATTTTTTATTTTGGCTAATCACATGACTGATATAAATGTGCTGTTCATAATATCACCAAAATGTTGATTTATTTCACTAATTCCATTCAAATAGTGAAACAAAAGTGAAAATATTATATTCATTCATTACACACAGACTGATATATTTGAAATGTTTATTTCTTTTAATTTTGATGATTATAACTGACAACTAAGGAAAATCCCAAATTCAGTATCTCTGAAAATTAGAATATTACTTCTGACGCTTCTGACGCTGTCTGTTGTTCAAGAGTGGCTTGACACAAGGAATGCGACAGCTGAAACCCATGTCTTGTATACGTCTCTGCATAGTGGTTCTTGAAGCACTGACTCCAGCTGCAGTCCACTCTTTGTGAATCTCCCCCACATTTTTGAATGGGTTTTGTTTCACAATCCTCTCCAGGGTGCGGTTATCCCTATTGCTTGTACACTTTTTTTCTACCACATCTTTTCCTTCCCTTCGCCTTTTTATAAATGTGCTTGGACACAGAGCTCTGTGAACAGCCAGCCTCTTTTGCAATGACCATTTGTGTCTTGCCCTCCTTGTGCAAGGTGTCAATGGTCATCTTTGAACAACTGTCAAGTCAGCAGTCTTCCCCATGATTGTGTAGCCACCAGAACTAGACTGAGAGATCATTTAAAGGCTTTGCAGGTGTTTTGAGTTAAATAGCTGTTTAAAGTGTTGCACCATGTGTCTTCAATATTTAACCTTTTCACAATATTCAAATTTTCTGAGAGACTGAATTTGGGATTTTCCTTAGTTGTCAGTGTGGTGAGGAAGGCGGGACGAGAGCCGTGACTCGTTGATTAGAGAGGACCGTGCTTGGACATTTTGTTAAGTTTGATTGTCTGTTTATTTAATTAAAATTGTTAAATGTTCGCCGGTTCCCGCCTCCTTCCCTTTTATGGACCTTTTTTACAGTCAGTTATAATCATCAAAATTTAAATAAATAAACATTTGAAATATATCAGTCAGTGTGTAATGAATGACTATAATATACAAGTTTCACTTTTGTATGGAATTAGTGAAATAAATCAACGTTTTAATGATATTCTAATTATATGACCAGCACCTGTATGTTGGTAAAGATGCTTTAGGTTAAAGTGCACCAAGGGCTTATACACAATTATTACCCGCCATTTTTAAATTGAATATTTTGTAGATAAGACAATAGCTTTTTTGTTTACATTTTCATTATTGATCACAAATTTGACATTTTTAAATGAAAACGATTGAGGGTTTTTTCCTCAGAGTAATGTACTAAAGAAGGTACACTGGCTTTATGTAGAGGAACAATTCAAATGTATTATAAATATATTTAAATATTTTGTTTACTTTTCAATTATTAATTAACACGTTCTAATATGGAAAACAATGTTACACGGTTTTACAGTTTTTTTTAATATTAAATCTTTTTCTTGGCATTTGTATAAATTCTAAATATATTCATAAATTAGCTATTTTCCTTTGTTCATTTACGGCTTTACTTCTTGACAGCATTTCCATAAAACTCATTCTGTCTTATAATTAAAACCGATATATTAAAGCTATATTTGTTTATTTTCCTCTGCAGCGATATTGTCATCTCTCGCTCCTGTGTACCCAAACCCATTGAGCTTCTTAGTAAGGAAATTGGTATTTTTCCGGATGAGGTTGAACTTTATGGCAAAACCAAGGCCAAAGTCCAGCTGAAAATACTTGATCGGCTGCAGGCACAACCAAATGGCAAATATGTGGTTGTAACTGGGTAAAACTCTTTCATCTCTTTTTTTTCACATGTTAAGTTGAATTCACCTTGTGTAGGGCTGGTGGTCTTGGGGTTATTCTAAGTGAATGAAACCCTTATGCATGTGTGCTATTTTAAATGTAGCATCACACCGACTCCTCTGGGTGAAGGAAAGAGCACAACTACAATAGGCTTGGTTCAGGCACTTGGGGCTCATCTCAAACATTATGCATTTGCGTGTGTACGCCAACCATCCCAAGGCCCAACATTTGGCATCAAAGGCAAGTTAAGCACTCACAGAACTACATGGAAACCTCACACGTCATAAGGTTCTACACATCCCTTCTCTTTTTACAGTATGTTAAAAACCTTGGATCATTTTATACAGCTTTCATCTTCCAATAAGCGTTTAGTACCACAAATTCCATTCAACATTTGTCCACATTTAAAAAAGTTTTGCATTCCACAGTTTTTATGACATTTTAGAGAATTTCTTGCAGGAAATGATGCCTATTGTAATCGTATAATTGCAAAGTTAAAATACAAACAAGTTCTGTGTATTTGCGTAATATTGTAGGTTTGGTGTTATTTCCAGAACATTGTCAATGTAGTTGATTATCTTTGTCATTATGGTTTCCGATTTGTAGTTTGACTTGCCATTTATTGCTTTGTTTTGCTATTGTATATTCTGTTTATTTTTCAATATATTCCGATAGAACATCAAATATCCTACTGTATCTGTAGGTGGTGCTGCTGGAGGTGGCTACTCTCAAGTTATTCCTATGGAAGAGGTATTTTCTTGATTTTATTTTAATACATTGATTAGTTCATATCAGTTTATGAAATTGTGAGGTTATTGTGTGTGTGTTTTCTTTTTTAAAGTTCAATCTTCATTTGACTGGTGACATTCATGCGATAACAGCAGCCAATAACTTGGTTGCTGCTGCAATTGATGCTCGTATCTTCCATGAAGCCACTCAGTCTGATAAGGTAACTTGGTTGTTGGTGATTGTTTTATCTAGTTGTTTATTAAAAGTTACTTCAACGTGTGTTGTGTTTTTTAGCTTGAACCTTTGCATTATTTTATCCTGTATGTGGCAACCTCAACGTTGTGGTTGCATTTCCATGAAATGCACATGTGGTTAAGTGTCTTGGAACAAAAGTGTCTGCAACATGCCTTATTTTTTACGTCCAGCTGCTGAGCCTTTCACTGGAGTGCTTCAATGTGCACAACCAATAATTTTAAAATGCTTTTAAAGTGACTAAAACTTAGGCAGCTTTGAAACTTTTTAGTTTTTAAGTTTGTTTTCTTATAGTGTAGGATGCATACTCTCCAGACATACAGTACCACATAACCTACAGTGTTATGATCAATGTCAAACTCATGTCATGGGTGTATTCCCCCGGCACCAGTGAATATGAATAAGTGATATCTGTTTTTTCTGTAGGCTCTCTTTAATCGCTTGGTACCATTGACCGATGGTCAGAGAAAGTTTGCTCCAGTCCAGATTAACAGACTTAAAGTAAGAATATATCATTATTTTTCTCCTTCCTAACACTGTTTTACCTAAATCATAATCTGAATCTCTTCACGTCATCATGTCTTGAGAAGACATTCATAAATGACAGCGAAAGCCAAAATATCAAATTCAATTGATGAATATTTACAATAAAATGTAGACTCTGTGACAATGTTGACAGTAAACAATTCACGCTTTTATATTTTTGAAAAGTAGGAATTCCTATAGTTAATTCACACGATATTTGTATCCGTTTCAGAAACATTTGGAAAAGGGATTTTGTTAATTATGTCCTGAACACTAATGGTGTTAAAAATAGTGGATTACCTGGTATATATTTTGCCATTCATAACTATTATTTATGTCTATCATAAAAAAGATGTGGTTGATTTGATGTGGAACAACCCAGTAGCATGTGATCTGTCTTAGATTTCCAGATGTTCCTTGTACTTTTTACACACAGAATCTAGGCATAGAGAAAAATGACCCAAGCACATTAACAGAGGAGGAGATCACACGCTTCGTCAGGCTAGACATTGACCCTGAAGCAGTCACCTGGCACCGAGGTGGGGTAAAACCGTGTTAAATCACATTTCAATTTTTCTCATATAAAATATATAAAATTGGAACACTTTTGCATTTGCTTTGGAGATATTGCTAAATATTGTGGCGATGTGTACACATTTACGTTTTTTTTATTGTAAGATTTGTATTTTTTCAGTGCTGGACACAAATGATCGTTTCCTGAGAAAAATCACCATTGGCCAGTCTCCAACTGAGAAGGGTTACACCAGAACTGTAAGCAGTGTCAGATACTTATTCATTAATAAATCGAAGCATCTTTGTGCATAAGATTTTCATACGACAAAATACGAATTGCAAAAATACGTTAACTTTTTTCGTGAAAGCACAAGTTTTGGTTGATTCTTTGTTGCTATAGAGTATATATCGAACACCACATGACCAAACTGCAAAATAAGTCCCGTTACATCCGCTTGTCTGAGAAAGTGTAAACATCCTTATAAAAATTGACAAAAACACAAAACATTTAACATTGCTTCCCTGAAAAACAAATAAAAATGGCTGTTATTTCATATTCATATGTCAGTTACTTCCATTTATGCATCTGCATGTATTATGGACATCAGTTAAGCTTATCTTTGATATATTTTAATGAACGAGTTTTGAGTAAACGGCTCTATTTGAAAGAAGTGCATACAAAAGACCTGAACCGATGCGATGAGACTCGATTTCAGGTTTCTGCATTTGACGTTCGCCATAAATCCTGTTTTTTAAAACATTTCTTAGGACTTTTAAATACTAATTGTCTTGATATTTAAAACATAGACAAAACGTTTGTATAGACTATTACATTGGATTTATTCAAACTCCATTGCTTTGACACTTTTACCTCTGAGAATCTATTACTACTAAAGAACGTACAGCCACTTACATGCTCTTTTAAATAGAGAGTAGCTCTCAAATCAGAAGTAGTTGTCATGTAAGATTAATAACATTGTGGGAATGTTTTGGCCACTGTTTTTAGGTGTGTAGAGCATAATGTTTGATGTGTCATGAAAGCCTTTTCTCTACCGGTTCTAAGAACAGTTGGGGCAAAACGTATTATCTGAGCTTCTTCGTTTAGTTTTTACTAATCCAAGCTTGATACAATAAACTCTGTTTAACTTATGAGTTTCATCTTCTAGGTTATATCTCATAAACGTAAAAGTTTTGGCGGCTGAACGTGACCGAACAAGACGTGCATGCTGCGATATTGTGGCTGTGCATGTATGTGTTGTTGCGTCATCTTGGGTAAAGGAGAGTGGTTGAGATCGTATTCTAAAGTACAAATAACACATCATACAAGTTAATTTAATTTTTAAGGGTGTTTTGTCATTGTCTATGTTAATATCATAATAAAATAATATTATAATTAGAATAAAAACGTATTTTTGGTTGGGGAAGCTTTGTCAGTGTGGATGAACAAAAATGCCTCCGAAACTACATCTGAAATAACCAATAAGCATGCAATGCAGAAATTGATAAAATATAACAAAAAAGCTTTTAACCTCTTAACAGGCGCAGGACTTTTTGAGTCTACACATGAAAACACACCATTGACACTTAAATCGATGTAACTCACGAGTTCTTTGGAATACGGTTGTTCACGTTTGAAAGAAGAGAATTAGCAGATTATTAGCTGAAAAAAGAAATCACAAAAATCACTTTATTTATGTTTATTCAAATAAAAAAGACTCTAAAATGTTTGTTCTCTTTTATTAAAAAAGTACATAAACATATATATGGATCAGCTCCAAAATGTAATAAGTCAAAGTCCCAACCATGTTGATGCACCAAATTTTGAAATGTCAGGAGTTTTTTACCTGCTCTACCACCACAACCCACTAGGGGGACCCATAGGCTTCCATGGGTTTTAAAGGGTAACTGTCAGATTCTGTCATGAATTACTCACCCCTTAGTTGTTCCAGACATGTATACATTTCTTTGTTCGGTTGAACACAAAGAGAGATATTTTGCAATAATGTTAGCAACTAACAGTTCTGAAGCACCATTGACTGCCAGAGTAGGAAACGATTGAGTAAGTTTTTGGTTCTGTTGAACACAAAAGAAAATATTTTGAGGAATGTTGGAAAACAAACAGTTCTGAGACACTTTTGACTACCATTTGAATTGTTCCTACTATGGCAGTCGATGGTTCAACATGTCAAACGTGGAAGTAAATCAGCTGTCCTGTGTACCAGCACATTAAATTTAATTTAAATATTATACAATTGCAGTTTAACCATAATTAATGTTGAGAAATGGTCGTAACGTTGAAACTAATAACAAACAAATACAACATTTGAATATAGACCTGACGTGTTCTACTTATTTTTTTAAATGCTGCTTTGCACAAGGTAACATATCAGGTCTCCTGTTATCTTAGTTTTTCGTACTATAACATGGTAGTTTTGATTACGATTCATCCAATACACATCATTAGAAGTGGGAGGTCCTGGTAGGAGGTACATGCATGCAATGAAAGATCACGATCTAGTGGGAAAGCGGTTCCACAGAACTATACTGTTGGAATGGAACCTTTTATTTCTTTTTTTTCACTTTAACACTGCTGTCTTCTGCAGGCTCAGTTTGACATCACCGTGGCCAGTGAGATTATGGCAGTTTTAGCTCTTACCAATAGTCTGGAGGATATGAGACAGAAGCTTGCGAAAATGGTGGTGGCCACCAGCCGCAGTGGTCAGCCTGTCACTACAGAGGATTTGGTGTGCAGCTCTCTTCTTCACCTTGTATAAAAGAATCTTCCGATGGTTTCTGTGTTTTTAATCGTGTTTGTGTTTTAGGGAGTGTGTGGAGCTTTGACTGTACTCATGCGAGATGCTATCAAACCCAACCTCATGCAGACACTTGAGGTGAGTCTCGTCATCCTGTGTTGGGTGCTTATTCATAGATTTATAATTTTCTTAAGGTTTTATAGATCAGTTGTTTGTTGTTCTGATTGAACAAACTTCACATTAAGCTTGACTAACAGGTCTCTGCAATTGGATCATTCTTCTGCTTAGATCAATACATTTCAGCAAATCATAGGATATGTTTTAAGCCCTTTATTAATATTTTATCAGGGGAACCCTGTGTTTGTTCATGCTGGACCTTTTGCAAACATTGCACATGGAAACTCGTCAATCCTGGCTGATAAAATTGCGCTGAAACTAGTTGGGCCTCAGGGATTTGTGGGTAAGTTACACATATCACAGGCAACATTGTATTATTGTAGTGTAATAATACTGGAATTTCTCCAAGTATAACATTTAAATCAGCTTAGATATGAAATTGCTATTCATTTTATGTAACAGAGGAACATAAATGATGGACAAATGAGCATTGTACTCATATCAAAACTGAAACTAAATGTACCATGAAACAAAAAGCACCGCATGTTTGGGAGACACAAATAATATCATAAATGTTGTTGTGTTCACTTGCAGCGAGTGACAGATTTAGTTTTTATCGTGCAAATTTTCAACAAAAATCTACGAATATGTACAGACAAACTACATTCATGTTGCTATGTGCTAGTGGCTAATAATAAAAAAAATCATTTAATTTCTATTAATGCTCATTTCAATTGTTTATTTTATACAATTATTATACAAAATATTAATTTGTTGAATTGTATTGTATATAAACATTTTAAATGAAGAGTTTGTTGAATGTGTTGTGTATGAGCATATTTAAATATGCTGGGAAAGTTTCCAGTGAGAGGCTTGTTAATTTATGGACTTTAGAGACAAGAGAAGTAATAGAAACCAACGAGAGTGTTCAAGAATAATGGTTGTCACCTTTTAAGTGAATAAGTGCCAGTTTTGAGCAGTCAGAAGGATGGAGGAGGTTTAATGATGAAGTTAAGGGTATGAGGATGAGATCTAATTGGTTTCCTGGAAAGAAAACCTATTTGTGAGGTGACGTCTGTTAAATAGTAAAAACACCTTTAGTTCACATAATGAAAACACTTGAATCTGTTTACCAAGAACATGCAGAGAGCAGTCTCTGTAACCACCTCCGCCACATTCTATCCACACACATTTAGCTTCAAAACCCTCTATAAACCACTTGCCTAAAATATGTGGTATTGCTGAAATTAAACGTAGTAGGAAAAATGGAAAATGCTCATATCAACGAAAAGTTGTCTTAACAGATTTAGAGGGCTTCGCATCTGAAGTCTTTGTGGTAGCGTTTTTAGAAAATCTTTGGAGGCAGAGCCATTTTGCCAACTTTAGTGTGTGGTTATATTATTTTGCAGTCACTGAAGCAGGTTTTGGAGCAGATATTGGGATGGAGAAGTTTTTCAACATCAAGTGTCGTTATTCTGGCCTCAGACCTCATGTTGTGGTTCTGGTGGCGACGGTTCGAGCACTGAAGATGCATGGAGGTGGACCAACGGTATGTTTAATTCTTCTGTCAATTGGAATCAAAGACAACTAAAGAAAATGAAGAACTCCAAATGAACCTTCAGATGATTTATGCATTCGTCAAACAGAAGAAAATGAACAAATTTCGATTAAATGTCTTTGAAATAGTACAGACTGCGACCGCCCACAGTACTGTAAATGGTTGGACCCATTGTTCTCATTTGCATTTTGGCTGTCATTTTTTAACCGTTTCTAATTTCATTTATACAGGAAATCAACAATATAAATTTTTTATGAAATGTTTCCATAGGTCACCGCAGGCATGCCTCTGCCAAAAGAGTATGTTGAGGAGGTAAGATTGTTTGAAATACTCTTTTATAATTATTCTGGTCAGTATTTGGGTTTAGACTTTTTAAATAATTTCTACAAAATATGAAAGTTTATCAAAAGTACCATTAAGAGAATGTTTTAGCACATGTCCTGGAGTGTGGCAACAGTTGAATAACAAACTCGACCATGTGGTGCTGAACTCTTTCAGAATCTGGAACTGCTGGAAGCTGGATGTGGTAACATGAAGAAGCAAGTGCAGAATGCTCAGCTTTTTGGAATTCCAGTAATCGTAGCTGTCAACGTGTTCAAGTAAGACCGCATTTACTACGTCAATATGTAGAGTAAATATATTTGAATCTGCTGTTTGTGCTTATGATAATGTGCAGAGAAAGCTGTAGGGCTTTATCCCGCATATGTTTAGAGATCATTATGATTTGAGAAGACAAGGTTGTTTGTAATTGCATTCTCTATCAGACAATTGATTTATTGTGTCCGACCATGAAGAATGAACGGCTCGATGATATTGAAATATTGTATAATATCATTGGCTGTATGTTTGCAGGACTGACACAGATTCTGAAGTACATCTGGTCTGTAAATTGGCTAAAGAAGCAGGGGCATTTGATGCGGTGCGGTGCTCTCATTGGGCTAGTGGAGGTGCCGGTGCTGTAGATCTGGCCAGAGCAGTGGAAAAAGCTGCAGTCACACCCAGCTCCTTCAAATTGCTTTATGATACTGAGGTAACAAATAACAAGAAAATGGGTTTGTTCAGCATCGTTTGTTTTTTTCACATTACTGTCGTAATCTGTTTGTGCCTGTAACTTGCAGCTACCTATTGTAAATAAGATCAGAATTATTGCGCAAAAGATCTATGGTGCTGATGACATTGAACTCTTGCCAGAGGCCCAACAGAAAGTGGACCTGTACAACAAACAGGTATGATTTTTCACTTATTTTTTGTGCCCTTTTTTTGAGACTACGAAAAGTGATTTAAGTCAATAATCACTTAAAACTCATCCTGATTATCAAAATGAGATAAATGATTTTTTTCCTGCGATAATTTCTTCATGCCTTAAAATGAGTTGAATCAATGCCGCTAAGGTGTCCTCACTCTCTGCCTGCGTTTAAGCTCCCGTTAGGTTATTTCTCTCGTGAAACTACCGGAATGCGATAGCGGAAAAAAGTAATGTAAGCCCCGGATGCCCCCCCGGAGCGGGATTGCAGGTCTCTTACGTACGGATCGGTTTGAAATCCATTTATACCATCCTGTTTAACAAGCTGTTCCGCAATCATCTGCCACACTCTTTAAATTCTAAGTAAGCTTGTAATGCGTTGGGCTGGGGCTTTTCGGCGCAGTAGTGATGCGCGGATGGCGGTTAAATCCGCGGGCGCTGCGGATGATCCGCGGGTCGGGTGGGTCGGGTAATAAAAAATATATTCTGATTAATTGCGGGTGGGTCGCGGGTTGATGAGATCATTCGTTAATAATACAATTATTTATAACAACATTTCTTTAAAATACGAATGTGTTTTAATAGCAGTTTCAACCAGGCAACCGGCAATTTTGCACTCATGTAAAAGAAATACGCGGGTGTCGACAGTGGAGGGGGGGTTCTTTTCTTAATGCCGAAATGGAGGCGAAACAGATCCGGGAGAAACTTTCTGTTAGATGAGTCCTCAGAGGAAAATGAGTTATTCTGGGACAAACAAGATCGCTTATTCCCACGACTGCGGCGCCTTGCTAGGAGAATATTGTGCATTCCTGCAACAAGCTGTGCAAGCGAACGCTCATTTAGTGCGGGTTTTAGAGGCGAGGCGGAATCGTCTGAATCCAGGAAGGCACAGTAGATGCTATTCTGTGTTTGCACAGTGCAAAAGAAAAGGCCAAGTAGCTAATGCTGAATTGGCACCGTTTTGCTATCGGACTTTGTTCTGTTTTCTGGAAAGAAAAAAGTTCTTTATTGTTACTTTGAATATCTGTTTTAGGAATGTTCCAGTATAATATTTCAAATTATTTGAGCAGTGTTTGTGTGGCCGAAGCCAAACTTTTTGTTATACAAATAAAGTTCATTTAAAAGCATTTTACAATTCATTTTAATATTGGATATTGACAGACTAGTTCTAACGTCACTGAATCTGATAACATCATGCTTAAAGAAAATAATTAGATGAATTAAAGTGACGATCGGTTGCGGGTCGGGTGCGGATATCTATATCATAGAAAATTATACGTGCGGGCGGATGGCGGGTGGATAATTGATTTGAAGCAGCGGATGCGGGTGACATTTTAGCTCATCCGCGCATCTCTACGGCGCAGGAATTGCTATACATGTGTTTTAAAACCAGTTTACGAGTCAAGTAATAATCCAGTAATAACAGCGTGCATCAATTTTGTCCAAATCCAGCTTGTCATAGATAAATGCGTGAATTGCTCCGTCCTTCAATACTATCGTAATTCAGCAATCCACAGACTGATGATAGAGCAATCTGACTGTAGTGTTAGCCGATATTCTCTAATGTAAATCATATGATATCGTTGAATTTTTCATATGTTATAAGCAATTTAACAATTATATCTCTTGACCACTAAGGGGCGCTGCCTTACAACTTTACATGTACTCTCAGAATATGGTCATGATTGCCCACATCACGCCATTGCGTGATATGATTTTATACCTCTATATATATATATATATATATATATATATATATATATATATATATATATATATATATATATATATATATATATATATACACATTTATATATATATATATACATTTATATATATATATATATATATACATTTATATATACATTTTTTTAAATGTATTTGCAACACTAGCATAGTTGCATATTTTATGACAAGTAGGTGGCGCTGCGTCAACTCTGTTTCCTTCGGTCATGCTTGTGATGACACGGACCAAGATCTGTTCATCACAGATCTTATTTTTTCAATCTTCCAAAAAGTCTATGGAAAAAAACGAATAGGCTTCTGGTCGTGGGAACGAGTCTGGTTTTAACTTCCGGGTTGGCCTACAAAAATACGTCATCTCTGCACCACTCAATATAGGGGAAGTCACCACACACAAGTCTAGCGAGCCCCGCCCATTGAGTGGCACAAAGACTGAATGCAGCATTGTTTACCGGTATCTGTAATCTATTTAGATCGGGCTAAAGTTATTGTGTGATTGATTTTACAAACAGATTGAGCATCAAATCTGAGATTTCTTTAAACCCTGCCCAAAGACAGAACAAAGCGCTTCAGTTTTCTGAAACAAATGGAAACTGAAACGAGTCTGATATGAAATGCCTTACAAACAATCACAAGTAAGATGTTTTGGTTTGAACCATACTTTAATAGCATTGCCTGCCTTCTTTTCACATAACACGTAACATAAAAAGGTGTTCAGTTCTCCCAGCGTTTTATTTCTTTTAACATTTCAAACAGATGTATTTCATACAAACTTAAAGGTGAACGTTTTGTCTACTCTGTAAACATTAAGAAGAGCAATGTAAATCTTGTCCGATTCAGTTTGTTTAACCACGAAGCGTGTTTTGCTCGAGTAGAAAATTTTTCCTTAAGATAGTAAAAATATCAGGAAAACGCTATTCCGCACAACATTTCAGTGTCACAAGCCCAACACTCAAACCATTAGGCCACAGCTTGACATGAGGTTGTTGGGTTTATAATGTTTTTGTCTCCTTCAAGGGTTTTGGAAATTTACCCATATGCATGGCAAAGACCCATCTGTCTCTCTCACATGATGCTGAAAAGAAAGGCGTCCCCACTGGGTTTATTCTTCCCATCCGTGACATCCGTGCCAGTGTAGGGGCAGGCTTTCTCTACCCACTGGTTGGCACAGTAAGTATTCGAATATGTTTACTTACTATGTAACAAAAATATAATTGTTAAAATGTAGACTATCGAAGTGCTTGGGGTGTTCATAATAATACATTTTTGGTTTATTTACATTTTTGGATTATTTTAATTGTCATGCAAACTACAACTCAAGTAGCTTGATAATCTTATTAGCAATACTGAAAGAAGAATATTGAAATGTATTCTTTATCATTTGCTAAATATATTTGTTTCTCAAGTCACTGTTCAGTTTCCAATTTTTTTTATTGTTATTTTATACACTAAAGTGTTGAGAAAAAGTATCCAGACAGGCCCCGGGGATATCTCTTATCTTATACAGGATTACATTGACAAGTTACAAACTATGGTCACAACCTGAAGTACAAATCAACACCTGTACACATCCTACAGGATTTACACCACATGATTGCAACAAGGCTTTCCTGGACCGACAGCAACAATATCAAGACATTTTCTTGCATACTGTTGTCACTGGCATATTCCAGCACACACACTGTCTCACCTCTACCAATTCAGTTAGGACAACTTGACAAAAGATAAAATCTGGGTGTGGATTCACAAAACTGTTCTTAAGAGAAAATATTAGAACTAATCAATTCTAGGAAGTTCTTAAGTGCAATTCTCAAATATTTAGTTTGTTAGAATAAAAGAGCCAAAGAATAACAGTAAATTTGTCCATTTGTTATTGTTTGTATTAGGTGTAATGCAACGATATAAACGATTTACGGTTAAAAAACATACCGCAAATGTTTGTGTATCATATTAAAGTACCCCAAAATAAGACCATAAGCTCCATATGCTATCTCATGAATATTTTTCTCGTCATATGCCCTTTGGTATTTGCAGCGCCACCTAAAGTCAAAGGAACATAAAGGGCGCTATGACATTTCAGGCCAAATCCTTAATAAATACATAAAGTTGATTTTAACTGCATTATATATGTGCACCATTTCATATAAGGGTTCCAAAAGCTATAAGATTAAATTACTTTATTACCATATGTCATTTCTAACAATGCCCCTTTGCTGTTGTGAATTCACAATAAACCATGAATTCTTGGGCCACATTGCTTAATTAAACAACTATATAAAGCAACAATATATATATATTATTGTTTTCACAAAACTATATATATATATATATATACACTCTCCCTGGCCACTTTATTAGGTACACCTTACTAGTACCGGGTTGGACTCCCTTTTGCCTTCAGAACTGCCTTCATTCAACAAGATTCAACAAGGTACTGGAAACATTCCTCAGAGATTTTGGTCCATATTGACATGATAGCATCACAGAGTTGCTGCAGATTTGTTTGACTGCACATCCATAATGCAGATCTCTCGTTCCACCACATCCCGGTGGCACCCGGTGTGGTCGTCTGCTTCTGTAGCCCATCCGCCTCAAGGTTTAACGTGTTGTGCGTTCAGAGATGCTCTTCTGCATACCTCAGTTGTAACGAGAGGTGATTTCAGTTACTGTTGCCTTTCTATCAGCTCGAACCAGTCTGGCTATCCTCCTCTGGCATCAACAAGGCATTTGCGCCCACTGAACTGCCGCTCACTGGATATTTTCTTTATCAGACCATTCTCTGTAAACCCTAGAGATGGTTGTGCGTGAAAATCCCAGTAGATCAGCAGTTTCTGAAATGCTCAACCAGCCCGTCTGGCACCAACAACCATGCCACGTTCAAAGTCACTTAAATCACCTTTTTTCCCCATTCTGACGCTCGGTTTGAACTGCAGCAGATTGTCTTGACCATGTCTACATGGCTAAATGCATTGAGTTGCTGCAATGTGATTGGCTGATAAGAGATTTGTGTTAACGACCAGTTGGACAGGTGGTTCTAATAAAATGGCCAGTGAGTGTGTATATATGGATATACCATTCCTAAATTGCTGCTCATGCAGATGTATTTGTTTCTGTTTGGGATTGTCTACACGTCTATTTAAAAGGTTATTTAATGGATTCACTTTTTAAAGCCTGTTTATATACAGCTATCATTTCCAAGGTTTTTTGCAAATTCATTGTAATTATATAAATATATAATGAATTTTTCTTTGTGATTTGTTTTTTACAGATGCCAACTATTCCAGGCCTTCCAACTCGTCCTTGTTTCTATGACATTGATCTTGATCCTGAGAGTGGAAATGTAGTCGGTCTGTTCTAAATTACCCTTTTTTAATTGGGGGATGTAATGATCTCTGCAATTTATGGTGGTCTGCACAGCACTACAAAGAATTTAATTTCTCATAGAACATTAACATCTGCTTACTTCACAGAAATGTGATTCTATTAACTACATTTCTAATAATTATTACTCGATTGGACCAGATAATAAAGGATTACATGGTTAGGTCTGGACTCGTTTTTATTCTTGCCGTCAAGAACAAATCATAATTTCTGTTTTGTCAATTGTCCAGTATGTTCTTGGTTTAAAGATCTGTGTTTTTCTATAACATTAGTTTTTCATTAAACCTTCATATTAAAATCTGATGCAACATTTGCAGTTTAACCGAATAGACCATTTTGGATGTCTCTGTAGTAAATAATTATAAAATATTGCCTCAAGTGTGTAAACAAGTTGAATAAAAAAGGCACATGAAAATTTTTGAATATACACAGCTTTGCAGTTGTTATTTGCCACGTTTGATAATGCTGATGACCATTTCATACTTCACGTTGTCCTTCAGAAACCCAAATTAGCTGTTTTTCAGGAATTGAGAAAAACCAGCTACTGAATTGGAGTGTGGGCCAGATATTAGCCATGTGATGTAATGACAAGCGCAACAACTATGAGAAACAGGTTGCATTAACACTGTAACATGGGTTTTGTAACCAACACATAGAAAGTAAACAACACATAGAACAAATCTTTAGATTTTCTTCAAGTACAGCACATTCAGAGCTTTTTACTTTTATGTATTTTAATTTTTACTTTGTAGGGCTATATGGCTTTGATTAAAGTAAACAGTTAAATGGAATGCAGCAGCTTTTTGATTTAGCGATTTGTTTTCTTAGTTTAATTTCGGCAATAACATGCCCAGTCACACTTCCCATTGTGAAGAATTATTATGCCAATGGAAAAATGCTTATTGACTCTAAACTGCTGCTTATTATTCTTTTGTCTGTATTCTGCCTATAGGTTGATGACTCTCATGTAGATACATTGCCCTAATATGCATTCTTTTGTAGTATTAAAAACAACCTGAGAAAATCAGTTCTGTTTTTTTTTATGTGCCAAGTATGTTTAACATCAACGTTATCCAACATCCGACCACATTCTCGTTTAACTTTCACTTCCTCATGTTCTTTTCTTTCCTTGTCCATAAAACTACACAATTTTGAACTGTCTCCATTTTTTTATTTGGATAAATAAGTGATTTAGTTTTTGTAATTAATTGGTTTAGCTAATTGGTTGTAGGCCTTATCTGGCACAATTTGGCCAGTTCACACACCACCACGGACCACTTCCCTTTAATGGCCCTTAAGCTCCTTGCCTAAAGAATACCATGCCTGAAGCAGACCAAAACTCACCCACAACTTAATTCAACTTAATGCTAGAATTTGATAGTCTTATTTAATTAACACTGCATATAGGAATTTATTGTGTGTCTGTTATTTGACCTGTGTTTTGACTTTCATAACCTTTTATGTTTTACTTATAGTCAATGTTTTCTTGTACAGCTGCTTTGTAACAATAAAAATTGTAAAAGCGCTATATAAATAAAGCTGACTTGACACTCACATTTAGACATTTGAAAAATCACATCTCGGAATGTTTTTATCGGGGGCAAAAGCAGCCCAGGCTTGCTCGATTTCATGCAACGCTGCGACTTGAAGGTATGGATATGTGTCGTCACTTTACCATGTGAGCACTCCAGAGCGCACCCCCATGGGTGGCAAACACTCCGCAAAATGGCTGCTTTCAATATCAGGAAACGCAATTCCGTGCAACATTTCAGTGTCGTCGAGTCCAGCTGCTTTTAATTTCAGCAAATAATTGCGTGTTTTAGTCCCTGTTTCTTTGTTTTCTCCTATTACCACTCAGGGGAACGTGTCCTGACACTCAAGGGGGCGTGTCCCGACGTGTTTATGTGGGAAAGTGATGCCAATGAATGCCCTCTATACAGGATCAGTTATTAAAAAGCAGCTTTGCTTTGTTTTCTTTTGTTTTCTTAACAGGAAGTTGAGACGCTACAGTGCTTTATTGGCCATTGCTGCTGTGTTGTTAGTCCAGGAGGGACCCTCAGCGACGTGCACACCTTGGATCCACAGTCGCACCATTGACGGTCAGAGGCGCTTGCTGAGTGTATCATCTCCTGAAGTCAACAACTGAAGTTGTCACTGCACCATCTGGCCAGTTGGCTCGCCTCATTCTTGTAGTTTGTCTCATCTCTGTTGCTAATGAGACCCATCACAGTCGCGTCGTCTGCAAACTTGAAGAGGTTGGAGTCGTGTGATGGTGTGCAGTCGATGGTCACCAGGGTCTAAAGGAGGCGGCTAAGAACTCATCCTTGGGGTAACCGTGTTCATTGTAATGGTGCTGGATGTGTTACTGCTGACCCGTAGTGCCTGAGGTCTCCCAGTCCGGAAATCCAACAACAAGTTGCACAGTGAAGTATTGAGTCCCAGCTGAACAAATTTGTGAGTGAGCTGTGGAGCAATGATTGTGTTGAATGCTGAACTGAAGTCTATGAACAGCTTTTTGACGAACAAGTCTTTTTTGTCCAGATGAGAGAGTGGAGGGAGGTGGCTCGATTGAGTGCTTGCACCGATATGCAAACTGGAAGGGGTCCATGGAAGGGGGAGGACACACTTGATGTTGTGCATAATGACTAGCTGTTCATGACTAGCCGTTCAAAGCACATCATGAGAATAGGAGTAAGTGCAACTGGACGGTAGTCATTGAAGCAGGATGGAGATGACTTATTTGGGACTGGAATGATGTTGGTAGCTTTGAAGCATGTGAGGACAACAGCCTGTCTCAGACATTTTCAACATCGCGCTATGAAGACATAGTTGAGTTCTACTTCACAGTCTCCCAGCACGCGCCCAGGAATGTGGTCAAGACCCAGGGCTTTGCGTTATGTTCCAGGGTTAGTTCATTTTAAGGGAATGTTACTAAGGTTTAGGGGTTGTCTGCACATGTGTGCGCTTTTGATGAGAGTCAAGTAAGCTTGGAAGCCCAGCGTCTGATATTTAAATATATTATAATTTTTCAGCAATATTACAATTACATTTCCAATCTCAGCCATCGCAATTCATTATGAACGTTATTGTTAAACTTTATGTATTGATATTGAATACTGTAAATACTTTGAATTAGGTTTATCAAAACATCTCAGAATATCACTGGATGAATTTACACACCTCACAATTTCTAACAGTTATAAGTATTTTAACTGCAGAGCAATTGCATATCTTTAATCTTATCCAGTTATTAGGCAATATTTGATGCATCGGGTCAAAGATAGTTGTGATCTAATGGTTACTGAGCCGGATTTAAGACTCAAAGGTTGCAAGTTCAACACCCAGACTGGTAGGTTTTTAAGGCTTTATTAGGTCACGTTAAAGCTATTTACAACGTTAAAGCTATTTACATAAAAATACATCAAAAAACGTAGAGGTTAAGGTTTTTCATACTGACTGTTTTCCTTAAAAATTATTTCTGATCCTTAGCGTCCTCTTACAGTTTAGTATTGAAAGGCCTTTCTCCAAATTACAATGAGCCTTTCAGGATTGACCGTTTCCACCTATTTTAACATTGGGAAAGCCACAGCCTTTTAGCTAACAAAGTCAAACCAAAAAAAGAAAATGTATATTTTTTAAAAGCATTCATTTAAAAGGGATATGTAAACATGACAAATTGGACATGTAACTGTGGGCCTAACGTTTCATTCTCTACTTCCGTCACAGCAGACCTTCATCCACTAATGCAAATGAATTATCATGGTTAATAAGTACAGAAGTGTTAAACAAGTTTTTTTTATTATGACAACTCACAACTGTAACAGTTTCTATAATTAAATGAGTTTCCATTAATGTGACCACATCAGCATCTGTTCAAAATGAAGCTGATACATTGCAAAGTAGGTTTTCACAAAACCAAATAAAAAGTATTTTTTATAGGAACAAATTAGAAGTTCTATATACAGTCTACACAATCAGCAATGCAAACCATACACATGGTAAAATAATGGTTACAAATAGAGATAGCATTGAAGAATATATATTTAAAAAATCTTAGTATAAAAATACATATATATATTCCATATACTTTCTATGGAATGCTTCTGACATCTGTTATCAGATAGAGAATGTTAATGATAATAGTTGGTAGTGAACGTTTTTGAAGATTTTTTACTGATAGAGTCTGTCAAAACAGCTACAGAAACCGCCGAAACGTCCTGTGTTATAACCACAAATACACAAAATGTAAATGCCTTTTGAAGACAGTCTATCACAGGTCTGGCTACTGCATTACACACCCCTCAAATACATGACCGTATATGGTTTACTTTATTGTTACATGTGAAGTAGAGAGCAAACAATAGAAATATAGCAAAATATATGCCAAATACAAAAACTTGATAGGAAACTTCAGAGTAAGTGCTAAATTACTATTTCACACTATTTTACTGAGAGCACATCTCTTATTGTAGGTAAAAAAGCATCACAGAATGCACTTTCTCCATCTCCATCTGTGCTGCTGTGACTGCCAGACTGTCTGTTAATATGAAGGTCCGATAAATGAATAATGTATGGTGAAAAAACCTACGTCCTGAGGAAAAACAACATTGTTCTAAAAGCAAAATATTACTCATTAAATATGAAAAGCTCTGCTTATTTTTGGTGCACATTGCTCAACAAGATGCTTTTGTAAAAATGAAGTCGATTTTCTTATTATGACTCGTATACAAATACAAATACATATTGTTACTGCTGACAGTAAGTTTTGGTTGAGCTGTTATTGAATTAATTTAAAGATTTTAGTTGTTTACTCGCAGCGTTAAATGCCACATAACCGCTGTTGTATTAGTTCTACACAGATTTTTTAGTTAATTCATATAGTTGGTTGATTCCTGTATTGCAATTAAAATTCGCTTTTGTCCTATTGCACAAGTTCCTGTCTCTTAAAAGTTGTTTTCGTAACATTTTTCATAAAGACTGAAGTTGTGACACCTTACTCTAGTTTCCTTTTCCTCTTCTTTCTCTTTTAAAAAGCCCACACCCTTTTAAGGTGGACGTTATTTTCATGTGAGACGTTTTCTTATTCACAATCAGATAATATTTCTTTGTTTCCTACAGTTCAATCTTTAAGGATGGTTGTCTTAAATTTTGCTCATGTTATTTTGTTGTTTCTCACAACTTCTGTAACTGGTAAGTTTGGGAATTTTGACAAATTTACATTTTGTGTTAGCAGCTAGACTAAAACGGTCAGATGTGCAACATAAATTTAGAAGTATTGTTTATCTATAATATGTTGTAGTTATATATATTTATTGAAAACAGATGCTTCTGAAGTATATATAAATAAAGCTGTTGAAAAAATTAAGAAACCATTTCAGAGACGTATTTCTGATTTAAAATGTACTATTCATAGGTGTGCGTCAAGGTAAAATGATCCTTTTTGTTTCATTCTGTGAAATACTAACAATATTTCTGCCAAGTATAAAAATGTTGTTTCTTTTTGCATTTATCTGCAGAAATGTTTTACTTGGGAAACATAATAACAGCCCTCAAATACTGCAAAGAAAACAAGTTCATATTTACTTTTAAATGATACAAAAGTAATATGTGTACATGTATTTAAAAACAGTAAAAGAAACAATCTAGGTTTTCATATGTCTTATCATGTCGTCAGTCTTTCACATTTGCTGTTGGTTGACAGGACGGAAATGGCCACAATACATCTGGAATTGCTGATTTGAAACGATATATTGCAGCGGTCTCTTAATTTTTAAGCAGTTTTTTTTTGTAAAACATGTGCACAAAATGTGACTAACGTTGAAGTTTTTCCCCTCAGCACATGAGGATTGTCTTTATTTCCACCGGAGAAGAAATTCATCTGTTGACATTTCCTGTGAATCTGCACAGAAAGAGGAAAAGCTGTTTGCATTTTCACTGAAACGCAGGCTTGTGCAGCCTAGAGGAGTGTTGTATCTTAATAAAGGTAATAAACCATCCTTTAATATAATTGAGGACGAGGATCGGATCACTGTCCACGATAAATTGGATAACCACACCGTTCATCTGAGAATCTCAAACCTGCACGGACCGGACACAGATGTGTACTACTGTGAATTCTACTATGGTGATCTTCCATATCACAGGAACGTTCCTGGCAAGATGGAGTACTTTATCTATGTTGAAGACATCTGTAGGTGACCTTCACAATTGTAGTTATGTAACAAATTGAATGAAACACTGTAGATGTATGTCCTGGGTAATGCCTCAAACAAGCAGCCAATTCATTAGTGATTGTGTTAATGAGCTTGTATCTGTTGTTCTACAAATTTCTGTCAAAATCTTGGGGAGAGTGGGTGGTAGCCACAGAACTGTTTCCCCACAAACTTAACTGATAGCCTATAGACGGTTTCAAAGTGTCAACATAAACAAACGTTACTGCGCATGTTCGTGGACAGACCGTAACTTCGGTACACATTTGCCAAACAATAGAGCAACGAGTATAGATACCTAGAGGGCAAATTCAATAGAACGTTTCATTGCAACACCAGCTGCATTGTTAAAAAAAATAAAAACATTAAAGCTGAAATTCAACCTGACTGATGATAACACTTGATGACAAAAGCCTTGGCTCGCTAGAGACCATGTCAGTTATCAAGCATTTTTGTCCCAAAATGCCGGTTTCCCAAAAAGCACCAGTTTCGCCTTTTGGTATCTACACTCTTTGAATAGAGTTCCTGTAGATTATTTCTGATATCCAGCAAATGAAACTGAGAAGAACCATTACTTTGCTAAACTTGTCTCTCCATTATTTTGAATTTAGACTCCAAGCTCAACCGCTAGATGACAATGTACAATACGGTTTCTTTAAATACAACCAAACAACAGGACCAATTGTTTATTTAATAAAATGAACATACAACAAAATACTTTATTTAATACAAATGTTTACTTTTTTGAATGTGTACTACCAGGTCCCTCGATTGTCTGCTAGAATATGTCAAACATGTTTCATTTCGACTCTTTCACTTCCACAAATCCCTACTGGAGTAAAATCTGACTGTGACCATTCAAGTTCACCAAATTTTGAACCCAACATCTGTACGTTTAATGAAAATAGAGACAATCAATAGTCCCAATTTTGGTGAGCCCGAGCTCAGTTTTTCCTGTAGTATCGATACATAACGTAGGGCTTCAGCTGCTTTAGCTCATCTGCTTCAAGTTGGTCATAATCTGTGGTCATTTTACATCTTACATTTAGCCAGAATGTATGTCAGTTAAAGCTAAATTTCAGCGATATTATAATTCATAATAGTTTGGAGGGACTCCAAATACGGTGTTTGAAACTAGCGTAGAAACTATTCATAGAGAAAACGCTTGTGTATACATTTCTACAATTTGACATTTGTCACAGTTTTCCAGTGTGACAACAAACAAAGAAAAAGTTTCATTCGATTTTACATTTAGTGCATAACTGGGATGTTAAAACTAACACATTAAAATGAAAAATCTTTGAAGTACAATGTCTTTATGTGATAATATTTGTTGCGACTCTTTCAGCTCACGAACCCTGTACTTGTTTAAGTTACCTGCCACTGCTGTATGTGATCTCTGCAGCTGTATGTCTTTTGGGTGTCGTGGTGATCACATTCGCGTCAGTTTACCATGTACGTATCACTATCTATTTCATATTTGCAACAGTGTTTTCTGAACAGATAACACTTAGCTTAAAGTAGACTGCTCTTGTACAACAGTTTTGAAACAGTAATTTTCTAATTTCTATATATATATTCTGTATGTACTCCACTATACATATGAACTGTTTCTGGTTACCTCACCCTTTATCTGATTTCCTTTTACATGCAGTGTAAATGGGCAAAAAAAAAGCCACAGCCTGTAGTTCCTGTTTATGAGGAGATGACTGGGGTGCGACCTGAAAAAGAAAAAAACACCGGGTTTCACATGGATATCACAAAACAGCAAGACACAAATGGCTCTGTGTCTGCATTGCTCGGTAAAGAAAACCTCTATGTAAGGCCTGAATGTGAATGAGGGCTTATCCTTTTGGTGGTCACTTATGATGTTACTTGCATTGACCCACGGGATGTTTCTTCGTTTAAATATAAGTTAAATCAGTGTTGTGTTACCTACGTATGTATGATAAACATGCATTTGCAAAAAATATAAATTCAGCAGTATATAGCCGTACATTGTCATACTGTGTCATATATAAGTCTAGATCATTCAATGAGAAATGTTAGAAGAAATAAAAACCAAGATGAAGACCAAGCAAGTGTTGTATTTTGTAAGATGAATGTCTGTTTTCAAACATAAATTTATTTTACGGTTTATGATATAATTTTATTTATTAATGTTTCATTTTTACTTAGATTTGTACTTCCTTAAATTCGTTTAACGGCATCACTGATGTGCATCCTAAGATAAAACAATGGCACTGAAATATAAATAAATATATATATTTGTTTGACAAGATAATGTGAGAACAAGTTGTTTTTAGTTAAGATGGCTCAGAAATGCTTTTTAGAATGACTAGGCTTAAACATTGTCTTTGAAACCGGGCCAAAAGGTTTAGGTCTTAGTTTTAGTCACTTATTTATTTACTAAAAGTAAGTCAAAAACGTTATATTCCTTCATTTTATAAGTGGCCAGACACCCTTTGCCTAGAAAAATAATATATATAATATCATCTTAAAGTCAAGATAGCCTCACAGTTGTCCTAAATATCAAAAGGTAAGATGTTATATATTTCGTTTCACACGTGACATGTTTTTATTGAGCCAGAATTGTAATCTTGACTGTTTACTTGCCATTGAGGATTTTGGATATTGATATTATTTAAATCTTATTTTAATAGCACTTTTGCTGTACAAGAAAACCAAGAAAAACAACAAAAGTTGAAAACACAGAGAGTAAGATAAACTTTAGAACTAAAATGAAATACAGAAGGTAAAGGACAAAAGCTAATGCACACACAGACACAATCACGTATTAACAAACATACATAGGCATTGTATACAATTTTTAACCATCATGGTTTCAGATGAGCTGAACATACTTTAGATATATTATCAAAGAGAATTGCAATACTGTCACGGGCTGCAGTTCTTTCACGTAACTTCTTTACAAATTTAGTCTGACTAATGTAATAAAAGCAATGGTAAAGTATAGAGTTCCTAAGCCTGATTTCAGCAAGCACACAGCTGCAGATAGTGGCAAGGAACCAAAATTCTAATAATGTGTGTAAATGGAGAAAACAGGCTAGACCGCTGGGGACTTGAAGGACTGTAATGGGACAGGAGCTCAGTCAGGTACTGAGGAGCTAAACCAGGGGTATTCAATTAAGGTTCCAAGAGGTCCCAAATACGTGTTTTCTTTGTCTTTGCTGTGATATAAGTTGCTAATGCATGTATTAGACATGTACAATTTAAAAAATGTAAGTGTCGGAACAAAATATGTATTTAATCTATACGCGAATGCTCACACAGACCTGCCTGAAACGCCTCGTGTAACCACACCCCGGTGAATCTACGTCCGTTCGTAACACGATTTGACTAAGACCGCCAAAATCTAATGACAAGTAAGGTAGCGCGGCTCAAATTAAACAACCAAAAAAGTCAAACGTTTTAAATGGTTTCATAGGCTATGTCTGGCACCTATTGAGGAAGACTGAGCTAAACCATTCAGATCCTTATATGTAATTAACAAGATTTGGAAGTTTATGCAATGGTTTAATTTACAGCCAGTGCAGTGTTGACAGAACTGGACTGATATGATCGTACATTTTGTTCCTCTAAGAACTCTGGCTGCTGAATTTTGAACCAACTGAAGTTTTTGTATCAGGCCACCAGGGCAACCACCCAGTAAGACATTGCAATAGTGTAATGTAGAGTTTAATAGTAGGAAGTTGCTAACCATCAGGTTTTTATATCTGTTTTACATTGCATCATATTGGTGAATTGATGTGTTTCGTGGGGTCTTGAAGAGATATAGAGCTGAGTGTCATTAGCATAACAGTGAAAACTTACTCCATGTCTCTTAATTATATATCCTAGGAGTGTCCTGTATAACAGTTAACAGATCAGAGCAGAGGAGCTAGCACTGAGCCCTGTGGCACTCCATACTGGACTCGGGATCGGCAAGATACCTCTTTGTTTACGGCTACACGCGGACAATTGTCAGATAAATATGATTGAAACCATGCCAGAGCAGTGCCACTAATGCCAACATGAGTTTGTGGGAAACCAACTGTGTCAATAGTTTCAAAGGCGGCAATAAGGTAGATTAAAACTAGCAGAGAGATGCAGCCACGATCATAAGACAAAAGCAGAATGTTTGTGACTTTTAAGGGAGCAGTCCTTGCTGTGATATTGTCTCAAACTTGACTGGATTTTTTTGCAGATACTATTTCTTTCCTAGAAGGATATATCTGCGAGTAGACTAGCGCTTTAGTAAGTATTATTAAAAAGTAAAGGACGGTTGATGTTTTATTTAATTTATTTTTTATGAACTAATTTTCTAGGATGAAGTTGTGGCTTTTTTTTAACCTAATAACAGTCAGTTTTAACAGTGATGAATTCAAGATATTAAGAATAGAATCTTTGGTTTCCGGAAGCATTTATTTTAGTAAGCTAGTCGATATACTGAAGGATATATCATACATGTTGTCAGTTTAGATGATTTAATTATTTTGCACAATTCCTGTCATGATTCCTCTATCATGTCATGTTTATTCTTGGTCTTGCAGCGAAGTGATGGCATAGCCTTAGGTTTTGTGTGAGAAAGACATGGCTTTGTTTTGATTCTGACTTGCCATGTGCTTTCTCGTGTCTCGTCAGTGTTTCCCGCCCTTATGTCTCGTTAACCTTCCCTGAGTGTTTCAGTACCCGCACCTGACCCTTGTTAATTATCCTTTGTTAGTCTCCCTATTTAATGCCCTCTTGTCTACTGTCTTGTGCATGTTCGTTGTACATGTTTCCTGACTTGTACCTGTTTCCATGTCGTGTTCTTGAAGTTTACCTCGCTCCTTGTTTTGATGCATGTTTATTTAGTCTGAGTTATTATAGCCTTAAGTATTTGTCTTTTGTTTTTTGCCCCCTTGTGGGAAGTCTTTGTTTTCTGTTTTTGATTCGTGCCTCAGTTCAGTTTTCCCCCCATCGTGGGTGTATTATTTGTAATTTGTCTTTTATTAAAGTCTTTGTTAAACCTCATCGTCGCTGCCTGCAATTGGGTTCTTCCACTAAACAAACCGTGATAATTCCTTCTCACTGTACTGAATGATTGTAGCTGCTCTTTAAGCGGACTATAAGATGCTACTTACTCAGGTGGAACATGCTCAGGTTTAAATTTTCTCTCTGATATTGTTGATTTTTGTAGTTCATAAATTCATAACTACTGTGTTGCTCATGGTGATATTTTGGTTAATTCAGACACTGTATCAAAAAGAAACCTGGGGTTGTGTTGGTTTTCTTTTATTAAAGATGAAAAGTAAGCAGATCTAGATGTTCTAAATGGTTTTCTGTAGGTCGAAACACTACAGCATCACTTCCATGCCATCAGAGGGGCAGCTGTATCTAATGTCTAATGTGTAAACTTAGTTATCAGTTTTTGTTGAAATATCCAGTTATCTGATAGGCTAGGGAGATGAGACTAGATTAGGTGACTTTAAGTGGCTTTAGTTGGTTCTACCATTTATAACAAGGGGTTGACTTCGTAGTCATAGGTAGGTGTACAAATAACGATAACGAACTTTCATTATTTAAAATGAAAGTGTTTTTCTAGAAAATATTAGAGAAATTCTTAAGATGTGATTGAGAATTGTCCTTATGAACCTTTTTACGAACTTCCTATGATTTATCTTTAAAAACAATCTTATATTTTGTCTTAAGAACAGTATCGAGAATCCCCGTCCCCAGCATCCAAGGATGCTTTTTAAAAAGTATTCGAGTTCAATCTATGTTGGGTTTTTATTGGCTGCTTTTCCATATTTATATCAATATAAAAACGTTTTTGTTTGAATATAATTGTTATTATATAAAATACTACTTTAATACGTACAATAGGCCGCTAAATGTTTGTCTTCAAAAGTAATTTCATTTAAGCATACTTCTGATCACAAAACTTAACCGTATTGTTCACAGTACTGAGAATCAAGTCTAAAATTTTGAATGTTACATTGTTGTTGTGTGTTAAAGATGAAACAATGTCAAGAAGAAAAATGACCGATGATGAAAAGAAAAACTGGAAGGAAATGATGGTGACTGCTAGATCACTGTGTTGCAAAAGAAAACCTAAATTGCTACATGTCACAAGTTTCACATCAAATGAGGCATGACAATGTAACAAGTAAACATAACAACAAAATATAGCTGCTAGCAATGTTTATGAAAGTTCAAGTATGAACTGCATAAGCATAAATGCAAGATATATTTTTGGACATCATTTGTAATTTAAAAAAAAGGTGTTGAAAAGAACAAATAAGCATATAGTAGCATTTACACTTAAAATGAACCAAACTAACACAGCAATCGTGCAGAGCCCTGGAAATGCTATACCAGAAAAAAATATTTACTGTATGTCGTGGCCACAAATTAAGAACTTGTTTCAACGATTCACTAATATGTGTAGACGTTTCGCTTATTCGTTTCCATGTTTTCAATCGTGCTCACGTTTTATTAATTTGTTCCCACAACTTAAAGGGCCCTTAATGTACATTTAAAGAAAATGCATTTTTAAATGTTGTTTGAACAACTGTGTGTCAAGAGTGTGTGTACAAAACCACCCTAGAATGATACAAATCCACTTATTCATTTTTCTTAACTCTCTCTGAAAACTATGTCACAGTTTCATTCCCAGGGCTGTGGATAGGTTGCAGAAGCTTAAGTAACCTCAGACACAAACATGCACAAACTGCACTTTATGCATTTAATGTAATTGGACTGCGTCCAAAAATTGTAATTCTGTCATCATTTACTCACCTTAGAGTTGTTCCAAATCTGTTTACATTTATTTGTTCTGATGAACACAGAGAAGGATATTTGGAAGAATGCTTATACCCAGACAGATTTTGCCCCTCATTGACTTCCACAGTAGGAAAAATTATAATGGTAGTCAAGAACTGAAGTGTTTGCTGTCCTACATTATTCAAAATGTCTTCTTTTGTGTCCAACAGTTTTTTCATACTATGGGAGTCAATGGGGGACAAGATATGTTTGGTTATAAGCATTCAACTAAATATCTTTATCTGTGTTCATCAGATAATGATAATTCTATAAATCCTTTAATTTGATTGGCTACCTCACTCATTTTGATATTGCAATGTTGTCAGTAATTTCACATATTTTGACACACACCAAATAAAATATAATTTGTACGGTCCTACTTGAGAAAATGGATGTGTGTTGTGAATATATCACAAAAAACAAATGTTAGGGCCCTAAGCAGCCGCTGAGTTTGCTTATAGGGAGGGCTGGCTCTGAAAGCAATGTGCATGTTTAAACAGACATGATGTGTTTGTAAACTCACTGAGACAGAGCATGTTTTTGTTTTTATGGATATGACACGTTTTGTCCTGTAAACTTTCACCTATAAAAACAATGTACACGTTGTAAAGACAATGCATTTGTGCATGCACTCAAAGAGAGCATGTTTCAGTTTTAAGAGACATGAATGATTTGTCTTGTAACCTTTCACATATAAATGATGTTTAATAAACAAAGTTCGGGAGAAGCCCTGGTAAATTACTGCACACCGAGCACATAATTGCCAATCAGACCAATTATCCAACCAGCGTCAGCAGGACACGTATAAATATAGAGAAGCTCCTCACCTCAATCCTCTCTTTTGATTTTCGCAAAACCCGCCACCACCCCTACTCCTCTCCTTTTTCCGCGCCGGGGGGATGGGTGCTCAGGGCTCGGTCCGGGCTCTGGTCTCCCTTCCCGGTAAAAGGGGGAGCGCTCCGGGCTCGGACGGGAGCTCAGAGCCCGGAGCCCTCTCCTCGGACAGTACGCCAAATACCCATAAATCCTAATTATCCGCAGCCAGAATTTGCGGGGGCGAACTCGTGAAAAGCAATGTGCATTATTTAAAAAGACATGACACGTTTTTACATTCACTAAGAGAGAGCATGTTTTTAGTTTTTATAGATATGACTGACAAGATACGCGCCCAGCCGGACTCCCCGAACTATGGCTTTTAACGGACACTGCTGTACCTGGTGCTCTGCTCATTTGTGATCACGGTTGTGATTTCCCGACAAAAGTCACATAATGTAATTATGAGATTTAAGTCAAATTTATAGCCATAAAAATGACAAAAATATGTTTACTGCTGTAAATGACAGACCCAATTTAAATTGTATTTAACACGTGATAAACATTGAAATTGTCAGTGGCCGGCCATACCGAGGGAATTTCCAGCAGAAAACCTCTGAAAATGTTTGAGCCATTATTTACTCCAAACGAGCAGTGGCTCCGCAGCCCACCAAATATTAGTTTTCTAAATGACTGCTGTGCAAGAGGTCATCTCCCACCAGCCACTGGATGTACCATAAGAGAGAATAAAGAGTCTAACGCTCTACATGTGTCCTATACACCATCTTCAGTGCATAAATAGAGCACTGATCGGCAGTAAGAAAATACGCTTTTTTAATTATTTCTGTTATTTCATTCATTTAATTTTCATTCACAGACTCCCCCATTTCTCACGTCACCCCAAGCATAAGTCTCCTGCTTTCTGGTAACCACCACTAGAACATTGTGATGTACATTCTCTAACCAAGTTGTGTTGGGGCATCCTTGGCTTGTACAATACAACCCTCACGTGGACTGGCTATCTAGCTCTTTCCTATCCTGGAGCCCCTTGTGTCATGTAACTTGTCTTGGTCTTGCTTCCTCTCCTGTTTCTGTGTCTTGTCCTTCACAGGTGCAACCCACTGATCGGACCGGCGTCCCGGTGGAGTACCATGATCTTAGTACGGTCTTTAGTACATTTACATTTAAATTTATTCATTTGGCAGACGCTTTTATCCAAAGCGACTTACAAGTAGTTTTTTTTTTTTACAGTGAGACATTACTGCAGAGCAATCAGGGGTAAGGTGCCTTGCTCAAGGGCACTTCAGTCATGACCTGCTGGCACTGAGATTTGAACCTGCAACCTGTAAGACCCGGACCACCTCTCTTCCTCTGCATTATCCCTACAACTGTGCCATTGACCTTCTTCCTGGCACTTCTCCACCTTAGGGTCACTTGTACTCGCTATCTGGTCCTGAAAGAGAGGCCATGGACAAGTACATCCAGGAGTCCCTATTGGCTGGTCTTATTCAACACTCATCTTTCCCTGCGGGCACTGGGTTCTTCTTTGTTGGGAAGAAAGACGGCTCCCTTTTCTCTTGTGTTGATTATCGAGGTTTGAATGCATCACTGTTAAGAATAGGTATCCCCTACCTCTCATGTCTTTGAACTCTTACAGGGATCCCAGGTCTTTACTAAACTCGATCTACGCAATGCCTACCACCTCGTCTGCATTCGGGAGGGTGATGAGTGGAAGACAGCTTTCAACACTCGTTCGGGACATTACGTAATTTGGTTCTCCCGTTTGGACTTTCCAATGTCTTCCAGTGCCTCGTCAATTGCATTCTGGGTGACATGATAAATAATTTTGTCTTCGTGTACCTGGATGACATCTAAATATTTTCCCCCTCTCTCCATGTACACACCCGGCAGGTTAGGCGGGTTTAGCGTCTACTTGAAAACCAGCTTTATGTCAAGTCGGTTACGTTCCTTGGTCACATCATTTCATCCAGCGGTATCCAGGCGAATCCGGCTAAGATAAGGGCTGTGGTCGATTGGCCCACCCCCGACTTTCGCAAGGCCCTCCAGCGCTTCCTGGGTTTCGCCAACTTTCATCACGAACTTTGGCCTCATTGCCACATTGACCTCCACTTATGTGCCAATCAGGTGTGATAAGGACGCTGAGGTTGCCTTTTATTCATTAAAGTCCCGTTTTGTCTCTGCACGTGTTTTGTCTGTTCCAGATCCTGCATCACAATTCATTGTTGAGGTCGATGCATTGGATGTCGGGGTCGGCGCAATCTTATCTCAGCGATCCCCTGCAAATGGGAAGGTGCACCGATGCGCTTTGTACTCTCTGCTGAACGTGACTACGACATCGGCAACCGAGAGTTTTTAGTGGGTAGATTGGCCCTGGGTGAGTGGCGTCATTGGCTGGAGGGAGCCGAGCAGCCCTTTTTTGGTCTGGACGGACCATAAGAATTTAGAATACATCCCTACGGCCAAAAGTTTGTGCCCACGGCAAGTCCGCTGAGCACTCTTATTTGGCAGATTTAACTTCACCCTCTCGTACCAGCCGGGGTCCAAGAACCTCAAGCCTGACGCCCTCTCGAGTCAGTTCGAGGTCCCAGATAGAGAGCGCTCGGACGGAGCTATTCTCCCTAGGAGAATGGTGATCAGGGCTCTCTCCTGTGGTATCTAATGGCGAGTGGCCGAGGCCAGTCGAGGGATGCAAGTGCCAACAGAGTGCCCAGAGGGTCTCTGTCGGTGCCGGCTGCAATGCACCCAGAGGTCCTACAGTGGGGTCACTCGTCCAGACTGGTCTGCCATCCAGGAATTCAGGGAATTTTGGCTGCCATCCGTTAGGGTTTTTGGTGGCTGTCCCTTACCACCGATGTCAGACAGTTCGTGTTGGCCTGCCCGACGTGCGCTCAATGCAAGACGCCCAATCGCCCTCCTGCTGGTCTGCTCCGCCCACAATTCCCTTCCGCAGGCTGCGTCAGGTATGTCCAGTTTCTCTGCTTGTTGGGTTGTAAACCACCTCTGTTTCCATCACAGCAACCCGATGCTGCGACCCCGTCTGCTCTGGCTTTCGTCTGTCGTTGCCGCCGCACCTGGGACAAGGCCAGAGAGGTTCTGGTCCGAACTTTAAGGCTGACCAAAGCAGCGGCCAACAGTCACTGGTCCACTCCCCCAACCTATGTGTATGGTCAGCGGGTATGGCTCTCGACCAAGGAATTGCCTCTCCGAACACCTTCTCGGAAGCTGGCGCCCAAATTCATTGGTCTATACCGCATCACCAAGGTGGTTAATCTGGTGGTGGTCAGGCTCAAACTCCCTCCTCCGCTTGGTCGGGTCCACCCTGTTTATCATGTTTCAAGGGTCAAACCTGTGTTCTCCTCCCCTCTCCATCCAGCCAGCAATCGGCCTACCCCTCCTCCCCTTCGTCTAGTGGATGGCTCTCCTACCTATACGGTCAGGAGATTACTGGACGTCCGTCGCGTACAGTATCTTGTGAACTGGGAGGGTTGTGGCGCAGAGGAGAGAAGTTGGGTGCCATCACAGGATGTCCTGACCCTACTCGGATCATGGACTTCTAGGTAACGAGGGAAGCCCCCTCCTAGGACTCCCGAGGGCGCCACTAGGGGGGGCTACTGTTGGGTCTCGGGTCTAGCACTCTCTTTATTATCTGTCTTGTCCTCTGTCTTTGTGTCGGGCACGTGGTGCTGTTTTGACAGCTTGCTGCATGCTCGGAAACTGTATAACAAAGTGAAGTAAGCCAAAAGATGTCAAAAGCAACACATCATACCACAATGTTAAGAAATCGAAGAACAAATGAAAACAAATAATTTGCCATGTGTAATGGTTACAAAGCCATTTCAAAAGCTTTTGGACTTCAGCGAACCAATGAGAGAGCCATTATTCACAAAAAGAGTAAACTTGGGACACTGGTTAACCTTTCCAGGAGTGGCCGGCCTACCAAATTACTTCAAGAGTGCATCAACGACTCATCCAGGAGGTGATAAAAGAAACCTAGAACAACACCTAAAGAACTGCAGGACTCAGTTATGGTCAGTGTTCATGATTCAACAATAAAAAACAGACTGAGCAACAATGGCATCCATGGTAGAGTTCCATGGTGAGATACACTGCTGACCAGAAAGAAAACAATGAACCCCAACCCCTCTGGGCAAATATTCTGTGGACTGATGAGACCGAAGTTGAACTTTTTGGAAGGTTCGTGTCTGATTACATCTGGCAAAAAAAAGAACATCATACCAATAAACATCGCTGTCAAACATGGTGATCGTAGAGTGATATTCTGCAGGGGCGGGTTTGCAGCTCCAGGAAATGGACAACTTGTCATAATTATTGCTTTATCATATGGGGCCAGATAGGTTTGGATTGCTTTTTCCTTTAATAAATGAAATCATAATTTAAGAACTGCATTTTGTATTTACCTATATTATCTTTGTCTAATATAAAAATCTGTAAGATGATCTAATTCGTGTAAATTTGCCGAATATGCAATAAAAGAAAGAAATAGCAAATACTTTTTTCATAGCACTATCAATGTATGCAAATTTTTCCAGAAGGCATTGGAAATCTACAGTAACAGAATACACAGCTTATGCAGTAAGAAACAGTTAAGTAATAATACTGTGAAAACAACAAAATGTACAGTACAACACTGTACACAGCTTATAGAGCAAGAAACTGTTGAAAAAAGTAATACTGTGAAAACAACCAAAATAATTTACAGTGTAGATTTTCCAAATTCAGTATTTTAAAATGCATAAATAATTCAAATGTAATTCCACACATATTTTTGAGCGATTGGGTGCTATTTTGTTTGTTTTTAAAATGTTACAGTCAGTGTAATATGCCAGATCACAGGGTGACCACAGTTGAACTGGATTATGAAATCAATATGAACTACTGCTATTCCACCACTAGATGGGAGTAAATACTTTAAATATGTGGACAGTCACTATCTAGAACCCACATCACTTTGTTTCTGTAAGGTTAATAAGCAGCTTCTTCTTAACCTCAAAGTAAAATTAGCGTTAAGTAAACATTTGTAACACGTTTTTATCTTCTGCTCTATAACATTATATAAATTATATTATATTCTGTTCTTCACTGTATCACAATGTGTGATAAGATTTCTTTGCTTCTAACAACGTACAAATTCATACGAATAAGCCACCTTGTAAAATAGTTATGAATATGAGATCAGGTTAGATAATCATAAGTTCTGTAGAAAGGTAAATATCTAAAATATATTTTTAAACAATTTCAATTTCAAACACTAATAGATTAAAAATGTATAAGCATTGTTTGACGGGTAAAATCTTTCTGCATGAACCTAAGCTTCACTTAATGTGCCAGTTTAAAAATATGCACAGTATTGCACGACAAAAGTTGCTTTTTTGTTAAACAAAAGATTTGAATCCAGTGTTCTAATATAGGGAGACATCTAAAACTTTTGGTAGAGGGGCACTAGGACCAAGGTTGGGAACCGCTGCTTTAAAGTATACTTTATTTAATAGTAGTAAACTTTAAGTACAAAACTAGGTTAGAACGATGTTTTTCGGTTGTACTGCAACCATACTACAAGTGGATAAACTGAGTTATCTTGTAGCACATTATTTTATATGAAAGTACAATTTAAAGTACTTTTAGAAAGCTACTAGTGAAAAGCGTTTGAAATACTGTTCAACAACAAGCCAAGTATACTTGGAACATTTAGTGTTTTGATGGAAATATACTTACAGTACGTATACTTGTACTCAAGTATACAATTAAAAATGTCATATTTTCAGTTTTTAGGAAGTATACTTATAGCACACACTTTTGCAAGGGTAGTTATAAACACTGTAACTGTATAGAGTTTTTTTATTTAAAGCAGTAGTTCACCTTCAAAATGAATATTCATCATTTACTCATCATTTCAAGCATGTATGACTTTTCTTCTTCTGCAGAACACAAAAGAATATATTTTGAAGAACGTTGTTAGCCCTCCATTCACTTACGCTGGTTACAATCGAAGTGAACCGGGGGCTGTGCTGTTCTGTTCCCAACATTTTTCTAAATATCTTCTTTTGTGTTCTGCAGAAGAAAGTCATACACGTTTGAAACGACAAGAGTACAAGAAAAGAACGTGTAAAGATGATAGAATTTTTATTTTGAAGGTGCACTACTGCATTTTAGTAGTATCCTTTATTACGATCATCCCATGGCTGGGACCTTATGCTTACCTCCCGGTTTAATACTATCCCAATAATAGTGTGCCAATTCAATATATATATATTGCGATAATTGAGAATTGTGATTACATAACTATTGTGATTCGATATTACAATTTATTGTGATTTTTGTTTGCCACACTCAGGACTTAAACCAGTAAAACTGGCCCTGTGGTTCAAGTACTGGCCCTGCCACAATTAAAAGGAAGAAATTAATAAATAAAAATGAATAAATAGAGACAGTCAGTCATAAATAAAAACAAGAAATTAATGTAATGTAATAAAGCAAACATACAATAAACAGTGCTTCAGGTGACTCAGTTTGATATAATGAGAAATGCATTAAACCCATTTATACTGTAAATCCAGAAATTGGATAAAGTAATCTAATGTAAAAAAACACTTCATATTATTCACAAATAAAATATAGATAAGAGGTTAGTCAGGATCAGTGAGTGTTTTTTCTTGATGAACATTAAAACAGAGTTTTTAACATATTTATTATGCTGCTGCGCGGATGTAATATACTGTAACACGTGCATGTAGTTTCCCAACTATGTTCATATAACAGTCTACTTTCACAAGTACACATTGCTATGGGCATTTGGACATCATTTTGCGTAGATCTGTCTTTTTAAGGGTAAGAATACGTGAAAGAGAACTCAGTACAGTATTTTGCACTGTCTGAGATGCGGAATACGTGGCTTGTGCAATACACATGTGCAACATTTCTGCTCATTAAAGTTGAAATATATTGTCAGTTTTGCAGTCGCACTGCTGCAACCATTAAGAAACAATGGGTGAAAAAGTAGGTTGCGATCTCGATTTAAAACATAAAGGTATAGAAAGAATTCTGGAAGAGGGTTGATCGTCTGCTTCAAACGTATACAATGTCATCTAACACATTTCGCTCGCTGGAATAAACTTCTCTCCAGCCCCTCTTAGGAAAAGTGAAATAATAAAATATAAATCGATTCTAGGATAAAACAATTGATTCTAAAATTTCTGCCCCGGCCCTAATTTTCGTAGTGTTTGCTGGGGACCGGGGAAAAGCTAAGCTGAGAGCAATGCAGTTTACACAATTCATGAACAAAATGTCATAAGTGTTAATAGATGGAGTGTACCAACAGCTCACTGTAGAAACACAAGAGTCAGTCAAAGGTCCTTGTAATGATAGGATTAACAACATGTGTGTGTGTTTGTAATGAATCTGTCCAGCTCACATTAGGAGCCTGTCACACACACATCAAACCACATCAATATTATTCCTGCACTGGCATCCAGCACACGTTTTACTTGCTTATGGGCATGTTAGGAGTCAAATAAACCCCTGGAGGTCAGAGGTCACTCACTGCTGACTCAAAGCTTTTTGTGAGTGTGTGTAGACAGGAGGGGCTGAGGAAATGGCTCTCAGCATGAGGGGTAAAAATAGGAAAGCTTGTATACAAATGATAAAGCGAAGGATTACATCAAATTGACTGCAGTGAAAATCTTTAAAGCGATAGTGCATCCAAAAAAGGAATCGTCTTCATTTATTTACCCTCAGGTGGTTCAAAACCTGTTTATGACTCTTTCATCTGTGGAACACAAAAGAAAATAGTGGTTTTGTGATCATTCAATGGAAGTCAAAGGAGGCCGGTGTTGTTTTTTTACAAACATTTATCAAATATATTATTTTGTGTACTACAGAATTAAGAAAGTCACACAGGTTTGATGAAAGAAAGTTTGGCTGACCCTTTAAAAGTTGGGTCAAATTTCATCTATATTTTTATAATCATAATATCATTAGAAGAATATAAATACATAAGAATATAAAATTCAACTTCTCTTCAGTACACTTCTCAACTTGAAAAGGAGAGTTTAATAAGACTATTTATTTGTTTTGGTTAGTTGGGAGGGTGCTGTTAGTCTGGCTATGTTGTTCCATAAGGCTGCTAGTTTGTTGCTAGGTGGTGCATTGGTATGTGGTTCATACAGTAGGATGTTCTTTTAGGCTCTTGAACTTTTGTTAGGCAGTTGCTAAGGTACACATTGGTAGGTGGTTCCTGAAGTGTTCTTTTTGGTTCCTGATGTGTTGGTAAGCAGTTGCTAAAACAATTTCAATTGAGGTAAAGTCTCTAATGAAAGGTTTGTGTGGTGTTCTAAATGGATGCTAAGGTGTGGTTATGTTGTTCTGCATGGCTGCTATAGTGTCCCTGAGTGGTTGCATTGGTATGTGGTTCATACAGTAGGATGTTCTTTTAGGCTCCTTAGATTTTGTTAGCCTGTTGCTAAGGTATCCATTGGTAGGTGGTTCTTGTAGTGTTGCCATGTGGTGTCGCTGAGGTGTTCTTGCTTGTAGCACTGATGAGTGGTTTATTGGGGGTTTCGTGTGGTTGCTTGGAGGATAATATTATACAATTATTAAGTTATAAATCATGTTCCTGATAGTCCCGATAGATGAACAGATCTTTTGATGTCAGTACTCTCTTATTCCACTCGAGCAGCTATAGTGGAAACAATTTTGAAACTACTTATGCATTTATGGTTGATATGAGTTATTATCTGGTTTAGCAACAAACAGCGCATAATATCATACATACATGGACTTACAATGCCGAATACTAGTGTATTATCTTCATCCGTCCTAGTCTCATGGCAGTTCATTGCTTAGCCACGAAATTTGGAATCTATTAATTTGTGTTCATGGACACGAATTTCTCCTTCTTTGTGTCAGTCAGCACAACCTTTTTCATGTCACACGACTTTCAATACAAAGACCGCGTGAGTATTTACACTTATATATTTGCAACCTCATATCAAAGGCAGTGATAAATATTTAAGGAGGTGGCTAACCAACAGTTACCCCACCCCAAACCCTAAAATTACAGCCACAAAGACTCATGTTGCTATAACGCAAACATTTTACGTGCGGGCAAAGCAATGGTAAAGGGCCACCCTAACCCCGCCCCTAAAGTCACAGGGGCAAATCATACCAAAACATACAAATTTATATCTATGAACGCGAATCAATAGATTACATTTAGTTACAATTCCACGAATACCTGTGAGACTGTGTTGCTTCATCATATGATACTTCTTTATTCAGGGATGCCTTTGGGTTCAACAATGTAAAGTCTATGTCTGAGGCGTGCATATTTGATTTAGCATGGATGCTTCGGTTTGACACGCCTCTGATTGAATCACATCTAATGAAATTTACTCCTGCGCTAGCTTTGACCCTTCTTTTTCCACCCTGTTTCTATCTCTCTAACTTTCTGTCTTTCTCATCAGCCTGAACGTTCTTTTCTCTCCATATTTCTCTTGTGGAAGTTCCAGAAATTAGGAGCATGATCGCTTACATCATTATCATTTATTTACCTCATGTTGTTCAAAACCTGTACGTGACTCTTCTGTAGAACACAAAAGAAGATCTTTTGAGAAATGTAACAGTGGTTTTGTGTCCAGACATCGGAAGTCAAAAGGGGTCAATGTGTTTTTTTTAGCAATTCTAAATATCTTTTTTTGTGTTTTGCAGAAGAAAGTCATGTAGGTTTGGGAATGACATGAGAGGGAGTTAATGATAAAATGCGTTTTTTAGGGAGAGCTATCCCTTTAAGAATGTAAATAGGGTTACTTAGATTTTTGCTGAGTATAAAAAGTTTCCGAACATTGTTGGATGTAATTCTGGTTTTACAAAAAGCTCTTGTATTTTTATATGTATACCCATGTCCTGCAGTAGAAGTTGATGTACCTGTTTCCAGCTGCAGTTAATCCTGATGGAAGGGCATAAAGTTACAAAAACAGGAAACAGTTCCCTGCATAGTCTTCGTGCTGCACCTGGCCTTCAAATACAAGAGTCCTAAAAAAAGGCTGGCCCACACGCTGCGTTCAAAACAACTCTGACATTCAACATGTTTGAGTAAAACAATCACTTCTCTAGAGCCGCCAGGACAGGATGAGTGTCTTCTTTCCCCTGCTTTTAACTGGCATGAGTTGGACTGTTCTGTGCCGATGAGAGAATAACATCAGAAGTGAAGGGTCTGTTTCTTAAGACGACAGATTTTGTCCATGTTAACAGAGAGAAAACTGGACTCGAAAAACCTGGATGTACTTTTGTAGTTTTTGGACGTGATCAATTCTGTTGGAGATGACGCTATGGTGACTTCTCTATCACTGCCAGTGGTAAACCCTTAACCCCCCCTTCATGTCCTCTTATGTTTTTAAGTTTTATGTTAAGTGTGGTGATGAACAGAATGCATCAGATCGCACTTTCTACACACAGACATTCAGACTGCATATGCAGTTTGGCTCGAACACTTTTTTGGAACCTGTAAACACCTGTTTGGCTTTGTCTCCTTGTGATTGTATTACCCAACACAGATTGTGAAACCTACGTTGGCTTCTCAATCTGTCTCTGGTCAGTACGTATGTATTTGACATCGATAGTTCTTCCACTGTCCCCCCCCACACACACACGTGTGGAGGTGCATTTCCCACGTTTATCAAATCAAGTGGAATTCTAATCTCCCGCAACTCCAAAAGAGCCACACTTGAGCTGTGACCTCATTTGGATTGCAAACAATTATCCTATTAGTGTGGAGAGGTGTGCCTCCACATCTAAGGCTAGGCCGGGTGCAGTAGGTGGGCTGCAAAGATCAATGGTCCCTTCTTGGTTGACAGCACCCAGACAAAACCCTCTCTAAGGCAGAACACCCCCTCCCCACACCTGGAAAGAGGATTCGTTGCACAAAGCAATCACAGAGAAGCAGCCAGCACTTCAAAGCAGAGCCGAGCACCTGCGCCAAGAGCATGCCCTACACGCCGTTGTGTGCCTGTCATTGTGATAACACGAAAAACAAAAAAGATAGATACTTATGAAGCCCTTCACTTATAACATAGATAACACAGATAACATAACACATTTTTTTTTTATAATTTTCATCATAACTAAAGCTTGTTTAAATTGTTTTATGCAATTCAATATTAACTGCAAGTCTTTAAAATTATAAAAATGTGACCCTGGACCAAAAAAACTTCTTAACTAGCATGGGAACATTTGTAGTAATAGACAAAAATACATTCTATGTGTCAAAATTGGCGATTTTTTTATGCCAAAAATTGTAAGGATATTAAGTAAATATGAACTAAAAAAGTACATTTCCTACCGTTACAGCTACTGTTTGTAAAAACTGCCGCTAAAGGGCACAGGATCGAAAAAAAACAACAGGAAGGAGTGTGGAATGATGGGACCTGTTGTCTTCAACTCCACCGCTGATGGCCATCAATCAGACGGGAACAAGAAATCATGTTAGCGGACGAGGTAAAGTAGGCCTAATACATTTTTATAAATGTTGTGTATAATTGTGGTCCGTAAATAACTGACTGCTCGAAACAAGCTAGTGGCTTGCTGTCCACGACACTCTTGTCATATGATTTCTACTTCAGTAAAGGCGACTGCACAGCCCTGTGTCACTGTTTAGAATGGCGGCGGTTTTCTCATGATTTACAAGTAGTTGGAAACATTTGAGATATTGTTAGTACTCATCTGAGCAAAATATAGAACACTGTCCTAGTGGTTTTGGAATATTTTACAAACTGCACCTTTAATACATCACAATTTTAGTTTTGTGAGTGGATGGAGCAAAATTGCAGACAAATAAATCCCAGAAACACAAGATCAAAATTTCAGTTTTCGGGTTAATCTATTCTCCACAAGGTCATTACAGTGGTAAAACAATAGAGAGGATTAAAACAAACCTGTTTCTTCTTAGCAACGGCCTGCTACAGTGCCTCAGATTAACAACTTTAAAGACAATTTTCTAAATATAAAAAAAATGAACCTTCAGATTCTAGATTTTCAAATAGTTATGTCTCAGCCAAATATTGTCAGATCCTAATGAACCATATGTCAATGGAAATCTTATTTATTCAGCTTTCAGATGATGTATAAATCTCGATTTCGAAAAATTTGCCCTTTCGAAAAAGGGTATTTCAATTTTAAGTTCAAAATAAATAGACGTTCAGTATACAAAGTACTTGTTTATATTTCCTTTAGTTTAAAGGGATATTTCATTCAAGAAACCAAATATCCCCATGTTTCACTCACCCTCAAGGCATCCTAACTGAATATGGCCTCCTTCTTGAAGAATAATGCAATCGAAGTTATAATACCGCGTATCATTTTACTTTCAAGCTGTAGAATGGGAGTGAATGGGTTTTGACTTTTTCAAGCTCTAAAAAGTGCATTCATCAATCAAAGAAAGGCTCGACACGGCTCCATGGTCTTTACAAAGGTCATCTGAAGCGAATCGATGCATTTGTGCATAACAGAGTCATGTGATAACGGAGGCTGGACGTAAACATTAAAAGCACTGTCAATATGGATGTTTCTCTTAAACAAAGGCATATATTCGCTTCTGAAGACCTTTGTTACGTGGCCGTCTCTTCAAGGGAGGTAGGACCGGCTATGGCTCTGTGGTCTTAACAAAGCACCTCCTTGCAGCGGTTGTCCTGGCTGTGTCCAGCATCCTCACAGTGACCACCTCCTCACTTCCACCATCCCTGGCTCCACCATAACGGCTACGCCGGCCGTCATTCCGGGCTCCCCCAGCTTCATGGTCCCTCAGCCAGAACCCCCTTGACCACAGTGCTGCCAGCACCCTGTGGCCACCCGAGTTACCGGCCCCTCTAATCCCGTGAGTACCATCCTGGAGGCTTCCTGTGCTGTCTTTTTCCCTCTTTATTAAACTTTTTTTCACGGACTAGATTGATTTAATATTTAATATGAATATTTGCATATTTGTGTAATAAGTTAAATGTTAACCTATTATGTTGTTCAGACACCGTATTTAAGGCAGGTAAGAAAATGGGTGGGGCGAGTAGAGGCAAGCGGAAACTGTTCCATGTGCTAGGTGGCTATGGCTCATCTGTTTGGTTTTATCTTCTTTGTTTGGCAAACATAAATTATATAACTCAAACTATGCTCGCGCATCAATTGTTCACCTCTACGAGGATAGCAGCTCATCGGAAGTATACCACTACACACATGACACATCCTATCGCAACAAAATTCTTGTTCGCCTACCATGTTCATCCACAAATATCTTACTTTGAAAACACCTAACATCTTTACGTGGACCATCACTCAGACGCACCTCTCAGATACACACGCTGGGCCTGGGAACCTCGCTGTATGACTGCAAAAGGAGCTGTTTGAAGCCAGCTGTCACAACCTGACAGGCTGTTGTTTTAGGGGCCTTTGGTATGGCCGAGGGGCCGAGGGAAGAAAAAAAGCACCAGGAATGTGTGCAAGTCAGGACCCAACAGTAAATCTTTCCTCCTCTGCCTCTCTGGAAGATCGCAGGAAAAGCCAGAGAAGTGGTTCATCTTGTATGCCGCACTACATGATCTTGAGTGTCGATACTCTAAACGTCTCCAAATATCTCACGTATTTCTCCAAGACGTCAATGAGATTTAATGGAATGTTGATGAACTGAATGAAAGCTATGATGAACAAAAACAATTCTACAAAAGGCCGTATACCTTCCAGTGTGCACACATAGGTGATATGAACAAACCAATAAAACTAAATGTTAAGCTGTAGTAAATAACCTGTCAGACATAACACATTAAACATACATCATACTAATAAACAATCAGACAGCGGAACACTAAAGATAACAACATACTACAGTTGGTCTCCACCAGCCTGAGGGCAGTCATTTCTGAGCACACCCAAGGTCCTCACAAGAGAGACATGTAACCATGTGCGATTACCCGGGTCAGAGGTCAGAGAGAGGATGCCGAAGCCATGTGTGATAAGACTTATTTCATGTCATGACATCACAGACCCATTCGACAAGAACACTGTGCTGTAATACTCTGGTGGTCTGTGTACTGCTAAGCAGTCATATATCAGCACTCTAACATTCCTCTACTTTGAACTTAAGTCACTACTGCTGCGCTTTAGGGTTCAATTCATTTCCTAAACCTCAATGTACTGAACTTTTATGCAGCTCTCAATGGAAAAGACAACAGATGTTCTCCTTCATCCTTCATCTTCTGCTTCATAAGGCTGATTTGTGACCTTCACTCTGGGATGCGAACTGCGTTTTACGAGAACAAGACAGAAAGAACCCTTCAACATGTATTCCTCAAACATAAAATAGATATTAAGATTTTGTGGTTTTGGGTTTCATTAATAGACCAGTTTTGGATGTATACTGTAAAAAATTCAAAATTGAAATACAAGTAGGTGTACAAAGTCCCAGCACCATACTGCATAACACAAAAATAGTTCAATGTTGCCAAGCTCCGAAATGCGCAATAGTTTACTTTTATTGTGCATTTATTGACTTGAAGATTTTTTATGGACATTCAGCTGAACTGCGCATTTTGTGTTCTACTGCAACATATTTAAAGGTTTGGTACACAGAAACATCAGGGTGAATAAATGACGGCCTTTAATCTTCAAGCAATCGTAATCCATATTACATAAATGGCTCTAAGTTTTGTACACAATGCAGAGGTGGAAGAAGAGATGGCCGAAAGATTACGAGTCTGTAACTAGAAACAGGGCGGAACATAAAGCACTTGGTGTTCTTTGACAACTCTCTGCTGTCTAAAACACATTATCACTGACAGCTGCTATATGTGAGCAAACACAGAGAGGAAATAAAGATATAAACACACTTACTCATGGCCTGCATTACACATATGCACACACGCAAACAAACACAGACACACATAAACACACACACATATTCACAGAAACATTTGAAGTAATGAAGAAAAGACATCATTTAAAATTACGGCTAAAAATATTACAGTGAACAGAGACTTTAAGTTTGTGCAGGTGCTTGGAAGATTCTTAAAGGCAAGGCGTATGTTTTTGTAATGATAAACAAATCAGCCAAATGGTAGAGAATACGTTTATTAAAATATATTCAATGCAATGGTCATGGTAAACACACTACACACATGAGCAGTTTACATTTCTGTGGATTATTGGTTATAATCGACATCAAGCATTTATAGAACGTTTAAAGAAATAAACATTTATTTTAGGTGAACTTTTATTAACATTAATGCATTTGGCAGAAGCTTTTACCCAAAGCAACTTACATTGCATTATAGACCACCAGTGACAAAGCGACCCAATGCCATTCATTTCAATGGTAGCCTAGCAATATCCAGCAACACAAGCAACAGTGACCATTGGCGACTCGACAAAGTTGAAAACTTTATGCAAATGATGAGTGACTTTCAAGAGCAACTACCAATAGGAGTAAAGCAGCAGAGCTTACATCATCCGTCTCTCGTCTGTTATCGCAGGGTTTGTTTATTAATGTTTAAAGGACAACCCAAGCTAGTAACGCCTTCTGACCTCGTAGCGAGAGACTGGTGACACCATTGCTGGTCTGAACGCAGAGTCAGGGTCAGCTTGCGGTAGCGCAAATGCCTTTTGTTGTAAAAAACTACTGACGTATTCACTAAATTGTGACAAACTGTATTGCATATGCATTTGAAGGAGTGCGAATGCAAACTTTATTCGAGGAGAGCATTTAAAAGAATCGCGAAACGCGTTTTACTTAGGTTTGTGCTTATCATTGTACTGGTATTTGCGGCTTTTTGACACCAGATCCTGATTTTAAATCGGCCAAATCCACAAAGAACATTAATTGACTATTAATGAACTATGTTTAACTACATAATCATGGAAAATTATGCAAATTGTCATAAAAATAAATAAAATGTGATACTTCTTTAGCTTTGAGACAGGAAGAATTGAGGGAGAAAAATGAATGGAAGAGAGAGCACACGGATCTTTAGAGAGAAAATGAACAATGATTCACACAGACAAATACTTCGCACAGAAAAAAAATAGAATCAAAATGATTCCTTATAGAAAGAGCAGCATAAGGGGCGATTCACATTTCGCGTCTTTTGCGCCCGCATATTTGTTATTTTAAATGTAGATGCATGACAAGCATGAATCGGCCCTTATATTTTGTCAAATTACTTCACATCTTGATTTATAAAATGTGTATAACAATTAGTGCGGTGCAGTAGGGATAACATAGTTATAGTCATCACTCGTCTTAAAATAGTATAATTTTCAGCAGTTTGAAAGGATGATGGCGAATTGTCTCATATTTGGTCATGGGTAAAATTTCATACTAAATAAATAAAACTTTGTAAAAAATAAGAGTATAATGATGAATATAGATCTCTCTCGTGCTATTTGTATATTTCATAAAGATATTTTCTTCTTAATTCTTGCCATGTCACACCATAGGAAATGTTTGTAAAAATGCTCAAAAAACAGTGAAAGATGTGGCAACATTGAGAATGAAACAATCAAGATTGCAAAGCTAGAACCTCTGTGCTTCTGAACACTATGTTTTGGGACTTGCAGTTACAGATACATTCAACAATCACAGCTGTCTGTAATCGTAACATTGTAAAGTTAATGCTGAGTTTTATCATATACGAGTCAACAGTTAAAAAAGAGGTGTGTGTGCAAAAAGGGAGTCTTTTAAAGATCGACTACAAAGAATACAAACCCTGTGGTGCTTTCAAAACATTGTTCTGACCGACTCGACACAGTTACATTGTCTTTTAATCCCTTTTAACTACCACTCTGTTGTCAATTACACTTCCTCAACACAGATAAATGCCACTATCCAAATAATGAAATTGCTTTGATGTTGACGTCTGGCATTACTTTGAGACTATTATAACATCTTTCCACAACAGACAGATAGTGGGGCAGACAAGAGTCTGATAGTATCATTTATAAAATCCCACTCACTCTACAAATCTTGATTATTTAGAGCAGCAGACGCAGCAGGATTTTTCCGCGGGGGCCTGTACACGCTACGCTGGCCTGTGACCCGGCCCCAGAGATCAGACCCGGGCCCTTAGCCTTGTGCTCTACACCGTCAACCCACAGCGCCTGACGGATATTTTTGTGCAGAATTTGTTTCTAATCCACAATTCATATGTAGAGATCCCGTTACGACCCGACTCCGGCAGTCCAGCTGTTAAAACACAGTGATTAATAAAAGGAATTCTGTTTGTAAAGAGAGTGCTTCCCCCCACTTCACGATCCTCAACGTCTGGACGCACGGCTTCACCTCCAGTATCCCATTTGTTGATCTTCTTGCATTAAATCTGACGGTCCTTGAGGTGTCTCGCATTATCAAGACAAACAGTCGGACAAACAGACCGTGGGGGGGTGGGGGGATTGGGGGGATGGGTCGGGTGCTCTCAAGTTGCGGATTATGCGACTCTCGTGAGTTGTGCAGGTGTGCACTATCCATCACACTGAAATCCCTTCGGATCTGAATGCGTGCTGATCTCCGCTGCACATGCCTTGGGGCTAAATATTAGAAGCATTAAGCATGCACTAATAACACGCACAGTTAAGTACTCTATAATTCACATATGTTATGCAATATCACACAGGTCCTTCTGGGAAGTTCTTAAAGGTTCAGTCGTCATAATCATGATATACATTCAGGTTATTTTCATGCTGAATAAAGGCCTGTCCACACCAATTACAATATATAAAAATATAATGACGCATTTGGCAGACGCTTTTATCCGAAGCGACATACACTGCATTCATTATACTATACATTTGTTTCTAAATATGTGGAATCCCCAGGATTGAACCCATGACCTTGGTGTTGCTAAGGCAATGCTCTTACCACTGAGCTTGTGTGCTGCAGTTTCACCGTTGTAACTGCATGACTCTTTAAATTCAAATAAATATTTGATTGTTTGTATTGTTTTATTACTCACCAGCTGGAGAAAAATCACTATGAAAGTGATATCATTTGCGAATAAATAATTAGAAGTACCTTATGTATGAAGTGTTTAGATTTAAAGAATGCACACTTGTTTCTTTTTCATCATTTACAGCACTGCGTGTGTCCTGTGTATAAGGATAACAATTATTTGGCTTCAAGTATAAGTGAATCAGATGTTACATACAAAAATGTAGCGAAATGTGACAAAAGTGTGTTTAATGTTACATGTTTAATGTAATTTTGTTACATGTTTAATGTAACGAAAACAAAGCATGGATTAGATTATTGTAAAACAGAACTATAGTATCATAAATTTGACATTTCAGCACCGAAAATAGACAACACCCTGTATTTGTAACAAAATTGAATGTGATAAACGTTGCAGCAATCATCATAAAAATAAACTTTTATTTTAAAAAAATTATAAATAACGAGAATAACTTTTCTGTCACTAGCTATGTTTCAATCATCCTGATTTTATCCACATTTTGAAGTTTTGCATCATAGGTGAATGAGTGTTTGCCACAGGATTTTGTGAGACTGTGCTGCTGGATGACGTCACAGGTTAATATCAGCCATTTTAAAAGTGGGGGGACAGCTGTCAGGTGATGTGATCCTCAAAGGCAAAATGTTGATAGAATCAATATATACCAGTTGGCATTTTAGAACACCCTTGTAAAAAAAAATGCCATGATAGCAAATAGCCTACCATATTTAACACTATTGGAACACACTGCCTTTACCATATGACAAATTTTATTTAACAATTTGAACATAAAATGAAATATATACATATATATGTGCCACATGCCTCGTTTTTGTCACTTCGCATCATAATGTGTAAATTGGATCGGGTGATTCGTGTTAACACAACATAACACATACTTACACTGTGTGTTTGAGAAGAGGAGTCCTCTGCTTTTTCTGAGGTGCATTTAGGCTACCCCAAAACTGCCAAAAGAGTAAAGAATGAAATAAATAAATAACGAGCGCAACTCCCATAAGCAGATTTGAAGCTTTTGGCAGACACGCCCAAGAGATGATTTGGCTTGTGATTGGCTGAATGTTACTTCACTCAAATCTAAGCAAGAAACCAGAGAACACGGGCTAAAATATAGGCGGTGGGTCAAAAAAAGTGCGAGGAACAGAATCACCTGTTTCTAAAAGTGCGGGGTACCTGTCCCCCACGGCTGCTACTGTCATGATCACTCCTCAAGGCACAAACAAGACAAACTGTGACACAAAAACAAGGCAAAATGATAATTACAAAAACAGGGGACCACAAGAGTCCAAGAGAAGGGGAAGACAAGAGTCCAAACAAGGGCAAAACAAGTCCAAAATAAGTCCAAAAACAGGCAGACACGGACACGATAGCCAGCAGACACAAACAGGATAGCCGGCAGACACGGACAGGATTCCGGCGCCACGGCCGGACCCGGACTGGGTGCTGGCGCTGCTGGACTGGACAGGATAGTCGGCAGGACACAGACAGGACAGCCGGGGTGGGAATGGCCGCATGCACCGACCTGGACTGCCTGGCTGCACCGGCGCAGGAATCCGGCGGCTTCAACCCTGGAGGGGAGCCCGGCAGTCTCGACCCTTGAAGGGAGACCGGCAGCCTCGGCCCTGAGCGGGAACCCAACAGTCTCGACCCTGGAAAGGAAACCCGGCGGCTTCGACGGCTGCCGCAACGATCCCTCTGGGTCCTGATTTAGGCTGATTCATTCAGTCATGATCACGGGGGTGAGACACGGACAGAGGACCCAGGTGCAGACAGGGGGTAAGGGGTTTTTTACAGAGACGTTAATAATAAATACAAAACAAACAACAACGAGGGGGTAACATAACAAAGCACGGAAAAATAATAACATGACAAGACAGGTTTATGACTAACTACACTTAAACAAGGCTAAAATTAACTTTGAACATGAACTACAAAACTACACTAGCCTAACTAATCAAACACCACACAGGAACTCACCCAACAACCACAATGAAGCAGCACGAGACAGAAGACACAAGGGCATTAAATAAGGGACCAAATCAAGAGGGGAACAGGTGTAGGGCATGAATTAATAACAAAGAAACGAGAGGATGGGAACAGAGACGAGACCCCAGAGAACATATGGGTTCACACATTAAACATGAGGTTCTGTCATGATCCTGCCACTAGACCAAGAGAAACATGACATGATGCGGCAGAATCATGACAGCTACGTCCGTGGCCAATAATGTTATCAGAAGCAGCTGTGCATGATATTATGTAAAGATAAAAAATAACTAGCCTGCACTGTCCCAATTCCTTTCAGGAGCAAATATATTCGGTAACACTTATAACAGTAACACAAATAACAGTACATAAATGATCATGTACTAATGTTCATACTAAGTGTTACTTTATTATGAACTAATGATGATATAAGGCATGCACCAATCAAGAATGAGCATATATTCAAGTGCCAGGTTGCATAAAAGCCCTCAAGTGAGGGTTTTCCTGAGGGAAAAATATCCCTAAGGTAAGGGATTTCTTTAAGAGCGTTGAAACAAAGGTCTTAACCGTCACCCTTACCTAAGTGTTTATACTTAGCATTCCACAATAGTTTCTGTCAAAACATGGCAATAGAGAATACCATTGACTTTAATAGACACCAAATGTAACATTACAGCTACTAAAACATTTGAGTTTCGGTTAATATTAACAGTACAGTAAAAATGATGACACAAGCTATTATTTTAGAAAAATGTGCAAAAATATAAAAAATAAAGTTAAATACATTTCAATTTCATAATTGCCCTGAATGAACTACACTTGCAATAACCCCTTGCACGCCACACCGTCCATGATTTCACACACACCAGTAGACTATTTAACTGGACCCTATTTATACACGCACTTCTGCCCCTGTTCTTTGTCAGGTCTACTATAAAATGTGTTACTTGTTTACCTGAGGATTACCTGCCTTTTAACCGGTGGATTACTTGCCTGTTTGTCTTGTGGAGCATTTACCTGTGCACTTCTAGATTGTCAATAAACTATTTTACCGTATCTGAGGAGTGGCTCGTCTTGTGTCCTGTAGGCCTGCTGACAGAAGACCTGACCAAACGCAACAACTACACCACAGCCGTCCGCCTCAGCGGCAACACCCAACCCCTCGAAGATCTGGTCAACACGCTCCGTCAACAACTTCTGACGTCAAGTCCCTCCGCCTCATCCCCTGTCCCGTGGCCTTGCCCAATCACTTATCCGGTTTGTGGAGGAGTGCAACAGGTTTATCCTACAGTGCGAGCAGTTTTTTTAGATGAATGCACATCACTTTGAGTCAGAGCGATCCAAGGCCGCTTTCCGTAAACCCTCCAGAACCCAAACCCATGCAAGTAAATCGGTACAATCTCTCGCAAGAAGAATGAGCTTGCTGCTTAACCTTGAGATTGTGTTTGTACTGTGGAGAATTTGGCCACCGTATTGCTTCTTGTCCAGTCCGACCAGCACGACCCGCGGTGAGTACCACGGACATCATCCTGGGATGTCCCTGGCTTCAGGGACATCAACCTCACATTGACTGGGCATCGGGAAAGATCTTAAAGTAGAGTAACCGTTGTCTCAGAGACTGTAGGACAACCACTAAGTTGTAGATTGCAGTGGTCATAAATGCATGAATAAGCTTCTCTGCATCAGCAACACATAGAATATTTCGTAATTTGGCCCCAGCAACAATTTGTGACATTTGAGATGTGATTTCGAATTGTCTAAGAGATCCGCCACGATGGCCTGCACCCCAGCAGTCTCCAATGACCACAGCATTGCATTCTGTCTCGCAGAGGGCAGCAAAGTCGTGATCTCGAAGAATAGTGGTGACAGTTGGGTCTTCTCTCCGGTCCTGGCTTGAGTCTTTCGCCATTTGTGTGCTGGTGCAGGAGTGAAGTTAATTTGGGCTGATTGTGTTCTCGAAGCCTGGGCTCTTTACAGAGAAACACGCAGAGTAGAAGTGGTAGGAGTATTACAATCGCGATGAAAACTTACCATGGATTTGCATGCGTCAGCCTGGGATGTTTCCAGCGCCGTTTTACTTTCTCGCAGCCGTGTCTGCTTCTCAAGTGAATCCTGGATCTGCTTCTCCACAGCCTCCAATTCCAACTGAAGTGCGAGCATTTCCTCATCTGCACTCAAAGTTACAACCAACGGGTCAGCTGTGGCCTAATGGTTAGAGCGTTGGGCTTGTGATCAGAAGGTTGCTGGTTCTAATCTCAGTGCCAGCAGGTCATGACTGAAGTGCCCTTGAGCAAGGCACCTTACCCCTGATTGCTCTGCAGTAATGTGTCACTGTAAAAAAACTACTTGGAAGTCGCTTTGGATAAAAGGGTCTGCCAAATGAATAAATGAAAATGAAACATTAGCCATTGTAATGTAATAATTATAGAACACTGAGTTAAGCAGTAAGCAGACTGGTAATGCTAAAATGTGAAGCGTAATTATCACATTTATGCATATATGATCTAAAGATGTGACGATGTGCAGGGGGAGGAGAATAATATGCACATGAGGTTTAGTGGATGAAACACTTCCGCAAAGGAAAGACGTGTGAAAGCCTCCTCTCTCCTTGACCCTCACATGTAACACCCCGGATCATGAAGAAAAGCCTCTTGAAGCATATCTCTAAACCGAACAGGAAGTCCGTAATTTAAGATTTTCTGTGTAATTTTGCAATATTTAGAAATTTCAAGCTGTCGTACTTTGACGAACTCCTCCCAGAGTTTTTATCCGATCGACATCATATTCATGTCATTCTCATCTTAAGGCCTTTGCGATGCTAAATTGCGGAGATCTAGAGTTTTCATGGGGAATCGTGACCCTGGCGGCCTCCCAAAGTTTGGCGTTTCGCCATTAACAGGAAGTTGATGTAACTCAGGCATTCAATGTCCTACAGGCCACAGACTTCACACATTTGTTCAAAGTCCTGGCCTGAATACATCTACATGGCATCTACATCTACATTCAGATACAGTTATAGCGCCACCTGTAGGAATCAGGAAATGGCATGTTTTATACAGTTTTTAAATGCTCATAGAGATTCAAACAGGAAGTTGATGTAACTCAGGAATTCAATGTCCTACAGGCCACAGACTTCATACATTTGTTCAAAGTCCTGGCCTGAATACATCTACATGGTAATATTCCAATACAGTTATAGCGCCACCAGCTGGCAACAGGATATATGACACGTAAAAATAAATAACAAATACTACTGTAATTCGCCAGCATTAATTCTATCACCATTATTTTCTTTTTTTCTCTACATGGCAATATCCAGATACAGTTATACCTGCAGGAAACAGGAAATGGCATGTTTTTAACTGCTCATACAGATTCAAACAGGTCAGCCTCATATTTGAACAGTATAGCCAGTGTGATCTTCAGACCTTTGTGATGGTACATTGAAATCTCCTGACTTTCTTTGAGGGGCGTGTCCGTGGTGGCCTGACAAAGTTTGATGTTTCGCCATGAAACATGAAGCTACAGTAACTCAGGCGCACAATATCCGACCGGCCTCACACTTCACGTGTTTGACGAGAGTCCTGTCCTGAAGGCATATCCACGTCAGTGTTACCAAAAGTCATAGCGCCACCAGCTGGCTATAGGAGATATGGCACGGAAAAATCTATAATGGAACTCCCTGTATGCACGTTGCCTACCGTTGACCGTTCCTGATGCCAACGGGTCGTGATGGCACATGGTTGCGGTGCATGCACGAGGGCCCGAGCATCGCTGCTCGCAGCTTTAATTTGAGTTTATTTTTGTCAAAGGCAAGAACATTGTTGTGCGTTGTTGATCATGAGGAGGTAAACAAAACCTGCTCTCCCGAATCAACAGGGCAGTACAGCACGGTTAAACTTCTCGAGAAACGAATGTTTCCGGGCAGAGAGAGCAATGAGTCAACTTCTACTGTCGAGTGCCAGGCTGGTATTAGCAACATGCTATGTTTTTTGTCAGACTAGAATTTGCTGCTCTAACGCTGTTATATTTTTATATGACGAAGAAATCATCATATAAATATGCAGAAGCATAGTTAAAAGACATTCAACAAATTATTGTTAAAATAAGAAAGGCATTATTTAGTTTGTTGCGAGATAGAGAATGCACTTCCCAATAAAGTTTAATCATGAGAAACCTAAATATCAGAGGGCGACCTGTTTCCATCCGACCCTGACGATTCCTTGGAGCCCCCTCATACGGGAGATCGAGCTCAGGAAAAGGCAGATGTCGAGATGTCAGCCATGCTACCCGTGTAAGTTTTCTGCATCACTTGCATCATGGCGACACGCAAAGCAGAGTATAAAAATGCGCAGCCCTCAGAACTCTCACCTCGATGGTGCATTGAGCTGCGCCATCACCGGGCAGGTAAGTCAGCGGAGTCACCTGAGGTGGGACCGGCATCGCTAGCCATCGAACCACCCTCCGGGGGGTCGGTGAAGCAGATCGTGCCTCTAGTTCCCTTGTCTTGGTTTCTGAGTGCTTGGTTAGCACTGACCAGACTGTCACGGTGGCTGGAGAACACGATCCGTCTCGGCTACTCGATCCAATTCGCTAGACCTCCGCCTAAGTTTCGGGGCATCCTCTTCACCTCAGTCAGAGGCAGGGATGCTCCCATGCTACGGGAAAAGGTTGCCACCCTTCTGGCGAAGGAAGCGATCGAGCCCGTCCCCTTGGCCGAGATGTCCAGCGGGTTCTACAGCCCGTGCTTTATCGTCCCCAAGAAAGGCGGAGGGCTGAGCCCCATTCTAGATCTTCGTACCCTGAACAACATTTACATTTGGTCATTGAGCAGACGCTTTTATCCAAAGTGACTTACAAAGAGTTTGTGGAGCAATAAGCAATATGTCATAGCTGCCATTCAGGATGCTCACACAGAGGCGTCTGTCAGACGTCAAGATTGGTTCATGGCGATCGACCTGAAGGACGCGTACTTTCATGTGCCGATTCTCCATCATCATCGACCGTTCTTGCGGTTCGCTTTCGAGGGGCGGGCATTTCAGTACAGGGTACTTCCCATTCGGTCTGTCCCTGTCTCCACGGGCCTTTACGAAGGTTGTGGAAGCCGCCCTCACTCCCCTCAAGGAGAGAGGTGTGCGGGTACTCAACTATCTCGACAACTGGCTTATCTTGGCTCACACAGGGATATGGTGCTCCGGCTCCTAGACCGTTTGGGGTTACGGGTCAACCGGGAAAAGATCTAGCTCTCCCCCGTGCAGAGAGGTATGGAACCGTTTTTTCTCGGTATGGAACTCGACTCTGTCTCCATGACGCCGCGGCTCACTTCCGAATGCACACAGTCAGTGCTGAACTGCCTTAATCTTTTCAGGCAGCAGCCAGCGGTTCACATGGCGTCCTCGGTGGGGGTGGTCCCCCTTGGGTTGATGCATATGAGACCGCTCCAGCACTGGCTACAGAGACGGGTTCCTTGGAGAGCGTGGCACACAGGCAGGAGGCGGATTGTCATTACGCCTCTCTGCTGTCGTCCCTCTAGGGCAGGTTTCGAGGCGGGTCGTTGTCAACTGCCTAGAGTTGCTAGCTGTTCTGCTTGCACTGAGGAGGCTACGGTCCCTCGTGCAGGGCCAGCACGACTGCCGTAGCGTATATCAACCACCAGAGTGCCATTCGCTCAAGGCAGTTAACGCAACTTGTGGAGTCAGCAGGTGACGAAGTCTCTGCGTGCCACATACATAATGGCGACCTGAACCAGACAGCCGATGCGCTCTCTCATCAGTCGACGCCTGTGGAGAGTGGCGGCTCTACCCCTGTGCAGTCCAGCTCATTTGGGTGCATTTCGGGCGGGCACGGGTAGACGTTTTGCCTCCCTGGACACCACCCATCGCCCGCTGTGGTTATTCCCTGACCGAGGCCCCCCTCGGCACGGATGCCCTAGCGCACAGCTGGCCGCGGGACAAGCGGAAGTACGCATTTCCCCCAGTGAGCCTCATTGCACAGGTCCTGTGCAAGATCAGGGAAGAGGAGCATCAAGTGGTAATAGTTGCGCCTTACTGGCCCAACCGTACTTGGTTCTGAGGGCTAATGCTTCTAGCGACAACTCCCCCATGTGACGAAGGACCTTCTCTCGCAGGGGAAGGGCATGTTGTGGCATCCGAGACCAGACCTCTGGAACCTCCATGTCTGGCTCCTGGATGGGACGAAGAGATCCTAAGTGATCTACCCCCCGCTGTGGTGGAGACTATCACTCAGGCTAGGGCCCCTGTCACAAGGCAGCTGTACGCCTTTAAGTGGCGTCTCTTCTTGTCCAGGTGTTTTTCTCGCAGAGAAGACCCGCGGATTTGCACCGTCGGGAACGTGCTGTCCTTCCTGCAGGAGAGGCTGGCGAGTAATCTCTTCCCTTCCACACTAAAAGTGAATGTAGCCGCAAATTGCCACACAACACAAACCAGTTGCTGGAACGCCCCTAGGGCAGCTTGACCTGATCATCAGATTTCTCAGGGGGGCACGAGGAGGCTAAATCCGCCTTGTCCAGGCTCAGTACCCTCTTGGGACCTCAATGTTGTCCTGGAGGGCCTTTAAATGAAGACTGCTCATCTGACGGTGCTCGCATCCATCAAGTGGGTGGGGGATCTGCAAGCATTTTTCGTGTCCATGGATTGCCGAAATTTCTGACCCGGTGACTCTGACGTGATCCTGAGACCCCGGCCCGGCTACGTGCCCAAAGTTCCCACCAGTCCCTTTCGGGACCAGGTGGTGAACTTGCAGGTGCGGGGAAGAAGACCCAACCCCAGCCATGTTGTGTCCAGTACGCGCCTTGCGCCTCTACGTGGACCGCATGCAGAGCTTCAGGATTTCTGAGCAGCTCTTTGTCTGTTTCGGAGGTCAGCAAAAGGGGAGGGCTGTCTCCAAACAGAGGCTGGCCAATGGATCGTGGACGCCGTCACTACGCCGTACTGATCTCAGAACCGCCCATGCCCACAGGCAGTGAGGGTGCACTCCACTAGGGGTGTCGCCTCCTCGTGGGCACTGGCTCAGGGCGCATCTCTGGCAGACATCTGAAGAGCTGCGGATTGGGCTACGCCCAACACCTTCGCGAGGTTTTACAACCTCTGCGTGGAACCAGTGTCAGGTGAGACCGGCGGCTGGTAGGGCGTACGCCTGCGAAAAGCGCCATCCCCTTCTTAGGTGGGTCAGTGCGCTATTGACTGCCTCCCTTCTCTCCCCACGGGTGAAGAATAGGCATTTCATCCATCAGTATGCACTTTGGAGCAGCCCTGCCGCCTATGGCCGGGTATCAAGCTGAGTGGTTCCGTCTGAGATGTCCTCATGAGATAGTTCCCCTCATGGCAACCCATGACCTCCTCAAGGTGGACATCCACCTTGCGGCATTTAGTCCGCATATACCCCCCATGAGTTCTCCCCTACCGGTGAGATCATGTTGGTGTCTCCACTGTATTCCCCCCTATGGTGGGACGTGGTCTCCATAGCGCACATCCCCATGGAGGGAATGGTGCTCACCCAGTGGCCCTTCGTTACTGGATGGCTTCTCATCATTAGAGAAACAAGGCCTCCGTCTGTGGTGGCCGAGGGCAGGGGCTTCTCATCTTTGCCAAAGCTCTGGGACCCCCTGACTTTCCACTGGATGGTTACAATTTCGTGATAGCTCTGACTCAGTCTGACTCACCCAGGCTGGCCAATGTCGCTTCGCTAGAGATTGTGACGCGGCACAGTGCTGTGGCTTTTTCCATAGGAACCCCATCTGTCAAGAGAGACCGACAGAAAGGGAACGTCTTGGTTACGTATGTAACCTCTGTTCCCTGATGGAGGGAACAAGTCCTTCATGCCACAACACTTGCCGTCCGCTGCAGCAGTCATGAGATGCTCTCAGGCTCCTCAGCACAAAAGGTGAATGAATGAGCACGCCGTCTCCCTTTTATACCCGGATATCCGGGGGCAGACTCAGGCATGCAAATTTTGTTCGCCAATTTCATTGGCCTTTTCAAAGCTAGTCAGAAGATGATACGTTCTCAAGTCAAACCCCCTTCTGTCGGTTCGGTTTAATTACATTTCCAGAGTAACTTGCCCAACATTGTATAATTGTGATCCAAGCCAGGTCTCCTCTGACATGTTGCAGCTGCGTTTACATTTGGCAGACGCTTTTATCCAAAGCGACTCACAATACATTATCCAATACATTTTTCTTTCTAAGTATGTTATTGTTAACGCCATAAGTATGCATTGTTAACGCCATCCTCTTACCACTGAGCTACAGGAAAGCTTAATAACTTTGAATAAAAGTTTCTGAGTAAATGCTTTTGATTGGTGAGGAGAGCTTATTAGAAGTGATAAATGTACATTTTTGTTAAACTGTTTGAGTCTAATCTTGTTGAGACTACTTTGTGACCAATATCAAACACAGAATTATTTTGGCAGGGATAATAATAATTTAATTGAAAGTGCTTTGTGGCTAATATCAAACACAGGGATGCAAACTCAGCGGGGTGAAAAAAGGTGACAATGATGCAAGACCCCCGATGCTACACACACTGCTAAAAGTGTCTAGGATAGACAACCACATGTAGAGTTTAATAATCAAAACAACCCAACTGTTTAAATGATATTACTTGGGAATTAAAAAACAAGGTTTATGATCTGTTTTTGCAAATTAACTTTACTTCAAGGTGTTCAGTTCACTTCAGACAACAGCTTCACACAACACAGAATGTGACAGATTTAAATTTAAAGACGGTACATTTATCAACAAATTATTTTTACACAAGAGGTTGCGTTGTAAAAACAACATTAGGTGTGATACTATCTGCAATGTTTTACTAAAAAATTAACGCAATACTCACATGTGTCAGTGGCAATCCCCGTCCTTCTCATTATGTTGCATAGACATCAATTTGAAGAGACTTGAGGCAAAACTTTGAGCAAATTATTTTAAAAGACGCTATATTTATTTAATTTAACAAGTAAACAAGTGTGCGCGTTAATGTTTTTTTGTTTTTTATTTCGTTTGGCAGACGTTTTTACCCAAAGCAACTAACATTGCCACAGGAAAAGCCTTTTCATTGCCAACAATATTGTCTACACCAAGTCAGCAGACAGCGGTGTTTCCTTACTGAATCAAGTGAGTCAACGATTCAAAGCCAGTTTGAACAGATCGGTGGAATGAATGACTTTAATTGCTGAGAAAGCATTGTAAAGCTGAGCCTGTATTCACAAAACATCTTAAGGCTAAAAGTAGCTCATAACTTGCTGATTTTGGAGAAACTATTGAAAAAAGCGTTTCTTTCCTCATTTTTGGACACCTACATTTTTTTACTAAGAGTATTTCGCAATGCGTTTTAGCACTAAAACTAGCTCCTAAACCTATAAGTCGTAAGGGGGAGTGAAGAAGACTCCTAAGTCACTAAGACCAACTCACAACAATCCTAAAATGGCTGTAACACCAGCAGTCTACCTTGAAACGTAAACATTTTAGAAAGAGTTCATGACAATGAGCTTAACCATAAAGAATCTGCTAACTGTTTTTGAGACTAAATTAAGCTAAGCATATACTTTATATGAATATATAGTTTATTTGCAAAAGATAACTTCTTTTTTAAATTGTCTTTTGTGTTATCATGTGTTTATTGTGTTTTATTGTATTTGTTAAGTTATTTTTACTTAATAAAAATAAACGGTTGGATTGATATTAATTGGAATGCACAGTAAAAACTTGAATTTTGAAAAATAAATTGAGTTATCTGTTTTTGTAAATTAACTCTTTTATACTTAGTGTAATACTTAGTCTTAATTTGAATACGGCAATAATTATATATTAAAATATTTTATTTTAATATGACTACATTTGTATTTTAAGATCTTAAATTAAATATGACAGCATGAGACCTCATTTTATCATATTTATATGATTAAATCCCATCCTCTATCAGCCAATAACTGTTGTCATACAGTGGGGCAAAAAATTATTTAGTCAGCCACCAATTGTGCAAGTTCTCCCACTTAAAAAGATGAGAGAGGCCTGTAATTTTCATCATAGGTACACTTCAACTATGAGAGACAGAATAAGAAATGTATTTTTCCAGAAAATCACATTGTCTGATTTTTAAGAATTTATTTGCAAATTATGGTGGAAAATAAGTATTTGGCTCTCACCGACCTGTAACTTCTTCTTTAAGAGGCTCCTCTGTCCTCCACTCATTATCAGTATAAAATACACCTGTCCACAACCTCAAACAGCCAGACTCCAAACTCCACTATGGCCAAGACCAAAGAGCTGTCAAAGGACACCAGAAACAAAATTGTACACCTGCTCCAGGCTGGGAAGACTGAATCTGCAATAGGCAATAGTGTGAAGAAATCAACGGTGGCAGAAATTATTAGAAAATGGAAGACAAACAAGACCACTAATAATCTCCCTCGATCTGGGGCTCCACGCAAGATCTCACCCCAAAATGATCACAAGAACGGTGAGCAAAAATCCCAGAACCCCACGGGGGACCTAGTGAATGACTTGCAGAGAGCTGGGACCAAAGTAACAAAGGCTACCATGTCCAGACCCGTCTAGAGAGCATTTGGATGATCCAGAAGAGGATTGGGAGAATGTCATATGGTCAGATGAAACCAAAATATAACTTTTTGGTAAAAACTTAACTTGTCGTGTTTGGTGGAGAAAGAATGCTGAGTTGCATCCAAAGAACACCACACCTACTGTGAAGCATGGAAGTGGAAACATCATGCTTTGGGGCTGATTTTCTGCAAAGGGACCAGGACGACTGATCCGTGTAAAGGAAAGAATGAATGGGGCCATGTATCGTGAGATTTCGAGTTAAAACCTCCTTCCATCAGCAAGGGCATAGAAGATGAAACGTGGTTGGGTCTTTCAGCATGACAATGATCCGCCCGGGCAACGAAGGAGTGGCTGCGTAAGAAGGTCCTGGAGTGGCCTAGCCAGTCTCCAGATCTCTACCCCATAGAAAATCTTTGGAGGGAGTTGAAAATCTGTGGTGCCCAAAACATCACTGCGCTAGAGGAGATCTGCATGGAGTAATGGGCCAAACTACCAGCAACAGTGTGTAAAACCTTGTGGAGACTTACAGAAAACTTTGACCTCTGTCATTGCCAAAACAAAGTATTGAAATGAACTTTTGTTATTGACCAAATGCGTATTTTCCTCCATAATCTGCAAATAAATTCTTTCAGACAATTAGATTTTCTGGATTTTTTTCTCATCCTGTCTCTCATAGTTGAAGTGTACATTCTCTCATCTTTTTAAGTGGGAGAACTTGCACAATTGGTGGCTGACTAAATACTTTTTTGCCCCACTGTAGTCAGTAAGCTTGCAGGCATCATCCATAGCAACGAGGTCAACCCCCTCTTTTTCTTAGCTTAATATTTCTTTCTGTTCGTTAAAAAAAGTTACTCTCAGCAGCATTGTGAATAGGTTTTGAGTGGAAACTCTTAACTAAAAACTTTTAATGCTGTTTAGGAGAGCTCTTAGTGATAAGATAAACAAAATTGTGAATACTGGTCCTGGTTTGTCTTCATGTGATTTTCGGCCATTGAAATCTGTCAGCAGCAGCAGCAGCGCATTTTTCCGCTTGTGCATTTGCTTAGCTAGCAGCTTGCCTTGCGCTTGAAATCACCCGCATGCCAGCAAATTCAGAAGAACGCACAACAATCCTCACGAGTCATAGCCATAGAGCATAGCCGGAAGCTTCCGTACATTGTACAGATTACTTTATTACTATTTTCCTATTTAGGTACTTTATATTTAAAATCTATCCTTTAAATTACTGTACTTTATAGTTTACCTATTATCAAAGTGTCTAAACATCAGCATCAGTTCTAAATTATATTTATGAGTTCCAGTACTATGATTTCTCTCCTGCTGACTTGTACCTTTATGAACATGAATATGGAAGTTTATATAACAGGATGTAAATCTATGTTTGAAAGTTACAGGTTAAACATCTCAATCGGAAGCTTGAATAGAAGAATAGGCAAAAAAACTTTTTTTATAAGTCAAGTACACTTAAGTTTCATAAAGATAATTCTGAGAAGTACATGAAAAGTTGACTGAAAGTATATTTATGTAGCAGGGTGACGCAGGGCCCTGGTGGCTCATTGGCCGAGGTCATGGGGATTGGTGAGCCAATCAGAGCACTGGTCACCGCGTTTAAAAGACTGGTGTTGTAGTATCGGGAAAGCGTCATTTACGGGGACCGCCCCTTTCTACAGGGCAACAGTGTTGTGAATGAGTGGTGAGTGTTTGGCCGCATTGTCGTTATATCTACCTTTAATATGAGTAACTGAGGTGATCGTATGTGTTGACACAGGATGGGTTTAACGGATTGATGTTCGGGCTGCTGTGCATTGCAGGGCTTCTATACAGGTGGGTTTTGTGGTGATGCGGAAAAGCAGTTATTATTAAGGAGCGACTGACTGTTTGCGTTGTTTTAGTGGTACTCGTATGTGATTAGGACCTCCTGGGACGAGTGACGTTATTTAGGATGACTCTGTGACTTGTTCACGGTATGTATTGGGAATTATTTTAATTAAGTAGCTTACCGTTTCTCGTATTTAATTCTGTGTCATGTCTGGCAGGTCCAAGGGTTTCAGCACTTGGAGTTCTGTTGCGGGAGACGTGAAAACGCGTTGATATGATTATACTGCTGCTTTGCCCAGGCTTCATTTCGACGATTTGAATATGTTTAGTTAAAAGACGCTTGCTACGCATTTTATGCCTGTTTCGTTCCCTCGCTCGGGAAGTCTGCAGCCGAGAGCAAGTTTGCTGTTCTCAGCAGCGTGGCATATTGCCTGTTGTCATTTTCCCTTTTTTTTGTTTGATTATTGATTTGTGTATTTATTATCTGGTTGTCTACATCTGTATTCTTTGGTTTATGTCTGCATGCCCTAGTTCCACTCCTTCCGCGGGTTTGCCAACGAAAGCGCGAATTACCCGAAGTTTGGTGATTTAAAAGGAGTGCGGAATCTCATTGTTACAAATACACTTTTGTCTAAACTATCTTGTGGTTACTGGGTTGTGTCTTTTATTTCTTTGATTTCTTTCTGTAAGTTGAGTTGTATTTTGTTTATTATAATTAAGTTAATCTGTATCGGTGTGGAGAAACGCTGGCCGGTGGTGAATGTTCCCTAATCACGTTGTGTGAAATATTGCCGTGGTCTACGAGAGGTGTGTATTGAGTGGGGTGTAAAGAACTAGCGGCCCCTGCTGGCATTCTCTCTCCAGCCGATCTTATGTAATGTTTGTTTCATTGTTTCGATTTTAGTCAGGTTTGCTTTTTAGACCTGGAGTAATTGATTTGTGTTTATTGTAATAAATGATTATATTTTTCTATGTAAATTCTCTCTTCATTACTTGCTCACTCCACTACGACCACGAACCTGTGTGCTTATTGTTGTTTTCCCGGCATGTACCGGGTGGCGTAGTCGAGCAATTCTATACATAGATCTCTTGTGGTAGCATAGCGACACCCTTGCTAAGAGCTCGCCTTGCCACATTTGGCGTAGTCGGCAGGGTCATAGTATTTTGGAGTGAGCTTAGTTTTTTTTGTTTGTTTGTTTTTCTTTTCTCTTGTTTTTCATTAAGGGGCAAAGCAGCAGTGTGTGTCAGTTTGGATAGATCTCCCGGTTGGTGTTTTCCCCCCCTTCCTCGGTGAGTGGTTGTAGAAATGGAGGGTGAGTTACAAGAATTAAGGGATTTGGTGGCACAGCTGAAAGCGGATAATGAGAAATTATGCCAAGAGGTTACATCTGCACCGTCTACTGCTAGGGCGGATTCTAGAAGTATTGCAGAGAATTCTACGTCTTTACCCATAGGGGCAGGTACCACCCCGGCCGAACGGTTTGTGTTTATACCACGAGACAGGCGTTGTCCAAAATTTAATGGCCGGGCGGGTATCAGCATTGACGAGTGGGTTGAGGAAGTACAAGCGTGTATGCAGGTGCGGCACCTTTCTATTGTAGATCAAGCCTTCTTTATATTTGACCACTTTGGAGGGGGAAGCTCGGGAGGAGATCCGTTATCGTCCTACTGTAGAAAGGGGAGATCCTGGTAAAATTTTTGCAGCTTTACGTGAATTGTATGGCTGCTCTCAGTCGTATGTTGCTCTGCAGGAGGCATTTTTCTTCCGTAAGCAGCGGGAGGGAGAGACCTTGTTGGAGTTTTCGCTTTCATTGATGGGTCTTTGGGAGCGTGTTGCACAACGTTTGCCTTATGCCATGCCAAATTCTGAAACCCTCGTACGTGATCAGTTTGTTGAACATGTAGCTGATAGCTCCTTACGCCGTGAATTAAAACAATTAGTACGTCGTTTGCCCTCTTCAACTTTGTTGGATGTTCGTAGCGAGGCCCTTAGATGGGAGCGGGAAGGGTTGCCAGGGGGTGCTCGGGGTCGAAGTCAATCTGTTCCCCTAGTTCCGGCCCTGCAATATGGTGTACAAGGTGGCCAATTGTCAGAGCCAGTGGGTAGGACGTCAACTTCTGAATTAAACGTGATTAAAGATCTATTACAATCCCAACAAGTTCAACTAGATCAGCTTGCTAAAAATGTCGCTCAACTACAAGTGATTCCAGAACCTGGCCTAGCTCCTCGGGCACGGAGTCATTCCCCATACCCAAGAAACCCACCCCCTCGGGGTAATATTGTTATTTGTAGAAGATGCCAACGGCCTGGCCATTTTGCCAGGGACTGTGAGGGGGAGCGCGTTTACCCTCATCCTTCTAATACGGTACCTCTTGTGACTGGTGGCAGGCAGCCATTTGCACAGCAACCGGAAAACTAATACCCACCGGGCTGCAGAGCCACTGCTCGGTTGGGGTAGAGGAAGGCTCTGAAATTTTTCAGGTATGTAAATCTGTTTCATCGTTGATGTCGTCGTGCCCACATTTGGTAGTCGGTATAGGGGGGGTTCGGGTACCCTGTCTTATAGACACTGGGTCTATGGTTTCCACCATAACTGAAAGTTGTTTTCTGCAGAATTTTGAACCCTGGGATCAGGATCGTCTAAGGTCGTGCCAATGGTTGCAGTTGCGGGCTGCCAACGGCTTGGACATCCCTTATATTGGCTATATGGAGCTGGATGTCGAGCTTGGTGGCAGGTTAGTAGCGAACTGTGGTGTGCTTGTTGTCCGAGACCCTCCTGGTGGCATACGGTCCCAGGTGCCAGGAGTGTTGGGAATGAATGTTTTGCGCCGTTGCTACCAGGAGCTTTTTGGGCAGCATGGCAACGGTCTTTTTGAATCTCCCTCGTTGCTTAAGGTTCGAGATATTATAACACAGGCACTTCAACATTGTCACGAGGCGAGTTCTCAATCTTATTCCAATTGTGGGTATTCTGTAAAAATCCGCGGTCGAAGGGTGTGGCGTGTCCCAGGCGGCACTTTACAATTAATAACAGCTACTTGCTCTGAGCAGTTTTTGCATGACACAGTGCTTTTTGAGCCTCCTGATTCTGGCCTGCCCGCTGGATTGCTGGCATCACCGGCATTGGTGCGTGTCAGTAGAGGCACAGTTTTGGTGCCAGTGGTGAATGTTGGTACTACTGATATTGTGTTGTACCCACGGACACAGCTGGGAACTTTAACTAGCGTACACGTTGTTAGTTTACCCTCAGGGGTTACAGAGGTTAAAACTGTAGCAGCTACTGTTAGTGCACAGGTATCACAAGTGGCACCTTCGGTTGCAGAGCAGGTGAAGGCTATAGATTTGTCTCAGCTATCGCTGGAAGAACAAGAGCAGGCTAGGGTACTATTGGGTCAGTATCAAACAGTGTTTTCTGCATACGAGGGAGATCTGGGATGTACCAGTTTAATTTCGCATGAAATACCATTGTTGGACGACATCCCGGTTAGACAGCGACATCGTCGAATTCCTCCGTCGGAATATGAGGTAGTGAAGGCCCATATTAATACTCTGTTAGAGGCTAAAGTTATACGTGAAAGTTGTAGCCCTTTTGCATCCCCCATAGTTCTTGTTAAGAAGAAGGATGGTAGTCTGCGTATGTGTGTAGACTATCGTCGATTGAATGCAAAAACTAGGAAGGATGCCTTTCCGCTTCCCCGTATAGAGGAGTCATTGGATTCACTGACGGGGGCCCGTTGGTTTTCAACGTTGGATTTAACCAGCGGGTACAATCAGGTCCCAGTCAGTGAACCGCATAGATCAAAAACTGCTTTTTGCACATTCCAGCGGCTAATGCAGCGTCTGTTTGGTGATCAGCAGGGCCAATCATTATTGTTGTATCTCGATGATATAGTAATCTTTTCATCCTCAGTGGCACAACATTTGCAACGTCTCGAACTGGTTCTGAATCGATTGCACCGTGAGGGGCTTAAGGCAAAGTTAGGAAAGTGCGACTTCTTTCAGACCAAGGTGTCTTACTTGGGGCATGTGATCTCAGCAGAGGGGGTCTCCACTGACCCGAGAAAGATAGAGGCAGTTGCTCAATGGCCCCAGCCTAACAGCGTATCTGCATTGCGCTCATTTCTCGGTTTTGCAAGTTATTATCGCCGTTTTGTAGAGGGGTTTGCAAAGTTGGCAGCCCCTCTGCATCGGTTGGTTGCACAACTAGGAGCTGTAAAGTTTAGGCAGCGAACAGACTTGAGCGTTGCTAACGGTTGGACTGCAGAATGTCAGGGAAGCTTTGAGGCCCTGAAAGGTAAGCTTACTACTGCGCCTGTGCTTGCATATGCAGACTTTAGCCTTCCTTTTATTCTTGAGGTAGATGCCAGTTTGGGCGGACTAGGAGCAGTCCTCTCACAGAATCAGGCTGGGCGAGTGAGACCTGTTGCTTATGCGAGTCGTGGCCTTAGGCCTACGGAACGCAATATGACGAACTACAGTTCCATGAAATTGGAGTTTTTAGCGTTAAAATGGGCAATGGCAGAGAAGTTCAGAGAATACCTGTTAGGCCAAAAGTGTGTGGTATATACTGATAATAATCCCCTCAGCCACTTGACCTCAGCTAAATTGGGCGCTACGGAACAACGTTGGGCATCTCAATTGTCTAGCTTTGATTTTGAAATCAAGTATCGACCCGGGAGGTGTAATAGAAATGCAGATTCATTATCTCGACAAGGTTCCTTTAGGCCAGAGGAAGAAAATGGCCTGTTCCCAGGCACTGCAGTACCAGCGGCTGTACAGCAGGCTGTGGATGCAGTACCGGTTCCCTTGGCCGTTCAGGCAATTACTACTGTTTTGCCTGGTTGTTCTGTTGTAGATTTGGGATGCCTACAGGAAGCTGACCCAGTTATTGGGGAGATTTTGGGGTTCTGGAAAAAGCAAGACTTTCCCGACCTTCAAATAAGGCGTAAGCTCTCGAAGTCAGCATTAATTCTTTTACGGCAGTGGGATCGTTTAGTGGAAAAACAGGGGGTCATATATCGCCGCATCCAGCGCCCCGACGGGGGTGATGAGGTGTTACAGGTGGTTTTACCCTTTGTGTTGCGGTCTGATATTCTGAAGGGACTGCACCAAGAGCATGGGCATCAGGGCATTGAACGCACCACCGAGTTGGTGCGTCAGCGATGCTACTGGCCAGGAATGATGGCAGAGGTGGCTCGATGGTGCCAGGAGTGTGAGCGGTGCCAGAGGGCCAAGAACACGGAACCAGCGGCCAGTAGTTTCATGGGGCACCTATTGGCATCTCGTCCAAATGAAATTTTGGCGGTGGACTTTACGCTGCTAGAAGCTTCCCGGTCAGGGTTAGAGAATGTCCTAGTAATGACAGATGTCTTCACCAAGTTCACCCTTGCTGTTCCCACTCGAGATCAGCGGGCGGAAACGGTAGCACAAGTGCTTGTGAACGAATGGTTTTATAAGTTTGGTGTCCCTGGAAGGGTCCACTCTGATCAGGGCCGTAATTTTGAGTCCCTGCTAATCCAACAACTTTGCCTGCTTTATGGGGTAGAGAAGTCCCGCACCACGCCATACCATCCAGCTGGAAACGGTCAGTGTGAGCGTTTTAATAGAACCTTACATAATCTGCTTCGTACCTTGCCAGTTTCTAAGAAAAGGGATTGGGTCGCGTGTCTCCCTCAGGTGCTATTTTCGTACAACACCACTCCGCACCAGGCTACAGGAGAATCACCCCATTTTCTGATGTTTGGTCAGGAGCCACGGCTCCCTGTAGACTTCTTGTTAGGTAAAGTCTCGAACCCAACCCAAGGGGAAGTGCATGATTGGATTGTGGAACATCAGTTAAGGCTGCAGGTAGCATTCGATGGTGCACAAGAGCGATTGAGAACAGTGGCTGAACGGCGGAAGGGATATTTTGATTCCAGAGTCCGTGATGTACCACTTGAGGTCAACCAGGTAGTTTTACTGCGGGAATGTGGTCTGAGGGGTCGCCAGAAGATTCAGGACGCTTGGAGTTCGGTACTCTATAAAGTAACTGGGACCCCAAGTCTAGGCGGCTCAGTATACACTATTGCACCAGTAGATGATGCGTCTAAAGTAAAGCGGGTCCATCGCTCCCTATTAAAGCCAAAGGTTTTGGGCAATCAAGTTGTTGGCCCCTGTACAGGACTGGTAACGGGTACAGAGTCTGTGGTAGGGAGCAAAGGGGGGCCTTCGAGAGACGCTGAAATAGGAGTAGAAGATAGTATGGAAGAGGTAGACTTGTGTTTCGTTCAGTTAGAGCCAGGACATGAGACGAGCATTTCTGCCCCCATAATTGAGCTGGCCCCACGTATGGTGGAGAGTGTTAGTCATTCTTCTAACCGGGAGGTAAACCTGAGACAACACCTAGAGTCTTTGAGTAGTTGGCCACAAGAAAATGAGTCATTACTTCGGCGGTCCAGACGGCCTACTGCCGGCCAACATTCAAATGTGGATCGGTTGCCAAGACCAGTTGGGGAGGCTGTAGAGGAGGTTCAACTAGTTCCTGAGGTGAGGTCTAATACCATAAGGGCTAGCTTTAGGCCTTGGACTTAATATTTGAGGTCTTATCGTCGGGACGACGATTTATAAAGTGGGGTGAAATGTAGCAGGGTGACGCAGGGCCCTGGTGGCTCATTGGCCGAGGTCATGGGGATTGGTGAGCCAATCAGAGCACTGGTCACCGCGTTTAAAAGACTGGTGTTGTAGTATCGGGAAAGCGTCATTTACGGGGACCGCCCCTTTCTACAGGGCAACAGTGTTGTGAATGAGTGGTGAGTGTTTGGCCGCATTGTCGTTATATCTACCTTTAATATGAGTAACTGAGGTGATCGTATGTGTTGACACAGGATGGGTTTAACGGATTGATGTTCGGGCTGCTGTGCATTGCAGGGCTTCTATACAGGTGGGTTTTGTGGTGATGCGGAAAAGCAGTTATTATTAAGGAGCGACTGACTGTTTGCGTTGTTTTAGTGGTACTCGTATGTGATTAGGACCTCCTGGGACGAGTGACGTTATTTAGGATGACTCTGTGACTTGTTCACGGTATGTATTGGGAATTATTTTAATTAAGTAGCTTACCGATTCTCGTATTTAATTCTGTGTCATGTCTGGCAGGTCCAAGGGTTTCAGCACTTGGAGTTCTGTTGCGGGAGACGTGAAAACACGTTGATATGATTATACTGCTGCTTTGCCCAGGCTTCATTTCGACGATTTGAATATGTTTAGTTAAAAGACGCTTGCTACGCATTTTATGCCTGTTTCGTTCCCTCGCTCGGGAAGTCTGCAGCCGAGAGCAAGTTTGCTGTTCTCAGCAGCGTGGCATATTGCCTGTTGTCATTTTCCCTTTTTTTTGTTTGATTATTGATTTGTGTATTTATTTTCTGGTTGTCTACATCTGTATTCTTTGGTTTATGTCTGCATGCCCTAGTTCCACTCCTTCCGCGGGTTTGCCAACGAAAGCGCGAATTACCCGAAGTTTGGTGATTTAAAAGGAGTGCGGAATCTCATTGTTACAAATACACTTTTGTCTAAACTATCTTGTGGTTACTGGGTTGTGTCTTTTATTTCTTTGATTTCTTTCTGTAAGTTGAGTTGTATTTTGTTTATTATAATTAAGTTAATCTGTATCGGTGTGGAGAAACGCTGGCCGGTGGTGAATGTTCCCTAATCACGTTGTGTGAAATATTGCCGTGGTCTACGAGAGGTGTGTATTGAGTGGGGTGTAAAGAACTAGCGGCCCCTGCTGGCATTCTCTCTCCAGCCGATCTTATGTAATGTTTGTTTCATTGTTTCGATTTTAGTCAGGTTTGCTTTTTAGACCTGGAGTAATTGATTTGTGTTTATTGTAATAAATGATTATATTTTTCTATGTAAATTCTCTCTTCATTACTTGCTCACTCCACTACGACCACGAACCTGTGTGCTTATTGTTGTTTTCCCGGCATGTACCGGGTGGCGTAGTCGAGCAATTCTATACATAGATCTCTTGTGGTAGCATAGCGACACCCTTGCTAAGAGCTCTCCTTGCCACATTTAGTTTTTAAAGAAGTATACTAATAGCACACCTAAATAAATAAATGTTTTGTACTTTGCCATGTACAGAGAGATTATTCCTAATTATACCTGTAAGTATCAGAGTCTCAGATCCACACTGCATAGAGTGTCTCTACTCTTTGACATTTTTAGTTTTGTAGTGTGATCAGAACTGAGCTTTGTAACGTGTAAATGGACAATGTTTTAAATGCATAAAGGCAGTAAAAGCAGGGCCTGGTTGCATGTCTAAAGGAGTGACAGTTATGTACTGTCGAAAAACACGTGAAATGTTTGGAAATTCATGAGATAATCCTGCCCTTTTTCAGCATTCGGTGGTCAAAACAGAAGATAAGCCTCACACCTCAGGCATCCTAGAGACAACTTTAGAGAGAAAATATGTGTGTTAGAAGTAGAAAATATGATGCCCGTGTTCCTCTCATATCTTAAGAGATACTAAGGAACCAAAACCATCATGTTGGGGTCAGACACTGGTTTCCTGCTTATGGCATGTGGGCATTCGCTCTTTATGACACTTATCTGTGATAAGACATCAAATCATATGCTGATAAGCATTTGATGAACTTCTTATCAGAAGCATGTGGGTCTCACCACCTGAACCCGTATGGCACTTTAGAAACATGAAGGACGTAAGATGTTTTGTGGCTATTTGTTTCTTGGTGTCCACAGATTCTTGTCTTTGTAGTTTTGTATGAAGGTTCTCCAGCGACTGTTTTGGATACAAGCAAAGTAATTTCGGTTCATTTTGAGACCCAGCCTGGTGTATGTATGTGCGTGTGTACTCTGAGAGCTTTTGGATGGATGACTATTCCAGGTCTCTGTCCTTGGGTTCACCTTAAAGTTTTGGACAAGTGCTCTTCCTATAATGAGCTGGTCCAAATTGTAAACCAGTAGAGAGCAAATCTTCTGATAGGCTGCCAGACCTCACATTGATTTTTATATAGAAAACAGGTTTGAGTGTAAAACTACAAGACCTTGTTCCAAATCGCAAAACCTATTATCATGCATTCTGCACACATGCTGTATTGGCATGTAGGTTTAAGCCATCTGGAACAGCAGATTGTTGAAGTCTCTGTATTGTTTTGACACTTTATCACACACTTTTAAAACAAGTCTTCTGTGACCACTGGTTTTGGAATTTCAAGTGGAGGGTCTCTGATATCCTGACTGCATACATCACCCACCGTGTCAGTTTAATGCATGGATATAAAGCGTAAAAAGTCAAACTTAGGAAACGTGAATCAACTGCCGCATTATGGTTTTATATTAATTTAAGCACACATATGATGTTTATACCAGAATTCTAATAGATTCTTTGCAGTACATTCAATAACTGAAATCCGGATGAGAAACTTTAAACATTTGTTTTAGCACAGCAGTTGAATGGCAGGTGAGTATACTCTTAAAATACATGATGATTTTTGAAAACTTGTTATCTCATTTTGCAACCAAACTTTTCATATATTAGCATATACAGTATAATTCTGAAATAATCGGAGTTAATAGGTTGATATAGAACCTATATTAATACATATCTACACAACACAAAAAACATGAATGTTGGTAAGCAAATAACATTGACTTCCATTGCATGGACACATCCACACAAAATTGATTATTATGTGTTCCACAGCTTTCCCTTTAACTAGTGTTTAATGATATGGAAGGCTCCCCTGTCTTTAGTGGCAGGTGAATAGCTTAAACTCACAGCTGATCTGACAACTGCGGATTTCGGCAGATGGACAGCTGTCAAGATTACACAGCCGTGTAGTGATGGAAATGTAGAGAGATGTGTTGAGAAGATTAAAAGAGGAGGATTTCAAAACAAGATATTTGAAAAGAAAACACACAGCCCGAGACAAGATCTTGATGGAGGTGTTGTGTAATGTGACACTTAAATCCTGGAAGTTTATCTATATCAAAATACCTCGGCAGTGATAGTGTGAATCATTAGAAGAAAACACGCAGAAGCTCTCTGTAGCTCTGGATTGATGGTTTGATCTGTATTTATCTCTTCACTGGATTTTTCATCTGCCCAGCGTTGAGATGGCTTCTTGTCACGTAATTGACTTTACGGTCTGCAGGCAACAATCCCACCTTACGAGCTTTATCACACTACACGTCAACAGGTACAAGATTTGTTCTCCGATCTCTGACCGCTATCTAACACGATCAGGTTTTGTTATTGCAAGTGATGTGCTGAGAATTTGTGTATTTCTGTTTCGGTATTTGGTTGTCTCGCAGACCTGTCTGTGGCCTATATTAAGATTTAGGGATAGAAGAACACAGCTTGAATTTCTATTTTCAATCCATTTCAATTAACGGAGGTGGGGTCTGTCAACATATTTTTATATTGTCATGCCTTAAATGCCATGCAACTCCAGCAATGAAACGGCAAAGCCATTTGACTCAGAAAGACAAAGATTATTTATGAGTTAAATATTGTTTTTAATGTCACCTGACCCAAAACCAAAATGTTAACTAACCAAGCTTTATTTCAGGATTAAATACAACAGTCTATGAGCAAATACATGTAAACAAATAACTTTCCATCGGCCCAATTATGAATTGTTTCTAGTTGAACAGGTGTAACAGTCACAAAGTCACTTCCTCTTGGAGCCAAACATCGTCTTGGGGGGTCCAACCACAACTGCTTAGTGCAGGTACAGGGCTCAGTGTTTGTGATCCAATCACTCAAAACACATTTGGATGTGACCACGTTGCTCACAAATCCTGATGATTTCCCATATAGGGGCCCGGTTACAACACACATTACATGAAAACATGCAGTAATGGCAACATGTAAGCATATGCACAGGCGCTCTGCTACAATATGAGTGAGCATTTTGCTTTTGGTTGGTTTGAAATGAAATAGTATTTAGGAACAATGTGTTTCATCAGCGAGTGATGAATCACACAACTCCCTTTCCATGGAACCCGATCACATGTGGTCACAGGAGACGCATCTGAGATACATGTTAAGAGCAGGTGTGCCGGTCTGCCAGGTGTAAAAGACATTCTGTCTCAGCAGGCCAACTGTGATCCCATCACCAGGTGTAAGCTGGCCTGTCGAGGCTCAAAAGCTTTGACTCTCTACCCCTCGACGCAGTCCATTTTTCGTTTCAACCTATAAAGTGCAGTGTTTTTTCATGTTACAAATGTATGGTTTTATAGAACCATTGCCTCTAGGGATATCTGTGCACCCAACCACAGTGTAGTCCACCCTTTACAGAAACAAAACATGTGCATGCAATTAAGTAACATGGCCTACAAGTTACAACATGTTTAATTGTTCCCTTTAACTGTCTGGATCCATCCCAAGAACATTCTGAAAGAGAATAGTGTCAATTTATCTCATGAAGTATAATTAGTAATACTAATAATATCATAATGGAGGAGGCCCCCAGATACTGCAAATGGTTAGTTTTCAAGAACAACAGAAATGGATTTTCAGGTTTTTGTGTTGCAACATTTGAATTTCAATCCAAAGAGTATGCAAAATTTAAAAGGTGTCATGGTTCTGCCTTCTCTTGTCTTGATTTTCTGGTCTAGGAGCAGAATCATGACAGACTCACGTGTTTTATGTGGAGAGAAACATATTATTGTCAATCAGGACATAATATGCGTTCTCTCCAGTATCGTCATTTGGCCCCGCCCCTCTCGTTCCTAGTATTGCTTTCCACTTGTGTCTTTACCTACACCTGCCCATTGTTATCTCCTTTGTTAGTCTACCTATTTAATGCCCTCACGTCTATTGTCTTGTGCTCGTTCTTTGTTTCAAGGTCCCTGTTATAGTTTCCTTGACTGCCGTGCATTTGTCCTGTTGTAAAGATTTATTATCTTGTATGTTATGTCGTGTACCCTTGCGTGTCGTCCTAGTTGTGCTCTATCTTTGGCTTACCCTGTCATGTGTGTTCCCATTGGTTTTGTATAAGTCTAGTTCTTTTTTGATCCCCCACGTGGGAAGTGTTTTGTTTTCGTGTTAGTGTTTATTTACCGCCACCCCATTGTGGGTCTTTTGTTTCGTGTCATTTATTAAAAGTCTCCCACACAGTTCATCTCCCACACAGTTCACCCACACAGTTCATGACAAAAAGGTTACATTTCAGATGGAATGGACCCCAAATGACACACAACGACTTCATCCCATTTAAAAACTGGAAATTAATGGGCCGTCCACACAAAACGGTTTTCAAGTGAAAGCACAACACAAATTTATGCGATTTGATTTGGCTGTCCGTTTACACGGAAACGGCGTTTTAGGGAACTGATAACACAAACTTTTGAAAACGGGTTTCAAAGTGCAAGTTTTTGAAAACCACGGTGTTCTTATTTCCGTGTAAACCCTGAAGTATGCAAGAATGAGAAAACGACATTGTGCGTATTAGGTGTGGGGGTGTGGTATGCGAGTGTACACCCAAACACAACGAAGAAGAAGAAACAAATACAACAATGGCGGATTACATGGGATTTACTACACCAGTACTAGAACCACCAGCGGAGACCTACAGCAAAATCTTAACACTCGAAAACACTTGATGATATAAAAACAAAGGGTTTTTAAACGACGCTTTTGGATCAGACTCAGGAGGACCAGTGGATGGAAGAAAAACTTTCCAATGTCCAAACTTTTCGCCATCTTGTTTGTTTGTTTGTAGATGTGCACACGCTTGTCTTCACTATGAATGAGGAGAAATGCAGCGCTCTGTATTGTATGGTATCTTAAGCGACGGAAGTTCACCTTCCAATAAACCGTCAATCAATCGTCAGGGACTCTGGTATTTTTTCTTTACAATGTGATGTCGCCAACTACTGGCGTGGCATGCGTAATACAGTGTTTGTCATTTTTGCGGATCTGTGTAAATGCGGATTGTTTTGATAACGTTGTCGTGTGTACATGAAACTTTTCGAAAAACGGAAACGTTTTTCTTTTGCGTTTTCATTGTGTAAACGTGGTCTAAGACTGGAATCACGGTCATAATTGGCTAGTGAAATGGTCTCTTCCCATCAATGTTGCTTTTCCATAATGTGGAATAGAGTAGAAATCCTATTTTGTTTCCCCCTGTGCTCCACACTTTAGATTTTCATTTCAACATTTCATAGATGGTTAAGAGTTACTCAGGTTTGATTTGTAAAATGTAGAAAATTACATTTTAACACAAATCACTTTGTCCCACTTATCATGTAGGTCACTCTATATCATAAATTCACATTTGTAGTTTGTAGTAATGCATACAGTGTAAGTGCAAGTAAGGGCCAGAAGAAGCTCAGACAGGAATGATTCTGTGTGTTTGGAGGTGCTCTTTCAAACACCTGCAGTTTCCCAACAGCTGCACTTGTGTACTGAAGCAGCAAACACCTGCAGCTGAGTGAATGAGACGAAGGTGTGTATGTTTACATCATAAAATATGGCAAAAAAATGTTTTAAATACAGCAAAAATGTGTAAAGCAGTAACGCTTATGAATAATTAAAATGTTGGTTAGAAAATGCATTACATGTTTACAAGTCTTAATGTAAGATAATAGTACATTTTAGTCTCCTTTTTTATTTATTCGCCTAGAATGAACAAATTTGAATGATAATACATACAACATAACAATAAAATCTTAACATAACTGGTTGGCACGTTAAACTTGGCGCACACTCTGAATTTTTTTTTGAATGTTTATTTAGTCTTCATATGGCAAGAAAGCCTAAAAGGAGGAAACGACATCACCGAGCAGACAATTGCAAACCCTCACGACAATGTCAGCCTCATTTCATCTCAAACATTCCCATTTTTGAGTCATTTTATGATGCAATGATGCATATTTTTTCTACTTCACTTACCAGAAATATCAGGACAGTCAGTACACAGGTCCGTTTGGAAATGTTTATCTCTCCAGCTGTTTAACACACAAGCTGGGTCTTACTCTTATACACACTGAGGTCCAGAAACATTAAGACGTGGCTCAGCAACGTAGATCAGATGCTGTTTCTCTGTCCGGAGTGAATCATGAACATTTGATCAAATTTAAACAGCACCAATGTAAGCAGAGCGATGATGAGAAACACCAAACGCTGTCAAACTGTTAAGATGTGCGGTCAAAACTGCAGCTGTGGAGGACATTTTAGCACTGCCTGTTTCTTGTTTCTTCCCTTAAGCTCTCTCTCGTAACACCCCCACCCCCTCGAGTCAACGCTTGTAAGAGTTGCATTACCTGCACTCTAATGCAGTCCAGACTGCTTCGCTTCCTAATGACTGTCTTTACTCTGAGCTTTTCCGGCCAAGACTGTGGCCACAGGCCACCCTTACACATGGTCACCAGACATACACTTTCACCTGATAAAAGGTTTGACCCGACTGTCTGAAACGTCCAGAGATGGTAAATCAGAATGCGTGACAGTCCAGCGAGAGCCGGTGCCCCTCTCCAGTGTCTGGTCTTCATTAAAGCACATTTCTCTCCGTCCTCCATCTAATTATGCTAAGCGTTATGGAGAAGAGAAAACAGCACAAAGGCCTTCATATAAACTTCCCGAAAACAACAACTTATTCTATTGATCTAGATGGAAAAAGTCGGTTAATCTGTTAATAAGTTAGTAAATAAACATAAGTCTGTTGGTGTGAACACTAGGGCTGTCTGCCGAGAAATAGTATCCAAAGTAAACATTTGTGTTTACATAATATATATCTATGAACTGCGCATTTAAATTTTTTTGAATCGATAAAAACACATAAACTTAAGAAAAATGGTTCTAAGTTGTATCTTGTAACAATAGCAGAACCCTTTTTATAAGGTTCCATAAATAGCCCTGCCTTGAAATGTGCTATATAAAACCCTGGTGGTGCTATAAAGAACTCCTTCATTATCAGAAGTTTCATTTAATTCATTTATACATTGTTAATATATTTTATTTCCCTACATTTTGAAGGTCCAGTCAGTGAAATCTAGCGTCAAGGTTACGAATTGCAACCAACCGCTCACTCCACCGCTCCCCCTCCCGTTTCGAGAAACTGCGATGGCTGACAAAACATGGCGAATTAAATGCGGCGTATGTAGATAGAAATAGCTCATTCTAAGGTAATAAAAACATAACGCTTCATTGTGTAAGCTCTTTATACACCTCTGAAGACATAGCTATGTATATTATATTGGATTTCTATCAATAGATCAATCTCAAAAATTACACAATGGACCTTTACCGTATAAAAACAACAAACAAGACTTGTAAATCAATTAATAGTTTTATTTCCTACTGTTCAAGGCTTTAAATGTCATGCAACATTCAATATATTTTTATATATTAAATAAAATTGTCACAAGTTTCTTTGCAGGGGGAAGGGTATTGACTTTAATAGAAACACGAATACAGCACTGTTAAAACATTAAGTACGACACGTTGTCAGACAACCTGATGCTTGGTTAGCACTGCGAGAAATACCCGTCTCTTCTGTGTAAAATAAATAAATAAACCTAAATACATGTTGTACGTCAAGATAATGTGCAAGAAATTTTTTTAGAAAAATTGATACTTTCTGAACCAGAAGAAGTATATAATGATATATACAGTATATATGTATACTTATACAGACAAAAAATGATTCTAAATAATTGGTAAAGCAGATTCCCCTAAGTGATGTGACCATACAATATCTCATTAATAATTGAAAAAGCATCAAATATATCATTAAAACTGAAGTCTGAAGCTTACCTGTATGGCGTGGGACTGTTGAGTCAGGACTTTGAGGCAGGACAAACAACCAATCAGGAGGCAGTTTCCAAATAACTGAAAAAGCAGGAATAAAGAATCCTTTCCAAATACAAAATAATGGAAAAACTAATAAGGACCATTGAAACTCTACATTTGACTTTCTTATCCAGCCTTACTGTAGCTCAAAAAGTAGCACATGGTGCTAACAACATTGAGATTATGTCTTTATTATGTACATTTTTAACTTAATGCAATGTAAATGGGATAAAAGGGACTGTCAAATGTGTAAACTGTGCATAGTATTGACGTTTACAATTTACAAATAGCCTACTACATTTCTACTACATGTGCAGAAAGCAACGGCACACACTACTTAACTTAACCTTTCACTTCCAAAGCGAAAAATAAACCAGTAATTATCATCCACTTTCACCAACTTACTTTTCTTCTGAAAATGATATAACTGTGCACGTGCCACACTTACATCTCCAACATGATGTAATGATGTTGTGCAACGACAGTGTAGCACTGTTTGAAACGGTTTCCAAATAATACAAAATAGTAAGCTGAATATAAACAACATGCAGTATTGCCTCCCACCAGCAGAGGGGGCACATTTCTACCCTGTTGTGTTGAGATGCTGAACTTTTACACATACAGCTGTGATGTGTTCATCTCATTTCCAATACACATGTAACGCTGACATTTTTATGCATATGTGCTGGTTATATTGACAGGGCACTACATCAAACCCGTGTTGAGCGCACCGCTAATCCAGCTGTTTTACCCTTAACATTCCAACTGATGTTTGAAATTAGGGGACCCTGCTTCATTTCTGCATTTATGGTGTCAAATGTTTCACATTGGTTTCATATTTGTCTTGAACATCTGCGTCCCTGCGGAGGGATCACACTGACCTTTAGTTTCAGTTAGCTGACTGTACTGTATCAAAGAAGATTAAATGCATACAAAACACTGGGAATGTATGTCATCTACTTCTGTCTTTTTTTCTTTCCAAGCAATATTTTACCCACAGATATAAAAAATCTATTAAAGTCTTTATTTTATGCCAAAGACAAAAAACAACGCATCAAGATGATCTCCTGGCTGTTGTGTTATGGTTTTGTTCACTAAAACTATTAACACATTTCTGTTAATTTAAATAAAATTAAGTTAAAAATTAGAAATTAAACCAAAATAAATGTATTTATATGGCAATATAAAAAATAAACAAATAAATATTACACTTATAACAGATAAATATTACGCAAATAATACTTTTTTTTATTAAAGTGAAAATTTAAATATATTTTCAATAACAATAAAACTCAAGTAAACTTATTTAAAGCTATCTAATGAATCAAAATAATTGAATAGTGCAAATGCTCCTACATAAAAATTATAATTCAACATTTTTTTGGCTGTTTTCCTTGATAGGGTCACTTTAGCTTGATCTACAATGGGCCCATCAGCACCTTGACAACACCCCCTCAGTCTCAGCCTGCATCACGGTTCGGTCCGTATCCCCATAACCTCCCCTGACACTTCAAAGCTCAGCCTGCCCACAGAGGCACAGCAGGGCCTGGGGAATGATGGGAGACAAAGGAAGCAATTAAGAGATAAAGATCACTCTGAGATATGACATTTCATCCCAGGCGGATCCGATGGTCACACTCCTTTCAGGGAAAGAATACGAACAGAAAAAAAGGAAAAGGGTGGGAATTACACCCCCCCACGATTTTCCTCCTGTCTGTCTGCAAACACGAGAGAAGCTTGACTGCTCTGCGTTCTGAACCCTTCGCTAACCAAACTAGTTTCTATGCCCGTTCTGCGAACGCGGCGCAGTGATCTCGACTCAACATGTAAAAGACACACATGGCGTGTGCCGAGCGCATATTTAGAGCAATAAATCTCTTACTTTATTCGATTTTCTTAAAACATAATTTGAAAATCAAAGGAAGTGGATTAAATAAGCGTTCTGTTGTGGATCTAATTGCCTACGGATCGAGTGACAGATCTTGTTTCTCATCTGCGCTTTCAAACGGCAGCGTACAAAGGTTGGGTCTCGCTTACTTGCCTGTATGAGAAAAACAAACAAACTGAGAATCATTCTGAATCAAGACACATTTTAACAAAACCTCTATGTTAAAACATTTAAATCTGTCATCCTTTATTATGAAAAACTAAATGTCTTTATTTTGATTATAATTTATTCACCGTCATGTCATTCCAAATCTGTCTGACCTTCCTACGAAATAGATGTTTTGAAGAATGTAACCAAACAACATTTGTGACCTTTCTCAAAATATCTACTTTTGTGTTCCACAGATGAGAGTCGCAGGTTTTCAATGACTTTTTTTATTTTTGGGTGAACTGTTCCTTTAAGACAATTTCCAAAATCACATTTTGGGTGTTTCTCAAACGCAAGTACGAGTCCTGGGTAGGTAGCACATCTCTGCTGCCACGTCATCAAGTGCCATCGGAGGACATCTCACGTGGATCGAGGGACCATACGTGCCATTTATGCAGGACGAGTCCTGGCCAAGATACGGCTACGTCGCGTTTTACAGGCGCATACGTCGTCACGGTTGTCTCATTTGAGTGAAAGGTTTTTACTCAAACCTCAATGACGTATGCGCCCCACAGCTATAGAAATCCTTCGTTCAGTCTGTTTTGAAGGATACACAAATTGTGTCCTTCGCAGCCTCAAATTACCCACAGTCCTTTGCACACATTCCCCCAAAAAATGCAAGAATCCAGTCTGCACTTTTTTTCACATAATTTTTATGTAATAAAATACACAAATAGCTTAGTTATTAAATAATTATTATGATAGCCTATATAATATGGTACATGACATTCATGAAATGAAAAGTCATCTGTTAACATTATTTAATGGACCTGAGCTAACATGAGCTGATAAATGAAATATTGCATTGCTATGCACAACTATAAAATAAAAAGAGTGGTCACACATGACTTCTCTCTTGCAGAGGTGGAAACCGTCTCATTCTAGCGTTTCATGTTGATGAGGACTCAAACCATCAAACCTTAGAAGGGCTGCTCTGGAAAGGACGCAGACTCGCTAGGATGTGTCCTTGCGTTTGTAATTATTGTGAATGCATTTGTGTACACAACAACAACTCAGCTGGACTACAGGTTCCTGTGTCTGAAAAGATGAAGGCCACAGGCAGTGACTTCAAACACAAGAGTACAACACCTGTTTGAAGGATTAAGAGGCATGATGGGAAATAAGTAGAGACCAGTAGACAGCGAGCAGCAGGGATATCCGAGGGCCATCTTTTCATTAGCTGTACCTAATGAAACCGCACAACAAGAGGGACGAGAGCCACGCCACAGAGACCTGCTGCCCGCTTCGAAATTACACCAGCAGACCGGACAAAAGAGCTTCACATCTACACATCAAAGCGTTTCCACCAAAAGAGAAATGACAGGTCGTTCCGAGCCTTCAGAAACAAAGTGCAGGGAACCTTGACATGATCACTGCCACAAGATCAATCTTTAAACGTCATTAATGATTTATATTTACATTTGCAAAAGTATGCAAACACCCCTTCAAATTAGTAGGTCTAGATATTCCAGCCCAACCCACCGCTGACAGCTGCATGACCTCAGACAATGGGCCTTTTTTCTGTAAGCCGCTAAATTGATCTGATCTGCGATCGTCACTTCCACATCCAGTGCGAGGTCTATAAAAGTGATTTGTAAAGAGAATGTTGGCTTATGGGGGAAATCATTAAAAACATCTACATCAGATCTAAATGACATTCAGCATCCTATAGTTTCTCCAGTGAGATTTAAAAAATGTTCATAAGGAGCTGCATTATTGCCGAGATACTCTCCAAGGGGTAGTTCACCTTCAAAATGAAAATAGATATTTTGATACAAAGATATTTTGAAAAATGTTGGTAACAGAACAGCACAGCCCCCCATTCACTTATATTGTAACCAGTGCAAGTGAATGGAGGGCTGTTAACAACATTCTTCAAAATATCTTCTTATTTGTTCTGCGGAAGGAAGAAGAGGGCGTGTAAATGATGACATCATTTTCAGTTTGAAGGCGAAATACTCCTTGAAGTAAGCGATCTCAATATGAACTCATAAGATTCTTCCACATGAATATTCCACAAAATTATAATTGCTCTCAGTTGTGTTTCTTTGAGATGTTTTTACCAAAAACAAACAAATGAGAATGTAATAGTTGAAACACACGAAGCGTATGGAGGTCTTAAAAAGAAAGGCGCTTACAAGGTTCTTCACAGCGATGTCATAGAAAATTAATTTCACAGGTTCTTACTAAATTAATCTTTCTTTTCTTTTTGTAATATGAAGAATTCTGTTCTGTTTGTGAAACAGAAAGGTTCTTTGGACGTTAAAGGTTTTTTATGGAAACAAAAATGGTTCTTCTATGGCATCGTGAAGCGAAGAGTGTGAATGTAGATTGGAGAGGTAAAATAATGTGGATTTGGGTAAATATGATGAGAAATGTTTGAGTTCATATTGACATCTTTAATAATATTGACTCTGAATTGTAGACTTGACAAATCTGAATCTCCTGAGAAATATCTGGGACCCAGATGAGACTGAAGCAAAATGTCCCATCCACCAGCTTTCAAATGATACAAGCCTCATGTAAAGCATCTAGTGCCAGGATGAATCTGTGTGACACCAATTACCTTACAGTTTTAAAGATGCAGAGTCCCGATGGCAACGTATGGCCCGCTTGGCTCTTGCTTTGCACACTTAGGGCAGCGTATGAATGTGGCTGTAAGTGAGGGAATGAAACAAGAGGATCTGACCTCCAGCTGCACTTACATCAGCCGTTATTAGCCACACGATCTCCTCCCATCCAAACAAACCACACAACCACCGCTGCCGCATGATGGGACACGTCTGAGCTCTCGACCGCACAGAGAGACACTGAGTCTTAACAGCGGATTTAAGTGCTCAAACTTTTGATGGACAGCACTTAGAGTCTGAACCAACAACTTTTAAACTAATTAAGTTCCTCATCGCGCTTCAAGACGGCCTTTGGGTGTTGAAGGGCCACGAAACAAAGCTCGGGGATCTGTAAAGAGTGCAGCAGGTGACTGCATCTCCATGTGGATGAGAGCGTTTGGTAATGTTGATGCAGGGAAGCTTGTTGATGTGCATTTGCTCACCCTTACCACTGCCCTAAGCCACTTCAAAATGAAATTCCTCTCTCGCCTCATCTGACAGAATCTGCGACTGATATAGTCTTCAAAGGGAGAGTGGCAGCCGCCACCTCCAGGCTCAGGTAATCTGACAAAAGGTTAGCAGTTTTGCAAAAAGAAAAGCCAAATGTCAGGGGTTTCCCCCCTTTTTTCTTCTCTTCATAGATCACGACGATGCCTGCTTGAAGTAAACTGCTATAGTTTTCAGGGAAAGGACTCTTGGCAGGGAAGCATGGCTCTGAATCTGGATTTTTTTATTTGGTTTAAATGAAACAGATTCAAGAAACCACATGTTCCCATGTCAGGAGATGTAACGGGGCCGTAGCCTTGAGACCAACCCCAACGCACATGCTGCAAATTTGACAGCGTTTTTATTTGTCAAATAACTGTTTAGATTCCGGTTGTAACATTCTGTCACTGGGGGTGAAATGTATTGACGATCGGTAAGTGTAAGAGACATTTAGAAAAATAAATGTAGGTAGACTTTAGTTTATTTTTATAAATGCCACGGTAATGAATGCAAATCGGCTCTGAGAAAACATATCAAAACATAAGGAAACAGGTTTTACTTGACCATTTCTTTTGCTATACAAAAAAGAAAATTGGGCAAAAATATGTAGCCTAATAAAGCACACTATAGTGCTAACCATTAGACTCCTTTGGGACCATTTTCTAAAAATAAATAACCCAAATACATATTCCTTTACTACAACACATTTCTCAGCATCAGAATTCAAGGTTTAACATTTCATTGTGTGCGTGTTTTCCTTGGGTATCATTGATATCTTTGGGGGAGCCAATGACAGAATAAACAACACTAAACACTGTTGTATTTTATTGGAACTGTGCTCCCTGACAAAAGCTCCAGTTGCTAGTGGTAAAGATCAGGCTACATAATGTCCATTAGGAATCGAAAATCCTATGAATGATCCTTTTTGATTCTTAACCGATTTGGAGTTATACGGTTTTCTTCCGCATTAAACCCGGACCTCTGTCTACAACCCGTGTTATTAATGCACCACGAGAGTTAATAATGTCCGGACAATGATAACAAACGAGTTCAAAGCGCTTCCGCCAGCGTTATCGAGAAACACGGGCAGTAAATGAGAGTGATTAGTCTGCCGGGCGTCTGGGGCCTGACGCTCACCTTTAATATGCCCTCGCGTCGCGACGTGATGATCGGAGCGGCGCGCCGCATCGCCGCTTATGCAGAAGTGTCAATGCCATTGAGTCTCACCGCTGCGTGCCGTCGTGTCTAGCCGCTATTGTGTGAATGCAGACTGCGCCTTGGATGATGTATTTACTGCACCCGGAGGATGGTCTCTTATCCAGTTCCACTCTCCACTGTCTCAGTCCATTTTCCAATAGGCACATGTCTGTCTAATCATACTGTTAAATAAATACACATGATGTACATGAATACGGATTTAATCCTAATATTTCATCTATGATGAGAGGTCTGCTTCAGACACACGTGCATCTTACTCGTGACTACTTATTTTACTCACTTTATTATTTTTTCAGTTTGTTTATTTCCTGGAAACATTTGCAATGCTAAGTGCAAACAAAATGTTCCACCATTTGATCCACAGTTTATCACACCATAGTTTATCGTTCCTTAGAACTGAGTTTACTTTGAGAGATGATGTGGGATTCTCTAGTAGTGTCACTCAGACGAGTTTTATTGCTTGAGTGCCTAGCTTATTCAAATGACGTAATACGATGAGACTTTTGAGAATAATCTATACATATTAGTTCTTATAATTGGCTTTTACGGTACAATTTGTTTGTTTTCCACAAACAATATCCTATCATATATTTTAACAACATGTAATATTGTCACTCAAATAATAAGATACATGTATATGAATATCGAAATATCGAAAGCCACATAAAATACTCTATTTCATACGAGTGTTGCACACTTGTGTTGGTATTACCAAATAATATTCCTGTATGTTTTTAAAGGTGGTGTTTTCGTGAACGGGCTCATACACAGGTCAGTTCAAGACCAAATGAAAAGAGGTTTTGCTTTAAATCTGGTTTTGTATGAGGGAAAAACTTGTGGGAACACTGTACTTCAGTGTGTTTAGAAAACATCGTGTTGACTGAAACTCAGCTCAGAGCAGTACACAACCTTTATTATTCTCACTGTGTTGCTTGAAACGTTCACAATTTATGTAAAAATGAACAATGCGCATCATCTACTATCAACTGAAGGAAAATATTACAATCACAACAATTCTGATTCCTTGGACTGATAGAGCAGTAACATCAGCTCCGCTGGGATTTCACACAGTGCTCTTTTATAAGTACACACATCATGCTTTGGATCAAATAAGAGGTCAGTTGGGAATCTGTGCCAGACTATTTCATCTTTTTGAATGTACATCGTATTAAACAAATAAATACTACCAGTAAATAAACATTTCAGTGGCATTTTTTCTAATTCTCTCATAAAAAACAGTCTGATATACATTATGAAAAGCTGTACAGCTTAATTATATTCAAACTAAGGACACTTTAGTTTTGTTATAATTACGTTGTTATAAATATATATATATATATTTTACATATATCATTTTTTGTCAAAATATATGGTCGAGCAGACAAATGGGACAAACACACATCTCAACATAAAAGTTATAAATAAGTGTCCAGGTATGGTCATTCAGGAGTAAATGTGGCTGACCATCCTTATGTCCGGTTAGCGGCAGCCACACCCTTCAACCACCATCTCCTGGTAGTTTTTCAGGACCACCCTGTCCGTTTCATCCAGGTAAAGCATCGAAATGGCACTGAGCTCTGTGGGGACACAGCAGGCTTTGGGAATATTGGTGTTTACGGAGTTAACCAGCGTCTGTACGATAGCATGATTGGTGGAGTTCAGGTGATCGGCCAGAGGAAAGGGGCACTCTCCATTACAGTAGAACGCCTGGTACCCTGGGGGCGCCACGATCCAGTCGTTCCAACCCACGTCGCTGAAGTCGACATAGAGCGCATGTCGCCGGCAGTTGCGATTGCGCTTTCGACCCCTTTGCTTGGGGCTGCGCTTTGTCCTGCGCGTCAACGGGTGACTTTTGCCGTCGTGACCAAACGTGACCAGAAGGGGGCGAAACTGATCCCAGTCTTCGCTTGCAACTGGGTGCAAGGAGCGGCTTACGCGCACATGGCGCCCATGCTGACGGGGTGTTTGGTTCAGGTGCAGAACCTCCACGGCAAGGCCGTGGTTGGAGAGCTTGTCGCGGGTCCAGCGCAGTACGGCGGGGCCCACGTCGAAGCTTTCCCAGCGGGACGTGTTGTGACGCACCAATCGGGTGTCCAGGAGTTGTGTGATGATTTGCCCAGCCCGTGGAGGCTTCAACACCTCGTAAATGTTTATGCGATGGAGACCATCGTCTCCTGTGTGCTGGGGATCAGAGCTTGCATCATCTATCTGTTGCCTGTAGAGACGAAGCTCTGCACTGGAGATGAGTTCATCCTCGGGGATGTTGCTGAGATTAAAGAGGAAGCGCAGGGGAGTCTGCCATGACCCATCTGCCTGAAGCTCCTCCACGTGCTCTAGAGAGGAGAAAGAAAAATAGATCAGGGCACTAATTCCTCTATCAATTGCAAATTCATAATTGATCCCAATATCATCATTTTTATTTTCATAAATGGAACAAATTCTTTATTAACACATTTATCTACAATATTTATATTTTCAGTAGGGGCCAAAAACTACGTCCAATGATGTCACAATCTTTCTTTTTAATGACACTGTAGGTCTGACAAAAGCATCAAAATATGTTGCAGTGTGATAGAATCACATTTATCTAATACTAAAGGCAAGAAATGGAATTGCGAGAATACTATGTTTTCAAACATGTTTTCCCAACATTTCTGCTGTCTACCATTGGTTGGGCAAACAGATAACCCCGCCCTATAAACATATGCGATTAATTGGATGGTTGTTACATGCTTTGATGTTGGTCGGAAATTTTCATACATAGCTAATTCTTTGAAAGGGAGAGTTTTTACTTTGTGGGAAAATCAAAAAGCGCAACTGCTTCACTAAGTTAATATAAAAAAAGAGTGTTGCTTTAAAAAAAAACAAATATTTTGTAGCTTATTTTTTTGTTTTGAATACAATATCAATATAAAGGAATAATCTGTTTAACATGCAACAACCCACTATCAACTTGATCCTTTTTTATAGAAATACGTGTTGAGAAAAGTCTCTTAGAACGAGCTAAATAACTATTTACTTAGAAACGCAGAGCGCTGTAAACTGCTTCTGTTGTTTGTATGTGATGGTCTTACCCTCATGATGGAATCCCCTCACAGTATTTGCTCGACTCGTAGACCTCTCGGGATAATCAAAGCTGACGTCGTGGCCAGCGGCATCCTCAAGCTCCCCGGACTGCAGGCGGTACAGGTCGAGCAGATACTGGGGCACAACTGCTGAGTTACTGGGTCGTGGTCGCCTCTGCAACCCGAACATCTGCAGCAGCGTGGCTTCAAAGTCCAGCAGCAGGTCATGACTCTGAGCCAGATGATGAGCTGACACCTTCTTTTTCCCCTCCTCAGGTATTAGACTAGCATAGCTACTCTCTCCCAGTAGGACTTGGCATAATAAAATGACCATCAGCATTCGATTACCAGGAATAATCATGATGTCTCTGGTGAAAAAGATTAAAGGAATAAAAAATACAGTAAGAAATGCTTTCAGTAATTTAACAGTGTGTTCCAAATGCTTGGCCAACACACTACAGCATGTGCAGCCCTGCATGCATTTTTTTACTTGGCTTATTGCAATGATTAAATCTTTGAGTTCCAGGGGGCGATAGAATTCCTTCAAATATTTGTATCTTTAAAGAAAATAAAGCTAGCAAAGCAGACTGTGGATACACACAGGGGGCGTCAGACCGAAAAGTTGCACTTAAAAACACCACAGAATCGACAACCAACTTTACCAAATATTTTTTCTTTTTATATTCTTATCTATTATTAAAACGTAAAATTGGTCACAAATATTTGACAATAATATAAACAATACATCACATAAAAGTAAATTATTATCATATAATTTATATATAAATATATCAGCTAATCAGAATGAACTCTCTCACCAGCTAGTTCTCATGCTGATTTAACATAAAACGGCGTGGAACAAACCACAAAACTATGGTGACCAAATGGCCAGACCATCAAAGCATTGTTGTGTCCAGTACTAAACCTGTCAATAACATTTATACATCTGCTGTTGACCTAAAGGTGAAAATTACCGTATACAACAGTTTGTGCCGATGTCAACTATAGTGCACCCTGCGACAGTGCGGAAGATGCATATTTGTGTTGTGTTATGCACATTACCGAGCTTGAGTATTTATGTCATCCCAAAAAAGTGTTTGAACATGTTTACAATTGAATTGCTTATAATTACACATATTTAATCCTGTTAACAAGAACATACTTAAAAATGTGAGTGCAATGCTAGTTGAATTTAATAATGGTCAAAGCAAACTACAGATTGAACAACCGAACAACTAACCTGGAGCGTTCACATTTTAATGGCTTATAGTAGATGTGCTTAAATAAAAAAGATAATGTTTTTTTAAAGAATGACTAAGCTTTTTAATTTGCCCCAAATATGTAACAAGCCTGTTACACGCATGAATGTCGATAGGCGTGGCCCACTTACCGACAGAAAATAAAGCATGGGAAAACAGTCCATGTTTGTTGAGAGCTGATCCAGGACGAGTTCCTCAGGCAAAGGTTACTTGTTCCTGGAAGGCAGTTTAAGAACTCTGGCGAGGTTCTTTTCCTGAAAGACAAGGAACGCAAACGTTTTGATTTGTTATATTATTAAAGAGCAAACGTTGCACGTAAGCATTGATATAGATTCACTAAGAACCCATTTGCCATACACTGCAGAACAGACAGACAGCTCAACCAATGAGAAGCAGCTTGCGTATCAGATGTCACTTCTGCTCATTTAAGAACCAGGCTCGAAACACCTGAAAGGACGGCAATTCCGATTTACATCAAAATAGAGGTAGGTTTCTCAACACAGTGTTCTATAAGATTGCTTCTTTTAATAACAGTCTGCAATGACAGGTTAAAATCCCTTATTAATAGTCTTTTGAACCCCCCCAGCCCCTGTTATAGTGTACCAACTCAATGATCTGTTAATTCCGTCAACAATAGACCCATTCCAACCGAAAGAGTTATTAGTCTTATTTTGGTGACACATCCGTAACGATTAATGTAAGTGAACGGAGGAAATGCAGTAATAACAATCACAAGTGTTTGTGAAAGGTCTCAGAAAACAATGGCATCACTAAATCCACAGCTGAGCTTAACGCTTGAGCCAAGCAGCGCTTGTACTTTGTCATTTCTTGGATCTAGTTCCACTGGAGCGAGTCCAAGCATTACAACAGGAATGATGCATATTAACAAAACATTATGTGTGTGTGGCCACGAGTGCTGCATTTCTTTCTCTATGTGGTCTGTCCACACACAGTCAAGCAACAGTTGAGCAGTTTGGATACATTAGGATGTTGTTTGTGTTCTGTCACTGTTCTGAAGACAATTATTTAAGATAATGCATTGTGGGTTAGGATCTTTACATTGCATTTACAAGTAAAAAAAAACACTTAAAGACTCAACAATCTGAGAACATATGAAACAACGGGTTACTTCAGACCACCTACTCTTGTTTAAAAGCCCACAAATGCTGCCCTACATATTTACAGGGTCTCTTTTTGATGTGTTTGTATGTGTTGTTGTAAAGCATGTCGTTTGTACTGCAGTTTGCTTCCTTTTACTTGGCAGAACCAGGAAAAGCTCTACACAACAAAAAAGATTAGATTGAACACATGGTTCTTTGGGCATGAGACAATGATAAGTACTTAGTGCCAGGACTTTACGTTTGCCATGCTTCGTTCAGATATCACTGCCCTAAAACGGCCTTTAAATTAACACTACACAGATGTGGTGCAAATGACATGTGGAAACCTCACAAAATAGCATGAAGCAAACTTTCAGATAACTTTTAGACAATAACACACGTTTAATAGAAGGTTACACGTCTTTGTGCCAATGATAAATACTCTCCATGCACCAAACATCTTATACCCGTGTGGTTCAGTGTAAGGTTTCTTTGTCATAATTCATTTCAGAAAATCCCAGACGGGTTCTAATGCTTCACTTTGAGGCATCAATCTTAACCCCAACTCTTTTGAGACACAGCACAGGTCTCGAGGTCAAACGGACTGATTCAGATTTACTCTGCTCAAAGATGTTTAACCCTTTCCCCCAGTTTGCAAACACGTTCCTTGTTTAGCTTTGCAGAATTGAGAACAGAAACAGTTACTTTATCACTTAATTGTGATAAAAGGCCAGAATGCTTCATTTTGTATAAACCAATGCAAAGGTTAACCAGACATGTGTTTAAAGCAGACTTTCTAAAAGGTTTTATATACTTTCATGCTTTTAAGTTAACCATGGTTCTATTACAGTAAAAGTGTACTTATCCATTTTATTTGGCAGTCTGATTGCCATTTACCATTTACTAGTAATATCATGGTTAAACTACAAATACCACGGAAAATTGCTGATTTTCGTAAGGGCATGGTACTCCAAAATAACAGTTTTACAATTACTTTAATTCAATAACGACTGTGGTAAATTGGTACCAACGGTGTCATTATAAAATTGAATTAAAGAAAGATCATGAAAGATAGTTACAGTAGGCTACTTTAAGCAAATGCCAAATATGTTTGGGGGATTATAATAATAATAATTATATTATAATAATAATAATTAAAAATGATCTAACCAGATGCGAACGCTCTTTGCAACCGTGAGTATACCCAGTGTATCGTAAGCGTTGCGCGCTCTTCTTTTTGAACGTTGCGCGTTTGATCATAATTGTAGTTTTGTTGCGTCGCGTATTTGGACGCGGAGACGGGTCTTTCGATTAAAAGAGAGCCTTTTTATGCTTCGCGTCGCGACGCACTTGCGCTCTTTGCGCAAAGTAACCATATCGCGTACGAGCGTAATCTGCGTAAAACGCTTTTAAAATGTTTCGAATTTGCTCACACGTGCCATTCTTGCGTGCCAATAAGTGTATGCCTGTGACTATATTAAAATATCGCAACACCACACCTGGTGACTTTGTAAAAGGCTATCCTTTAAATAGGACGGTGCCGACTTACCATTGGTGGAGGTGCAAACGTTATCCGTAGGATGAGAAGACGGCGAAAGAGAGGACACTTCAAAAAACAAAAGTCCAAAGCCCTGGCGGAAACGTTGAAGTCATTAATTCCACATCAAATCCCCTAGAAGGACCCTAAACAGTCTAATCTCTGTAGCTCCAAAGATGTCCAAGAGTTCTCCAGATGGGAGAAGCGCACCGACTGTTCGTGCATGCAGATTTACAGGCTGTTTTTATGGGTCCGCCCTATAAAGTCCCCGTGCCTCCTCCCCTACACCCTCCTAACGCCGAACACCTCGCATAAACCCCACAGATCTTATTATCTGTTGAATTCACGCACGCTTTCTTCAGTGGGACTTTGGATACTGTCGTATCGTGTGTCGGTTCAACAGAAAGCGTATGCAATCCATTACAAAGTCTTTGGAGATTTCATCATATTGGTTGACCACACTACAGTGACGCAGGGAAGGGAGTTGAGAGCGAATGTATGTTCTGAGTCACAGAGAAATAAATAGAATGAAAACAATGTGCACTATTAAAAACGAAGAGTTATTTAATGTTTTTGCTGCAAGTGTAGCTATTTTGTGGCAGTGTAGTGTTCATGGGTGGGCTTCATCACATAAGCAAAAGGACTAAACAATGAAAGCAATTAAAGATATTTGTGGAAAGCGTCCACACTTATAAAAGAGCGCAGTTGTTATCTTTATAGCTAAATCGACTCGAAACTAATGATGCCATAATAAATAATTTTGGAATTGAACCCTTTACTTTACATTACACATCTGACCTGTTGGATAACATGCAATTTGTATAAAATGTTGTCTTGGTCTAGTATGCAACGATTTGCATGTATATAACAAACACACTTTCATGTAGGCTGCAAAAAACCCACTTCATTCTAAATGAATTTGAGTCAGATGTTTACGCTTAATGCAGATGCAAATAAATCATTTAAAGTTTGTCTGTGAAAAACTGCATATGATTCACTGAAGTCTTTCTTCGTTTGACCTTCTGCCCCTATAACAACAATTAACCCCCAGTGTGAGAAGAAATCCTCGCAGACATTCTCATTACCATATTACTTACCTGTCTGGCTCAAGGTGGTGATAAAGTAACATGCAGCCCTCCCCCGTTTGCACAATCTGGGTCATTGGTAGAGAAAACATCACCACATACAGTATTTAAAGCCGAGGGTGTTTCATTTTGTAGCATTTAACTGTTTGCTTTGTTGTTTCGCATTTGTGCTCTAAAAGTGGTGTGTGTCGAATCGACGTTCCCCTGTAAGATCAGAAGCTTGTCCTCCTGTAGGAGGAGCCAAAGAATGTTTCTCTCTCCCGTATGGTGTCTGACAGGGCCGTTGGGTAGCTATGGAGGTCAACACTTACCTATGAAAACCAGCCCATAATTAAAGAGTCGAGAGCACAGACCCCTGACCGCTGTCATAACACAGTGCTCTCATCTTCTGGTCAAGAGCTATGAGGCACTTACCAGTGCAGACATGCACCTGATGATCGATCAAACAGCACTTTCACCGGGTCTCCTGCATTCTTGAGGCCGTCACCTCTTGGCTCATCTAATGGTCTGAGGCACAGCATGCACACAGTGTTTTTTGTGAAGGAAGGGCTCTTTTTGATCCCCCTGCTTGACGCGGTGTGGAAAGAGAAGTAAACGTAAAGGAGGGAAAGTTCGAGCCAATATTGGGAAAGGCATGTTGCGTCATAGCCAAAGTAGATGGCAAACATTGTGAATGTTTTAACCGAGTTGAAACCAAGAGAACAAAAGACCACCCCAAGATAGTGCTAATAATGCTCCAAACAAATTCCCTAAGCACTGGTAAGACAGTGTGTGTATGGAGGAGATTGTTTCAGCAGTTCAGAGATCTAATCACTGATCAGTGATTTAAGAGTTTGGCAACATAAATGAACCTCAAATCTATAAGGTTTTGAAATGAGATATATTTCATTTCATGTTTAATCCTATTGGCTGAGCTGTCGACACATAGTATGTATTAATGTTGTGCTTGTACTGCTTGGTAAAGTCCTCTCTTAGGGTTAAGCTTTCTTAACTCCTTTTCTTAATATTCTTGTTTTATTTTTTAAGTTTTTCTTTATTTACATTGAAGGATCAATTAAACCTTGAATGTGGTCAAATATTGAACAAATCAACAAATGATATTGACAACTGACTGTTCATGTTTTGTCAATAAATGTATTTATTTGTTATTGTTTATTTGTTCGAAATACGATAGGTTGTTGGGTTGAAATAAGATCCACAAAAAGTCACTGATTTGCCCGGATCATGAAGCATTTTAAAGATTTCTTAAACCAGATGTGTCTGTATCTCTCCATTAAACAGAGCGTGGCTATCTCTATTCCTCTGACAGCTGGCCAAAAGATGTGCGGATGGATTTATCAGAGCTGCTTGCTGAAGTGTGTAGGACCGCAGACCTTTTTTTAGTTTGTTTTGTAAGTGTTGGAAGACACTCTTGCCACAACACTGTCCAGACCGTAGCAGCGCTGGACCTCTGGAGGTCACAAAGGGGAATTTTCACAATAGATTTAAAAGCTTCTTTTATCAGAAGATGGAGCGGCGCTTGAGAATGTTCCTTTCAAGAAGACGCTCCAACACTTGAGAGCGATCATCGCTGTTAGTACGGAATCAGTAACACAGGAGTATGAGTGAGAATCTCAAACGTTGAATTAAGAGCGATGAAAACACTTTATCAAGCACTTAAATTTGCACGCTAAATCTAGAAAAGGCTGAACTTTTAAGTAATTACTTCTTGATTAGTTTTTCATTTCTTACCAAGGATGCAACAGTGTCATGTATGTCAAATATGACATGTAATGAGTAAAAATGAAGAATGATTGACGTAAACCCTAAATAGCAACAGAATATGTTTGTCCTATGTCATTTCTTAAGCTGTAATTTTCTGCAATTATATGTGCAAAAATATGTTTTCATTTGTATATTTAGGAAATATAATATGTCGGCTATGATCTTCGGCAGGAAAAAGTCCTGCAATCCTATTTTAAAAAATGTTTACAATGTGTGTCCACAGGCCTCCAAGTACCCAGTTACTTAAAACCAGTAATATGAAATGTGCATTTTATGCCCGTTCCAAACACAATCCATCCAATAAGAATTTACAGTCAAAAGAAACCATTTTATAATCATAGATCATAAAACATAAAAATTCTCTGCCCAATCCTTTGAACTGCAAACCTTCTTTGACCAAACGCCAAAGCAACATGCTAAAACCTTTAAAGGAAGGGATGGCACTCTCGCACCCGTGTCTCCCGCTCTAGCCTCTCTCTCTTTTTCCAGCATATTTATTTTTACTGCACATCCATATCCTTAAGCCCTCTTAACATTTCAGGCCATTGAGAAGCTCTTAGGAGGATGAACGAGCGTTAACTGCATCTTTTCAAACCTTGACATTTAATACTCAATATAAATCTCTCGAGAGACCTGTTATTTTTTCAAGAATGTAATTACATACTTTCAAATAAAACTTGAAAGGGCCAAACAAGTTTTAAAACACAGTGTGTGCTCTCCGGACGGCGGGAAGGAATTCCAAGCAGTTGGAATATGCTAACATCTCAGTGTGTGTGTAAACCGCGAGCTCTTGGAAGGACAACATAGTATTCTGCGCTTCGGCCTCGATGCGTTACAAAATCTAGACACAATTTTAGTTGCTTTTATACTGACTTGTAAAGGGATTTCCGACATCAGCGACAGACCGCAGATAGTTGCTTGCAAATGCCTCTTGTTAATTCTAGCAAAGTGACTATTTGACTATAGAAGTGTTATTGCTTTGCAATGGGTATGTAATATGTGATGTTTGTTATGCATTTACTAAACAGTTTTTTTAAAACTAAGTATTTTAATTGATCATTTTCGCCTGACAGGTTGAGGATTATTTATGACACAACACAATAACCTGGCTATAAAACCCTACTCACTGTAGTCTAGCCATTAAACTACATTGAGTGACAGTTTAATAGATTGTCTACCCTCTTACATCAAAAGTAATAAAATGTTCATGGTGTGAACATTATCAGTGCTAATGTGTCATCATACCTCATTTCCTTTCAAGAAAAGGTATGATGATACATTATAACCTTTTACGAGGTACATGTATTTTGAGATATGCCATTTTATTCCTGTGCTAATTCACGAGGTTTGTGTTTTTAATTTCGCCTTGTGAGTGAAGTTCGGTGGAAAAGTGTGCGATCAGGCAGTTAGCTCATTCTGCAGCTGTCAGACCTACAACAGCAGTTTAAAGATCTCAACATTTCCATGCTTATAATTTCTCAGTGGGACACCGCGCATTTTATGTGAAGGACTATGGGAAAAAACAACCCAGCAAGACCTGAAGCCTTGAGGTCAAACGCCAGCAACACAATTAAAAAAGGACAACAGCTCCTCAAAGCAAAGCCCCTCCCAAGTTCCTTCCAGCTAGCATGTGATTACCAGCGGAGCGCCGCTTTAACTTTGGGAGTGGTCAGGAAAACTTGGCAGGGCTTGGGGCAACAGTTCTCCAAGTACGAATGAGTGCGCTTTTTGGCCAAGTGTACAGATCCAACTGAAACGAACAGGAGAAAATACACACGGAGCAAATGAGCTGTGGTTCACTGGAATAGAGAATTTGTGTATTTAAGAGATAGAATAAACAATAAAAAAACACTGTTGACAGTGAGGCTTTAATAAACCATTTGAGTTTTTTGTGTAAATTCAACACAATCTCATGGCAATTCATAAAGTTTTTTTATATGGATACACTTGGGGAGCTTGGGGGACCGTGGTTTCATCGTTCAGTTTATAATGAGATATTATTACGTTTTAAAGTAACGCGCCCTCTAGCTCACATGAAATTACCTTTGACGGTCACTAAAAGTGTGTTTGTTTATATGGAATGTGTATGAACTTTATACAAAGCCCCGTTGTTACGATATTAAATTTGCTTTTACATGTATGTATTTGGCAATTGCTTTGGAAATGCGATTACACTTCATTCAAGGCAGACAATTTATTAGTATGCGTGTTCCCGGAGATCGAACCAGTTATTTTCTCACTTTGAATCAGAATTCTGTAAACGTCTTGTAATTTTCCCTGAAATTCCAATTAAACATCCAGTGAGGCATGAGCGATTCAATTTAGATCTACAAAAAAGAACCCTTCACCACCAAAGGTCGGCAGAACACGAGATTAATGTTGTGTCACTATATCACAAGACAGCGAGTTTAGTGTAGTCAAGTCATTAAACGAGTAAACATGTTGTCTGTTCTGAAGCGACAAGGTTATGTGACACAACGGCATAATAATTCAATCACTAGGAGATCTACGTCCCGTGATCGTGCCCTGGATTACTGACTGACGCTCATTTCTTGCTAGGTTTGTAATTGTGGGTTATTGTGCCTGTGTGAGCTATTTTAGAATGAAGTCTTTAAACGTTTCTGCTCGGCTGAGCATTGTTTGTTTTCTGTGCTGTTTTCTTCTACTTGTTGGAGAGATGAGGTTGAAAATCACCGTATCATGACGGTAAGTCTCTGTTTAAGTCCCGCCACAGTTTTGGCCTTGCTGTAGGTTTAGAACAGACTGTCGGCACCTCCGTTTTTCTACATGTAAGTTAGTGTGCAAGTAACATGCTGTGCATAACCAAATGACGGGAACGTGACCTGAAAAAAATTTGAGGTGAAAGTAGGCACGTATGGCAAGCCGAATTAGCTTTTAATCATTCTCACGATATGAATTGTTGATATCAACAATACAATTTTTACTAGTGAAAACTACAATTCTTGATATCAAGAATAGAATTTCTCCTGGTAACAATTGATATTTTTGATATCAGTAATTACATTTTTACTATTTAAATATCACAGTAGACTGCCATTCAAATTCAAGTTTTCACTAGTAAAAATTAAATTGTTGATATTGAAAATTAATATCCTTAAAATTATTAAAAGCTAATTCGGCTTGTATAGGCCATAGGCACGTGACTTGATCATCTCATCCGTAATTGTTCCAGAAATTTGCTAAATGTCACCTCAGGCAGGTATTGGACAAAAAACAATGGAATGAGTAATAAAAAATGAATCCTATTTTTTCGTGTCTGCTAGTAAGCAGTACTTTGCGATGTGATGAAATTACATTTACAATAATAACAAAACTTAAATGACATTTGACCGAGTCAGTAAATCTGTATTTCATATCAAGCAACCACATCGCATACACCTAATTTTGGATAAATCCAGATTCAAGAACTTAAAGTTGAAACAACTGATGCATGTCAATTTTTTTTAAATGGGTTTAAAATGGATAAGTAATACTTGTAAATTCACTTACACAGGTTAATAAAAGAAAACCCACAGGCGATGTATGCAAGACACGTACACAAATGTTTGCACGATGTACAATCTGATTTGTGTTTAAACAGTGTTGTAAAGTGATATTTAACAGAAATTGTATTGTAAATATTGTTGCATTTGTTTACGTCAGCTTTGTAAACAAATTCACGTGTATCGCTGACAACTTTGCGACAGTATTTACAGCACACGTACCAGACAATTGCGCTTATCAACCACATTGGGGTAACCATACACCAAAACAGCTCGTTGTTGCTTTAATGATATCATTTTTTATATAATAATAATAACACTTCTGAATGATGTAATGCACTAATTAATACTGCTGTTCATTCTCCGGCCTCATTTGGTTGCCAAAAAAATTCAGGAAGAGCTAAAATGGGGGTGTATGGCGTGCTGAGGGCCCTCTACTGTTGCCATGACAGCAGACCAAACACAAATGTATGTGGAACGTGCTTCACCGCCAGATCTTCTGCATTACTGCATTGGTTTTCCCGCTGGAGCTCGGCCTCATCACCTGCAGTGGGAAAGAGGAGGTGACATAAAGGGGTAGAGGTGGAAACGCCTGAAACCTTCATCAAGGTCTCCAACCGCATTCCGGTTTTAGCACGATCACAATATTCCCCGTGGTGAGTTTCTCAGCAGGCCTTCAGCTTTTAGCAGCCAGTGAAAAAAAATGTTCTGCTCATTCATCGTGGAAGATTTGCCAGGTTTAATTTAAAGGTTTTTCAACCTGCTAATTATCTCTCTATTCAATATTCACTGTTGGGAGAAAATCCAAGGCACACCTAGATACTGTCTAAACGACCATCATCAAACACAGCCTTCCAACATCAGTCACCAATGATGTATTATTATAAATGTTCAGTTTCGTGACACAGATCTGCGGTTTCCATAGAGCTTTCTGTTTCGAGCGATCACAACCCATAAGTACAAACTAATGGTACATTTAGACAACAATCCTGTACTAAAGATAGAAAACATTGTCCTTTGCATTTTATTAAAGTTTGCATACAGTTTAAAACGTATGCCAGGCCAGATGTTGCCTATACGTCACTCTATATAGAAACACAACTTGCCTGCGCACGGGGGCTGTTTGAATACCCTTTCTTTGTGTAGATGTGGGTTTAGAATTGGGCAGCTGCAAATAATAGATCTGCATTGATCGAAGTAGTGGTCCAGTAAATCTGTACATTGTTGTTTTGGTTGTCAAAAATTTGTGCATGCCTAAAGGCTCAACACGTAATCCGGGTGATGTCACCGTTTTCACAAATTCTCGTTTTTATAGTCAACAGGAAACCATTGCAGGGTTATTCTCACAGTTCCTGTTTTCAAAAGTCTGCCTTTTCAGGCCCCCACAAGTCTATAGTCTAATAAACAAACAACCAAAAAGCATGCTAAATCAAAACTACTTAAGTAATATTGTGTAATTTTTGTTATATGTGTATACAGTTTTATGTGTCCACTGAGTCAGATGTACATGCAATGAATGCAATAACTACTCTGTAAGGTTGATTAAAATCAATCATTCATTTTGTGTTTTTGGCTGTAAATTCTTAAAAAAATTAACGCAATTTAAATAGAACATTTGGTTAAAAATGAACTTCTAAGGAAGTGGTTCTAAAACTTAACTTTTACGTTGTACGGCTCCCTTTGTGTAGAGTACATCGCTTTGCGGTCCCCATTATAAAAACGTATAATCTTAAACTTCGAATTAAAATCAATCATTCATTTTGTGTTTTTGGCTGTAAAATTCTTAAAAAAATTAACGCAATTTAAATAGAACATTTGGTTAAAAATGAACTTCTAAGGAAGTGGTTCTCAAACTTAACTTTTACGTTGTACGGCTCCCTTTGTGTAGAGTACATCGCTTTGCGGTCCCCATTATAAAAACGTATAATCTTAAACTTCGAATCTTAATCACACCAAAAACTAATTCTGTTGTAACATCAATACTTTTGGTTGGTGGTCTTTTTTTATGATGTTTTATTATATAAAATTGGTGATAAATGTCTATATTTCATATACCTGTAATGGCACAAAATCTGTGACCCCCCTGGATCCATCTTGGGTCCCCAGTTTGACAACCACTTCTCTAAGGTATTGATAAAAAAGGTATTGATGAAAAATTACCAGTACACAGAATGTTATATGGCTATATAAGAATCGAAATCTGCTGATGTGTAATGTAACAAATCGTGTAGAAAATTATTTTATTTGAAAATAAAACAACATGTTGTCAAACTTTGATAACTGCCTTAATCTTTTAAGCAACAAGAAGCTCTAATATTTCCAAAAGATATGGGGTTTGTTTTAGTTTGAGTTTAGTTTTTGTTTATATTAAGTTAATAATTTTTAGTGCCTCATTTTTGTGGCTTAAATAAATTACAAGTTATTAAATTTGGCATGTATCATAAATTCTGTTTCAAGCTCAAATAAAAAAAATCCAGGTGACTTCCTTCACATGTGCAAAGGTCCACAAAACCCCGCTCAGGGCCCCTCCCTAGACACTCATTGATCTTAAACAACTGATGATTGGCTCTTTTTACTTAAAGGACGGACTTCCGTCACTAGATCGTCCATATTGATTGCTGCACTTTTCCCCTTTCACAGTAGTAGAACTTTGGCATCGTGTTCATATCTAGAATCTTTGATAGCTGATCATGCAAACTCGACATTATTGCCACGACTCCAACATTGTATTCATTACAAATTCATATCACAGTCCAAACAGTTGAGGTCTGACTGTTCTCACACCTCACCGAGGGACAGCGGTATGCTGCAGCTGAACACGTCAAGCGGCGTCAGCATAAATTTTCCACATATCACCTCCATTGGAGGCCTATAAAGCTGATTTATTATAAATACAGCTCCCCGGTGTTTACTGCACACATTCTTTTGTCTGCTACATCTTTCAAAGTGAGCATCTGCAGGTGCTGAATGTCTGTCTCAGCTGTGCAGACGTGAGCAGTGAAGTTTTAAAAACAACAAACCATATGCCGTTGAAAGAGCGGGGGGGGTCAAAAAGTAGTTTCATTGTTAAGTATATAATCATCTGAGTTAAGGTTCCTACGATTTTTTTGTTTTGTTGAGAATTTCATAATATTCAAGATGATTTAATGGTGCCGTTTGTTTTAAAGGTGCTGTTAAGTGACCTTAGCTGTTCACCACACCAAAATTACCCACTAAAATAGATACACCTCTGAATCTAAACCCCGTCCCTGTATAGATCTACACCCATCTTAAACAGATAAAATGATGCCAGAAGTCAAAAACAATGCCGACAAAATTACTTTTCCAAGAAAGACTGATGCTCTCAGTTTCCTCATTGTGGCCTGTCAGGTAGACTAAAAAACAAAGGTTGTTGTCGGGCTGTATGGTTCCAATCTAAACCTTATTATTCTGTAACATTAAATGAACATTGTTGAAGTGTTGACATCGAGACCAGAAATTATTTAAATAAAAGCTGATTTCAGCATTGGAAGAAATGAAGAAAGTAAACAGTGTTTGACTTCATGTTGACCGTAAAGGTCTCATTAAAGTCTCAGGATTTGAGATGAATGAGACTCCAACACATCCACCCTGTCATAGAAACATGTTTAGCTACTGTGGGAACTTTGTTTATTGACTGACTGTAAGATGATAAAGTTATTCCGCTGGGTTGTGTTGAAAGGGAGACACTTGTTATTCGCACAGGACTGCGAAGCTCTTAAACCCCCCTGCAGACACCTGAAGGCAACACGTTCGGCCCACCTTCAACCAGTAATTACACGGTAAGATGACAGGTCAGAAAAAATAGACCTTTACTTAGAATTGCTGTGGGAAAACTCCAAAAAGTCCCTTTCAAAGGGAGGTTTTCTCTATTAGACAAAATACTACAATGAATGGTTCATTGGGACTACAGTGTGCTTCTTTTGTAAAGTAAAATGTCACAATATCTTAAAATTTTAGACTAAAATACGTTTCCACCTCTGTTTACTGCTCATAGTTCTGACCGCTTTCAGTGGGAGGCCAATCAAAACAGACTGGGCCAACTTGACCAGTCCAGGGAAGACTGAGCTTTTGAAAAGGAGGGGCTTCAACAGAACATGACAGACTGGGAAGAGAGGTGCTGCAATAATGAAAAATATAACATAAACATAAAAACCTAGTCTAGAACACCCCACAAACAAAATCACAAAAAGGCATCATTAAACCCCTTTAAAGACGTTAAATAATGCAAGTTCATTAGGCAAACGCAATATTTCGACCAGGAGACGTTTTTGTGAGGTCATGCCTTTCCACCCAGATGTCGACTGTTGTGCAAGGTACTTTTGTCAGCCTCTAATTGTAACATGTCACGATAATGGGTTAAGCGGTGGGGTCTTTGATTGCCCCTCTTACGAGCTCTAAACAGTTCAGATGTAACCCGTTCCTTGAAATATTTCAAACATTGTCTCAGAAAGCACAACAGAGGATACACTATAATCCCCTGACAGAAGTGAGTCAGATGGGTGAGAGATAAACAGAAGAGATGAGTCCGGGGTATTTAAAGTCCTCCAACACTCTTACACTTCCTCTAAAGTGCCTGTGTCAATGGCCGCTTTTCATCACGGCGGATAACAACGGCCGGGTCGGGCTTTTATCAGCCTTCCAGGAACTAAACAGAAAAGATAGCAGCCATTAAACGGACGAACGGCAGGCGTGTGTAGATGCGTGCGTTTATCTCCAGCTGCTGGTAAATGGAAGATCTGGCTGCGACTTTGGCCTGTGAGATAGTTGCTTTGCTAGCAGCAATGTGTTATCCAAACAAACACTTGTGCAGGAAATTATGTAACTAGCCAGGAAAAAACTACTTCCTGCTGCTCACAAACTTAAATTTCTTCAAACTTTGTTATGTTTCTCATGCATTCATTTTGAGCTCGTTGAGTTTTAAAGAGTGTGTTAATGTACACGTTAGACGTTTGTTTTCAGCCAGACTACTTTGGTAGAAATTCTTGATTTGAACTGCGCATGTGAATATTCATCATGGGGTTGATTATAACATACCTGAGCGTTTCTCCTTGGAAATCTCAGAAGTACTGTATGTACGATGTCACAGACACACATTTACAGTAACATTTTATGAGCAAATCATTTGAGCAATATTAATGAACTAAAGGCCCATTCACAAAAAGAATGCTAACTGCATCGCTAACTGTATTAGCATCCACACCATAGACTCTATAAAAGATGGACAGTGTGACACCGCTTCCTTCCATTGTACTGAATTGAATGTAAAATGTCAGACGATGGGCCCTAACATGTTACGCAAAATGTCAGTTTGGAGCCTGGGCAAGCGCAGAAGGAATCGTCAGCGACCTCCGTGGAGGAAGTGTCTGCGCAGTAGTGAGCGCGGTATCAAGATCCTGCCCATATTCCCTGATGACTCAATCGTAAATTAAGAAATCCTGTTACCGCACCCATTTTTTATAACATCTTATAACTAACTTAAATCAAGTTTATTGAAAAAAAACGAACAATTGGACATACATCAACATGATCAAAACTGACTAAAATACAAAAATACCAGAAAACATCTTTGGAAACATTTTTTTAAGTGCAATTGGATTTTATAGTGTGGCTCCTGTCCCATTTGTTTACAGGGAGAGGGCGGGGTTTATAACCTGTACTGCAGCGAGCCACCAGGGGACGTTCAAAGAGCCCGCAGCTTCACTTTTCAGGATGTGTGAGACACCGCTGATCCACACCAATGGATGCGAACGTTATGCTCACGTGCAGCAGTTTCACATTTGATATGTGCGAGCCCTTCAAATACAAATAGGTGTATTGTTCATCAGCTGAAGAAAACTATAAAAAGGATATCAAAGATATCATACCTCCATATTGCCATTGTTATAGTTGTATCAAGTTGTTTTTTAAGCAAAACAGACATCATATGTCCATGTGTGTGTGTGTGTGTGTGTGGCCATATAAAGAACGTAGGTACATAAAGAATAAACACCACTTTTTTGTTTCCTCTGGATTTGGGTAAGTGTGTTCTTTAGTTCATTTTCACACTGTATTATGTTAATCATGCAGTTTCTTAAGAATGGTGTCTTGCAATCAATTATTTGTTCTTTGTTAATGTGGTGGGTCTTTTAAAGGAGAGGTAAAGGGGAAAACATTTGGGTGCTCTTGAGAAGCTCTTTGAGAATGGCTTTGCGTAGGCTAAACTAGAGGCAGCTGGCCAGATTCCTGAGCAGATATATAATCATGCTATGATGTGTATAATTATATATTGGATGTCAAAAAACAGAAGTGGCCAAAAGGGCAGCGAGTAGCGACAAGATGAATTTATTGTTTTTCTTTTCTTTCTTTTTGGTTTTAAAGGGGTTATATCATGTGGAATCAAACGTTCCAGTTTCTGTTTATTTGGATATATGAGGGTTATTGTACTATTGTACACTAGACAAACTTGCATTTGTACCTTTTAAAAATCATTTATTAAAACCAAGCTGCCATTTCTTTCAAAACTCTTTGTGACATCACAGGAATGTGTCAGTGTCTGACTGTCCAAACAATGGGAATCACACCCTACCTTTACAAGAGAACTTTAGACGTGAAATAATGTAACAGCAATACAAATTAATTCTAAATTACAGCTGTCTTATCTACATTTTCCACATATTTGGGAGGAATAACACGATTGTTTGAAAAAATTCAGTTCTCACAAGCTTTATTTAAAAAAGAAATAGGAAATAGTGTGAGCAAATGGGATACATACTTCTACACATTTGGGGTAAAAAATTAAAAAGACTGATATGAATGTGGGGCAGACGTGTCATGCTGTAGGATCCACCCTGGTGAAAGAAACATGATTGCTGGTTACCCCTCAAATGAGTCTGTGTAGGACCCCATCATCAAGCTGTTTGTGCATGTGGGTGGAGAATAACAGCATGTGATCTAGTAAGCAGTTTGAGCTAGTATGCAGAGGCCTGCAGCTCCTATTATTTGCACCATAGTATATACAACAGCTTCATCAGCTTGATTTGCTATGGCAAAATGATACACCAGTCTGGATAGACGTTAATGCTAGTCTTTTCATCAGGGCATGCACCATACAGAAAATAATTAACTACTGTACATGTATGACACATTTTTTAATTGTTCACCAGCAAATGAATATTAACAAATCATTTATGAAAGAAGTTTTTTTAATAGTATACAGGTCCAAACTTGTTGCAGCTACAAAAAGGACATAAATGCATCATAAAAGTAATCCAAATGTTCCGAGTGGGTTAATAATTGTCCTCAATAAATGACACGTTTCCGAAAAAAGAAAGTATATATTTTATGCACAGTTAGCCAAATTGAAACCCATAAGTGTCGTGATTCACAGAGGAAGAACCCAATTGCAGGCAGTGACAATGAAGGGGTAAACAGAGACTTTAATATAAAACACAAAACAAACACCCACAATGGGGAGAAAACACTATCCAAAACTAAAATACAAAATTGAAAACAAATACTTCCCACATGGGGGGGCAAAAACAAACTGCTAGGTAAACAAACAAGAAACTTGAACTATACAAACACGATACAGGCACTAGGAACACCACATACAGCACAGGGAACATGTACAGGAAACACGTACAGCATACAGGTACAACGAACGAGCACAAGACAATAGACAAGAGGGCATTTTATAGGGAGACTAACAAAGGAGATAACAATGGGCAGGTGTGGGTACTGAAACACTCAGGGAAGGGTAACGAGACAAAAGGGCGGGAAACACTGACGAGACACGAGAAAGCACATGGCAAGTCAGAATCAAAACAAAGCCATGCCTTTCTCACACAAAACCTAAGGCCATGCCATGACTCTGCTGCAAGACCAAGAATAAACATGACATGATGGCGGAATCATGGCAATAAGTGTGCTACGTCTAACAGGCAGCACATTATTAGCGCAAGACACAGTTACCAATGACATTTAAGAAAAATTAAGAGACCATTCCTGTCATCATTCTTGAGTGGTGAGACAAGGACAGAGGACCCAGGTGCAGACAGCGGGTAAGGGGTTAACATATATTTAATAAATAATATAACAAAGACCCACGTGGGGGTAACATAACAAAACATGACATGGATGAAATAACAAGACTGTACTAAAACTACCTACACTTAAACAAGACTAAATTAAACTATAAACATGAACATCAAGACTAGACTAGACTAGACTAGACTAGACACGTGCTAAACATGACATGATGCAGCAGAATCATGACAATTCCAGTATTTCTATACGAATTGTGACCATTCCAGTTATGGAGGACCAGGAGTGCCTAATATAAATAAAACGAAGAATGAATTGATCAGTTTAATACTTAAAACATTAAAATAGTTTTGCCAAATGCTTTTCTTTATCCATTTGTCAATCGAGTCAAAGAAGGCCATTGGACAGTATACAAGTGGGGCCAACCAATCAGTTTCCGGCTTAGTTGTAGGATACACCCCTTCTCCCATATGTCATACTAAGTAGATGTAAGGCATCTGTATGGCAGAAGTAAACTCGGACACTGCATATATGTGAACAAGCATACAGACAAAAACCCAAATTACTCTTCATCAATCTACACACAAGCTCCAGCAGAGAATGATCGAAGTTCAGCGTGTGAGAGGCATGGTCGCGTTGTTCTTTTATAATGGTGAGAGAGAGCTGGAGATCCGCACAGAAACAAAGTTATAAACTGAGTTCAGCGTAAGCTGTACCCACAATGGCCTCGACACTGAACCTATCCAAAGAGTCCAGGGGCCTGTACCATGAATGTAGCTGAACAAACTCAGGGTAGTTGGATTAGTTTTGGGTTGACAAAACCAAACCAACGTGATCAAGCTTTGTTGGTACCATGAAGCAGCTCATGGAGTTTCTTTGTCAACTCAAGCTTTGATCCTGAAGCTAAGATTAGTTTGCGCGCGCGTGCACATGAACGAGTGACGTCAGCATGGCTAAACCAATCGCATTATAAATGGATAAAGCGATTTCCACAATATGAACACAAACATGAATTTCAGCCATGGACTGATATGTTTCTGCTGTCTACGCAAGAGAGAAGTGTTTCAGAAACACTGCTGATTGCGTTAATGCGCAAGTTAAAAGACTATATAGTACACATATTTACTGTAGTGCTGTAGGCAAACAGGATCCGCGGGGTCCTCGGTGGAAGGTCCGTGTCCTTGCGGGCAACTTTTTTATGTAAGGCCCCATGCCTACAGAAATATTACAACAAATGTTCATTGAAGCTCCCGCATATTGCAATTTTAACCTTCGTGCGGACAAAAAACATCCATTCAGGCAGCAGAAGCAAGAAAGATAACCTTACATCTGCTTCATAATTTCCCTTCCGAGTACACATGAGAGGAGTCGCGTGCAAATAAAGTTCATTCTCATATATTTCTGAACTTCTGTACAAATTTGTTAAAGCTGTAAACGGCTAATTTCACAGGCAAATGACACGCACCGCTTCTGCATTGTAAACTCTGACATCTTACGTGTTTAAAATCAATAAATGCACCGTGTACTGATGGGCATGTCAAAAAGTTGCCCAAAAAATAACACAGACTGGTTGCATGTTGGTCTCCTTTTAGTCTGATATGATAAAAACTAGGTTTTTTTTGGAGAAAGAAGACAGAGCTCAGAATTATAAAATAGCGGTGTGTTCTGCAACACAGAGAAGCGGAAGAAAGTATAAGAATTACACTTAATAAAACGGCCTGCTTTTACAACAGAATGCATAAGCCTCTACCTTTAATAGACTAGTCTTTGCGCCATTAACCAGGTCAGTCATTTCATTGAAGCCTTAATAAAACTACGGTTCAGGACAAAGAAAAATGTCCTAATACAGTGAAACTGAAAGTCTTCCTAGATGTTATGCACCACAGACAAGAATGTAAAAAATGCAATGCAAATACACGTGATACAATAAAAGTGGAATATAAGCAAGTAAATTGAATTTCATGTGAGTGTAAGGGAAAGCCAGCAAATCTGGGATTTACCTATATAGTAACCAATATTTGATTTTATATTTGTAATATATATTTTTATATTTGTATATTAATATTTTTATTTTATTAAACAGTATAAAAAATAACTAGCCATTCTAACACGCACTGTGAGTCAGTTACGTAATCTATATGTTTCTTTGCTCACAGCTGATTGGTCAAACTTCAGTCTGAGATCTTGAATCCAGAACATAACCTGCCCCGGAGCAGGTTAGCCGTGCAGCGTAAGATACCATGGCGACGAACACCGAATAAAGCCGAGCTACTTTCATGGTACCTAAAACCCAGGGTTGGCACAAACTAAACTAAAACATAGCTGGCTAGCCACCTAAACCAGCTTCATGGTACAGGCCCCAGGATGTGTTAATCAGTTGTTGTGGATCGAAATTGCGTGGCCGGGAATCAAGGGTGTAGTAGATTCGAGGATGAATCTCGGGTTGATATTGTTATGCTGCCAGGAAAGCTTCCTCCAATCCATTTTCCTTAACACCCTGTTTAACATTACACCTCACGTGAGCAACAAACGCCTTGTTATTTAAGGTTTCTATGTTTATTTGTTGCACTACATGTGGTGTAACAGGGTGTAACATTTACCTTTCATGCATCAGACGTGTTGCAGGTTTGGTGAACAAAGGAGTTTGTGGGAATAATTATGACTGCGGCGTTATAATTCCAGATCAAGTTGCATCTCATCTCAATTACAGCCCAGATTCATTGCATGAGCAACACATTTTCTTACTGTTGTGAAAGAACACGATCATGCTGCTACGCTTACTTGTGCTGCACATATTTTTTTATTGGGATAAACACCAGTGGTAGAATTCCCCAATAACAACGGTTCCTAATCCTGGTCCTCATTACCCCCCGGCTCTACACATTTTTTATATTTCTCCATAAGTGCCATGCGAAGTGGTTATCACTTGATAGTGTGCCGTGATTCCAGTTCGTGAGGAGCATAAATTATGTTCCATTCGAAAGGAATTAACCCTGATAACACAGACCTGAAAAAGCTATTCGAAGGCTTCGGGAAAAATAATGTTCGACTGCTGTGCAGATTGCTTGGCGTATCACGTTAAAAGTACCGCAAGAGCGATTCAAAAGCATACAAAGCAGTTGGCACTTGAATCGCTCTTGAGGTACTTTAATGTGATACGTGATGGATTTTTTTTATCAGGATTAAGGCTGAGCTTGTTAGGAAGGTGGATCTCTCGGGCCATGAGTAAAGAACCACTGTTCTAGACGGCGCAGCCCGTATCGTTCGGTGTGCAACCACGCTTTTTTCTGTATGTTTCATTTGTTAACATACATTCAGTGTCCATGTCATGTAGTTATGGTGAGCAGTGCAATAAAGTTGCTGTTTTAATGGCGGTAGGTCTTTCTAGCTATCCAATGAAATTCCGCCTTACATCTACTTCATATGACATGTGGGAGAAGGGGTGTATCCTCAAACTGAGCAGAAAGCTGATTGGTTCCCCCCACGTGTGTTCTGTCCAATGGAATTTTTCGACTCGATTGACAAATGGATAAAAGAAAAGCATTTGGCAAAACGACAAAGAAAACCAATTGGGAAATAGAGAGAAAAAAGCATTTGGCTTTTTTAAAAAGCAATTTAAAATGTGCATTTAAATTGTGCATCATAAAGCTTTTTATTGTTTTATTTTTTCACGTTTTAAAGCGTGAATTAAATAAACAGTTTTAAATGTATATATTTTTTTAAATTTAATTCAACTTTTATTAAACATGTTATTGTTCAATTAAACTACATTTTAAAACACAAATTAAATAAACCATTTTAAATAAGTCTATTAATTTCTCAATTTAAAAAGTAATTTATTTGTTTATATATGTATGTTGTAAGGGTCTGCTGGGAACGCCTGGCCGAGTCTCCTGTCAGAGAGATCTTTAACTCCCACCTCCGGCAGAGCTTCAACCAGATCCCGAGGGAGGCTGGAGACATTGAGTCCGAGTGGACCATGTTCTCCGCCTCCATTGTCGAAGCGGCCACTCGGAGCTGTGGCCGTAAGGTCTCCGGTGCCTGTCGAGGCGGGAATCCCCGAACCCGGTGGTGGACACCGGAAGTAAGGGAAACCGTCAAGCTGAAGAAGGAGTCTTATCGGGCCTGGTTGGCTTGTGGGACTCCTGAGGCAGCTGACAGGTACCGGCAGGCCAAGCGGACTGCTGCCCGGGTGGTTGTGGAGGCAAAAACTCGGGCCTGGGAGGAGTTTGGTGAGGCCATGGAGAAGGACTATCGACTGGCCTCGAAGAGATTCTGGCAAACCGTCCGGCGCCTCAGGAGAGGGAAACAGTGCCCTACCAACGCTGTTTACAGTGGAGGTGGGAGGCTGTTGACCTCAACTGGGGATGTCGTCGGTCGGTGGAAGGAGTACTTCGAGGATCTCCTCAATCCCACCGTCACGTCCTCCATTGAGGAAGCAGAGGCTGAGGGCTCAGAGGTGGACTCGTCCATCACCCAAGCCGAAGTCACTGAGGTAGTCAAGAAACTCCTCAGTGGCAGGGCACCGGGGGTGGATGAGATTCGCCCTGAGTACCTCAAGTCTCTGGATGTTGTGGGGCTGTCTTGGCTGACACGCCTCTGCAGCATCGCGTGGCGGTCGGGGACAGTGCCTCTGGGATGGCAGACCGGGGTGGTGGTCCCTCTTTTTAAGAAGGGGGACCGGAGGGTGTGTTCCAACTACAGGGGGATCACACTTCTCAGCCTTCCCGGGAAAGTCTATGCCAGGGTACTGGAGAGGAGAATACGGCCGATAGTAGAACCTCGGATTCAGGAGGAACAGTGTGGTTTTCGTCCAGGCCGTGGAACGCTGGACCAGCTCTACACCCTCTACAGGGTGCTGGAGGGTGCATGGGAGTTTGCTCAACCAATCCACATGTGTTTTGTGGATTTGGAGAAAGCATTCGACTGTGTCCCTCGCGGCATCCTGTGGAGGGTGCTTCGGGAGTATGGGGTCTGTGGTCCTTTACTAAGGGCTGTCAGGTCCCTGTACGGCCGAAGCAGGAGCTTGGTTCGCATTGCCGGCAGTAAGTCGGACTTGTTCACAGTGCATGTCGGACTCCGGCAGGGCTGCCCTTTGTCACCGGTTCTGTTCGTAATTTTTATGGACAGAATTTCTAGGCGCAGCCAGGGGCCGGAGGGTGTCAGGTTTGGGGACCACACGATCTCGTCTCTGCTATTTGCGGATGATGTCGTCGTGTTGGCCCCTTCAAACCAGGACCTTCAGCATGCACTGGGACGGTTTACAGCAGAGTGTGAAGCGGCTGGAATGAAAATCAGTACCTCCAAATCCGAGGCCATGGTCCTCAGTCGGAAAAGGGTGGCTTGCCCACTTCAGGTTGGTGGAGAGTTCCTTCCTCAAGTGGAGGAGTTTAAGTATCTCGGGGTCTTGTTCACGAGTGAGGGGAGGAGGGAACGGGAGATTGACAGACGGATCGGTGCAGCTTCTGCAGTAATGCGGTCGATGTACCGGTCCGTCGTGGTGAAGAAAGAGCTGAGCCGCAAGGCGAAGCTCTCAATTTACCGGTCAATCTACGTTCCTACTCTCACCTATGGTCATGAGCTTTGGGTCATGACCGAAAGGACAAGATCCCGGATACAGGCGGCTGAAATGAGCTTCCTCCGCAGGGTGGCTGGGCTCCCTTAGAGATAGGGTGAGAAGCTCGGTCACCCGCGAGGAGCAGAGCTGCTGCTCCTCCACATCGAGAGGGGTCAGCTGAGGTGGCTTGGGCATCTGTTACGGATGCCTACTGGACGCCTTCCTCGGAAGGTGTTCCGGGCCCGTCCGACCGGGAGGAGACCCCGGGGAAGACCTAGGACACGCTGGTGGGACTATGTCTCCCGGCTGGCCTGGGAACGCCTCGGTGTCCCCCCGGAAGAGCTGGAGGAAGTGTCTAGGGTGAGGGATGTCTGGGCATCTCTGCTTAGACTGCTGCCCCCGCGACCCGGTCCCGGATAAGCGGAAGAAAATGGATGGATGGATGGATATATGTATGTTTTAATTATTAAATTGATCAATTCATTCTTTATTTTATTTCTAATCGGCACACCCAGTCCTCCATATCCAGTCCCGTGTTTGTTGAATTTCCACAAAATCAAATCTCAGGTGCGACAAAATCCTCCAACAGCAAATGTGAAAGACTGACAGAATGACTGGACACATGACATCTGAGATAAGAAAAATCTAACTTTTTCTTAATTCATGTATAAATATTAGTGATGTATCGCTTAAAAGTGAATATGAACTTCTTCTTTGGAGAAACAGGTCAGAATAACAAAATATGCTCTGTATTTAAAAATACTGCAATTTTCCATTTCTGCAAATAAATGCAAAAAGAAACAATATTTTATTTGAAATTTGGGAGAAATATTGTTAGCAGTTCACAGAATGCAACAAAAATTAACATTTCACCCTAACACATACCTATAAATAGTACATTTTTAAATCAGAAAAGCAGTCTCTGAAATGGTTTCTTAATTTTTTTCCGCTGCTGTATATTTGGGGGATATGCTCTATAGAAAAAGATATGTTTTAGGGATGATGAAAAGACGTCCACCTTTGCGAATTCTGTTTTGCTTACAAACATCCAGACAAACAGGCAGTGCTTGGCTGTGTAACTTGTGTTGTGTCTCAACCCCATGAACACCTGTTCTTATATCCACAGCACTGTAGCACACATCTGCCTGGTTCAAAACGACTTTGGATGAGATCGTACGTTTTCAGACTCCAAAGGTCATTAAAATCATTCAGCAGATGTTATGATTACCTCAAGCCTCTGCTATGCCATGTGACTGTGTGCATCATGTGATTTTTATTATGACTTAAGTCGATGTGTGTAATTCTTACAATATTTTACAAATATTTTCCAATCCCAGCTCATATGCAGACACAACGATAAGTCTAAAACTAGCAGCACTATAAAGGCATTGTTCTGTTTGTTTTAACTTGTTATCTGTTAGCATTCCGATTCATCTCAACAACACCCAGAAGACTGTAGTTTAAAGCTTTGTGTGTGTGTGTGTGTGTGTGTGTGTGTGTGTGTGTGTGTGTGTGTCGTTTAAACGCTATATGAACAAATGCCACAGTCCTGAGACCTTCAGTAACTGAGCCCAGCAAATACAGAGTAGTACAGATCAAGCACCAGCTATACTTGAATGAAATGTTTGACGCTTACGTTTATTGAAAATATGTGTTTCAATACACAACAACGTCTCTGATTGAATTCAAATAATGCTGTTATAAAAAATTCTGCCTTGGTTTTATTTATAAATTATATTCATATCTAGTCTAATGTTAAATCTGTCCTCTGATCTGATGGGGACTTAATATAATCTTTGACCTACAAACAGCTTATAAATCATACTTCATGATGTTGTATTTACTTTTGATTGTTAACACATAAAAACAAATAATCACATCTGTAAAGACACAACGATGATGATTGGTGTAGCAGACAACATGCAATGACTTCAGATCCCTGGTGAGGATACAATGACCTCTGCTGGTGCATCAGGGCGGATAAGAGAGAGAATGTGACAGAACTGTGTAGTTCAGGTTTAGCCCCAACATTGTGGTCTGGTGGTCATTAAAGAACTCTGTTCTCAGAGATGGGTAGAAGAAACTGACTGTGGTCTATAGTGTGTACTTGCATTAAATACTGACCACCACCACCCATGCGCATCCAGGTTTTGCCCCAACGCATGCACTATGCAGCGTTTAGTACACAACCCGGATGTGCAAGCGTCGTGAGGCTCTTATAATCACGCGTTGTAGAGTGACAGGAAAGCGAAGAATATGTTGATTAAAGTCGTTATTTTAGATTCTTTTGCACACAAAAAGTAACCTTGTTGCTTCATAAAACTTATATTCAACCACTATGATCAAATGGAACATTTTAATGATGTCTTTAATACAGAGAGAATTACCATGATGTCTATGAGTAGGCCTGGAATGCTCTCGAATGTCATAAAAAAATTTTTTTGTGATCTGAAGACACGGGAAGGTCTTAAAACGTGTAGAACGTTGTGTGGGTGAGTAATCAACATTTTGGGTGAACTATGCCTTTAAGTGGTCCATTTGAGCTGGACAGAGATACTTTGTGAGATACATAAGCTGTAAAGGCCTGAAGTCCACATCACATCTATAACAATAAGGACAAAGAGAAAAACTAAATTTCCTAATCTGTTCCAGAGCAATTTTTTTCCAGATGATGAATGATAAAACATGACAGAGTTTTCATTATTTAGTGAACTATTCTATTCAAGAGATTGCACTTTTGATTAAAGAAACTCCAGAGTTGAAATGGCCAAAGGGTGCGATTACAAAACAGGACAGAGAGATGACAGTAATTTGTTAATTTCACAAACTCTTATTCAAAAGAACTCCCAATAGACTAAACAAAGAATAATACATCGCTTTGGCAATTTAGGGTGAATTTTCCTTGCTGTAAGGCAAAACTGAGATCCAGCAGGAGTGTGATGTCTCTAACCCTCCATCTGCTCTAACAACTTGCATAGAAAATTTTGCAATGATCATTCACATTAATATTATTAATATTATTAATATTAATGTACATTAAGCGTCGTGACAGATGAAGTAATAAGCAAAATTCATAATCATAACTCAACTCAACTCAACTTTTACAATTTCATTGTTTCAAAGCTGCTGTATATGAAACATATTGACTATAAGCAAAACATTAAAGTTATACAATTGAAAACAAAAAAAGAGTGAACACACACAGAAAACAGACACGCACAGTGGTTCAAACACACCCACATGCATAAAACACGGACACACAACACACGCACAGGACACAAAATACGCACGCAACACACAGCGTTGTTATCACAGAGTGAGTATCATTAGCATAGCAGTGAAAGCTAACTCTGTGTATCTTAATTATATCTCCTAGAGGTAGCATGTATAGTGCGAAATGCAGAGGCCCTAAAACGGAGTCCTGTGGTATACCGTACTGGAGCTATGATTTGCGTGACACCTCATTGTTTATTGCTTCAAATTCAAAATGGTCAGAGAAGTACGATTTAAATAATTCCAGAGCCATTCCATTAATGTCAACGTCATTTTCAAGTCTATGTAAGTGTGTGCTGTGGTCAACGGTGTGGAATGCAGCACTAACAGCACTAATAATGAGATACAGCCATGGTCAGACGGCAAAAGCAGATAGTTTGTAACTCTGATCATAGCAATCTCTGTACTGTGATGTGCTCTAAATCCAGACTGGAATTCTTCATTGATGTCATTTCTTTAGTGGAAGGAACATAATTGAGTTGAAACTACTTTTTCAAATACTTTAGGCAATACAAGGTGCCGCTCGTTTGCTGAACGCAGGGTTCTTAATGGGGTGTAGGAGGGTGTGAAAATATGCCAGTGCAGATCCAATGATAGTCCTGTAGGCAAGCATCAGTGACTTGATTCTGATACGGGCTTCAACCGGTAAACAGTGGAGAGAGATGAAAAGGGGTGTCCGTGAGCCCTTTTGGGCTGTTGGAAGACGAGGCGTGCTGCTGCGATTTGAACCAGCTGAAGTGGTTTTGTAGAAAGACCAGCAAGGAGAGCATTGCATTAGTCCAACCTTGAGATTACCAGGGCCTGTACAAGGAGTTGTGCCGCATGCTCAGTGAAATAGGATCTAACCTTTCTAATGTTGAATATATATATATATATATATATATATATATATATCGGCATGATTACGTTGTCTTTGCAATGTGATTATTGAAGGACAGCTGTTCATCAAATATCACTCTGAGGTTCTTGGCTGTTTTGGAAGGAGTGATTGTGGTATTGCCAAGTTGGATGGTTAGATCGTGTTGCACCGTGGGGTGTGCTGGAAACACGAGTAGTTCTGTCTTGGCCGGGTTCACCTGGAGATGATGCTCTTTCATCCAAGCTGAGATGTCTTCTAGGCACGCTGTTATGCGAGCTGCTACAGTGGTATCATCTGGGTGAAACGAGATGTAGATGTGGGTGTCGTCTGCATAACAGTAATGCGCGAAGCCATGTGCCCGTTTGATGGGTCCCAAGACGATGACAGATGGACGTCTCTATATGGTAAACATCCCTATTCCTCTATCCGCTATTTACCGGCCGTTGCTCAGACTCCAAAATGGTCCCTTTTATCGTTGGCACCACTCCGTCATTTAGTTGTAAGCGTCTTGAAACCACAGGATCCTTGTTTCGAAAAAGGGATCCAGACTTATAAAAACATTTCCGAAACAGGTTGTAGTGCTGGCGGACAGTATCTAGCACAAAAATACTATGCCATGCGTCAAACTCGTTTTTTGACCAAGTTGACCATGTTAAGCCCAGCACATTTAACAGTATAAAGAAGGCACAATGCGGCCTCCGCAATAGCATGTTAGGCCTCCTTTAATCTTCTTTAAGCGCAGAGGAGAAACTGTATTTAGCCTTTTAGAGAAGGTGGAGTCGTGGAGATACGATTTTTGGTGGTAATTATTCATTTTATGTCATTAAACCATCCACAAGTACTGATTTCATTCCAAGTGCAATGTTGTGTGTATATTCACATATTACTATCAGACCACTTACGTATTTGACAGATGCTTTTATCAAAAGCAATTTACATTCCATGACACTATATAATTAGCATTTAACTATGTACAATCCCAGGGATCAAACCCATAATTTTGCCGTTGCTAGTGCCACGCTCTGACAACTGAGCTACGGAGAAGAAATAAGTTACTTATCTCATTTTGTAATTGTCTATGCAATGGTCAGTCATGTTATGTGCATACAATATTTTTCCATTATGATCTTTTTTGACAATATCAAATTATGTTTTTGTCTTAATTTTTTGTGTGCAAAGGAGAGATTAAATGGTCCAGTGTTAAATTTTTTGGAGGGTCTATTGACAGAATTATGTCTATAGAGGTGTTTAAAGACATTACATAATGAAACGTAATGTTTTTATTACCTATCCGTGGATCCCTTGCATGTTATTTTTCATGTTGTGCCAGCCACCGTAGTGCTTCGAAAGGGGGGAAGTGAGCCCATGGGTTGAAATTCGCAACATCAGCGCTAGATACTTTCCGATTTTACTGACTGGTCTTTAAAGAAACTTTTTACAAAACTCAAATTCTGGTCTGTAAAATGGAACACTGCTATGATGAATTTAAGAAGTATAGCCCTCTCTACTCTATACATACTTTTACATAAGCTCAGCTATAAATAACGCTGCTGTATAGTATCTGATCAGTGAGGAAATAATAATCAAATAAAGCACATTTCATTACTAAAAGTGACCTGGTTTGCAATATAACGTGTTGTTGGTTGAGTTTCTACGGTTACCGATATAGAAATGTGTGGATAAGTGGCGCGCAGAACCTCAGCTGGATGCGTGGAGGGTGGAGGGCCGCTGAGATGCTGGCTGAGGAATGTATGGAATGTCCATTCCCCTTTCTAACACCGGACGATTCACACATGCAGGTCAGGGGCCGATCATCGGTCTTCCATCTCTAACGCTCAGCGCCTCGTCCTCCCTCATTACACGAGGGTCGAGCTCAGAGGTGAACTAATTAAAAGCTCATTACATCACAGACTATATCCATTAGCATGCCAGGTCGAGCTGCTAATCCAGACCTCATATTTTAAAAGCCCCCTCTAGCACAAAGCACACACTCACTTGCACAAGCTCTATACTGTGTGACAAACAAAAGATGATTTCAGATGCACATTGTCAGACAGTGTTTTGCTGCACAGAATCCTGAGCCCTATCGACAGTGCTTATGGGCAGCTTCCCCATCATTCCTTGACCCTTCCCATAGATCACATTTTGATTGCAACAAATAGTGTACAATTGTACACACATTGTAAAATGTACCATACAGTTTGATTAAATGCAACCAAATTGCAGGACCCATTCAACAAATTGTTTATTTAATAAAATGAACATACAACAATTTAACAGGTAGTTTATTTAATACAATTATTATACAGTAAAATAATAATATCAATTACTATTAACATAAATAAAATTAAACATAAAACACAAGCTGGAAGTTAGCTGGGGGGCAACCGCGCGTCCGATGACACCGTATATATTCATGCAGTCTGCTTTATAAAACATGTCATTGTCAATGCTTCACAAGAGACAGTGTGTGGATTATGTGCATTATATAGTATCTGTTCCCTCACACAGGGATCTCCGTTCTCTATCGGTCTGCAGTTCAAACGACAGCCCATGCACCTGTGAGCTGAATGCGTGTATTTATCCCTACACTGGGGACTGAGTCATTCAGAAGCATTCTGCCGTCTCTTTGAACCCGCTTCCCCTGGTGGCTTTCCTCTATACAGCACTCAATGCTTTGTAAGTGATTCTTTGGGGGGGGGGGTTGGGTTAAGCGAAGATAAAGGAAACTTAGCCGGGGAGAAGAAACACTTAAGCAAACCCAAAAGACCTACGCGACCAGTCTTTGATGCATGAGCAGAGCACAGACTGATCAAAGACCTTCACCGTGACCTTCGGCCTTTGTCTTTTAGACACTTCATTCAGCTGATTTCTGGACACCTATGTGAGTCACTAGCACATTTCCCCTGAGGGACGTCAACGATTCTTCTAAAAGACCCATCCTCTGTCAACACCCACTCATGTGCCAGACGCTTCCAGAGTTTCACGTGAACAGGAGGGCCATCAAAATCTTTACCTGTCAGTCTCACAATAAACCCAGTCATGGGTGGATTGTTGAAGACCTGCTTCAATTCTGAGAAACTAAACAGGCATTGGGGTGTGGGGTATGATGTATGACCAAAACCTTGCTATGAGTCATTTTATAAATGGTAATGGTAAACTGTAAATATCTGCAAATTCTATAATAAAATACATTTTATATTAAAGGGGATGTCTAATGCTGTTTTGTGTATTCTGATTTATTTACAGTATCAAAGGTTGGGCCGGGACGATATATAGTGTTTCTCAATGAATTACGGTTAAATGTTGGCACATCCGAAAGCCAGAGGGCGCTCTTGCGCAAAAACTCTGTACAGGAAATTACAATGTTCATAGGAAATGAGTTTCAGGAAATGACAATGGTCATATTCTATCGCTGTTCTTCCAAACTTAACCGGTATCTCCATGATAATAAAGTATATTTATAGCGATGATTTTTGACGAGTGTTGCTATTTCCAATGCACGTTACAAACAATCTCTGATTTTTGATCGAGCAGTACTTCCTACTGATCAAAGAGCCGTAGTTCATTGAAGAGCTGTGCATATAACGCAGAATCGTTTTCAGACCACAATATCATTAAAGAAATGTGTCTTTGGTTTTGAGGCAAAGATAACCTTGTTCAGATTTTATTCAACAAATGAATGATGACACGGACTTCAACGAAAAACATATGTAACAGTTCAAATTTGTTTCTCAAAACGGCAAATGTAATCTGGAAAAGGATATATCTGTCATGAACTCGGGTGGTGAGACAAGGACAGAGGACCCAGGTGCAGACAGGAGGTAAGGGGTTAACAGATATTTTAAAAATAAATAATAAAACAAAGACCCACGTGGGGTAACATAACAAAATATGACATGACATAGACACAGGAACATTGAATAACTAAACTTAACCTGACAAGACTAAAGATAAACATTTGGTACAAACAACTGGACTAAAACTACACTGAACAAGAGACAAGAACTCACCACACAACCACAATGAACCAGCCCAAGACAGAAGACACAAGGGCATTAAATAAGGGAATAATCAAGATGGGGACAGGTGCGGGCCATGAACTAATTAACAAGCAATAACGAGGAAACGAGAGGACGGGAACAGAGACAAGACCAGAGAGAGCCTGTGGCAAAGCAAATAAACCATAATCGCCACTCTCCACACAAAACATGAGACTATGTCATGATCCTGCCACTAAACCAGGAGAAACAAGACATGATGTGGCAGAATCATGACAGAAGCCCTTCATTAAGGAACAGCATCCTGATGCTCCTCAAGGCACAAACAAGACAAGACAGACTGTGACACTGACAAAAACACGGCAACATGATAAAACAATAAACCAAAACCAAAACACGAGACCCAGAAGGGGGAAAACAAGAGTCCAAACAAGGGAAGTCCAAACAAGGGCAGACACGAACAGCCATGCACCAGGCTGGAATGGCCGCATGCACCGGGCGGGAATGCCCAGCTCCACCAGGCGGAAATGCCCGGCTGCACCGACCTGGAATGCCCGGCTGGGGATCTTTCGCGGCCAACAGGATTTCGGCGGCTTCGACCCTGGAGGGAAGACCGGCAGTCTCAACCCTGGAAGGGAGTCCGGCGGCCCGACATTTAGTCATTTAGCAGACGCTTTTATCCAAAGCGACTGACAGATGAGGAAACATTGGAAGCAATTATAACAACATAGGCAACAAAATACTTAAGTGCATCAAAAGTAGTCCATTAAAGCCTAGCACAGTATACAAAGCTAAGAATAGTGAGGTTAGTTATTTTTTTATTTTTATTATTTATTTATTTATTTTTTAGAAGGAGAGGGAAAATAATTAGGATAAATCAATCAGAGACGTGTTGACGGAAGAGATGCGTTTTTAGGCGTTTTTTAAAGATGGCAACAGAGTCTGCTGATCTTGTAGCTGCTGCTAGATCATTCCACCAATGTGGAACAGATCCAGAGAAGGTACGGGAGAGTGACTTTTTTCCTTTTTGGGATGGTACCACTAGTCGTTGTTCCTTTGCAGACCGCAGTGATCTGGCAGGAACATAGATCTGCATTAGCGAGTGGAGATACGATGGTGCAGATCCGGTGGTGGTCTTGTAGGCGAGGAGCATAGCTTTGAACTTTATGCGGGCGGCAACAGGGAGCCAGTGTAACCTGATGAAGAGCGGAGTTACATGCGCTCTCTTCGGTTCATTGAAGACCATTCTTACCGCCGCATTCTGGATCATCTGGAGAGGTTTGATTGTGCAAGCAGGAAGTCCAGCCAGAAGCACATTGCAATAATCCAGTTTGGACAAGACAAGAGCCTGGACTAGGACTTGCGTAGAGTGCTCTGATAGGAAAGGTCTAATTTTCCTAATGTTGTAGAGGATGAATCTACAGGACCGGGTGGTGCTGGCAACATGACTTGTGAGGTTAAGTCGATCATCGATAACCACCCCCAGGTTTCTGGCTGTGCTGGACGGTGTGGTAGTTGATGAGCCTAGTTGAATGGCAAGGTTGTGGTGAATGTTTGGGTTGGCTGGTATCACAAGCAGTTCCGTTTTTGCAAGGTTTAGCTGCAGGTGATGACCCTTCATCCAAAGCGAGATGTCACTCAGGCATGCCGCGATGCGAGCAGAGACCGTCGGATCGTCTGGTTGAAATTACAAGTAGAGTTGTGTTTCGTCGGCATAGCAGTGATAAGAGAAGCCATGCTTCTGAATGAACGAGCCGAGGGATGTCATGTAAATGGAGAAGAGTAGCGGTCCAAGCACTGAGCCCTGTGGCACCCCCGTGTTGAGCTGTTGGGATGCGGAGACATCATCTCACCAGGATACTCTGAATGACCTACCCGAGAGGTAGAACTCAAACCATTGCAAAGCCATTCCAGAGACTCAGGAACGGAGTCCGGCGCTCTCGGCCCTGGAAGGGAGTCCGGCAGCCTCTAACGCTGGAGGGGAACCCGGCGGCCTCGACCGCTGCCACATTGATCCCTCTTGTCTGCTGTGTCCGGTTTTGGCTGGTTCATTCTGTCATGAACTTGGGTGGTGAGACAAGGACAGAGGACCCAGGTGCAGACAGGGGGTAAGGGTTTAAGATATATTTTAATAAAAAATAATAAAACAAAGACCCACGTGGGGTAACATGACATGACATGACATGACATAGACACAGGAACATTGAATAACTAAACATGACAAGACTAAAGATAAACATTTGGTACAAATAACTGGACTAAAACTACACTGAACAAGAGACAAGAACTCACCACAAAACCACAATGAACCAGCCCAAGACAGAAGACACAAGGGCATTAAATAAGGGAATAAACAAGATGGGAACACGTGCGGGGCATGAACTAATTAACAACCAATAACGAGGAAACGAGAGGACGGGAACAGAGACGAGACCAGAGAGAGCCTATGGCAAAGCAAATAAACCATAATCGCCACTCTCCACACAAAACATGAGGCTCAGTTATGATCCCGCTACTAAACCAAGAGAAACATGACATGATGTGGCAGAATCATGACAATATCTGGCTATACATTTTAAATCAGTTATTCAATATATTGGTTTTCCTGTTTTTCCTGTTTTTTCGAAAGCGAAACAATCAATAACAATCCAAGTCCAAATCTCTAACAGCGATATATGCATTCATTTGAAGTCACCATATGCTAATGCAAACTAGTCTCCTCTTCTTTATCAGTTGTATTTAATTATATTTATGTAAACAATCATTAAAAGAACATACTAAGATACAGCTTTTTGAACAAACATAAAGCTGTTTTAATTTTCTTTCAAATATTATCATATTATAACATGTCATTATCATTATACTGTAAATGTTAAATATTATAAACGTATTATATTTAAGTATAGAACAATGTAAGGCTGCAATCCATAACTTGTGCCTCTGTATCACCATCTCCGTTTTAAACATAAAATTGCAGATTGCTTTAACTTTAAGTGGGAAAATAAGCCAAACTGATAATTCCTGTGAAGTTTTAGCTGTCGATTAAAAATCATTATAATAACCTTTCAATGGGGTTAATATGAGGAGACTTAGCACTGACAAAGTAATAAATGAGTGCAGTAATAAAATATTCTAAATCTCATAAAAATTTGACTTTCTCTCATAAAAGCTATATTGTCAGATCCTGCTGGCTGGTGCGTAATAATGAATAATGATTTATAAAGGTTTCACAGGTGATATTTTAAGCATTGTCATGAAGTGAAGCAGAGATGTGGGTTCAAGTATGTTGGGAACGGCCGCACACTAATTGTGCAGCTTTCATTAGCGTGCTGAGTGAAATCTCTCCTCAGAGCTCGATTCCCAAGACTCTCAGATAACAAGTGGCTTCTCACACTGAGCCTTTCTGTGTCCGTCTAATAAAACGACAAGAGAAAAGAGAGAAAGAGGGAGGGAAATATGGAGCGCTGAGACGGATCCCAGCAGCCCGCTGTTATCTTCTCGCATTCACTCGCTGTAGAGTTATTTTGGTTTATTTATCCTGAGACCAATGAATGGCTGCCGACAAGATATTTCTGATAGCTGTGATAAGAGCTGCCATATTCTAAACATGCCCTCTTACGTTAACGTTAACCTTGCCTCTAAAAGCCATTAGTGACAGACATAAAACCGGGGGTATCATGGAGGTCTTTTCTAAAACATGAATCTACGCTAGGGTATTCTGGATATCTCTGAAGCAGGCCAGACCGGTGGAATGTAATGAACACTTACTGCAGACAGATTTATTTTATTTATCAAGGTTAAAGCTTATTTTGAAATAAATACACCCTAGGTTTATTTGAGATGCAGGAGGTTTGATCTCCATTTAATGTCATAAATTTAACATCATGATTACATGAGGGGTTCATCCAAAAATGGAAATTCTGTCACCATTTATTCACCCCCAATTTGTTCCAAACATGTATACATTTCTTTGTTCTGTTGAATACAAAGACATTTGGACGAACGTTAGCAATTTTCAGTTCTGGGACATCATTGACTATCATAGGTTTTTTATCAATGTGTTTTATTTTGTTCTGTTGAACACAAGATAAGATATTTTGACGAATTAAGGAAAGCAAACAGTTCTTGGGCACCTTTGATGACACTTTTTCCTACTATGGTGGTCAGTGAACTAAAAATCTCTTTAATATGCTTACAAAAGTAGGCTACATGAAGTTTTAATGTATGACATATCGCTTATTGCATGACATATGGCTTATTGCTCCCCGAACTCTTTGTAAGTCGCTTGTTGAGAGTGCTGCAAGACAAATTTATATTTGATATGACTGGTTTGAAAGCACAATATTATAATCATAATACAACAAGTGATAAAGGTCAAAGTTCTTCACAAAAATCCCAACATTAGTTGTTTTAGCGGCTTAGCACGAGCCGGTCCATTACCGCTCTGGAAAGTGTTGCGTCTTCATTACGAATCATTCTGTTTGATGACAGACAAGAACAAGACTGTAGAACCTTCTGTCCCAAACCAGACAACTCCCTAAACCTCCAAAGAGCTCAGACCAACAGGCCGTGAAGGTTCTCATTTCATTCAGGCACCCTGTCACCCTCCATTCACAACATCACCGTAAACACACACTTCAGTCTGAGTGTTTGAGAGCAGGAAGTTTCCTGGAGAGAGAGAGTTTGTTTTCGGGTCACAGAGGAGGTGCTCCTGAAGACGGTAGGAGTGGCAGGCAGCTGGTCAGAAAAGGAAAAACTGGTGTGCCTTTGGGATGCAGAAGGTGGGGGCGGGCGATAGAGCCTTTTTTGGTCTTTTGGGGAAACATTAGCAAAGCGTGAAGGAAAAGCTGACAAATTAACTTCTCACCCTTTCAATCACACTCCAGAGAGTTCCTGTGCCACTTCACCTCTGCCAGTCTACCACAGAGTTTTCTGCTTTTCGTCCCATTTGAAGTTCAAACATTATCCCCCGGTGCGGCCCCCAAGCGCTCAGTTACGTTTATACTCGAATCAGCCAATGAGATTGTGTGGCCCCCTACCTACACTTGCTATTGTTACCTATTTATGCCCTCCGCTTGTTATTGTTTTCTCCTCCTGCTTTGACTTCACACATTTTGAAAGAATAAATGTCTCAATTCCATCAATGACACCCCCTCCCTATGTTTTAAACGGCCCATTTCAGTTTATGTAGATTTCAAGCCTAGGTGTCAGTAATGGTGAGTCACACATATTCTTTGCATAAGGTTGTTATTATTCTTGGCCCTTAATAACATTCACATCAATGAAAAGCAGATGCTGTTCCCTTTGGAAAAAAATAGAGTGGTACTAATTTATTCGGCTCTGTGCACATCTGGGATTCTTTATTATTAAAACATCAACCTCAACTTCCAATTTCCACCTGTCAAACTCTGAGTACACAAACAATCCTACAATATGTTCCAATAATAGACTGGGAACTGTGGGATCCCTTATGTTTTCATGGGGTGAGAAAAATATATTGGTGTGTTCAGTCTAAAAAGCTTATGACCTGAATGAACGTATGAATTGCTAAAGCACCTGTTGTGACAGTAAAAATATCACAGAAAAAATGCGGATGTTGATTTGAGTTTTTGATATGGGGATCACTGTACAAGAGCCGATTCTTCCAATATGCAAACTACGCAAGCTGCGTAGGGCCCCTGCCCCACCACAGGGCCCCCTTGAGTACAGAATCTAAAACACTTTAACAAGACGCGTTTTCATAACATGCAGATTCAGCATTACAGGAATCATTTGAATATTTCCTTTTATACCTTTTAATACTATTTAATTGCTGTGGCATCATGCAGTGCGCGGCAGGTAATGACATGCGTGTGATGTGCTGATGTGTCTTTACATATGGCCCTGTGTTTAAAACGGAGCTATCTGACTGAAGCAGAAAAAGAAACAATGTGAAAGCAAAAAAACAAGGAGGCTTGTTTTTTTTTGTACTAATTTAAAGTCTTATTTTAGTTTTTGCCAAATTATGCAAGTACAAATTTCCACTGGCATATTTGTACACTGGCATAATGTTGGCTTAACGTTCGAGAATTGAATGGAGTGAATTTAAGTTACATACACATTAATATAGGTTTCTAATTTCAGTAGCATTTAAAGGGAATTATTTACAGCACAAAACCAGCTGTACAGTGTTCATGTGGGTGTCAGGTATAATGCTCACATTTTGATTTTATATATTTATTACAATAAATTGTCAAATCAAATGTAAATATTGCTATATTTTGCTATGTATTTTAAACCCATCTAGGTTAATACAAAATATATACAATTAATTAAAGCTCAATAGCATAACAGGGAATGACTTACAGGCCCAAAACCAGCCACAGTGTTCATGTCTCAGCTATAATGAACACCAGTGCAGTACAGTCCGCTGTATTTGTATGATAATATGTAATATTTGGTTTGTGCCATTTCACTTAAGCAGGGTGGGTCTATGGTGACTGGAGATTCAGGGTTTAGCACATTTTGTGTCTAAAACATGTGGAAAACGTGAGCCCGCCGCCATCTTATTTTTTTAAAGAACTCGGGAGCTTGCGCTGTTGTGGTGTCTGCCGTTTCTAAGCAACCATGAGTTGCACTCCTGGTGAAAATTCCGGCAAAGGATAGATGATCGATGGAAAGAGGATAGACGGAGGACAGATGGAATAAAGAGCGTGCTGCAGAACATTGCCACCGCAAACGTGTTGCTCTTTAAGTGCTTGCAGCGAATCTACATTTAAAATAATAATGAACTTTTGTAAGCAAGACGCAAAATGTAAACGGCCCCTAAGTTATTCATGCAGGGCATGGTAATAAAACTTTCTGGGCTTTACTACTCCCTACCACTGCCATATATATACAGTATACATATATGTATATATACTGTATGCACAGTGAGCGCTATAGAACTTTCTGATGATATAACTAATCATTTGTTGGTTTGTGTTAAAGATCTGATAATGGTCTGAAATATGCAGAACAAGACACAGCAAACTGTGTATGCCATTGTAGTATTACTCGCAATATACTGTAGATTTTACAATACTTTTTTGACATAAGTATTTTTCGAAGATTGTATGCCACATACATTAATGTGATGCTTTTGACCACTGCTCAAAGGTTTAGTGTCACTTATGTCATGTAAAACACGAATACAAGAAACCAAGATACGCTTTAATGAATGAAGCAAAAAAGCAGACATAGTTGGATGCTTGCAAGGAGAACAAAAAGATACTAACTAATATAAAAACAAAAATCATGACGCCGACATTACTCTTCACTGTAAACAAAAGCAACATCATAGTGGGAGAGAACAAAACAGAACCAGGATGAAGGTGGAGCTGCGATACACCAGAACAGGCATCAGGTCCTGATGAGAGCACTGAGCAAGTTAGCTGGGCAGAGCTGAGAACCAGCAGAGGAGAAGGAGACAAAGAGCTAGACAGAACCAGCAGAGGGTAAAGGAGTTGGGCGGGATCAGCGGGGGCAAATGAACCAAGAAACTGGGCAGGGTCAAAGTAGCTAATAAGCTGGTGAGGTTTAGAGAGCGGGGAGTCCAAGAGCAATGGGATGGGCAGAAGGTGAGATTAGGTCATCCAAGAAACTCATTATTAAACCAGGATGAGGGGGAGTGAGATCAGAAAATGGAACGTGGGTGGATGCTGGCAAGGTCATTGAGCCAGGCTCCTAAAGTACTTTTCTGGTGGACTGACCAGCAGGTGCACAATATAGCGGGGACCAGATAATCCCCTCCAGCCTTGGCATGAACATGGTGACCAGCTCCAGGATGGATACTGTGGACGGCTCAGGGTCTGATTGAAAGTTGTTCAAATTTGTGATCCATGGCAGGCCCTGGCTTGGGCTCTGGTTCCTCTAAGGACTTGGGAGTCCTTGTTGTGTCCTCTGCCTTACAGATGTTGGGTCAGGTCTCTTGTGTGGTCATCGAGAGAGTGTTACCTCCGGCAAGAGGCAGAGGAGACCAACTGCTGGAAAGGTAATCCGTTAAGGAGGTGTAGTAACGTCACACTGGTGTAGTAATCAAAAACACACAAGATATAAACTACGTAACTTTTTAAATAATGAAACAAAAACACAGTAGATATACTGCAAAAAATGTAAGGAGAATGCATGCTAACACAACAACACCAAACATGTCACTCACAGCTTTATCACGAAGTAATATTGTTTCTACATTTTAGAAAAAACCAAAAAGAACCAAAGGGCTTCTCTGGATCACTGGTAGGTTATTCACTTGTTAGACTCAATGTGGCTTCAAAGGAACTTACTACCTAAACAAACAGAATAAGTGCTCAAAAGACAAACTTAAATGTTTAAGATAATGAAAACCAAGAGACTACTTGTCTAATAGACCTTGCCAGCACATACACAGTCTGTTTAAACCCAATCCACACTAACAGAGTTACCCAAACTGACATCCCTCTAAAAGCTATTTACACTCAACAGGTCGACCGCTACATTTCACAAAGGTCATTTGTGAATGGGAGGGTTTCAGCGATTTCTTTGCCTCTGTCTCTTTTGACAAAAGATGAAAGGCTTTGATTGAATGTCTTTAATTAATAGTGATTTATGTAAAAAGTCATTTAGCAATCGTCAAAGAAAAAGTTTAAATAACAAATGCTGTTCAATGCTGTCATTCAGATATCAAGATATTGAAGTGAGCTAATTCTTCTTTAATTGCTGATTCCATTCATGAGCTTGGACAGCAAGTAAAGTACAGCCCTCTGCCTTCATTTCTACCAATATATAACTCAAGCAAACAAGAGCCAGAACCTGGACCCAATGATAATAAGTTGAGGCATTGTGAGGGCCTAAACATTTTGTTTCATCCGCAGCTGTTTCTCTGCTCATCATGCTGTGAGATAACATGAAACCCTCACGCAACAGCTTCATTTCACAGACATCTGTCATCTATTAAAGACAACAGACTCGGCTTCTAAAGGCCAGAGTCTGATCTCAAAAGTCCTTTAGGGTGTGTGTGTGTGAATGGGAGGGTTATTGCCTGAAACTAGATAGTGTTCCTTTTATATTGTCAGACATTTCTGGTAAAATTCTACAGAACATTGCAGCATAAAAAACTTTTTACTGGGCTAATATGTACTAGGGGTTATTATTCATTTTGTTGGAGTACAAATAACCCCCATAAACAAGAATATAAAAAGTTATCCATCTAAGCCTATTTTGCACCAGTGTAGCTCAGTTGGTAGAGCATTGCATTAGCAGAACAAAGGTTGTGAGGTTGATACCCAAATAACACACATAATAATGAAATATATAGCTTGAATGCGCTGTAAGTCACTTTAAGTAAAAGAGGCTTTCAAATACGTAAATGTAAAATAACACCAGTGGTGCGTAATAAAACTAAAGAATTTATGCATGTATCTTTTACTTCTGTTTACATTGCTGACAAAGAAAAAATTCAAAGCACAGCACACACTTTCCTTTTTGCAATGTGGAATCCAAAAATGTGTACAGTGCTGATCAAAGATGCATTTATTAGATTATTATATAATTATTGTTACTATATCTAAGATTATCATGTTATACATCTAAAAGAGCATTCAAAGAATGTATAAATACAGGGTGTATAAATACCATTTCAAAGGTGTTTAACAAAATGCTACAGTATGTAGGGAATTGTTAGCCGTTTTGTCTTGTCCTTGATGCAGATGTTCAAATCATCTGATTTATTGGGAATATACCTTCAGTATTTAATGGATGCTTGGAGCCTAGGGTAAACATAAAAAGCAGACTGTAAACGCTGCACCAAGCAAAGAAAGAAGGCTGCAAAAACTGACAATTCTGCAACTAGCAAGCTGGAATTTCAGAACCCTGAGACTGGCAGGTTAATGAAGCCCAAACAAAAGCCATTATCAATACTGAACTGAAGACCCTCAATATTGCTAAATCACAATACAAGACACCAGACTCAACTTCAAAAGTACTCCAAAAAGGACAGGACTACATATTTATTGTCAAGCGAGAAATCTTGCACAATGTTGGTATCACAATGTAAACCTCTTTACTGTAATCAGCTGAACCCCCTTTTGAAAGGTACACCAAATCCTATCTTCATCTAGACCAGGAAACATTCAGAGTTTCAAGTAATTTGAAACCACTATCAGAAAGAATCAAGCCATGAAACCCATCTAGAGCTAGGACCAAGTGGACTTTTTCATCACTCAAAGACTGTTATTGAACTGTGAGACTGTGAGTGAACGGTGTATCAGTGTCAGTTACCATAGTACTTGCTGTGACACATCAAACAGGCCCTCAAATACTGCCCATGCCTCAGAAAGATGGAATATCCATGATGCAATCTACAGTACACAGTATCTCAGCCATGGACATTTTGGCAGAAGGGCTGAAAGAACTTAAACTGGCCCCAAACAGGACTCATTCAGTACAAGCCAGCAAACTTAACAGATTTCAGTCACTTGCAGACTGTACAGGTATATATCCTTAAGCACGGTGTAGGTTCAGAGCAGAAGGATCAACTATGAGTGTTCTCAATAAGGCAGAGGCAATCCCGCTATCACCTACCCTGTTCTTTCAAAAGCTTTTGACTCGATCAGCACGACCATTGTATCCTTTGTTGAAGACATGCAAGGCACCGTCCAATAAGATAGCTCATCCATAGATCCTTTCCCAGTTCAGATTGGCATGAAACAAGGTCGCACCCTTGCACCAGAACTCTTTGGTACCTTCTCTTTGCTCCTGTCATATACTTTTAGTCAGTCAGGCTTATAAACTGCTTTGCACATACTAGCAAGGACTTTAAACTAAACATTAACCTTAAAAAAACCTAAAATTATAGGTCAAGATGTCATCTCTATCAATAATCACAGAACTGGGGACGAACTTGATTTGCTTCGTCTCCACCAATCACTTTCTGGACACCGAGCTGTACATTCTGATTTGAAGACAACAACAGCAATGACACTCGCAAAGTTGGTCTGACTATCAACACCATGATCAACCAGAATCTGGTAACTAGGCATCTTCTGACAGGAACCTAAATGTTCTTGCGCAGGTGAGGATACCTAGTATGCTTGCCTCTCTGCACTGGCTCTTACATATCAGTCATTGCTGAATTGCTTATTACCTCCTTTACTGTGAACTTCACTTTGTGCCGGAACAGAAGGTACCCTAGTACTTTGCTACAAATATGTCGCCATCAAGCATCAGGAAAGAAAACCTGCCTATACATAAACAGGCTTTACAGTCTTAGCAGTCGCTGAAATTAAAACAAGTTATAGAGACCATAAAGCCACAGGTATACTTGACTTTCTGCGTCTATGTCTATCTTGCGCACAAACACGTCCACACAACTTCTTGAGAATACTCATCACGGATTAAGAGCGGACGTCCGAGTTCGACACATTCACAATACAAATGAGTATGTGTGCTCTACCAGACCGTCAGAGGCCAGCGCAGAGTCGCGACATTCAGACCCACTGCAAATTAATGAAAGAGGAAGTAATTCGCCATTGCAAACAATCTGACAGCAAGACATCAAGAACAACAACCAAACAGTATGGATAAGTATGTGCTTCTTAGCTTACTTTTTAAGCGTGTTGGTTTTCTATCATTCTTCAACAACGGCACATTTTCTGTGTGTATTGAGCGCTAGTGGACTAGAGCACTTTTCTCTCGCATGCGCTCTCCAAAAATGAGATGCACGCGGACAGAGTGTGCGAACGACCACGGAGCCTCCTGTTGACAAATTACGTCATGCGGGCGCTGTGCGGACGGCCGGCCCATACTTGCGGCTTAAAGCGCAGATTCCTTTGTCTTCCGACACAGAACGATGCCTAGGGGGGCTGCTGACATTAGGCTTAGAATTTAAAGTTTTTGTATTTCTTAATATAACTTTAAAATGTAACATTCTGCTTCATTTATTATTACATATAGGAAGGTATATGTCAGGGTTGTGTTAGGGGAAGAACCCAAGTGCAGGCAGATGCGGGGATGAAGGGGTTAACAAAAAGTTTATTATATAATAAACAGAAAACAAAAACCCACAAGACAAATAATAGTGACGACCAAGACACGGACTAACTAGACGAAGTACACGAAGGACAAGACTAGACTAACTCACCAAAACACGATGTAACAACTAGAGACACAATGCAAGAGTCCATATAGTCAATATGTTTCATATACGGCTGCTTTGTAACAATGAAAATTGCAAAAAGCGGTACATAAATAAAGTTGACTTTACTTGCTATCAAAGAGCAAATAAATAGACATGGCAAATTGACTGAAGTTGAAATGAATGTGGGAAAACAAAGAGAATGGAGTCCTGGCTTTGACTGTCTAGGACTACTTGTCAGAAACGTTGCTCTTATTGTGTAATGGTAAGAGATAGAACAAAATAACGAGAGCCAATTATCCTTCAAGCAGATTGCATGGAGAATCTGGCACAGACAAACATTATTTGTGAAAAGAACATGACAAAAATAGACACAGAGAATCTGGGGGGTGTATAATAATAAATTGTTTTCTAAACAGGACCGAGTGGTTGTTAGAAAAGGTAAATGTCTATAATCGGCTATAAAAGCATTAAGTGTCTTTTAATAACAGCTTAAAAGAAGCCAGAGGCATGTACAGGGCCAGTACAACACACCTAGTCTTATGCACACTTTTCATTTCAACAGAAACAAAACAAGATGTACTCTATGCCGTACTGACAGCGTTAATGTTTAATGTCAAGTCAAGTCAAGTCAGCTTTATTTATATAGCGCTTTTTACAATTTTCATTGTTACAAAGCAGCTGTACAAGAAAACATTGACTATAAGTAAATCATAAAAGGTTATGGAAGTCAAAACACAGGTCAAATATCAGATACACAATAAATTCCTATATGCAGAGTTAATTCAATAAGACTATCAAAATAAGACTAATGAACATGAACCACTAAACAGAGTGTTACCAAAGTGTTATAAAGCATTACAATATTAACAAATTTAATTCTCATTTAGTGGTAGGCTATTGAATGTATTAGCTGGTTTGTTGCTAGGACTGGAAGATAGGCTATATGAAAAATATGATTATTGCAAAATATTGCAAACGTGCAAATCTCAATGACTGCAGTATTTTAATTATTTTAAAACTTAAAAACGTAATGTATAGTCAAAGTTTCAGTCGATACAGATTGAAAAAGATTCAAAATATTTAAAAAACAATATTTAAAAAAAGATCCATTGTAATGCAATACTGCATGCAGAAAAGGTATAATAATTTACGAAAAAATTAACTGTACTTTTTGTAAAAAGAAACATTTTTTGCAGCCATTTATTTTCTCTCAAAATTAAATACTCTTAAATAACTTCACAGCATGTTCCTCCATTTAAGAAATACATTTTGGTCACATTGAATTAGTAAAGTTTACTTTTAAATTACGTGATGTAGCAATGGATTATTATTATTTTACATATTGCGTGGTCGAAATATTATTTGCTCACTTTAGGTTACTTTCTTACAGTTACTTATAATGTACTTGCGTTACATATTGTACATTTATTTAACTGTTTTTGAAGAAATCATTATTTAGTTTTAAATCTAAATCTATCATCTAAAGGTAAAAGTGAATGCTGTCCCTTTAATTTCGTTAGCGGTAGTGCAGTTGCACGTAATTTAGCACCAGTTTTCTTCGTTACGGTGTTGTTGTTTGAAGTGGAAGATGTCGGACTCGGCAGAATCGATTGGCTGTTTTAACAAATGGAAATATTCCATTTACTTCACTTTTTTGACACAGACAGACAAGAACATTGCGGTAAAATGTAATGTCCTGGGGAGAAAGAACTATCGGCTGCTGTCAATAGCACGAGTAATCTACGGAAGCACCTGACTAGGCAGCATAGACGAACACTTTTAAGTGATCCACCATGCTTAAAAAAATTATCGCAGGCTACATAGTAGAAGAGATTTTATATTATTAAAAAGAAAGGAGTTCAATTATTTATCGAGTAATTAAACTACTTTTCAGACAGAGTGATAAAAGTATTTTAAATACAAGTTTGATGATTTAATTAGTAATAATTACTTTTTTGAAGTAACTTATCCAACACTGATGACATTAGACATGTTAGCCTAGTTTTAGAGTCAATAAGTGAAATCGCGTAACACTAGACTTTATTATATAAAGCCTACTATATCTTTATGATTTTTCAGATCACCAAATATTATAGGTGTCAATACAATTTTTGTATAACAAAATCTTTGGTTGACCACCACAGTTGCAGTTTTATTAAAGCAAGATTGATGGCGCTATGAGCATTCCTTTGTTTGAAGCTTAACAGGGGAATGTGAAGAGGTCATGTTTTAAATAGCCTGCTACATCTTGTTGGTAATTTAACTGTACATAGCACATACTGTAACTTGAATTTTTCAAATGATTTCTTTTAACAGTTCGTAATGATTAGTGTATCAAAAAACAACTGTGTTATTCTGCATTATTGCTGTTAGACTTATAATTACTTGACATGATCACAGCTTTACATGTTAGTGCTTAATTTTGACGTCAGTGTCTTTGTCAGGAATTATGATGTTTGTGTTTAGTTTAGTAACTTTAACCGTAAGTCTGTTTATATGCTGTATTTTATTTAGGTATCTAAAATCATTTCCTTTTTGTAATTGCTCATTTTATACAAGAACTTAAATAAGTATTTAATATTGTCACATATTGTCAAATTTTTCCGACTTTTTGAAGTTTGGTTTCTCAACTGTACCGAGAGCGAAGTTTTTTGATAAAAAATTATTTGCAGTACATTACCACATATACAGATGAAATTAAAATATACAGTGCTTACGTTCACATGCGAGCCTTAAGCTATGCATTGCTATCACACTCGCTGGAATGCAGAGAAAAGGGAAAGAAGGGCAAGAAGACAGCCTTGGTCTTGACCTCCACCTCAGCCAACAACCGACGGGCCGGCAACATCCCCATTTGCTTCTGGCAAAACAAGCATGTTTAGTTCATTCAGCCCATGAAAAAGAATACTTTTATTGGATTTCTTTAATGCTTGCCTTACCCCAGAGATCCCGTAATGTTCAGCGATTTTCAATAAACCAGGCATTTCAAGAAGATGGTGAAGTGATTGGACGTCATGAACCAAATGATAGCGGAAGGTGATTGGGCAACATAAACCAGGGGCGTCATCTTGGGTGGCAAATGACAAGCTGTAAATCCTATGGAATCCGGAACACACGGAACACACAGAACAAACAACGCCCCCCCCCCCCCCCCCCACACACACACACACACTTGTAATAATGCACACTTCTCCGTGTACGTAAAAATAGGAAATTCTGTGACTTTGTACTGCTATCGCAGTAACTGTGTAAATGCCTGTGACTCAAACTTTTAAATCTAAATGTGTCACAGTTGTTGTCCTACATAAACAATGAAATTGTAAATGGTGCTGATCATACACATAGGTGGAGTAGTTTTTGCCCAGAATGTTTCTGTATAGGTTAACTGCCAGATATGGAACCATAAACTAGGAACGATGATGCAAGATCTCATCATAAGTAAACTGGATCAAGCAGCACGGCACAGACTACTGTTCTCATTTTGTTATCTGTACTAGATGCAAGATGCCAGTGTTTCGCAAGATGCAGTAACATTGCTATAATAGATGAAAACTGTAAACGTCATGCACTTAACACTGCTGGAAACTGTTTTGATGACAATTATTATGCATTCAGATACAGACAGAGTTTCAAGGTGCGCGGTTAATGTTAGCATTGTCCTTTTAGACCATTTGATATTCCTGTAAAATACGTTACAACATATTCAGCACTGCTTATAGGGTCATGCCGTCATTTCATGCAGACAATATTTGAAGAGTTTGGTTCCAGAATGTCAAAAATCAAGCTTATTAATTATGTTATCATGTTTTTATTGTGTTTTATTGTGATATTAAGCTGTATTGTTTGAGTTATAATGGCTTAAATCAAAATAAACCAGCTGGAGTTTGAATGATATTAATTGGAATGCACAATAAAAGAACATGAATTTTGAACATTTACTTATCTAATTTTGGAATTCTTAATTTTTTTGTGCATGTCTCTTTAGTGTTTTATATTCTTTTTTTAAGTAATTGTTTCAAGTTTCAAGTTTGTATTTATTTATATAGCACATTTAAAAACAGCAACCAGGGCTGGACAAAGTGCTGAACAATACATGCGATAACAGGGACAAAACATACTTTCAATTACAAGAGATCACAATGAATTAAAAGCTAAATAAAAAAAGTAGGTTTTGATAGAGGATTTAAAAACATTTAGAGATTGGGCCGTTCGGATATAAGCCGGAAAGGCTATTCCACAGCCTAGGCCCGGCTATCGCAAAGGCACTGTCTCCTCTTTTCTTGAGCCATGATCTGGGGACAGACAGAAGTCTCTGATCACCAGACCTCAGGTTTCGTAAAGAATTGTGTGGACAGAGAAGATCGGACAGATAGCTCGGTGCCAGATTGTGTAGTGACTTAAAAAAAAATAGAAGACTTTTAAACTCGATTCTAAAATACACAGGTAGCCAATGCAGTGATTATAAGATTGGTGAAATATGATCAAATTTACGTTTTCGTTTGAGGAACTTAGCAGCAGCATTCTGTACTAGTTGAAGACGAGCAATAGAGCAATAGAGTGTTTCGATTTGCCATAGTAGAGAGAGTTGCAATAGTCCGATGTAATGAGTGTGTGAGGGACCGAGCGGTCAAGGTAAACGGTAAACAACTCACGAGACCCACTTCTTCGAAGAGACTGGAGATTTTAATCAAGGATCCTGATTAGCTCATCCTTCCCCCTTATAAAGGGAATAGATGAGCTCATTATAACAAACAAAGGGGAAACAAATAACCAATTCCCACATAACAAATAACATTACACATTACAACACACACCATACAACAAGTACATCTCCAATAATGACAAACAATCTCAAATCCCCAAATCCACTCATGGATATAAAACCGAATGGAGGAGATAATCAACAAGTCCATCTCAGGTTCTCCCCACGTCTCAGCCACAGATGGTACGTCCAGGTGGAACCAACAATCGGACAAATCTCCATTGTCTGGTGAAGCCGGTTCTCCGAGTTTTCTTTAAACAACACAAGAAGTGGGTCTTGTGGGTTGTTTACCATTTACCTTGACCGGTCGGTCCCTCACAGAGTGGATGGATAGCAATCTCTAGGGTTTTCTCAGAGAGGGTGGATCTAACCTTAGAGAGAAGACATAGCTGGAAAAAACAGGAAGTAATCACCACATTTATTTGTTTTTCAAATTTGAGATTGTGATCCCAGAGAACACCTAGGTTCTTAGTGCAGTGCGAAGTTGGAGAAAGGTTATCCAGATCAATATTACTGCTATTAAAGTTATCATGGGGGCCAAAGAATATAACCTCGGTTTTGGATTAACTCAGAAATAAGAAATTTTGAGTAAACCATATTTTTACTTCCTCTAGGCATGCAAAAAGAGATTTCAAAGCAGAATCTGAGTTGCGTTTCAGAGGCAAATAAATTTGCGTATCATCTGCATAGCTGTTACAGAGCAGGCTTTCTCTCCACCTCCTCTCCATCACTGTAGGACAAACTCACCAGTATATTAACCGGCTCAAACTCAACATCCCATCATGCCATTCACCTGGGACTGATTGCATACACACCTGCAGCTAATCTACACCCATCCATATAAGCCCCGCTTACCTTCAGTTCATCGCGAAGTATTGCATTGCCCCGGCGTACAATTTCTGAGCGGTTTATTCATTGTGTTTGCTATTCTGTTATCGACCTTGGATTATGTATATCGACTTCTGATTCTTCTGCTACCTGCCCCGACCCAGACTGTTATACCGACTTCTGATTCTTCTGCTACCTGCCTCGACCCGGATTGTTATATCGACCTCTGATTGCTCTCTGCCTGTCTCGACCCCTGCCTGACTCACTTCGGCTCTGGGATTATCTCCGTTGTTCTGTCTGTCCCCGATTTACCTTGCCTGTTTGATTGTTCCAAATAAAGCTGCAAATGGATCCTGCTGTGTCCGACACCTCATTACAATAGCAGTGAAATGATACACCATGCTTTCTGAAAATGGAGCCTAGAGGAAGTAAATACAGGGAGAAAAGAATAGGAGCGAGAATAGATCCCTGCGGCACTCCACTTGAAAGTTTAGTTGGCAAGGAAGAAAAATTACCAAGTTTGACAAACTTCTATTTGTTAGGATCTAAACCAGTTCCCTGGATGCCCACATGAAATTCTAGTCGAGATAGAAGAGTTTTATGATCCACTGTATCAAAAGAGGTTAAGTCTAACAGTATAAGGATCACAGAGTCGCCAGCGTCAGTTGCTAACAGTATATCATTAGAAACCCTTAATAATGCAGACACAGTGTTGTGTTGAGTTTTAAAGCCAGACTGGAAAGTTTCAAGAATTTGATTAGCCTTAAGAAAAGTTTGGAGTTGATTTAGAACAGTTTTCTCCAGTATTTTTGTAATAAAAGGAAGTGTCGAAAATTATTAAAATCTCTAACGTCAAGTGAGGGCTTCTTGAGAAGAGGTGTAACGATAGCTTGTTTCAGTATATCTGGGAATTATTTAGTCAGCCACCAATTCTGCAAGTTCTCCCACTTAAAAAGATGAGAGAGGCCTGTCATTTTCATCATAGGTACACTTCAACTATGAGAGACAGAATAAGAAAATAAATCCAGAAAATCACATTGTCTAATTTTTAAAGAATTTATTTGCAAATTATGCTGGAAAATAAGTATTTGGTCACCTACAAAAAGCTAGATTTCTGGCTCTCACAGACCTGTAACTTCTTCTTTAAGAGGCTCCTCTGTCATCCACTCGTTATCAGTATAAAAGACACCTGTCCACAACCTCAAACAGTCAGACTCCAAACTCCACTATGGCCAAGACCAAAGAGCTGTCAAAGGACACCAGAAACAAAATTGTACACCTGCTCCAGGCTGGGAAGACTGAATCTGCAATAGGCAAGCAGCTTGGTGTGAAGAAATCAACTGTGGCAGCAATTATTAGAAAATGGAAGACATACTAGACCACTGATAATCTCCCTCGATCTGGGGCTCCACACAAGATCTCACCCTGTGGGGTCAAAATGATCACAAGAACGGTGAGCAAAAAGAACGGTCCCAGAACCCCATGGGGGGACCTAGTGAATGACCTGCAGAGAGCTATGACCAAAGTAATAAAGGCTACAGTCAGTAAAATCCTGCAGTGCCAGACGTGTCCCCTTGATTAAACCAGTACATCTCCTGGCCCGTCTAGAGAGCATTTGGATGATCCAGAAGAGGATTGGGAGAATGTCATATGGTCAGATGAAAACCAAAATATTACTTTTTGGTAAAAACTCAACTTGTGGTGTTTGAAGGAGAAAGAATGCTGAGTTGCATCCAAAGAACATCATAACTACTGTGAAGCATGGGGGTGGAAACATCATGCTTTGGGGCTGTTTTTCTGCAAAGGGACCAGGACGACTGATCCGTGTAAAGGAAAGAATGAATGGGGCCATGTATCGTGAGATTTTGAGTAAAAACCTCCTTCCATCAGCAAGGGCATAGAAGATGAAACGTGGCTGGGTCTTTCAGCATGACAATGATCCACCCAGGCAACGAAGGAGTGGCTTCGTAAGAAGCATTTCAAAGTCCTGGAGTGGCCTAGCCAGCCAGATCTCAACCCCACAGAAAATCTTTGGAGGGAGTTGAAAATCCGTGTTTCCCAGTGACAGCCCCAAAACATCACTGCGCTAGAGGAGATCTGCATGGAGGAATGGGCCAAACTACCAGCAACAGTGTGTAAAAACCTTGTGGAGACTTACAGAAAACTTTGACCTCTGTCATTGCCAACAAAGGGTATATAACAAAGTATTGAGATGAACTTTTGTTTTTGACCAAATACTTATTTTCCACCATAATCTGCAAATAAATTCTCATTCTCTCTCTCATAGTTGAAGTGTACCTATGATGAAAATTGCAGGCCTCTCTCATCTTTTTAAGTGGGAGAACTTGCACGATTGGTGGCTGACTAAATACTTTTTACCCCACTGTAAGAATTTATTATAAACTGTCACGGTTCATAAATCCTATGCCTCCTTCTCGTCTTGTGTTTGTTGTTTTGGGCATGACAACTCATCAGCGCTCATCAACGTACAGCTGCATTCACTTTCCAACACCGGCTGCAGTTAATCCCATCACCTTTAAATGCTCACTACTTTCTCATCTCCTTTGTCAGATCGTTGTTGGTGATGTCCCAGTTGTGTTGTTCCCGTCTATGCTTCCAGTTCTGTGTTCTTTTTGTTCCTGTCAAATCTCTGTGGATTTACGGTTTCGCCTCGTCTCACCAGGACGTCTCTACGCTTCACTCACCGGGCATCTGACCATTGAAGTCCCTGCGCTACTCGCCTGTTACTCTTTGGACTTCCTCTGCTACCATCAATTATTCACTACAATAAATACTGTTCTATATGCAATTGCTTCTGAATATCTATCGTGATGTAAGCCTTTTAGTAGGCAAAAATAATACAAAAGATAGGGAGTGTTCAGTAATATTAGTTGTCTTAACAAGACTGAGACATTGTTATAAAAAGTAAACAATTATAGTCTTCTGTAAAAGCATTACATGTCATTTAATGACAGCTTAACAGTAGCCAGATGCATTTACAGGGCCAGTACAACACACCTAGTCTTATATAGACTGTTCATCTCAACAGAAAACAAGATAAACGTATTGCTTGAATTAACAGTTCTAATGAACTTTAATCACTTTAACCTCAAGTGTTATGGAGCAGTACAACAATAACAAATTGAATTCTCATTTAGAGGTAGCCTATTTAATGCATCATCAGCATTGCTACTAGGGCTGCAGGATATATGGAAATTATCAAAATATCACAAATGCGCAAATCACAATAGTTAACTAACTAATTAAATCCACAATGGACATAAATTCACAATTCTGAGTGGACTTTTATTTTGTTAAACATATTGATAAACAATGATAAGATTAATCAACACACTTACACATTTTACAATAACATCAAAGTGAATTTTACCTAACATAACATGGCAAGCACAAAACAAACATACAAAGTGAACATATACATCACATATTTGTTGATATTGATCCATAGAGTAAATGTAAAATACCATACATGAACATTAATGCAGCAGGTGGAAACTCATTTTAAAGTAAACTAAAATGGACATTTACAAGTATAGCCTACTTCTAGTAAATTTATATAAATATACTTACAACATTAGGTATACTTAAAAAATATTTAAAATTGAAGAATTTTAAGTATTTTTAATAAAATGAACTTGAAGTATACTTATTTTTGTAAGGTTTGCTGAGTATAAAAACTATAGAAGTCTATGGAATGTCCTGATGTCAAGAGCTAAGTAAACGTGTGCGTTTGGTGATGAGGGAAGGTAATATCAGATGGTTTGTAGTATAAGGGGGTCACAAGGGTCATCAGACGGACCCCTGTCCTCAGCTTCCACTCACAGCGTCTTCAGGTTTCTTTTCAGACCTTGTATAGATGTTTAGCGGGAAACCCAACCCAGAAATTACCAGACACAAAGCTAACGGTAGACATGTGGTCACCAGACCTGCGGACCCCCATCTCTCCTCTCGCTTCCCCTGCTGCTGTACCTCAGAAAAGAAACATGGCTCCCTCTTTAAACATGGCTCCCACACACAAAATAGTATGTGGACAGGTCCAGGACGACCATAGATGCTCCTTCAAAGTGTCTTACACCCAGCATAAATCCATTTCAGGATTACATAACTGCGGTTATTGAATGCAGTGCAGATGGAGGTTCTTGAGTAGAAACAGTTCAGTTCCTGTGGATCTTGTTCAAGTTTCCTAGTACTCTGCTGCCCTCTCGTGGAGAGGAGCTATGCAGGTCTATAATACTTGGAGAAATCTGTTTGTCATTCCCATTTGTCACAATGCTCACCAGCTAAACCTTGAGCCAAACCTGACCAAAACATATACCACTTCTATGTAGTCACCAACAGAGCCTTTCAGAGTAAGAAGGAGGTGTCAAAGTCAACTTAAACCGTTTCACGTGCACTCAGAAGGGCACATTCAATGACCCACATGTGCCAGATAGACAGAGGCAGTGAGGGAGAAACACCACTCGACTGAAACATCAAAGCTCAGCGGTGACCATTCCAGCACTATAAGGACTTACAATGGAGATGATAAATGAATATAATGTGGCATTGGAAAACAGGCGCTTGTTTTGACTGGTCCCTCAGAAGGTCATGTTCACCGGCCGAAAACAGACCCTCCTTACGTCCTGAGAGTGGTGGAAACTCATCCAGCACAATCCTATAGACTCACATTAAAGAAATGTCTACAATTACAATTCAACAATGACATATATTATTTATTTTTTACGGTTAAGGTGATTAAAAACAGCCAGTGTGAACGCATGGCAGTAATTTCTTCAGATAAGCAAGCAGTGCCCATCACAAGCTGTATTCATCAGCTTTATGGGCTGCATTAATTTGCAAAAAATAATGTAATTCCCTGAATCAATGCTTCTGATCTTATAAACATGCAAATAAGAATGTTGACCCAGTCTTCGCCAAGTTTCACTATCAATCCTAATATGCAAAATGAACTATTATCTCGTTAAGGATACAGGATGATGTTTATTCTGAGTTGGTCATGTCTAGGTATGTAAAGCCCTTTATGAAACACACACTTCAATAACACTCTTCACAACATTTTATAGAGAGCAGTACACCGCTATTGGAGAGAAATGAAAAGGAAAAAGTTTTGAGTAAATGTGAGCCATTCATTTTACAGGGCATGTTTCTCAAAAATGTTAGAACAACGTCTGACTATGATATCCTGTTTATATGGTCTTAATTGAGTGCTGATGACCTTCATTTGGGTTGTTTGAAGCTGCAGAGGCTTTCTGGAACTTTTCAAATCATGTCTGACAGCGTTTAACAGCCACTGGTGGCCTGCACACTTCTCCCTCTGCCTGCATACAGCCAGCATCCGTTTGGCAGTTGGCAAACATCTACTGCTGTTTGCATTCATCTCCGCCAGTCTACATGCCTCTCCTTCAGTCTACATACTGCTTCTGTAGTCTGATGCCATCTGCTTTAGTCGGCATCCTTCCCCTGCCGTCTGCAAGGTTCACTGTCTGTTTCAAGTTTATTTGTCATATGTACAAACGTCAGTGGCAGTATACATTGAAATGCTTTTGTGAGGGCATAGGCAGTCTACAGAAATACAATTGTAAAAATATTTATTATTACTATTAAGAGAGAGGGGAAAAAAGTGAACATAGTTAAGGATAATCTGCATGCTTCTCCTACAGTTTGCATTCTTGTTCTACAGTTTGCATCCTTTTCCTGCAGTTTGCATACTTCTCCTGCATATATGAAATGAATGGTGCAAGCATATTTTGCAAGCTATATTGCCCCGAGATGCTTTTAATGCTAATCAATAAAGAAACTGATACATTTCCTGACCTGCAGGATCCTAAAATCTACAACTACCTCATCAACTTTTCAGACTGGACTGGAATGGTAAAAATGTATGTGAATCTTGTAATTGATATTCAACTTTGGAGTCTGACGGCTTTAACCTGTTTTGTCGTCATTGGAAGGGTGGAACTGTGTTGTTAGCTAACGTAATAATGACCATAGCGTTGGTTAGCATGTGTTGGAGTTAACCGTTTTTATTCGTCTATCTGGGATTTGGGATCCTTAAATTGCCCCACCTGTTCCAGCATTCTGGCGCACCGCATCATGTTAAAATGGTAATATTTCTAAAGTCTATACAGACAGGTTTAAAATGTGTGATTGACCGGTGTCAATACCAATGTAACAGCCGCTCTAGCGCTCTGCTGAATGCCTGCCACAATGGCAGAGTTCAGATTGCGTGACATCAACCTCCGGAGCTCAATAGGGAGCGAATGTAACTTAATGAAGAGAGGAGTGACATGTACTCTCTTCGGTTCATTGAAGACCATTCTTGCTGCAGCATTCTGGATCATCTGTAGAGGTTTGGATGTGCAGGCTGAAAGCGCATTTTTGATGGGAGTGAACTATTGAGATGAATGCAGTTTTTATACACATTTTAATGTTATATGATTGACTCATTGATTAAATTACTTTTGTATTGCTATGCTCCTCAGTTTTTATACACTTTTTAATGTTATATGATTGACTCATTGATCAAATGACTCTTGTATTGCTATGCTCATTTTCCCCACACCTGTTGATAGAATAATCAGTGACCTAGTGTCATAGGCTGGTTAGGAAAAAGGTGGAGACTGTTGCCCTATAAGACCGCGTGCTTGAGAGACTGAGAGGGCGGATTTGTGTCGCTGGACTGCGTCATTCACGTGTAAGTCGACATCTGGTTGAGTGTTGTAAACAGGTGCTGGCGTTTGCGAAGGAACACTGAACAGGTAATAACCGAACACGTTACGGCTGTGCGGGAACGAGTGAGTCGAAGTATTGTGACGACGGTGACGCAGAGCAATCACAGGCGCAGCTGTTGGAGATAAGTGAATCAGCGTGTTCAGAGTCAAGTGTATGAGCAGCAGCCGGCTGGAGACAAGCGCAGCAACTAATGCTGATTGAAGACGAGTGTTGTGCTGTTCGGAGACGAGTGAGACAGCGGTTGGTGAGACTACGACGGAGGATTGCACAACGCTGGAAAATTGACTAGACTGGGTAGTGGAAATTGAAGATCGTCTGATGGATATTGTTGTGACCATTTTGCATCTGATTCATACTAGAGACTAAGAATTAATTGCCAGTATAACTTACTATCCATAGCTCTTGTTTTCCGTTTGCCGTGGTGTGGTTTATTTGGGTTGCAGTGTGTATTACATGGTGTGGGTAATTGCGTGCACAAGTGAGTGGTAGTTAGCTTTTGCTTGCATTGGACTCTCCAATACTGGTAGTGTTTTCTTATTTTATTGTGGTGCACTATACTCTCTGGATCGGTGGAGACCTACTGTGGTGGGACCAACCCAGGATATTCATTCGTTGACCATAAGGACATCATACCAGACTGTGCTTTGGACTGCATTCCTCTTGATAGCTGGTTTTAATATTGAGATCATTTAGATTTTATGTTGGCCTAATAAAGTATTTCTGTAATTCAATCTACTGTTGAGTGTCAGTATTGTCCAGCCCACAGTGAATAATTAACTTGGGTCCTGGGTCCCATTAAACTAACCTAGGTGGCGTAGTCGGCTACTTTTATTTAATTGGGCTAATATTAACAGTATTGCAGGTTTGTGCAGAAAGTATTATAGAAAAGACCCTTTAAATATTCTCATTTTGCCATGCTCGAGCGCGTCACATCTGGCGTAGTCGACAGGGTTTTACCTGTTGAACCTGTGTGAGGGATTGAGGACATTTTGACACTCACGTAGTAGATTGAATTAGGTTGTTGCAAAAATGTTGATGCCAGTTTTCCCTGGGGCTCCTTGGGTTCCCACATTTAGTGGGATGGGTGGTGATTTGAGTTATCGAGATTGGAAGGAGCAAATGCAAGGACTTTTAGAGGCTCTAGAAATGACTGAAGCAAAAAAGTCAAGATTTTATTAGGTGCTTTGGGTGGGAATGCAAAACGAGAGATAAGTGTTTAAGCAGAGGAAGAGTTGATTAAGATTTTCCACCAATTAGATGCTCTGTATGTTGGAGAAACCCCTTTGCCTGTTCATTGGTCACAATTTTTTGATGGGGATGGAGGATGGGCTGATGCAAAGTGCCTTGAAGACGTATGCCCATCATTGCACGGAAAGGACCTTTGCTGAGCTGCATCAAGAGGCGTTATTGCTGGAAGTGGAGTATGGCCACGGAAGGTATGAGACTGCATGTGCTGCCATAAGTCAGCATTATACACCGAATCCACACCGGCATAGGCCTGACTGGAAAGCTGAGTTAAAGCGTGAGATCTTGGAGGAAGTAAAGGCCCAGATTCAAGAGTTGACTCAATAAGTGGTAAGAGAGTTGAGGAATTCTAACTGTGCAGCCCCTGTAAATCCTGCATCCTCACAACAGCCAGCTTTTCCTGTGCATAGGAGGAGAGAGTATCAGTCGATGAACCGCTGGGACCCTGATGGTAGACCCATTTGCTCCTTTATTGCTGATTGTCCTATAGTGGATGTTGTGTTTCAGAATGTTCCTTGTGAAGGGCTGGTAGAAACATGGTCGCAGGTAACTCTAATGCGACAGAGTATGCTAGAAGAAACTTTTCCTAGCTATAGATTGGGTGATGCCCCTCTGTTGAAACTGAGAGCTGCAAATGGCCTAGAAATCCCTTATGTGGGGTATGCATTATTGGACTTTGAAGTAGCAGGCATCCGACTTCAGGCAAGGGGCGCTGTGATTCTGAAGGATGAATTTTCCACTAATCCCTTAATTATTGGAATGAATTTTATCTCATCATGTTGGGATGCTCTTTTCCAGGGCTCTTCTCAGTCTTTGTTATTCTAGAATCCAACAAAACAGCAGGTGGGGAAACAGGCCATGGCAACATGTCAACGCATTGCTGCTTGGACTACAAATGATGGGTTCCTGGGCTATGTGTGGCCAGCCAGTCGTCGCAAGAGAGGGATTCCACCCCATTGTGTGGGGCCGTGTTGGAATGGGCCGACAGAACCGCAGTGACTGTGGATTGGTGGAACCCCTGCTAGACGGGTTGGCCGCCGCCCGGACTGTGGCTATCGTTAACGATGTAAGGATTCCTATCAGACTTTGTAATTGGAAGCCTTATAAAGTGTCTGTAGGCCGGTATCAGAAGCTTGGTCGGCTGTATGGAACAGCTGGCGTAGATATCTATGGCCAAAGAGATCTTGATTCTGAGCACAGATGGGGTCGTCGATATTCGTGTGGTGGAAGCTGGAAGCCCTGAAGAGGGGGTAACTGCTGATGGGGTGATCGGGTTTAACTTTATACGAAAAAGAGCAAGGGTCCAAGCACTGAGCCCTGAGGCACCCCTATATTGAGGTGTTGGGACTCCGAGACCTCACCTCTCCAGGATACTCTAAATGACCACACCAAGAGGCAAGACTTGTACCACCAAAGGTGCTACACCTTTCCAAAGACAGCCATAGCCCTCAGTGTCCACAGGAGGATGTGGGCAGCAGATAAATCCAGTAGGATGAGTACAGAAAAGTTAGAGGCTGCTCTCGAGCAGTGCAGTCTCGGGGAATGACCGCTCTACTTTCCAATTAACATTTGTGAATGTTGTAACATGTATGTATGGATTGCTGAATCTGCATTTGCAAATCCTCACACATATGTGGATAGCTTTGAATTTGTGTGTGGTATTTTTAAGGATGACCTGTTCAGCCAATCGCGTTGAGCTTTTGATCCACCAATCAAAACGCTCCTTACTGAACAGACTCAAGAAGTTCAACGCTGTGCTTGCACTGTTCAGTGTTCATTGGGTCATTTATGTTAAGACCGGTTAATGGACGAATACCAAAGCTATGAAGACTTATACAATTCTTGGAAATATTATATTGAAATTATAACCCTATATATATTATCATTTTAATTTATACTGCTTATTTGATTGTTTAATTCTGTCCCGATTATTATTTGTTATTTTTTATTATTGTTATTATGTTTGTGGTATTTGTCATTCGTGTATTATATGTTCAATTCGTGCAATACAATAATGCTGTTTAATGGGGCCTCTTTTAGCGCCTGAAACTATTTTTACTAAATCACGTTATGATATATATTGTAAGCACAAAATATATTAGACAACTGTCTTATAAACCGAAGCCTTCTCATAAGGGCACTAAATCGCTGACTGATCGTGCGGGAAACTTTAGGACCCACTGACTAAGAACTGTGTTTAAAATTACTTAATCGTTCATAATCAAACTCGTTATTTTGTTTGTTTTAACTTATTGGTAATTTATCGCATCAATCCTCTGATTACTAACAAACACCAGTTTTAATATAAGAAAGCTAGCGTTGACTAACAACTCGGTTACAATGCAATCTACACACTTAATTAACTAAATCAACGTTTAATACAAAGTGACATCAGATATAAACCACTCTATTACTCGTTGAGTCTGGTTTTCATCCTCCAGGTTGAATCTCCCTCCGCTGTGTGTGTGTGTTTGAAATCTCCATTACTGTAGGTGGTAGCTGTTTTTAATGCCTGATCAAAAGTTATTGCGAACTCACCACTTGGGACACTATTACTACTACATCTAATAATAAAAAATAAAAACAACAATAGAACACATTACATAATTGTTGTTTTTAAATGAAATATCTGGACAATTAACTGTAACATTAAAATAACATTAAATAATAACAAATTGATGTGAATAAAGAGGATATGTGCAAATTTGGTTTATTAGACAGTTGTCTAACTAATGTATTTTGTTCTTACAATATATATCATAATGTGCAGGGCTGGACTGGTAATCTGGCATATCGGGCAAATGGCCGGTGGGCCGACGCACTTGGGGGCCGATATAATATAATATGATATTTTTTAATCGGCCAACGACCGGCCCATAAAGCAGGGACAGCGGCCCATTGGTTCATTTTCCATACTGATCCTGGGCTGGCCGAATCATCTCTTAACAGGCTCCACCCTCCCCCTCCGTTTCTTGTGTCAGATGCAGTCAGTGTCGAGTGTTCACACCAAACGCAGTAAATCGCGCTATTCTTGTGTAGTTGGACGCCTTTACATTTTGCATTTACTCGCTTCATTTGCGTCATGGAGGGGGCTTCTGTCAGGCGCCGCCCGTCTAATTGCGAAATGACGGACATGGATTTAGTTGAGAGGGTAGCTGCGCATTATGTGCTATGGAAGGCTGAAGAACGACATAGACTTGTAATTCAAGAACATGATATATTCGTGAAAACATTCTGAATTTATTTCTGCGAGATATATTTGTGGGGGGAAATGTTTGTGAATTTACAAATCTGATTTTGTGAATGTGAATTGTGCTGTGAATTTATGAATTGTGTTTTGTAAATGTAAATTTTTTTAACTGATCTGTCTCCATATTAACAGACTCTTTACTTAGCATTTAAAGCTTTTCTGTAGGCTCTTCCACTTTTTAAATGATGAGCAAATCCAAACCACTTTCACCTTAAATGCATAGACAGGTAGTATTTTAAAACTATTTCAAGCAACTTACACATATTTAAGAATAGGAGATGACCAGGGGGCAGAAGGGGATGGACAGTCTGGCCTAGATGTTTAGTCTGTTCTTGATTTTCTTAACAATACCTTTCAGTGAGAAAGCATTCAATGTTTTTTTTCTTTCCAACCCGTTGTAAATGCGTTTTTAAACACACACGCTTCTCACAAAATACTAATAGTATTATATATAAGTGTAGTCAAAGAGAACTTGGAGAAACATCTGTTTTATATGGCTGGATTACACAGCTAGTGAATCAGTCAGACAGTGAGCAATCACAGGTGTACTCCAACAAGTATGAGTATAAATTAAATCAAGATTTATGAGGAGTTGTTGCTGGGCTCCTACAACTGATTCTTTGAACATATTTCACTCATCATCCAGCGATATCTGTCAAAAGTCACCCTGACATTATGAATAAATATGTAATGTAACCATCTCATCAAGACCAGATGATTCCCTCCAGCTATCCAAATTGGCAGAGTGCATTAAAGATATACAACATTGGATGACCTGTAATTTCCTTCTTTTAAATTCTGATAAAACAGAAATATTACTTAACGGACCAAAGACACGCAAAACAAATATTTCTGATTATAAACTGCAAGTTGAAGGATGTACTGTTACTCCAACAAATACAGTAAAAGATCTAGGCGTTATATTAGACAGCAACCTGTCATTTCGAAATCACATCTCAAATGTCACAAAAACAGCCTTTTTCCACCTAAGAAATGTTGCCAAGTTACGAAATATTCTGTGTGTTGCTGACGCGGAGAAGCTTATTCATGCATTTATGACATCAAGACTTGACTACTGTAATGCGCTACTTAGTGGTTGTCCTGCATCATCAATAAACAAACTACAGTTAGTTCAGAACGCAGCTGCCAGAGTTCTAACCAGGTCCAGAAAATACGATCACATAACCCCAATTTTATCAACCCTTCACTGGCTACCCATTATCGTATTGACTTTAAAGTTCTTTTAATCACTTATAAAGCCTTAAAGGGTTTAGCCCCTACCTACCTAACAGAGCTTCTACCACACTACAACCCATCACGCTCTCTAAGATCTCAATAAGCAGGACTTTTGATAATACCTAGAATATCTAAATCCACCAAAGAGGGTCGAGCTTTCTGATACGTAGCACCTAAACTCTGGAATAGCCTTCCTGATATTATTCGAGGATCAGACACACTCACCCAATTTAAATCTAGATTAAAGACGCATCTTTTCAGCCAAGCATTCACTTAAAACAAATATGCTAAATAAACCACCAGGAGATGCTGACATTAGATATTATTTACTAGAATAATTGGATTATATAACACACCATGTAGTGTGTTTTACCCTTTCTTGGGTTTTTCGTTTTTCCCCTGTAAAGCTGCTTTGGAACAATGCAAATTGTGAAAAGCGCTATATAAATAAAATTGAATTGAATTGAATTAATGTCTACATATAATAACAATAACAAGAAGGATTTTCGGCAAGAATTGTGAGAAGCAGCAAGAATGTTTTTTCTGGTAGGTTTATGGAGTGAAATGATAACATGTGCATGATTGTTTTTAGCTTTTTAAGAACACTGAGGTAAAGGGATGTTAGAACTTGTTCTAGAGCTGTTTATGAAAGTGTGCAAATGAATGCTTGAAGGCCATTGGCAAAGTGGAGATATGTTGGAGACTTTAAGGAAGTAAATGTACTGTGCTGTGTCGTCCTGACGTACAGTAAGTGACGTTACAAAATATATTTTGTGTATTTATATTTGATGTAACGTTGAGATTCAAACTTAAGCAACGTTTTCAAACACAACGCCATAGCCTATATATAGAATCTCGAGAGTTAAAGACATCTGTAGCATGTGTACTTGTGTGGTTGCTTTGCAATATTGAGACGAGTGCGTGCACACTAGAGGGTTGCAGAGTCTCAAATCTTCACAGGTTTCCATGTGGACTCAATGATGCTGTCCAGTACACATGCTGTGTTCCTATGAAATATGCTGCCAGACCCCGAGCGCAGACAGACCACCTGCACAAACGGAATGTAATGAGCTACATATCTGATGTCGCAGGACACATGCAACATCACACACTGTCAAAAATTACTGTAAAATTTACAGCAATTTGCAATATGAAGTTGCCAGTAAGACTGTATTTTTTTACAAGAGTACTGTAAATACTGTGATAGTGAATTGAACCATTAGCAGTGCAAGTCAATTCACTAAATTAACTACAGTTAAGATTCTTTAATGCTGTGATATGACATTTTTGTAAACCTACTATTGCGGTAAATTTAAGTGGCGTTTACATGTGTTAATTTAATGTAATGTAAAAAATAACACTTAAAATAACAGGATTTCGTAGATGTAACCATATGTATGTATTGTATAATAAACAAACATTAAACACTAGTTTCCACAACTTGGTGAAAAAGAGAACAAAAGGAGATTGCACAATAACTATGAGGCTTTAGCCTTAAAAATACAAAAAGACTTCCTTCCACAACGGTGGAGATTACGCGATAAATGAAAGGCTTTAGCCTCAGAAAAAAAAACTGCAACAATGCAGATTGCAAAATAAGGCTTAAGCCTTGGAAATTCAACAAGTACCGCAAAGAACAGCAGCATTTAGTTAACAACAAAGGAACACATTACTACATTGTGACTAAACAAACACATTAGAAATGGTTTGAACTGTTCCCTTTCAATTGCTTAACTATGAAAAGGCCAGACGTTGCTTATACATCAACTTCTACATGAACCACAAACTAGAAAATCTGGTCTGTCTCTTTTTCAATTCCATTGGAGTTCACTGTTTTAAATGGCAAGCCATTCAAATTCCATAGGTTTTCGTTCCAGTGTGCATACATTTGGGTTCATTTCATGCTTTTTTGTCTCACTTTTCAGCAGTAACTTTTGATCCAGTTTCCGGATTGATGCCCACAATTCTTCTTTAACAGCCAGAACATGTACTTACCAAAGAGCAGCATATATGAAGACAATAAAATACTAAATTAGCATGAAAAGAGGTGTCATCTTTAAGGGTTAGTTTTGCCAAAGTAGTTGTCCAGTGCAGTTCCATTTATTCAGCCTGGGTTGTTAAAACATGCAGTTGTAAAGCCTGGAATTTACAGGCTTGTAGCGGCACTGCCATTTTGTTAGTTATCAGCAAAAGTTAATTGGTTATCAGTTTGGTGTAAAACATGACAGGGAAATATTGATAAACGGCACGTTATCAACGTCGATGTGCTGCTCCAGCCCTACATATCTAATCCTGGTAAAGCATTCTAACTGGAAAACCTAGAAGTTAAAAATTTTTGCCTAAGTTACCTAGGCTACCGTCTGTCAAACTGCGTCAGGCGCACACGCGATCAACCGGCGCTGCCGCGCTGACCGTACATGGGCGGGTGGTGGTGAGTTGTGGCATGGGATTGTTCTGCCGTTTTTTTTACATATACATGGCTAAAATGTGCCTGCCTAATAATATTTCTATAGCCTAATGAAATAAAAAAAAAATTTAGCACTTGGTGCCCTATGCACAGCACGTGATGCGTGTGGTGGGACACATTACATTTTATTTCAAAACTGGTGCCACAGTTTACTTTTTAAAATTAAAAAAATAAATACTTCAAATAAAACAATAAGTACTATGACATGTTGTCCTGTAGCATTTACTACGTAGAATATTTTAAAAGTAGAGTATTGCAGACAGAACTGTAAAATTTACATCAGTCATTTAGCATGCTGCTCCCACAATTCATAGCAAAATACAGTAGCAGTGTAATTTTCAAACTACAGTGGTCTATTGTAAATATTTACTGTAACAATTACAGCAAGCTAAAGTTCTATTGCTTAGATTGACCTCAATCACAGCTCAGGAGACATATGGAGTTCATCATTTTGTGAGTGTTAACTTAAAAAATATAGATCTTTGGCTTTAAATTGTCAATTCGAAGCCCAGCCTGAGATCTTGTTAAGTAGGGTGGGCAAAGCTTTGTTTATATAATCCTTTTGTTTGTCTATCCATAAAATATATTTTAGATTACAATTATAATCGCACTAGTAAGAAATCGGATTCGAGATATCTGTAAACATGTTTTGACTAGTCAAATCCATTGTGATATATGTAATGACGTCATATATCTCTCAAATTGACCCATCACACATACGCAAAAGTAATTAGAGATATTTCCAATTCAGTTTCGACTAGTCACAATTATGTTTTGACTATGTTTTGATCTGAATTGAAAAAAAAGAATTTAATTGGAATTATACACCAAAACATGAATAGCATGTTTCATCAACACGTGACAGACAAGAATAATGCTTCAGAATCATGGCAGACCGGACCAATAGGTGAAGACTTAAAAAAGGGTTTATTTACAGATATCAAGAATGAGCATTTCAACTAGCGAAAATTTTATTCTTGATAATCAGATAAGTTAATTGTTGATATAAAAATTATGTGTTTTACTAGTAATGGCATTTCTGATATCTGAAATAAGATTTTGAACATGTAAGAAATGTATTATGGATATCTGGAATGTAACTTGAATGGCAGCCTTTTGTGTTATTTAACTACTACTACATGAAATTAATTTTTTGATATCAAAAATACACATTTCTGCAAACGATGATGTGATTGTTGATATCAAGAATTCACATTTTTACCAGTGAAAATATCATTACTGATATGAAAAATAGCAATTTTAACTAGTAAATTCCATTCTGTATATCAAGAATTATAATTTTTACTGGTAGAAATTGAATTGTTGATATCAAAAATGAATATCCTTAGAATGATTTAAAGCTAATTCGGCCTGCCATAATATGACAAAACATGTCTAGAAGCACGGTTGGCACAGTAAAACAATACAAATGCTCCTCATACAGAGTGTGAATCTTAGAAACACAGGCTCAGACCCGACTGGATGACAATCTTTTCACATAAAAAAGTCAGACAAACGAACAAATCTTATTTTAGCTTCAGTTCTCACCACCAGAGACTTGATGTTCACTGCCAGCCTGTAGGCAGACGTCACATAGCTAAGCGATGAACCTTAAGACGCTGTCAGGTAAAAATCCAGTGCAGAATTGACCACTACAGCAATCTAACAACAAATAAAACATATTGTATTTACATGGAACCTAACAACAGAAAGAAAAGGGGGAAATCTGGTACCTCTCCAAACTAATTTTTGGTAAATCCTAGACGGACACCGATTTAAAGAAACACCACAACAGCGGCATCTTGTGGCTATCGTTCGTTAGTACTTTGTAAACGTTTAACACAGTTGCTGTGATTTTTTTTAAACCCATGTCAACGTATTGCTTTTCGCCATCATCAGTAGTCATTTAGTTTTTATGTTATCTTTTTAAATTATTCATTAATGAATGCCTGTATTTTGATATACACAACTAACGCTAGGCACCACTGAACCAATCACATCGCGTTATGCATTGAAACTGGACTCCAACTGAGGTCTTAGAAACTTCTAAAGATAAACGTAAACTGTTAAAAGTGCAATATTTTTAATATTGGCCCAAGTCATTTTTTCTAATAAAGGAAATTCACATGTTAGCGTGATTATATGCGGTCTACAAAAATGTTCACACAAAGGAACAGTCTCGTGACTTTTATTGTGAAAGCTATCAAATTCAACATTCATCTACCGGAAGTTGTCATGAGCCGCGACTTTTGTTTGCACATGTTAGCAAACGTATTCGTATCGTTTTTGCTATAAACAAAGTTTGTCTTGATTCTAAATATTAATAAAGTTCATATCTAATTATATACATTTCTGCTCTTAGCGCGGAAAGGACAATATTGATTTTAACGCGTACCCGTGTCGTTTTTACATTGATGTTCAGAGCGGGTCAGCGGAGCAGGAACTAAGTTAGCATGATCGTATGAATTCACGGTTATAATTTCTTGAATTATATAATTCATAACGCTGTTGTAAATGACCAGTGATCGAAACATGGAGAAAGACTCGAGGGTGATGAAGACGTCTGCGCCTTCAGTGTCACAGATCAATGCTGAATATGTCACTCAGGTGCGTAATAAAAACCTGTAACTTAAATGTATTATTTACACAATGTTTAGCAGACGCTTTTATCCACAGCGACTATACATTTCTAATTTAAGTGAGGATTTATTTATTTTGTAAATGCATTTTCATACACAAAAACAGATTGTTAATTTTATTGAGTGTGACTGTAATACGACTGTGATTTTATTCTCCCTTAAGCTCGCCAATAAATACTGGGCTCCTCAAGTGAAAAAGAAGCTGCCCTTCGATGCTCAGGTGAGACGTGCATTGTTACAGATGTAGCGGCGATCGGTGCCTCCTCTTCAGGGGAAGCAGTAACACGAAGCTCGGAAAACCTTGCTTGTATCCAACATGTGTGTGCGCCGCGTCATGTCAAAATACGTGTTCGACGCTTTTATCATAAGATGCGTCTGCAGCATGCACTTATTTTAACATGTTGCACGATGCACATATGTTCATGTGACGCGCCGAACACGCATTTTGAATTTCTGCTGGCACTGAAGATTATGCACAACATGGTCAAATATTCCACTGATAAAAGGTTTGCATGTAATAGGGTTATGCGAGTTATATTGACGGCATAACTGTTGAAGTGAATTGTGGAACTGCACAATTTGTGCGCATTCCTTATGCATTTATAGTGTTTGTGCAATGGGGTTTTTATGTTCATTGGCACAACTAAAAATGTTCCGTTTCATGGTTTAAATGATCTCTGTCTTTTGGACACCACTTTAAGTAGTATGTAACGTACACTGTTAGAATATGTTGTATGTCCCGTCCGCTGTTGTGTATGAAATAAATGACCTTTAGCGTGGCTTTACGGTCAATGTGTCACTTAATGATTGTGAAATGTTTTTTTGTTCTCAGATCATCGAAGACGTGTACCAGAATGAGATTCTTAAATCAAAGTACGTTTATTCCCAGAACATGGTTGAACGTAGCTGTTTTTCTCAATTGTATTTTAAGCACAGCCGTACGGAATAAATGATTTGATCAAGTTGTTGCTTGTGTCCATCTTTTCTTTTCAGATTTGCCATCAGAAAGATTATGTTGCTGGAATTCAGGTTTGTGATTTACTATAAATATTTTGCAATGAAATGATGCTAAAGTGGTGTTTCTTACCGTTTGTGCGTTTGTTTTGCAGCCAGTATCTTGAGAACTATCTGTGGGTGAATTACACTCCTGAGTCGTCCACAAACAGCTACCTGATGTCCATCTGCTGTATTATTAATGAGAAGTTTCGTGAGAACGTTCCTGCTTGGGAGGTTTGTGTGAAATGTTGATTAAGTAAAAGGGACAGAAATGTGAACAAAATGAGGTGGATTCAGTGTGTGAACAGATGTCTAGTCCACGTGAATACCAGTGTATGATTAAATCAATAGTAGATCCATTTCATTAAATGTAAAGTTTTAGCAGATCTCTTGTGGGGTTGCATTGACACTCTGTTGTCCGTCCCTGCTCAGGTTTTTAAGAAAGCACCTGAGCACTTCCCGCAGTTCTTCAAGTGTGTTATGGAGGCGTGTCTGTCTGGCGAGCAGTTCGGCCTGTCGCTGCGAGAACAAACCATTCTTCTGCTCTTCCTTGATCACTGCTTCAACAGTCTGGTTGGTTTGCGTGACTTTTTTGTCCTTTTTTAACAAAATGATTGTTAACGCATGTTTGTGCTGTCATCTTTTATTAGGTTATGTATATTGTTCATCTAAAATACCCTCAGCCAAGTATTAGAACACCCACAGTGTGAAAACCCTCTTTTAAAGCATGTGACAATTTTATTTATGTAGTGCTTTTATCAATTTTTATTGTTGCAAAGCTAGTACATAATAATCATAATAATAGATTAATGAAACAAAGACATTAAATATAAATAAAAGTTAAATTAAATTACATAGTATTATTGCAAGATATTGTCCATGCAATGAAACAAAAATAAGTATTTCATTATATTTTTAGAAACATTTATCAATTTAATCAAAATCTTTATGTAAAGGATAATGTACAGGCAGCCTGTTGTTATCGCAGAAATAAGTAACAGCCAGCTGCTTGTACGTTATCCCATTTATTACATGGCTACTTGCCACATGAGAAAACAACCGGACATTAAATATTTTATTAGCTAATTTCCGCGAGGAAAAGCCGTTTACTTTTGGTTTTAAGGTGAGAAACAACGTTCAAATGTCACAAACAGGCCATTTGGTTTAATCATTTGTAAATATGTTGTCAAATATATTATTATAAGACATATTTAAATAGAATTTGTCACAAACCCTTGTCAAAATGATTTGCTGCATCTGAGTTACCGTGTTATAAGTTTTGAGAGGTTGTTATTTGGGAATAACAAACCTGCAAATGCTGTGGCTGGCCAATCAGAATCAAGCATTCCAACGAGCCGTGTAATAAACTATTATTACAAACTAACATGATATGAGCCATCACGGTTAATAATACTACCGATGACGGGCAATGGTTTATTTACAATATTATAATATAATGAGCAGTATATCAACATTATTTTCAGTCAGCGCTGGAACCCATACAAAATTGCAATAATTACATATGCAAGTGGAATTTATATAAGTAATAGGAAAGTACATGTCATTCCAGTAACCTTGAGATTATTTATATTAGATGAATTTTGAGACAGTGTCATATTTTATTACCATTTTCCAAACCACAGAGAATAAACTGTGATCATTTGAGAAATTTTGAAGGTGTCTATATACATTTTGGTTTGACTGTATAGTACACAATGTAGATATGAGTTTGTGTGATCTGTTCTTCATTACAGGAAGTTGATCTGATACGTGAGCAGGTGCAGAGACTGGTTTCTTTGCCAATGTGGATGTGTCTTATACCGGTGAATATGGAAATGTCACACTTCTTTTACATCACATCATCTACTACACATTATTCAGAATGTTCTTTTTTTAGTTTAATTACGTAAAGTCTGAATTCTTTTGAAACTGAGAAATCTTGAAAATGTCACGCATCTTTTCCACTGGAATGGTTACACTCACTCTTGTTTTTGTCCATGTTCAGACTCGATTGCAACAGGAATTGAAGAAAGTCCCAAAACTACAAAAGTTTTGGAACCTCATCAAGAAAAATTACGAGAAGATGGACGCGAAGGAAAGGGAACAGTAAGACACCTTCTGATCCGTTATACATCTTAAAGAAATGACATTAATGTTAGACATAACTTAATAAATGTTTCTCGGGTTGTCACAGGGCTAAAAAGGAACGAACCTTCCTCGCTGAGCTCATCAAGAAATTCCTGCTGGTTCTCAGGTCCATTCCAGCATTGGGTGAATAATTATTCCAAAAGAAAGATTTAAATGCCACACATTTTCATAGAGAGTAGTTCTGTTGTAACTGACAGGTTGACATCAAGTCCATCAATTTCATATTTGCATCTTTTGCTATCAATGTATTATTACAGAACTGTGTTATGCAAATTCTGGCATTGAAACTCACTGGCTTTAAATAGAGTGCCGCTTGTTTAGATGGGGTTGGTTTCTCTTACCCATAATACCTCGGTGTCCCTGCCACCCCCATGGCTGTGACTTCATTTCTCCTCCTGTGATGTGACCTAGCTTCAGAGCAGCTGACGGTCACCTGCGGGCATTTCTTACCGTTCCACTTACGCATGACTGCCCAGCCACCAACCTGTTCATGTTGTGCCCCCCCCCCACCCCTGCTGCTCATGACTGTGAAATGATGTGTGTTATCACTGGTGTAATGATGTTTGTGGGTGTTCCCTCAGGTTCTGTCTCCCTGGAGAAGGTTCATTACTGCGAGAGATTCATCGAGTTTATGATTGACCTGGAGGTAAGAGACATTTGGTCGCATCAAAGAGAAAGATTTTTGCCAATTTGCTGTGTCCATGACGTTGTTTCTTCAGCAGAAAAGTAAAGGTTTTATTTGCCACTTTGTTCGGTCAGGCTCTGCTCCCGACCCGCCGCTGGTTCAACACTGTGCAGAATGATGCTCATCTGGTGGTGAACTGCCAGCTCTCTCACCTCGTCCAGAGAGAGGAGGAGGGTCACCTCTTTTGCCAGGTAACACGCCTACTAACTGCCTTGCACTGTACCAGGAGTGTATTGTATTGATAGACGGTTTTCTCAGTTTGGAGAGAAAACTAATGTTAACATTTACCACTTTTGTTTTTTAATTCAACTTGTATAGCAACATAACACATAAATAAATGTGAAAACCCTTGTGATTTGTGTTTAAGTTGTTGGACATGTTGAAGTTCTACACCGGCTTCGAGATCAACGATCAGACAGGTAACGCTCTGACAGAGAAAGAAATGACCACCCTCCACTACGATAGAATCACTTCTCTACAGGTAACCCTTCTCATTTCTGTCTGATCTGTATTTATGACCTGCACACTCAATGACGTTAGCTTGTGTTTGTATATCTCCAGAGAGCAGCGTTCGCTCATTTCCCCGAGCTGAACGACTTCGCCCTGTCGAACGTGGCGGCCGTGGACACACGTGAATCTCTGACCAAACAATTCGGCCATCTCAGGTGAGAGATGCTTCAACTCAGTGAGATCCGAACTGAAAAAGTTCATGTATTATAGTGGGTATTGTTTGTTTCTGCAGTTCAAACACCCTCCACCGGGTATCGGCATACCTATGTCTCCTGCCTGAGCTGCCAGACAATGAGGAGACCACCTACGATAAAGAATTCCTGCTGGAGCTCCTGGTAAGTTCATCATTAAATGCAAGTTCAGGTCTGGTGTATTCTGACCTGCAAATTTCTATCACGAAAATACTTATTTTCATGTAATTCCTTCAGGCTTTAAGGGATAGTTCACTCAAGCACTCATTATTTGCCTATTATTTCAAGCCTGCATGGCTTTTCTTTCTTTTGCAGAAGACACAAAATAAGATGTTCTGAAGAATTTTGGTTACATAGGAACGGCAGTACCGCCGTGTTTTTGTTACCAACTATGTAATCAAAATATCCTCCTTTTGCATTCTACGAAAGTAGGTCGTACTTGACCTCATATTTGGCAGGAATCTGGCAGCTGAGTCTTGTACATACCGTAATTTATAGGCTAGATTTCAAGACCCCAGTAAGAAGAGCGTTACGGTAATCTAAAGACTATGCACGATTGCTTCCGCGTTTTGTCTCAGTCCGCTCAGTTACATCTGGCACATGCAGCGTCCATAGGGAACAATGAAGTTTTCACTCAAGATACAACTAGAACGTAGAAAGAGTTCCTACATCAAACATCGACGACCAAAAAGGGAAAAGGCTTCAGAATATCCATTTCAAGCTACATCCACAAATATGATAAAATAAGAAAGTCAACTTTTGCACTTACACGATCACAGATGCACTCACTAATGCTGAGCTGTAGTGTTATCAGTTTGCTGAAATGTGAATTTTTTGTAGTAAAGACATAGTGGAGCGATAACTAGTGGAAGTGGCTTTGCTTGCTGAGATTTTAGTGTACGTACGTTATCACCCTGCGTGCATAGTCTAATGTGCAAAAAAAAAACTCCATGAAGAAAGATAACTTAAGGCTTCGCCTGTGACCCACAAACAACAGTGCCAAGGACTTGAGACCCCACTATGCTCGGAGGTGGGTAAACTAAACAAATATTGCGTGCAATTGCAATACCCCCCGGGGGTCTGACCCCTACTTTGGGAACCCTTGACATGAGGTACAGTGTCACAGTTTCCGAGATTAGAGAAGTCTTAACCATATTCTTTACATGAGGCTCAATTGTTAATGATTTGCATCAGATTTTTTTCATTTAAATAAAAAACTGTCAAACAGAACCTTCAAAAGTTAGGGTGAACGAACCTGCTTAACACTAATGGGTGCCGATGAGCATAACTGTAATCTTGTCACCATTTAGACAGAATTTTTATTCTCTCAGAAATGCAATGCTCATGCAGGATGACAGCCCCATTATCACCAGGTTTTGAATGCATGTAAATCTGGTCTTTATGTGCATAATACAATTTACAACAAGCAGTCTGCAGGGTCTTAAAAAGTATTAAAAGTTGATAAATACATTTAGAGAAAACGAATGCCCTCCAAAAGTTTTAAAAAGTCTCAAATGCCATTTTTCCAAAGGTATAACATTTGATAATCTTTTATAGTAGTTGTTCTAAGGATTGTTATTCTAAGGAGGTTTAATGTCTCTAGCCTTCCTTTCGGTGTGTTGGTCAGAACACAAGAGGGAATCACAGATCAGGTTTAGTAGAGGGGGTTTATTGCGTTCTTGATATGGGTTAACGATGTATGTGTGGTTCTACAATAAACAGAAATAATACGTGCATTAAATCACACATCCTCAAAATGAAACTATTAATGTACAACATATTCAGCACACAGCATACATATCACATAAACAACAACTCGTAAAGCAATTTACGTTACAACAGCGCCGTCATATATTTATATACACAGACTTGGCGCATGCAAACAGAGAACGAAACAAAGTGTCTGTGTACGGATGATCAACCTCACACCCAATATTGTACATTCACTTAATTATGATATTTCTTACTCTTTAGTAAAGCAGCATAACCCATGCATGAACTGGTATCATAATAACAAACAGAACCGGAGGCGCTAGCATAGCATTAACACAGCGTGATACACTAAACCTCGTAACAGCGGCAAACATAAATATGAATAAAACAATACTATGACTATCAATGGTCTTCTATGAATAATGCATGTGTTTTTAAATGTGCTATATAAATAAAATTGTATTGTATTCTGAATTGCTTCACCCTGTATCTCAGTCAAGATCACTGAGATCGGGGGACTCAAATTCCCTAGCCGTCCCCAGAACTCCACTGAAAAATAGGGGTGACCATGCTTTTTCAGCCTATGGACCCAAGTTTTGGAATAGCTTACCCCTTTACATTAGATCAGCACAAACTCTGTCACTTTTTAAATCCTCTTTGAAAACGCATTTGTTTTCGCTAGCTTATAAATTATCGTGATGTTTTATTTCTATGTAATATGTTACTTATGTTCTTCTATTCTATATCTTTTGGCCTTGTTAAGCACTTTGGTCAACGCAAGTTGTTTTTAAATGTGCTATATAAATAAAATTGTATTGTATTGTAATAAAACGTGGACTTACAATCAGTCATAGACGCACAATAACCCATAAAAGGAAAGGATAATTTTCCTGGTTCGCGGCCACGTCTTCCGCTCATTTTCTCCTGCCGACTAAACACGGTGACTGACAGGTGCGTTAAGCCCGCCTCTTCAACAATAACATCTTTTCATATTTGTCCGAAGAGGTCATATGCTAAAGTTTGCCTTAATTTAATCATTGCATAGGCGAATAGTGGGAGGTCCATTTACACCCGGTTGCTAAACAACATCATTGACTAATTGGAAATGCAAGTTTTCATGCAAATGGTTGGAGGTTAAAGAGTTGAAACCATGGCCGTCTCTGGGAATAACAGTAAGGTGTACTGCTCTGTATGTCGGAAGGCGATTAGCGTAGCCTCGTTTCTCTTTCTAAGATAACCTTGCATTGGGTTAGTCACTCAATTAATTCTCTTGTGTTTCGTTTCCACGCTTCTGAATAATGTTGCATTAATAAGGAGGTTAGTTGTGCTAGCTTACAAATAGTAAAAGCAAAATCTAGTTAAAGTTAAAGTGTCGCCAATGTAAGCGATACAAACTGCCGATTGAGGTCGTAAAGGGGTCAAATGGCGCGTATACGTGTTTTTCAGTGTCTTTTGGGTGTTGACCTTGAACACGCGTTTCAAATAACATTATTTACATTTACGCATTTGGCAGATGCTTTTATCCACAAGTTTCTTCAGGATGCCCGTTCTCTGAGAATCAATCCCATGATCCCCTATATAAACTCCTTTTACAGCTTTGACAGATTAGAGTGTTTGGTTTGAACTTTTCTTGCGGGTGTTTTTGGTCCATTAGTGGTCCTGCTTTGGCCTGTTTTAATTACGCCCTTATCTGTGATGTGTCTGTGTTAATAGATTCAGTGTCAGGCAGTAATTTGAAGTCAAGTACGGTGAAGTGCACGTGCTGCGGGCAACAGCAGAGTTAATGCAGGTCACAACCCAGAGGAAACGAATAAAACTTGAATTGGGTAATCTGTCTGACACTTTCCTGATTCATTCATCCGGTTTTAAAAAATCAGCCCTTGCATCACGTGGACTTGACTTAATATTTTCTCAGCGGAGCATGTCACTCGTAGGGTTTGCTCATTTACAGTACAAGCAATAGCTTGATGGATTGGATTTATACAGTTCAGTCAAATAGTCGAATTTTTTTTTTTAAAGCAAAGCTTAATACATCAGACGAATTTACATAGTGTGCAGTTGCTTACATATTCTAAAGCTGTTTCTTCTGGGAAATTAAAATGTTAAACACACACACGGTTTGAGTGAAATCGGTCAAAACAGCTTGCTAAGCTCTGGCTCAACGTCACTTTAAACCCGAGTTTTCATTTAACTTCACGAAATGAGTTGGATTAAAACCTGAAAAGTCGACAGCAATAGAGCTGCGTGTCAATTTATTGCACAATAACACGTTCACTCAGTTTTCCTGCCCTCTCATTACTGTACTCTGTAATATAAACGCTGTAAATGGCAAAACCAAAACTTAACTTAAACCACATCATTGTCCTTTTAATTTTAAAACTATTACAAATAACTTACTGAGACCAGTTTTACTGCACGTATGCACTGTTGTTCTTTTGTTGCACAAATTGCTTTGTATTGTTTTCCCCAACTTTGTAAGTGGCTTTGGATAAAAGCGTCTGCTAAATGACTAAATGTAAATGGAAAAAACCCAGATCTACCACAAAAGGCATTTCAAGAAAATGGATTCTAAGCCAGACAGAAATCTGACTCTGTTATTTCTGGACTGTTGAAATACTCATAAATGATGTTTGTGGGTGTGTAACAGTTCTATATATGATGGGTGTATGTGTGGCCCAGACTCGTACCGTGAGCAGAGCCTCTCGAAAACCTCACCGTTCACTGTGTCTTCTTTCTAATTTCCGTTTAGGTGTCCCACCATAAGAGGCGTATCTCTCAGATCGAGCAGCTCAACCAGATGCCTCTTTACCCCACCGAGAAGATCATCTGGGATGAGAACATCGTTCCCACCGAGTATTATTCAGGAGAAGGTGGGCATGTCTGCCACGTGCATGTGTATCATGAAAATTAATTCTCAATTGTTTGCTTAAATTGTTTTGGGCATCAGACGTATTGTGAAATTCAGTCAACTGTCATGTGACTGTTTCGTGTCGTTTTTTTATTGAAAGGTTGTCTGGCTCTCCCGAAGCTGAACCTGCAGTTCCTCACCCTGCATGACTACCTATTAAGAAACTTCAACCTCTTCCGTCTGGAGTCCACTTATGAGATCCGTCAGGACATCGAGGACATTGTGTTACGAATGAAGCCGTGGTTGGTTTTTACCAATTGTGTCACAATTTAATACTACAGTAAATTGCATAAATGCACACCTACATAATGATAATGATGTTTGTCTCACAGGCAGTCTGAATATGGAGGGGTTGTGTTCGGCGGCTGGGCAAGAATGGCACAAACCATCAGTTCCTTTTCTATTGTGGAGGTGGCAAAGCCTAACATCGGCGAGAACTGGCCCGCCCGTGTGCGTGCCGACGTCACAATTAACCTCAACGTCCGCGATCAAATAAAAAATGAGTGGGAAGGTATGAATCTTTTCCCTTTCTGTGTGGGACTCTTGTCACTTTATTTCTCTGCACTCTGTGTAGGGTGAGATCTGAATTCTGTATTCATATTCATTTTAAGTAATGCGTTACAATTACTCATCTGAATGATCTTGATTTTTGTAAGATGTGCTGTTAGTGTTATGGTATAAACATTTCAAATTAGAGACTAGAATGTCAGAGACTTGTGTATTCTGTTCTCTGGAACGTAACTCTTCACATTGTTCTTTGGTTATTACAGGGCTGCGTAAACACGACGTGTGCTTTCTAATAACGGTGCGGCCTAACCTGCTGTATGGTACACGCTTTGACCGCCGGCAGCCGTTTGTGGATCAGGCCGGTCTGGTTTACGTCAGAGGCTGTGAGGTGCAGGGCATGCTGGATGATAAGGGCAGAGTCATAGAGGAAGGTAAGAGTAAGGAATGCACTGCTCAGCAAATTGGCCTTTTTTATCCACTTTTTTACGTAAAACATTTTGAGAACAAAACTTGATGCCACTGCACATCGAGTCAGAAATTTGCGTCCAAAATTTCTGCACGTTAAAAAATAAATACGACCTCACGTTGTGTCAATCACATTTACACACTGCCTCCGTCATTTTAATCCATCATAAAACAATTTGGATTGGGTTCGATTTCCTGCGTTCTTCTAATCCGTAGCAAGCATTTTGAGAGACGTTTTGACAATTTTGAGACACCGTTTAAACAAACACCAAATACGAAAAACACATACAAAAAGTTCAGCCTGTATGTGCAAAGATCTTTACTCTCAATTTAATTTATTTAATTCTTAATGACTTCCTTTCTCTCAGATAAACACAATTTGTTTGTTGGCCTGCCACCAAAAACAGAAAATAAACACAAGCTGAGTAGCAAACGCAGGCAGAATTATTGGACCAGAAATTATTAGGTTTCTTTAAGTCATAAGCTGTCCGTTACAGTTATTTTAATATGAATTAGAGCCATTCGTAGGCACAGTATTTTGTTTTAAGATTCATTTTTGTCCTGTGCTCAAATGCATTATGACGTCATTTAGACCAATACATAAATTCACATTTATTTAGAAGTGTCTTTATCTCAAGTGATATAAATAAGAATTACATTTATGAATTGCATTTGGTTTGAGATCATGTTTTTCGAAAATGCATTGGTCACTTCATATATGAACTTTGCATGAATGTTTTCTGTCAAGGTCCTGAACCAAAGCCCAAGCTGAAAGGCGATGCTAGAACGTTCCGGGTATGGCTCGACCCGAACCAGTACCAGCAGGACATGACCAACAGCATCCAGAACAGAGAGGAAGACCCATACGAGGTCTTCAATATCATCATGAGACGCAAACCCAAAGAGAACAATTTCAAGGTGAGAAGACTCCCCTTGTCAGCATAAAGTTTTAACAACCAGCCTTATCGAAGGCGTCAATGTTAAAAGATGGATTATTCAGATCATACTTTGAGAGATCTTGCAGTGTTAATAGAATGACATACAATACCACACTTATTGTTTAATACGGTTTTATTTACAATGTTCACATGAAACTTTAAAACAACACAATAAAACCAGGAAAACGTATCCGGTTCCCGTCGTAACCTTGAAGAGGAGGGAACAAAACATTGCGTGAAACGCTATGGGAATCCCCTTCTCCAAACATATACTAAAGCCTTATTGCACAACGCCAGTAGAATTTAAAATAGAACTGGCCAATGTCGGTCAAGATGGCACTTAGGGGCATGGCCACCACCCCTATATAGTACACCGTCTGGACACCATACCCTCATAATCTTTCGACTGAGCGGAGGCATCCTCTCCAGAGGCGGCATGAGAGACCTCCCTTGAAAGGGAACTCAGGCGGGAAAACAGTCCAATGCGCCTTACCTTAAAACAGTCCTTGAATCCTTGTGTGTTGACAAAAAGTCCAAACTGTGAGTGTCCACCAGCATATATACAATTCAAGAGCAGTGAAATCCAAAAGTATGAAAAGGAGAGTCCACAAGATGATAACTCCTTCCTTGATCATGCTGGTTTCATGTTACATATATATACTTCCTGCTTCCAGTCAATGTTCCCCCAAATTTTTCATGTGTCTGAGCAAACACACAAACTCCCTGAGAATTCCTTGGACCAATGTGAGCAACATCAGATGTGCACACTGTGGCCACACCAGTATCACACCTGTCCAAAACCTAAGATCATAACTAACTTATTAAAATAATCCAATGACCGCAGTCATTTTTTCAGATTTGTTTTTATATAAGGGATTTGGCCCACTAACAATGAAAGAATATGAGCTTTTTATGTACATCAGAAAAAACAACAAAAGTGACCAGCTTTATAGTAATAGATGCACGTCAAAAAGTCTGCAGTAAAGTAGGTCCACTTTAGACAGCTTCTCTGCCTGAATTGTAGTCTGCAGCTGTTTAAAGGAAGTCCATCTCTAGGCTGAGGCTGTGAGGGTCTAGGTGCACAGCAAGAACTGCTGCCACTTCTGGTTCCAAGTCTGCACACTGGGACTCCAGCTAGAGCAGGAAAGCCACCAGCAGAAAGAACACAGACAAGGAGGGATAAAATAAGCAAACAAAAACCTGAGATCATAAGTTACATGGCTCAATAAAAAAAATAGTTTCCATTAGATTACATTTAATATAAGTGATTTGGCCCACTAAGAATGAAAATGACAAAAATCTTGATTTCATGAGCTGTGTGTAAGTTTTATGTCAGGGTGAGGGTCCTGCTCTGGAAGAATTGAGTGTTGAATGTACACCTTTCAGTGATCAAATTTTGTTCACATAAAAACATTCAAATTTTGCACAATGAGGTGTTTGCTGTAGCACGTACGTGTGATTCCTGTAACACTGTGTCTGTAAAATGTATAATTACAGTTTTTTATTTGAATTTTACTAATCGTAATCTAGTAACAGCATTTGATGATTCAAATCCACAAATGGAAATTCTTAATAAATGACACTAGAATACTGTAAGTACAAATCTGATAGGGGTTAATTTCACCTTATTTTTCCCATCTGTCCTTCTCACTTCTCCAGTGGTTGTAGACTTTGTTCAGGTTGATGGCCCCGTCTGCTTCTTGCTTTGACTTTATGCGCATCAGTTGGTCCAAATGTGCCACTTCAAGACTATTTCTGGATGCTCTTTTGATCTAATTCATCAAACTAAAGCCTCTTTCACAATCTGCACTGGATGCTTGAAATGTAGCACAAACATCCACAAGCTGTGAGATCTCCTTTAGCTCCTCACATCTAAGTGCTGCAGCCACCATATCTGAGAATGTGCTGATTGACCCTTGTTTCAGTTTAATGGCCTCAAAAGAATGTGGGTGGTGGAGAATGGCTTCATACTTCTTTGCTAGTGTAGCAATGTCTTTTGATCCATACTCAAAACTGATGTCAGAGCTCAATGCTTCAATGTCCAAAGCAGACCAATTCATCTTCTGGAAAACGAGCATCCAAAGGATCACAGAGCTTACGAATAAAAAGAGTAATCTCACCAGTATTTCTGGCATCAGCTGTTGAGGCCCTCATCACCTCTTTGACATGGTCACTCCACTGAACATCCTTCTCATCGTTCAAGTATTGGGAACGCAACTTCTCGATCTTTGCTCTCGCAAAGCAGTGTCCTTTCATAACAGTCAGGTTGCGTCTTTGAAAACAAAGACAGAGTTGTGCCAGCTCACCCAAAACTTCTCCCAGAGCAGTGAGAGTAACCTTGAACTTTGAATCTCTCAGCTTTTTGTAGCAGTAAATTGCCATTGGATCTCTGTTATCACTGGATTCTCTTTTGCAGTATTCTTTAAGCACACTGTAGTTCCTCAGAACAGCATTCACAGCTTGGTGCCGCGACAGCCATCGCACTTTGCTCAGAGGCCTGAATGACAGTGTATCCTCATCGAGAATCTTTGCTAGGTCCTCCATTTTGCCCCTCTTCACAGTGGAGCGAGAGAAAGTGGAAAATACAATTCTAAGAAACGTTTCCACATCTCGCATCAAAGGCACATCTTTCCAGGCACCATCAATGCCCAAGTCCTGTCTGTGGGCCACGTGATGTTCTTCCGTTAAGTGTGGTATTTGCCGCTTTAATAAAGCTGCAACTCCATGTGCTTTCCTAGCATTACTGAGGCGCCATCGGAGGTAAGCAACACCATTCTCTGTAAGTCCAGTCCATGTTTGGAGTAAAACTGAGTGATTGCCTGCACAATATCGTGAGCAGTGCATGCTGTCAGCTGGATGATGCCGCCGAACACAGTTTTATAGTTGATGTAATTTTCCTCCCTGTATTTTATATAGGACTAGCATTTTGTGCACTGATATGTCATCTGCTACATTTTTAACATTGCACATCGTCTCATTGATTGAGTTCACCCGTCATTTGTGACGGGTTCAGCCATTCCATCTTAAAAGAGCCGCATTTCTTTTTTACTTTTTCTTGATGGGTAGATGTGCCACTAACCGTTCGTTTCACCATAGTTTCGGGTTAGCTAGCTTAATTTTGACCCCGCTCTGTAAACTAAGCGTTAACCTGCTATATAGCCGCACGTACGCATACAGATCTGTTAATGACATTGATTGGCTGCATGAGTAAATAAGTGTGAGCCGCATCGTGTCATTGGCAGGACAGTGTTAGTCTTTGTTTTACTGTAGTCACTCACTGACTTGCATTGCAAATGGTACAGAATACATTTTTATGCATTCATTTACAGATCAGGTAGGACTTTATTTTATGCGCTGCATAGATATGCTGTGCGCAGAGATCGCGGGAGCAGTGCGCGATTGCGCAAGTGCGCAGCTTAGAGGGAACATTGCTTTCTAGTCACATGACAGGCCAATTAAGCACTTGTCACTTGCCAATTAACACACTAAAACGGTTAAGAGGGATACAATGGACTTAAGAAAACATGTAAACCAATTCAAACTAATACATAATATAACTGTAATAAATATAGCAGTAAAACATGTCCCTTCTGTGACAGTGTCACAAAGTTTGTTAAACTTTTAAAATTTGACTCTTTATTTTTGCTTTAAAGGCTGTGCTGGAGACGATCCGGAACCTCATGAACACCGAATGCGTGGTACCCGACTGGCTTCATGACATTATTCTAGGCTATGGAGATCCTGGAAGTGCCCATTACTCCAAGATGCCGAATCAGATTTCCTCTCTGGACTTTAACGACACCTTCCTGTCCATAGAGCACTTGAAGTCCTGCTTCCCAGCTCACACTGTGAAGGTCACAGAGGAGGACCCTGCTCGACAGGTCCCGCCTTTCAGGTCAGAGGTCTCCAGTAATGTTAAATTTCAAACAGCATTTATGGTGAAACAAGAGTTCTGTTCCAAGGTCCTATTGTGTTCCCCACCGTTTTTTGCTGTTTTATTTTTACCATACCATCAGTATTTGGTGTTGGTACGAGGTGGTGATGTTCTTTGATGTCTTCATTCTGCAGAATTCAATTCCCAGTGCAGGCAACAAAGGGTAAAAAGCGTAAAACAGACGAGGGAGATATGCCAGATGAGGAAGATCTCACGCTGGTGGTGGAGCCGCACATGATTCCTAACAGGGGGCCGTATCCCTATAACCAGCCCAAACGGTACATATTTCCTGCCCCAAAGTTTTAATGTGTGTTTAAATCACAGATTAAAACTCTGGAGATGTTGACATTTTTGTCTTCTCTGACAGGAACACCATTCAGTTTACACCAACCCAGATTGAAGCCATTCGTGCAGGCATGCAGCCAGGCCTTACTATGGTAAGAGATTTGTTTACCGCCATATGATTCTCAGAAATGATCACTTCAGTTATATTATTTTAGAATTAAAGGGATAGTTCACCCAAACTATCCCTTTAAAACAAGCAGTCATAATAACTTCTACTCCTTTGATGCTGCAGGTCGTTGGTCCTCCAGGAACAGGAAAAACAGACGTGGCTGTTCAGATCATCTCAAATCTTTACCACAACTTTCCCGAACAGAGGACACTGATCGTCACTCACTCGAATCAGGTACACGGCACCATCCGGATCACAAACTCAACAGGTTAATGGGTCCTTAAAGAAATGAACCGTGTCTTTGTGTCGTTCAGGCTCTGAATCAATTGTTTGAGAAGATCATGGCACTGGACATCGATGAGCGGCACCTGCTGCGTATGGGTCATGGAGAAGAAGAACTCGAGACCGAAAAAGATTTCAGCAGGTTAGAGACAGAAACAACAACACCAGAAACATACACCTTCATATTCGTGGGAATCTCTGTACACTGTAATCTCTAAAATTAGGCCTCTGAGATTAGCACTTCAAATCACATTATTTGTGGAGAAAATGGATGTCGTCGTCAGTTCTGAAGGTAAACTGTTAGTGCTGCATTGTTTAGTGCCATGGATGGTCTTAGGCTCTCATCCTCGTATCCCTGCCCCCATGATAACAGTTTCATATTTTGAAGCGTGTTTTTGTACAAAGCGCTGGAGTGATCAGATGATTCTGACAGATCTTGCCTCGGTCACTGCTGGGGATTGAGAAAGAACACTCGATTCTGGTACGAGTACAGGCTGCTGTGTTCTTTCACCTTCTCTTTTGTAATGACTCTCTTCTGTTCTCCGGCAGATACGGACGAGTGAATTACGTGCTCTCTCGCCGTCTGGAGCTCCTGCAGGAAGTAGCTCGTCTGCAGGAGAGTCTGGGTGTTCCTGGAGATGTCTCGTACACCTGTGAGACCGCTGGACACTTTTATCTATACCAGGTACTTTACCAAACCTGCCTTTCACAGCTCTCCAAACTGAGTCTCGGCCTCATGAGTCCCATCTTTAGTTGTACAATATATTGCACACAAAAATGTTCGTTGATTTCTACGGCATTTTATGATGTAAATCTTATTCCAATTTTCATGCAAATTGGAATAGGATTTCATTTAATTGTCAAAAGAAACACGGTAAATAGACATGATACAGCAATGAATCGCAAAATGGAGTTTGGAGGAAACTGAAGATTTGAAGTCGATAAAAATACATTATTCCACATGTAACCAAAATCATCCATGTTCATGTAACAACTGTATTATTTTGGATTGGCAACCACATAAACACATCGTAATCACGGTAACGTAAGCAACATTTAAAAACATAAGAACAGACTTGCCGTGAACGGTTAAACTATGTAACGTTAGTCTACAAAACAAAAAATATGCCGTCAGTTTCGCCACCTGGCCGTCAAATGTTTCTTCGCCTGCGTCACGGTACCAATAGTGTAGGAAAACAATGACGTTTTCTAATACGTAATTACGCGCATGCTCAGAACGGATCGTGCAGGTGGAACGGATCGTGTACTGACACCGTACATGGCATTCCTAATCGACGGAGACACAGATGTTGTAAATGTATCTAAACCAACTGAAATGTATTTCAGTTCAGTGAAGCATACTTTTTCAGTAAGTTACCATTCTTTGGTAAAAAACTAAATTTTTACCAGATTGTTAGTTAATCATTAACAAGTCAATATCGCCTAAATGGGATCCGGTCGAAAATTTGTGTGCACCCAAATTTTATGCTGGTGCACCTAAGAAAAAAAAAGTGCAAAAAGTTAGTCTAGAGCCCTGATACAAAGTTAGTGTTATTTTTTATAAACCTTAGCCTTCATTTAGTGACCAAATGTCGGCAGTACTGCCCCACCAGTGTGTGTGAGGTCTCGCTGTACCAGTGGACCCCCTCTCTCAGCCTGTGAGCCGGCAGGAAGGCAGCTGACTTCTAGATTGAATAAGTGCAAAAAATCATCAACCCTCAGCTCTTATGCCAAGCTGCTGCAACATACGTGTAGGTCTAATGAAGTGTATGTTAAGACCACGCTGTTTTTGTTAATAAGTGGCGCTGAAATGATGTGTCTGTCGCAGGTGATGTCCCGTTGGGAAGAATACATGAGTAAAGTGAAGGTGAAGCCCGGCCGAGAAGTGCGTACAGAAGACGTGGCGGCGCATTTCCCCTTCCACAAGTACTTTGCCAATGCCCCCCAGCCTGTGTTCAAAGGGCAAACGTACCAGGAGGATATGGACATCGCCGAGGGCTGTTACCGGCACATCCGCAAGATCTTTACCCAGCTGGAGGTGAGACAGGAAGTGTTACAGGAAACTCATTTTGGCGGCTTTGGTTCCAAGTATAAGTAGCAAATTATCAGTATTATTTTACTAAATCTTTAGATATCTAATATAGGCATGTGAGCATTTATATGAATCCAGAAATAAATAGTGATTATAAGATTAAAGAAATAATGATTTATAGACCACTGTTAATGCAGATTTACATTTCAAGAGTCTGCACATAACAATATAAATTGAGGAATAAAATGCATGCAATTGAGCAAAATTAACAACATGGCGATTATTACAAGGTTCTTTATAATTTGATGGTCAGTCGTAACATTCAGTAGTCGGATATATTCACTGTTGTCAATGAAGAGCTGTTGCATTTATATGGAATGCAAGGACGTGTTAGTTTTCATTATTTTATTGAATTGGAAAAAGACATCCGCATGGTGAAAACCTGTTTCTCAACGTAGGTTTACACTGTGTGGGGCAGGGCCTGTGTGCATTTGTTTGGTCGTCGAGAAACAGCCTCGCTATGACTACTGGGGGTCAAAATGTCCTCATTAATATTGAATGTTTTGATAGGATTATTATTAATGCAATTGCGCATCAAATATTAATTTCCCACTGGAGACAGTGCTGAAAATAAGCGGCTGGGTCAACCTCTCTTCACTGTATGCTGTTCTGAGGATGACCAAAGGAACTCATTTCAAACACATCACAGAAACGAATGTAAATACATTAAAGCCAATGGGTGCAACCCTAATTTTTATAGATTGGACATGAAATGGACAGGGATTTAAACAGCTGTTAACACTTCCATTCATACGCTGGCAGTGGTATTATATCACTGTACTGTTTGCTGTATTTAAACTGTTTAAGTGTTTGCTAACAAACTTTGATGCATTATCAATATATACTGTGTAGTATTCTACAGGTAAGACATCTGATTTCGTCTGCAGGAGTTCAGGGCGTTTGAGCTGTTGAGAAGTGGGTTGGACCGATCCAAATATCTGCTGGTGAAAGAAGCCAAAATCATCGCCATGACCTGCACGCACGCCGCTCTCAAGCGCCATGATCTGGTGGACCTCGGCTTCAAGGTATCACCAATTCCATGTGCCAGTGATTTGTAAACATGTCATTCTTCAGAACAGATTCTTAATCCAGTGGAATCTAAATTATTCAATTAATTTGAACATAACTGTACATTTCTAATAACTTTCTCATTTAATGGCAGCCTCATTTAATAAAATGTGTAGACAAATGTAAATGTTCTTACTTAGAGGAGGTAGTTTTGATTCGTTTGATGTGGTCCTTTCATGCTGTGTTGTTTTGGTTTTGATGGTTATGGTTCTAAAACAGATGTATCCAAATGTTCGACTAAGGCCGTGTTCACACTTGACTTTTCTTTTTGAAGCTGCTAGCGTCTGTTTTAGATTATAATCTTATGGAGTAAACCATGTTTTCAAATTAAGTCCCAAGAGCTTTTTTTAAACACCGGCGTCTTTTTCTGCAGCTAACCAATGATAAGCGAGTAGCAAGACCTGTAGTTTCCATGACAACATAGAAAGAAGGTAATTGGTGTAGCAGGATCGAGTTCGAAAAAGGCAGCCGAAAATGCTGGTTGGAGCATTATTTTGTGTTTAACTTTCAATAACTTTTGATTGCATTTCCAGTGAAAAATTAGTATTGTATTTGATATGATATATATATGTATATGATATGACAACCAGTATATGATTGGTTATTGCAAATACGCTCTCTGTTTATAATTCAAATAGAATTCCGTTACGCTGCCTATGAACCTTCGTGCACAAATGCTGCCTCTAAACATTGGCGGCTGCTATTTGTAACCACGAGTCTGCAACCTGTCAACTTTTTCTTGTCAAAAAAGAATTCAAATGTGTACACGGACTTATAGTGTACTTTACTAAGTTGGGATGTATTTATTTAAAATAATTCTGATATGTCTTCAGTACGATAATATTCTAATGGAGGAAGCAGCTCAGATCCTGGAGATTGAGACCTTCATACCTCTTCTGCTGCAGGTACCCCTCTCTCCCTCTTTCTTCTTGTTTTCTTATTTTATTAAAATCTAAGAAAAAAAATTATAGGGGGGCTACTGGAACAATAACCTAAAAATAACACAAATAATGTAGGACTGAATGTAATTGTTAAATAGGTATTTGACAGGTGATATAACCATGTATCATTACCTCTTGGCTTAAAATGAAACATTCAACCATCAAAGCATTTACTTATAGCATTAATAAGCGAATTTAAATTTATTGTGACAGAAAAATTTAAATGAAAAACCCTTCTCATCTACCTGAAACTAAGATTTATTTCGTCAAAATGTTGCCCTGACGTTTTTTTTATTATGAATATTTAATATATTCCTTTTCTTCAGATGCATATGTATAGAAATTTGTGACACTAATGATAAAACCATTTTATGATTTGTGTTATCTGTGCAGTTGTTTGAAATGATTACACTTTCAGCACGCACATGTGTTGTGTTTATGAGGATCTCCGAGCAGATGGTTCATCTGAATGTGGCAGATGGTTTCTATGGCCCAATTGTTCAGTTTAAAATACCAGAATCCTCCAATCATTTCATTAGACCCTGAGGAATGTGAATGAATTTAAAGAATGCCTACCAAAGCTCTCACTCAATTACCCATAATTCTGCAGCATAATTATTTAACTTTCTGTGTTCTCCAGAATCCGGAGGACGGCTACAGTCGACTGAAACGCTGGATTATGATCGGTGATCACCATCAGCTGCCGCCCGTCATTAAGAACATGGCCTTTCAGAAATACTCCAATATGGAGCAGTCGCTTTTCACACGCTTTGTTCGTCTGGGGGTGCCCACTGTAGACCTGGACGCTCAGGGCAGAGCCCGGGCCAGGTTGGTACATTTAGCAACCTTTCTAAACGTTTATTCACACAGTAGTTAACTTCAAAATTTGCCTCCATGCACTTTCCATTGTCATTTTTAGTCCTACTATGGAAAGTCAATTTTGATGTGAACTACTCTTTTAACGTTCGGTTGGACATCCACTAGGGGGAAAACGATATTTCAGTATGGGCGTATATATATATATATATATATATATATATATATATATATATCAAATGACTTACAAAGAAAAATTCATGTTACATACTGTGAAGAACGATCTTTTAAATGATATCCTTGATGTTTAATATTATTATTATTGAGGAAGGCCATGTCAAAGGTTGAATTCATGGTGAAATGAATTATTAAAATCAAAATGTTATGTCTATTATTTTTAAAATGACATCATGAGACTTTAGCTTGAATTTCACAGACAGGCTCACAAATAAAACAGATGTTTTTAGTGTCCTCATTGACATTCTCTTGTGTTTCGGACAGTCTGTGTAACCTGTACAACTGGCGGTATAAGCAGCTGGGCAACCTTCCTCATGTTCAGCTCCTGCCAGAATTCCAGGCTCCGAACCCCGGGTTCACCTACGACTTTCAGCTCGTTAACGTGGAGGACTTCAACGGCGTGGGCGAATCGGAACCCAACCCGTACTTTTATCAGGTGAGCGTGACCTCACGTATCTGTGGACGGCCTGTGGTTATTTGCATGTATGTAAAAATGAGGTCGACGGGTTTTGATTTACATGCTTTGGATGTGTTGGCAAGCCTCAGCAGGTTCCGTCTGGAACGAGTGTATGTTTCCCCTGAAGCTCGGCATTGTTCATAAGTGATGACCATGAGTCCTGCTATGTGGCCCTGATAGCGTTAATTTGAACCTGGAGGGATTTGTCCTCCTTACGGTCTCCATGGCGATGCAGACGGCCCAACCGCGTGGCTCTAATGGGCCGTATGAATGAGCCTGTCACAGGGTAATAGGATGGACTGTTTTTGCTCAACAAGCGCTTGCTGCGGTTGAAGAAGCATTTCTCATTAGTAGCTTGTACCCTGCCATGTCAGCAGTGGTTTGTTAGTTAAAGTTTAGTGATGTTCCACTTCATAGACACAAAATGGCTTTAGGTGTGAGACATCAGACACGGTTTGAAAGCAATGTAGCTGTTAGCATCTTGAGAATCTGACATCAGCCAGCTCAATAGTGCTACTCCACAGACTTCCATTAGAAGAGCTTTATTGTTTGGTAATAGACAGCATTTGTGTCAATACAGATTTCTTTAATAATGTGTTATTATAGTAAGTTGTTTTACACATTACAAGTTAAACGTAACTACATTTAAAAGTACAACTTGCATATGCATTATTGAGTTTTCGGTTGAAACGTGTCTAACATGAGATTTGTTCGCAGAATCTTGCTGAAGCCGAGTACTCTGTGGCTCTGTACATGTACATGCGTCTGCTGGGATATCCCGGCGAGCGCATCAGCATACTCACCACCTACAACGGCCAGAAGCATCTCATCCGTGATGTCATCAACCAGAGATGTGCCAACAACCCCTTCTTTGGGCAGCCCAATAAAGTAAGACCAGCTGACTGTAATGCAATGTGTGTATGACACACTGTTTTAGCTCAAATGATGCAGATTTTGAGTGTGTGTGTGTGGTGGGTGAGTTATGCTGCTCTCCTCTGCACAATCCGTTTCTTCAGTTCAGCATTCATTCTTCTGCATGGCTTGCAGCTGTAAACAGGCTGAACTTTGCTGGACTTGAGCGTGATGGGCAGAATCACTGACCAAAGATTGTAAATCACTGTTGTTCTGTTTTCGGCTGAAGCTTTGCTAACAGCATGTCAGAATTGGTAAAACAAAGCAAACTTTACTTCGAGCAGATACTGTCAGCGGGTTAATTGGAGACATCAATTTGTATCTGCCACTGTAAAAGCACACATCTTGCTTATGAGCATTTAACTCTGTAAGCAGGCTATAATAAACTGTATGAGCACACATATTGCTTATGAGCATTTAACTCTATAAGCAGGCTATAATAAACTGTATGAGCACACATATTGCTTATGAACATTTTACACCATAAGCAGACTATAATAAACTGTATAAGCACACATCTTGCTTATGAGCATTTAACTCTGTAAGCAGGCTATAATAAACTGTATGAGCACACATCTTGCTTATGAGCATTTAACTCTATAAGCAGACTATAAAAAACTGTATGAGCACACATCTTGCTTATGAGCATTTAACTCTATAAGCAGGCTATAATAAACTGTATGAGCACACATCTTGCTTATGAGCATTTAGCACTATAATGAAAAGCATGATCCTTTGCCTGTTGGAGAAATAATAAAGCAAATCTGTAGTCCACATTGTTCAGCCAGCAATGAAAATTCTGATGACATTTACTGACCGCTCAAAGCAAGATGATATTATAGTTATTCTTGACTTCCGTTGTATGGACACAAAACCATTTTGTGTCAAAAACATCTCTCAAGATGTCTTCCATTGTGTTCCACCGAAGAAAGAGTCATATTCAAATGATGAAGAAATTAAAATTTTTGCAAGTGACTTCCTGCATATATGGAAAAGATTAGCCAATGTCAGACTATTTTGTTTGTATGAAGTTAGCTGTGATCTGGGTTGAGAAGAGATCACAAACCATGCCCTTAGCATTTAACATTTCACTGCAGAATTAGGCCACTCTCACATGAATATGCACAGCATGTATGAAACCGGGCGACGGCACGTGTCCACGCTCCCCGAGACCTGCTGATAAATTTCACATAGCAGACCATCTGCTGAGAGGCAGCGGTCCAGTAACTGTGCCCGAGGAAGAGCGGAATTATAATGACTATGGCCCAATGAAATACGTCCTTTTTTACAATAATGGTGATATTGTTGCCCACATGAAAAATACTTCAGTATGCTATAGCATTTACTCATTAACTATGGTAAGAAATCCAAATAACTCAAGTTTTTTAACCTTACGGAACAAAATCCAGAAAAGTATGACGTAATGCAACTAAGTTTATATAAAGCTGCATCTCTCCAGAGCATTTTAGTTTTTAACACATACTTTAAGGGATCATTCTGTCATCATTGACTCGCCTTCGAGTTGTTACAAATCTGTATAGATATATTTGTTCTGATGACCACAGATTAAGATATTTGGAAGAATTCTTATAACCAGACAAATTTTACCACCCATTGACTCTCATAGTAGGAAAATTTACAATGGTAGTCAAAAATGCCCCAGAACCGTTTGCTGCTTTTGTGTTCAACAGAACCGATCAATAATAAAGTCATTTTAACTACTATAGGGGGCAACATATGTTTGGTTATAAGCATTCTTCCAAATATTTCTCGGTGTTCATCAGAACAAATAAATATAAATCTGCTGGTTTTTGACGCAGGAGTCATGATGTCAGAGGATCAGTTGTTAAACCCTTCTTTACGTTTTGCAGGTGACCACAGTGGATCGATTCCAAGGTCAACAGAACGACTACATCATCCTCTCTCTTGTGCGAACTAAAGCTGTGGGACACTTGAGGTGAGTTTTCTGTCAAGACCAGCCATTCATTTTGTCTCACATCCGTAGATGCATAGAATCATGGCAATCAGGATTGCACCGTCTATCATATAATCCAGGTTTGGATTGGAACTGTTGCAGTCAACAAAATGAGAAAATTGTAAATTACTTGTTCGCTGTTTACATTGGTGAATGAACACCGTGGCCAATCAGCATCCAGTCCTATCAAGTTTAAGCATTTAAACAGAGATGTGTTTCAAGTTTCATTTCATTCTCATCCTCTCTTGCAGAGATGTGCGGCGTTTGGTCGTGGCAATGTCTCGAGCAAGGCTCGGCCTCTATATTTTTGCTCGAGTGTCTCTGTTCCAGAACTGCTACGAGCTGACACCAGCCTTCAGCCAGCTGACCGCACGACCTCTTCAGCTGCACATCCGCCCGCACGAGTACTACACATCTGTGAGTAGCACAAGTACATCACATCTGTTAGTACGACACATCTGTGAGGATAGCGTGAGTACTAATGCATCTGCGAGTTTAGCAGCGAGTTCTGTGAATGTGAATAGAGAACTGTAGGTACTACACATCTGTGAGCGTAGCATAGTAATACAAGTCTGCGGGTGCAGAACATGTACTACACAGCTGTGGGTATTACACACCTGAGTAAAGCAGAAGCTCTGAACATCAGGAGTAGAGCAGAAATACAGTATTTCTTATGTGAGTGGGCATCACACAGGGTTGTGCTTTTCATGCTGTTAAGTCTAATGCTCTCAGAGCTTCAGTGAGTTCATGTGGACATCACTGACCTCAAACTGTCTTCAGAGGTCCAGAGGTGAAACGGCAGACTGGTGGGAGCGGGCCACTGTCTCCTCTCTCTCTCTTTCTCTCTCTCTCTCCCTCCCTCTCTCCCCTCCCTTTGCCCCATAGCTGAGAGTCTTTATGCAGTCCAATTCTCCCATGTGCTTCACATTTTCACATTCTGGCAGAAATAACGTTGATTCTAAAATGTATGGTCAAATGACAACAAAAGTGCTCAGTCGCTGAGATACAGCGGGTGGATCAACTTACCCACTGGCTCATCTTTCTCCACTCTTCCCTACATGTTTCGTGCAAGATGTAAATAATATATTCAAGGCAAGTTTTCAGCTTTTTTGCTGAATTGCAAAGAAGAATGATATTGAATCATTTATTTATTATAATGAATTAATTATAATGGCAAATGCTAATAAAAAGACATGTTTACGTTGTTTTTGGTTGATGACAAAGCTGTTAATCAGTTTATTTAAATAAACACTTAAGAATAAGTTATTAGTGGTAGGGAATCAAACAATACACATATAGTTTGCTTTGTTTTAGGGAATTTAGTTCAGTAAATTGTATTACTTGATTTCTGCTTGTTTTTTTATCTTTCTTTTTACACTCGCTCATGGAAATATAAAGATATGTTGGGACTTAAATTTCACTTTTGTGACTAAACAGGAAAGCATTTGTTAATTTGAAACATGTGCTGAGTGGTCCTCTCTCTCTCTTCTAGACGGAGCAGCGTTCCACCCAGCCTGACAAGGTGGCCAAGGACATGCCGGAGATGGCTAACCTTGTCTACAACATGTACATGCACATGATTCAGAGCACACAGCAGTGCAGACAAGTAAGCGCTCATATTATCACCAATATTTCTGACTACCCCATTATCATCATCATCTCTCTGTGTATATACATGATCAACCAGAATTACATCGATATTAGTGAACAATTTAAATGTTAACTTAAACAACCGTACGAGACTAGAATACATCTGCAGCTTAGTTAATAGACAACCCTTTTACCCTGTTTGTTACATATTTCTAGTTTATTGCTAGAAAAATATTTTAAATATGTTATGCTGAATCCTGGAATGCGTATTAAGACCGTGAACAGGTCAGTTTTTATATCATTTGTAGTTGTAATGCCTGTGTAGATGTTTCCATCCAAAAGTCTAAGGGTGTCTAAGAGACCAGTTCAAATATAGTTTGACCTCACAGTGTGGTGTTTCTCTACAGCAGGACCTCCTGGATCCTCCACGGCAGGTCCCAGAGACAAAGGTGGCCATGGAGGTCGACGATGGTCCTGAGACTCAAAGCGAGAGTGAACAACAGCGTGATGCTGAGGTTGGGGAAGATCAAGCTCAGACCGAGAGGAAACATGAACCCAGTGAAGAAGATGAGGAGAAGGAAGGTCACGCTAAAATGCCCGAGCATCCGGGCAGAGACAGTGACAGCGGCGAAAGCGATAAAGACGAAGAACCCTAGACTGTCTGACTTGTTATTTTCTTTTCTTTTTTTTCTGTTCACTGCACATTGGGCTTTGATAATTTACTTTTTGTAAGATTTTTAGTAATAAAACGGAATTAAACCATCAGCGCTTTGTTGTAAAGTTTTTATTCCAGAAAATACACCCATAGCAAGAGGACTCAGATATTTCTGTATTTAAAGGTGGTGTGTTGTGTAGGACGTTGTCTTTGTGCTGTTAGCACATATCTGACAGCAGGTCACATGGATGTGTTTATTGTGTAACTCGTGACAGACAGGCAGAAGAATCTGTCTTCAGCTCTCTGTGCTGCCTCAGGGTCTCTAACATCTCAGATTGAGAAACTATAGTCAGGTTTTATGGTCAAGGAAACATTAACAGACTTTACGACTGCAGGAAGGAAGTCTTAACGCGAGCCAGGAAAACACCCCAAGTAAGTTTGCATTCTGTTGTGGCATCATGACTAGAGCGGTGCTTGGTCAATAATAAAAATGTTACTTCACTTAACACATCGCGTCTTATGTTAAATTGTTTAATAATTTTATTGTACGTTTGTTGTTAATGTTTTTGGTTGCCAACATTTCTCAAAGTGTATTTTATGTTCTGCAAAAGCAAGTAAGTCATACGGGTTTGGAACGACATGAGAATTAATAGATGATGAAAGAAGTTTCGGTGAAATTGCATTAGTGTAAAGCAGAACATACACAGTATGTGCAGTGTCATGTGATTTCCTCAAATCAGTTATAGTGGCTTGTGTTGATCACATGCTTTATGTATTCTTTAAAATAAGAGGGTAGTTAATATGACGTTTTGGTTCATACTTAATCTACATGCACATATATGAAAGCCCATTGAGATCTTGTCTCGGATTCTAAAGCATTATTTAAATCATCCCATCATTCTCTATGATAGCTGTCTGTACTGTGCAATTTAATACTAAATTAATGCTTCTGAAGTGTAGATTTGATCTATCTGAGAATTATGTTGTGACTAAAGGACATCCAAAATAACCGGACCACATTTTCAGTGTACTGTATTAAAAAATATTTTACCTCTTAAGACATTTACTTTATTCCAACATTTTTATTAAAATTATTGTTTTGTAATTGACCAAACAAAAGTGATGTATTTATATCGGTTGTATAACAATTATATAACTGCTTAATGTACAGGGATCATTCAGATTTTCTCATGTTGATATTTTCAGTCTGCATATATGCAAAAATATGCAGGAGATGGCCAGTCGGAAATTGGTAAATAGCAACTGGAATTTCTTAAAACATAAAATGTTTACTCCTGCATATTTTTGCATACATAGTTCTGATCTGACCTTTTTTTCATGTTGTCACCATGCCCATCATGCTGATGTCACCACTTCATTTTCTGTCATTCTGATAGACTTATTTGCTGCCTTTGCTTTGGTCAGGATATGCAAATAGCTGACATTGTGTCACGAAACCTCAGACTCTGTAACCCTCTTGTGTGTGTGTGTTTTTTTATGATCGCTGTAGCTGAGAATGTCCACGTGTGGCTCGTGTTTCTGGGCCATCGTCTGGTTGGTGGTTCTGTTGGTTCTGGGCTGGCCTCTGAGTATCGTCCTGGGAGGGCTTTACGGTCTCATCGCCCCTCTCACCGTCTGCATCGGTTTGGACCGGCTGGCTGACCTGATGATGGAGGGGGCGAACCTGGGCCGAAGATGTGCCCAGAACATGAGGCACGGCAAACCGCTGTGCTGACACCTCGACCCTTGAGCTCACCTTGAAAACATCACATGCCTTTTCATCGAAGTTTCAAAGTCTTTTGGTTCAAGCTTTACACTTGTTTTTTTAACTACATTAATATTGACTGTCCTTTTCTTGTGTTGCTTTTGTTGACATGTCATTTATTGAGCATTTTACACTAGACATGAGTCATCTTTAAATGTTGTCCTTTGCTCTCTGTGTCATCCTGTTTTTGACAAAATAATTAACTTTAAATATCCTGCAAATACTCTGTGCTCTTTTCTACATGTCATCCTTCAGTAAACATAGCTGTTGTAAGGAAACTTACAATTATTAAAGTAACAAATTTGTTCAGTATGTGGTGACGACAACAAAATTGTGGCTGTCCAAAGAAGTTATATTTAAGACAGCATATAAAGCAGGAACAGTTACATTTACTCTCTTTTTAGGATCCATAGAGGTGGGATAAATGCATTTACACATGAATTGCAGTTGCAAAGAGAAAAAACTAAATAGTTTGAACATCTGTAAATACAGAAACATAAAATGTTAAATAGAATAAATGAATATATATGAAACTATACATTTTTTATTCATTTTCAATTTCAGATGCCAATTGTTGAATATAATTATAAATTAAATACAATTTTGTCATTTGCTTGTGACTTCTCCCCCATGACCCCCAGGATAAGGGCTTTGGTATAGTCAAAGCCTTTTCTAAAAGGAAGACTGCAACCATTAGGCAAAAAAAGCGTAACGGCTAAAGCTAACTCCCTTCAGCGGAACGCAGGAAAGTAGACCGGATTCTAGTTTTTAAATAGTCTGTTATCAGACTAAAACATTGTTATTGGTTCATGTGGATGTTAAGGTGTCTGATTGGACCAGCTTTTATAGATACCGACCCTGTTAACCCAGAAGGAGAAAAAGAAAGATAGTGGAGGTGTGTGCATTCCAGGGTGGTTTCAAAGGATGGCCACGTGCGTCAATGGCTGTCTAACAATAAAAGAATGTTATGCTGCCTTTATAATGTCTGCGCCGTGTTCTGTTTAGTAAACCTCCAAAAGAAAAGAGGATAATTCTCCCAACACAATAAGAATAGTAATCGCACTGCCTCGTGTACGTGCAGTAGTTAGTTCAACCACCAGGTGCCAACCATGTGTAAGCGCATGAGTCAAAAGCAGTATACTTTGCAGGCTGTGCACTCGGCCGTACGTGTACGCTCACGTAAAAAAAAGAAGTATGCCACAGGCTTTAGTGTTCCTCTACTGAGAGTGCACCTAAGAAGCACAAGGTTCTTGAATATGACAACGTGTGTGTGAAATGCTGCTGAAAAGGTGAAACGTTCAGGCTTCATTTCTCTACAAACATCGTCATCTTTAACAAGGTGCAGGACATCAGAGGAAATATAAGTTCTCACCAGATTCTGCTGAGTTGGGATGAAGGGGGTAACAGGACACTGACGCTGGTGTCGGGTTAGCAGGACATCCGTGAGGAAATGCAAAGCCATGCAATGTGGATGTGATTCTGGGGGTCAGCTGTGGCCTAATGGTTAGAGCTTGTGATCAGAAGGTTGCCGGTTCTAATCTCAGTGCCAGCCCTTGAGCAAGGCACCTTACCCCTGATTGCTCTACAGTAATGTGCCACTGTATAAAACTACTTGTAAGTCGCTTTGGATAAAAGCTTCTGCAAAATGAATAAATGTAAATGTAAATGATTCTGCACTGCTTCATTTACTGATCCAGCAGTGTCACTCATTACTGCCCTCTGGAGGCTAAAGGTGACATCTGTCTGTCTATCCATGCAAACTATGTGGACACCCTGTTTAAAGCAACACTAGGGAGTTTTTCGACCTTAAAATAATGATTTTAGTGGTAGGACAACCCTTACCCGGACGAGTTGTACTGCTACTGCTACCTAATCAGCCCTCTATCGGCTGAAATTACACTTGTAACTTTGGAAACGTTTGTAGTTTTCTCAAGCTCCACCTACACCTGCTTTACGGCATGTGTCACGTTTTTGCGTGAAGCTAGCCAACAGGTAACAATAAGACGAAACGATCTAGTTCAACGCAAGTCTCCAAACCATCACCAGGTAGGTAACTACAAACTCACGTCCCTGCGTTGTGTTTTGGGTGACTGCAAATGTGCTATAAGCTATGTAGCTAGCTAACAACCAGCTGCTACCTCGGAATCTAGTTTGAGCTATTAGTATAGCCCTGTAGTATGCCCCGCGGGAGCCAAAAGAGTGCTTTATTACATGCACAGTTTATGAAGTGATTAGGCCTGGTTAGGCCTGGTTTCCCTCTGAGGTTTTTTTCTCCTCCAATGGAGTTTTGGGTTCCTCGCCACCGTTTGCATACTGTTTTACACTGTTTGCCTGGCCGGGGGGCTGCTAGAATTTGATAATCTTATTTAATTAACACTGCATATAGGAATTTATTGTGTCTGATATTTGACCTGTGTTTTGACTTTCATAACCTTTTATGTTTTACTTATAGTCAATGTTTTCTTGTACAGCTGCTTTGTAACAATGAAAATTGTAAAAAGCGCTATATAAATAAAGCTGACTTGACTTGACATGATATACAAATTAATGTGTACGCTGCCCACGGGAAGCTGATACAGCGACAGTATTTACGACACTGATAACAGACAATTGCGCTTATCAACCACATGGGCAAAAGTTATCTAGTGCTGCTTTAAATAAACAGTTTTGACAGTTTAACTTTTTTTGGCTTTGATATGACGGTGGCCCTCTGCAAATAGTAGTGATTGAAGTTTATGAGAGAATTTATATTTTTGGAAATATACAGTAAGTGTTCATTATCTGTCTAATGTTTGAGAAACAATGTAAAAATTCTTAAAGCTTTTTTAAGAATGTTATGTTTTTTGCTCTCTCTCTCTCTCTCTCTCTCTCTCTCTCTCTCTCCCAGCAGCCGAGGGGAACCATCACTGGCCAAAATTGCGTGGTTTTCATTTCAACTTTGTGCTGGCAGCCATGCACAAGGCCTCCTCGCAGCGTGTGGTGTAGGAAGCACATTAGACAGTTGCTGTTGTTGGAATGTAAATATTTCATTCAAGCGTGAGATGAAGAATGGAAAAAGGCCTCGCTGTGCTTCTGCCATATGGAAAGATCAGGAAACATCTGATCAGCTTCACGTTGCTTTTCTCACTTAGCTCTGACACATGGGGATGAAGATACCAGGCCTGATCATATCTCAGAACTGAACACATTTGTGCTTACATGAATTGATATTCAACTTGATTTCTTTATGCAGAAATGAACAGTGTGTGCTCTATGGATGTCATCAATATATAAACTCACGCCTTCAGGTGGCTCGTAGTTTTGTGGCTCAACGTTGCAATGCAGACATTGACATTTGTCATTGTGTTCCTCACACTGTCTTATGCTTTACATTGGTGTTTCTGTGGGAAAATTATTGAAGGCTGTTTGAACTCTTGTAAAAATGTAATGTTATTTCCTGAAATAAGATCAAAAGATAATAAAAAAAGAGGTGTGTGAGTTCACAAACTTGATATCAGACACTGTAATAAGCTCTGGCCCCCTCCCTACTTATGGTTGCAATGAGATACAGTATATAGCAGATTATCATCACTAAATGGCTGGTTGTCTAGGTGGTGCCTGCAGAATGATATCGTTTTTATAACTGGAAGAGTTTTTGGGGCAGACCTGACCTGTTGAAAGGAGATGGTCTCCACCCCTCCTGGGCCCGTGCTTTCCTCCTGTCTAGAAATATGGCACATAGTTTTAATGCTAAAACTTGACTCACTGGGGCCCAGATCAGGGAGCAGACAGGATGGCATAACCAACTGTCTGCTTGCCGTCTCACGTCGCAGAATACACCAAATGCGCAACATGTGATAACCCCCTCTCCAAAACATCATAAAATAGAGAGGCCTGGTATCCGGTCTGTCAGGTCTTACGCAATAATGCGTAAAACCTCTTAAAAGCTATTTAATAAACTTTAAACAAATTAAACATGAACAAAATACAGATAATTATCTGTTGCCAAATATTAGATCACTCTCTAATAAAGCATATTTTGTTAACAATATGATAACAGCTCATAAAATAGATATGCTCTGTTTGACACGTGGCAAAACTATTTGATACGTGGCTAAAACCAGATGATTATATATGAATCTGTCCCCCAATATTATTATTATAAACATGAGCCTCGTCAGAGGCAGAGGGGGAGGTGTCGCTGCACTTTACTTTTTTTAGCAAATCTATATTTAAATACAATTCTTTTAAAGTCGTGGTACTTCATATAATGACACCTAATACTAAGATAACATCCATCCATTTTCTACCGCTTATCCGGGGCCGGGTCGCGGGGGCAGCAGTCTAAGCAGAGATGCCCAGACATCCCTCACCCTAGACACTTCCTCCAGCTCTTCCGGGGGGACACCGAGGCGTTCCCAGGCCAGCCGGGAGACATAGTCCCACCAGCGTGTCCTAGGTCTTCCCTGGAGTCTCCTCCCGGTTGGACGGGCCCTGAACACCTTCCGGGGAAGGCGTCCAGTAGGCATCCGTAACAGATGCCCAAGCCACCTCAGCTGACCCCTCTCGATGTGGAGGAGCAGCGGCTCTACTCCGAGCTCCTCCCGGGTGACCGAGCTTCTCACCCTATCTCGCCCAGCCACCCTGCGGAGGAAGCTCATTTCAGCCGCCTGTATCCAGGATCTTGTCCTTTCGGTCATGACCCAAAGCTCATGACCATAGGTGAAAGTAGGAACGTAGATTGACCGGTAAATTGAGAGCTTCGCCTTGCGGCTCAGCTCTTTCTTCACCACGACGGACCGGTACATCGACCGCATTACTGCAGAAGCTGCACCGATCCGTCTGTCAATCTCCCGTTCCATCCTTCCCTCACTCGTGAACAAGACCCCAAGATACTTAAACTCCTCCACTTGAGGAAGGAACTCTCCACCAACCTGAAGTGGGCAAGCCACCCTTTTCCGACTGAGGACCATGGCCTCGGATTTGGAGATACTGATTTTCATTCCAGCCGCTTCACACTCTGCTGGCATGCTGAAGGTCCTGGTTTGAAGGGGCCAACACGACAACATCATCCGCAAATAGCAGAGACGAGATCCTGTGGTCCCCAAACCTGACACCCTCCGGCTCCTGGCTGCGCCTAGAAATTCTGTCCATAAAAATTACGTACAGAACCGGTGACAAAGGGCAGCCCTGCCGGAGTCCGACATGCACTGTGAACAAGTCCGACTTACTGCCGGCAATGCGAACCAAGCTCCTGCTTCGGCCGTACAGGGACCTGACAGCCCTTAGTAAAGGACCACTGACCCCATACTCCCGAAGCACCCTCCATAGGATGCCACGAGGGACACAGTCGAATGCCTTCTCCAAATCCACAAAACACATGTGGATTGGTTGAGCAAACTCCCATGAACCCTCCAGCACCCTGTAGAGGGTGTAGAGCTGGTCCAGCGTTCCACGGCCTGGACGAAAACCACACTGTTCCTCCTGAATCCGAGGTTCTACTATCGGCCGTATTCTCCTCTCCAGTACCCTGGCATAGACTTTCCCGGGAAGGCTGAGAAGTGTGATCCCCCTGTAGTTGGAACACACCCTCCGGTCCCCCTTCTTAAAAAGAGGGACCACCACCCCGGTCTGCCATCCCAGAGGCACTGTCCCCGACCGCCACGCGATGCTGCAGAGGCGTGTCAGCCAAGACAGCCCCACAACATCCAGAGACTTGAGGTACTCAGGGCGAATCTCATCCACCCCCGGTGCCTTGCCACTGAGGAGTTTCTTGACTACCTCAGTGACTTCGGCTTGGGTGATGGACGAGTCCACCTCTGAGCCCTCAACCTCTGCTTCCTCAATGGAGGACGTGACGGTGGGATTGAGGAGATCCTCGAAGTACTCCTTCCACCGTCCGACGACATCCCCAGTTGAGGTCAACAGCCTCCCACCTCCACTGTAAACAGAGTTGGTAGGGCACTGTTTCCCTCTCCTGAGGCGCCGGACGGTTTGCCAGAATCTCTTCGAGGCCAGTCGATAGTCCTTCTCCATGGCCTCACCAAACTCCTCCCAGGCCTGAGTTTTTGCCTCCACAACCACCCGGGCAGCAGTCCACTTGGCCTGCCGGTACCTGTCAGCTGCCTCAGGAGTCCCACAAGCCAACCAGGCCCGATAAGACTCCTTCTTCAGCTTGACGGTTTCCCTTACTTCCGGTGTCCACCACCGGGTTCGGGGATTCCCGCCTCGACAGGCACCGGAGACCTTACGGCCACAGCTCCGAGTGGCCGCTTTGACAATGGAGGCGGAGAACATGGTCCACTCGGACTCAATGTCTCCAGCCTCCCTCGGGATCTGGTTGAAGCTCTGCCGGAGATGGGAGTTAAAGATCTCTCTGACAGGAGACTCGTCCAGGCGTTCCCAGCAGACCCTTACAGTACGTTTGGGTCTGCCGAGTCTGTCCAGCTTCCTCTCCTGCCATCGGATCCAACTCACCACCAGGTGGTGATCAGTTGACAGCTCCGCCCCTCTCTTAACCCGAGTGTCCAAAACATATGGTCGCAGGTCAGATGAAATGACCACAAAGTCGATCATCGACCTGCAGCCTAGGGTGTCCTGGTGCCACGTGCACTGATGGACACCCTTATGCTTGAACATAGTGTTCGTTATAGACAAACTGTGACTAGCACAGAAGTCCAATAACTGAACACCGCTCGGGTTCAGATCAGGGGGGCCGTTCCTCCCAATCACGCCCCTCCAGGTGTCACTGTCGTTGTCGACATTGGCGTTGAAGTCCCCCAGTAGGACGACGCACCCCTCCCAGAGACTCCAAGAAGGTCGGGTACTCTGCACTGCTGTTCGGCCCGTAGGCACAAACAACAGTGAGAGACCTAACCCCGACCCGTAGGCGCAGGGAAACGACCCTCTCGTTCACCGGGGTAAACTCCAACACATGGCGGGAGAGCTGGGGGGCTATAAGCAGACCCACACCAGCCCGCCGCCTCTCCCCATGGGCAACTCCAGAGTGATGAGGTGTCCATCCTCTCTCTCGAGGAGTGTGGTTCCAGAGCCCAAGCCATGCGTAGAGGTGATCCCGACTATCTCTAGTCAGAACCTCTCAACCTCATGCACCATCTCAGGCTCCTTCCCCGTCAGCGAGGTGACGTTCCACGTCCCTTCCGTGTCCAGGGATCGGGCTGTCGAGGCACTCTCCTCCGACTGCCGCCCGATCCACTACCGACCCCCTATGGCCGCCGTCCCGTGGGCTCACTAAGATTACATTTCTTTTTAATTTATTATGGCTATTTTATATAGGCCTCCAGGGCATCACACAGATTTTATTAAAGAATTTTGTGGGTTCTTATCAGAACTAGTACTGGCCGCAGACAGAGTCCTTGTCGTTGGTTACTTTAACATCCACGCAGATAACGATATAGATGCTTTAAGAATGGCTTTCAAAGACACTCTTAACTCCATAGGCGTTAGACAACATGTGTCAGGACCCACTTACCTTCATAGTCATACTTTAGATTTAATACTGCCTTACTGTATAAATGTGGACAACGTTAAGATTATTCAGCAGAGCGAAGATATTTCGGATCATTATATGGTATTATGTTTGCCTATGGCTGCAAATCAAACTTCTTGTTACAAATATGGTAGAACAATAAATTCAACTACCAAATATGTGTTTCTTGATAATCTGCCTGAATATTGAGTAATAACATTGAAGATCTTGACATTACCACTGAACATTTTTACTCCACATTCTCAGAAACGCTAGACAAAGTTGCTCTACTGCGCTTAAAGGAGATTAAACATTGCAGCCCCACACCGTGGTATAATGAACACACTTATGCTCTAAAGAAAGCGACACGAAAAATGGAGCGAAACTTTAAGAAAGCCAAATTAGAGGTATTTCGTACAGCATGGAAGGATAGTATTTGAAAATACAAGAAAGCCCAAAAATGTCTAGATCGGCCGTCTAGGTTGTTATTTAACACAGTGGCTAACTTCTGATTCTGGATATCAGCATAGCAGTGATGAATTTATGATGTTTATTTTATTGTTTAAAAAATTATAACAATGGAACCAGAAGTGATACTCGCTAACCAGACAACTAACTACAGCGCCCCTTAGGCAAAATTGCTATTATTTTCAATCGTATATCATTAGAGCATCGATATCAACAACATGTATGCTAGACCCTATACCTACAATATGAAAGAAATTATAGATCCTCTTCTTAGCATTATTAACTCATGTCTGACACTAAGACATGTGCATATAATGTGGCTGTTATAATGCCCCTTGTCAAAAAACCCAACTCGACGCTAGAGAACTAGAACTTAATTTCTAAAGTACTGGTAAAAGTAGTTTTAACTCGATTATGTTCCTTCCTCCAAAGGAATGACATCAATGAAAAATTCCAGTTTGGATTTAGAGCACATCACAGTACAGAGACTGCTTTGATCAGAGTATTAAATTATCTGCTTTTGGCCTCTGACCGAGGTTGTATCTCGTTATTGGTGCTACTAGACCTTAGTGCTGCATTCAACACCATTGACGACAGCACACTCTTACATAGACTTGAAAATGATGTCGGCATTAATGAAATATAACCTTAACCTTGGTGAGGAAGGTACTTCATTATGAAGACTTATGACGCTGGTTGGTGAAAGCCGAAAGGAAGTCTCAGGGCCGACTACCCTTCTGTCAACCAGGAGAACCACCATCGGCACATGGAATGTTAGGACCATGTACCAGTCAGGAAAGACGGCGCAGGTAGCAGCGGAGATGAGGAACAACGACCTGACTATTTTAGTCATCAGTGAGACACGGTGGACCCAAGCTGGACAAAGATGACTGAGGACCGGAGAGCTGTTGCTGTACTCAGGGCATGAAGAAAGCAATGCACCTCACACGCAGGGAGTGGGCTTCATGTTGTCTAAACAGTCGAAGAGGGCACTGCCTGGATGAGAGGCGCATGGCCCCAGGATCATCACAGCATCCTTCCGTACCAAGATGAAGAAGATCAAGATAAACCTCATCCAGTGCTACGCTCCAACGAATGATAGTGAAGAAAATGAGAAGGACCAGTTCTATAGCAGACTGCAGAAGATCCTCAAAACCTATCCAGACAAGGACATCAATATCCTCATGGGAGATATCAGTGCTAAGATTGGGTCTGACAGCACCGGATACAAACAAGTCATGGGCACTCACGCCCTAGGAGTAATGAATGAAAATGGAGAGAGATTTGCAGACCTAAGTGCACTCAACAACCTAGTCATCGGAGGCAGCATCTTCGTCAACCTTTGGGAAAGCGGAAGAGAGGCTGCCCAAGAAACACCTGGCGACGCGACATTGAGGCCGACACCACCAAGATGGGCTACAACTGGAGTCAGTTAGAAAAAATGGCCCAGGACAGGGGACTCTGGAGAGCTGTTGTTGGCAGTCCATACCCTGAAAGGGGTGACGGGCACTAGGTCCTTTTACTTTCCGTGAGGAAGGCTCACTCTGTCAGTTTAAATCTAGATTAGAAACGCATCTTTTCAACCTTGCATACACTAAGCTTCCATAATAAAAAATCATTAAAAAGGGTTTCGACTACATAAGTTAGATTAACCGGAACCAGGAACACTCCCACTAACAACTGATGTACTTGTTGCAACAAAGAGTGTAGAACAGTACTCTACTATCAGCTGTCTTTTCTCATTATTCCAAGTTTACCAGAGTGAGCAGAATGCAGTTCATGCCCAGACCTGATGGTAGAGCTGATAGTGGGAAGCGGCGACCTGACAATAGCTGAGATGATAATGCTGGAACAATGACACGGCGAATTGACACGTCTTCACTAATTATTTTAACTGCTATTAGATTATTAATGATAATACTAAACCTTGTTACTACATTTATTTTATTTAGCCTAGTTGTGCGAGCACTGTTGAGCTTGTGCAGAGGCTGCAGCTTTTGCCAGAGGGGAACTTTATACAAGTAAAAACAAAAAAAGTGAAAACACAGAAGACAGACACACAGACATAAATTTATAACACATATGACATATATGCATAGGTGGTTCTAACAGAAATGAAAAAAACTAACAATAAAATAAAATAAAAAATGTTATTGCATAAACTGCACCTCAGAGCCAGCGCCCACTGCCTGGCCTTACTGGTGCTCACATGTCTAAATGGAGTAAATTCGATTCTTGGATTCTTTTTCCAACGTCTGGTAAGGAGCTTTTCTACTGAAAGTTACTAGCAGCAGATGTTTTTGGCAAATTTGTATAAAAATAGTTTTAATACAAATATCATTATTAAGCTTTAATTACTATACACTGTTTCAAAGCAACAACATAAACAAACCGTGTATGCATGCTTTTGTGGCCTAACTTCTGGTAAACACTCGCAAAGAACTCACTGCAGATTTTTGCTAAATAAATAACAAGTATTGTACTAAATATACAATATTTGTAGACAGTTAGACATTTAAAGGGATAGTTCACTTGAACCTGTTGACTTCCACCGTATAGACGCAAAACCACTGAGACATTTCAACAGACTCGGCCAGACCCTTCTCCAACATTTCTAAAAATATCTTCTTTTGAGTGACATGAAGTTGAATAAATGATGACAGGTGAAAAACAATAAACCCATAATGGCTGAATGGCTGAATGTCACTGCATCATATAAGACTCATTTATGTTATAATAACAAAACAAACATTTCTCAAAAACATATTTAATCTAAAATAAAGATACAATTTCAAGACACTTTTGTGTGTCATAAAGTTATGAAATATAGGCCTTTCCATGGTTAATGTGAAGAACTGCAATGGATACATAAACGAATTAATCGACCAAAAATCCACTTCACATCACAATCATTGCAAAATCCCTAATCTTTGTTCTTGGTATTTTTTACCCGGCAATGAATTGCACCCAGGTTAGTGTCCGAAACGTTTTGGCATCACTGCAGTTCCATGTGCACATGATGAAGACCTTCTTTAAAAACTGCGCATGTCTACGCGAGCAGTGGGCGTGGCCTAACATTTCTCTATTTAAACAGCATCTCCTATGACACTTTCACCTCATGCCCAGAATCCGCGGTGATTAACATGTTTAAGACTGGTTTATATGTTAAGGGCGGGGCAGGACGTCCCTACCGCAGTCAAGGACATTTGCTTTCAAACAGCTGCTGTAAAAAACACACAGCAACACATTTCACACAGTCCCAAAAATAACAAGGGTGTAGGTCACACCTTCCCTCTTCCGCATGAGAGATAATGCTCAGTGCAGGTGTCACCATCCCCGGATTAAAATCACTTCTACAGTCCAACAAAGCCTGCAATGTGAAGAATATCACTAATGTAAAATCCTTATGTTTTGGCAGCTCCAAATAAAGCCCATTATGCCCATATGACGCAGCAAGGCGATCCACAAACCTCATGCCATATTAAAGGCAGCCGCCCTCCACCCACCCATCAATCTGATGTGAAGATCGAAAATAGGAGGGCTTACATGACTGTGCGGCGAGGAGGGCGAGGAAACGTGTGGGATCCTCCAGCATCAGCACTGCCACGGTGCAGTGAACAGCTGGCGCGCCTCATCCATGCGTTTAGCGCGTAACGGCGGACAATAATCAGGAAATATTCGCCTTTTTTCCCTGGAATTCGAGCACAATCTGCGGATGAACAGCAATGGGGGAATGGACCATACTAGAGAGACTCCTGGAGGCTGCTGTCCAGCAGCACTCCACTATGATAGGAAGGTGAGAGCAAATATCGGCGCAAATGTTTGTGTGAATAAGTGACACTGAATTTCAATGCAATTGCTTCATCTTTGTAGTCGAAGTGCACAAAAAGAGGTGTTGCAGCCCTTTTCACTTAAAATGCGGTAAAGAAATGTAAAGGTCGCCAACGTGGCATACCAATAAATATTTGCATTGTACATTTGATAAATATAACATCATGCGAAGAAGAACGTACGCATCTTAATTTCAGCACTGGACAACTCATTATACTGAAGCGGCCTTACGCTGATATTTGTATTATTATTTGTTATATTATTTGTAGCGTCCCCGAAAGCCGCATTAGGAAGCAATGTGACCAGCTGTGCACAAAAACAGGCGTTACCGCCAATATCACTCATTTAAAATGCAGCAAGAATTAAAATGCAACAACATCTTAGGATGGAACATGGTGAAATTGAAAGGAAACAGCAATAAAGCGTTCAATTTTCCTGAACGCGCCACGATTTCAGCACTGGACAGCACCCTTAGCTTTAACCCACCGTACCTTTGAACAGAGCTTATATTTACAAAAGTATTTTGTGTTTGTAGTGTGCATTTAATGTATTTTATGTTTATAGTGTGCATTTAATCTAATTTGTGTTCATAGTGTGCTGCATTCGTGTAAAGCCACATATGTAATGGGGTGCTTTGGTGCCAGCTGTGCTCAAAAAACAGGCGTTACCTCCAGTTTCCCTTACTATAATGCCGTAAAAAATACAAAAGCACACAAACATGTTATATTAAAAGAAAACTTAATAACATACTTGCCCAAGATAGTGGAGCACAGTTAAGCTTAACGGAAATTACGACAAAGGGTTCAATTATTCCGAACGCATCTCATTTTTAGAACTGGGCAGCTCCTCCACTTTAACCCAGAACATCGTTCAATCGACCTCACGTTTACACACACTTGTGTCGTGATTATAGTGTGCATTTATTGTATGTCTTCTTGTAAAACCACGTTTGAATGTAAAAAGGGATGTGCACAACAGCATGCGTTACCGAAAAAGGCAGAAAATACAAACCAAGCTATTTGGATATTACATGATTTTTTGATTAACACGCACATACGCATTCATTCTGTGTGTGCTTGTTTACAGGATCCTACTAACAGTAGTGGTAATCTTCCGGATCCTAATCGTGGCTATAGTGGGTGAGACGGTGTACGACGACGAGCAAACCATGTTCGTGTGCAACGCTTTGCAGCCGGGCTGTAACCAGGCGTGTTACGACAAGGCTTTCCCCATATCTCACATCAGATATTGGGTATTTCAGATCATAATGGTGTGCACGCCCAGTCTTTGTTTCATAACCTATTCGGTCCATCAGTCGGCGAAGCCCAAGGAGAGGCGCTTCTCCACCGCCACCGTCTACCTGTCGGTGGACAATAAAGAGCAAGACTCGTTGAAACGAGAGGAGCTCAAGAACCAGAAGATCAAGAACACCATCACGAACGGAGTACTCGCCAACACGGACAACTCCACCAAGGACCAAGAGCCCGACTGCCTGGAGGCCAAAGAGCTGCTCGGTTCGAACACGAAGCCCATCAAGTCGAAAATGAGACGCCAGGAGGGCATCTCGAGGTTCTACATCATTCAGATCGTGTTCAGAAACGCTCTTGAAATCGGCTTTCTGGTGGGCCAGTACTTCTTGTACGGATTCAACGTGCCCGCGGTGTACGAGTGCGACCGCTACCCGTGCATCAAGGAGGTGGAGTGTTATGTGTCCAGGCCCACGGAGAAGACCGTGTTCCTCGTGTTCATGTTCGCGGTGAGCGGCTTTTGCGTGGTCCTCAACCTGGCCGAGCTCAACCACTTAGGCTGGCGCAAGATCAAAACGGCCGTGCGGGGAGTGCAGGCCCGCAGGAAGTCCATCTATGAGATCAGGAACAAAGATCAGCCCCGGATGACCATGCCCAACTTCGGTCGCACGCAGTCCAGTGACTCTGCGTACGTGTAAGCGCACGGAACGAAACGATATGGACGAGTCCTTTCGCCGCGTAAGGTTCATGAGTTGCAAGAGTCGGGTAGGACGTTTTTGTTACCGTTTTAAAGACTTCATCCACGATCGTGGATGACAGACCACACGTTTGTAAAACAGTGATGCAACTTTTTTGCAACGTTTGTACTCTGAGATGTACGTAAAGAGCAAACACCGGTACCTGAGAGCGCGCCCCCTCTCCAAACGAGCTGCGGTTGCGCATTACATCACAGTGCCCATGTTACACCCGATGCATGCCGTTATGATTTATCATACCACGATCATTTTATGCAATTACAGAAAAATTCTTGATGTGGTAACACTGTAACATGAGCAATGGCATGTGAAGCGTGACGCTGCTCTACTAGTACTTGAAGGGAGCGAATGCGTTTTGCACTTTGTACGTGACACAGCGAGAGTCTTACAGATTTGCAACACCGCTCATTAATATTTCAAACGCGATTGCTTTCTTTCTCTTTTGTTGCCTGTACTGCACCATTGACCTTAACATAGGCTATGTGATGAACTCCATTGCTGTTATGTCTGTATGAGTGCGTGAGCCGCGAACGCTTTTAAAAGTCTGTGATTTCCTTCATTTCAACACCAAAGCTTCTTTCATTTGTGAGCTTAAGTGTAATCAAGTGCCATACCTGTATATAAATATATGCATATCTCTTTCTCTCTCTCTCTCTCTTTCTCCCTCTATATATATATATATATATATATATATATATATATATACATACATAAAAATATCGAAACCTATTCTGAAGAATATAACCATATCCATAAAGCAGATTTATTGCTTCAATTATGCTTAGCGCGTCCAGATTTGCTTTCACTGTATTCGTGGTAAACGAACTGAAAAGGTCTCTATTTTCTCTTGCTCTGGTGCCGATCCAGAAATCTTTGAAACCCAGAATATATGTGCTCTCAGTTCAGCTTCTTACTTGGCCACGTCTGCTGTATCTCTTCCAATTCAGATGACAATGCAAGTGTGTATGACCAGGCGCGTGCTTTCATGTATAGGACTTGTTTTTATGATATAAGGCCTTGATCGAAATCTGGTGCATTACTTTACTGTCCGATCCCTTTTTTCAGATTTAAAATATTACTATTGTTATTATCCATTATTATTATTATTCCACCACATATTTATGACACATCTGTGTGTGCCCCGACAAGAGACCTTTCCGTTGTCTGCATTTTTAGCTTGAAGGGAAAGTATTGCATGTTTAAGAATTTATATTCAAGGGAATCTGGACAATTTCAGGGGTGAAATTGCTGGGTACCGACACATGACCCCTCCCCTCCACTGAAGCTTATGAAAAAACTAATGGGGATGTTGTGGGAAGGCACATCTCTTGAAGGTCACTGGGGGATAAAGCTTGAGAGGTAGAAGAACATCGTGAGTCTGAACAGTTTGGAACGGACAGTGATGGGATCATCTGGGGCCCGTCGTACCGCACAACACCTGACGTGACCTGGCAAATCTGGGATTAAAATGAAAGCTCTGGTCCGGACACGTATGGAATTCTTGGGAGAACAACCCTTATTTATGGCGAGGGTGGAAGGCAGCCGGAAAACAGCTGGAAAATACAATAATGTGAATCGCTTGGCTGTATGGTGCAATATTCAATTTTTTCTCGTTATTTCCCTCTCCTTGGAAATGCATTCCAGGATTGCACAACTCTGAGATTTTTACACCTCTGTGGTCCTTACTGAGCAATTGTAAAGACCGGAGAGATCCAAACGAGAGGTTTTATTGCATAAAGGACTGTACTGGACCTAAACGGCAAAGCTTTAATAAAAGATGAACTTGTATCTTCCTTGCCTTATGTATACTGCAGTCCTCCCCCTCCCCTTCCCTCTTTTCCCCCCTGCTACAGCAGACATGAGATTTTTACAGCTCCTTCAAATGACAGTGATTGGGTTATGTGTGAATGTATTTCTGCATGCTGCGATGAGTTTTACATCATGTGAGCGTTGGAGGCTCGGTTAACAATACCCGCACAACTCCATGGCGCGGACCGGGGCTTGCGGTTGCATCACGTGCTGCGGCAAGGTCTCATGTGACAGACGCTAGAGATGCATTCTGCACGCCCAGACGTTTACAAAAAAGTCTTGTTCATTTAACACAAAAAGGCAAGCATGAAATGCCGTTAATTCAGGTGCACAGATGCTGAGAAATCCACCAAAGCTGTAGGGTCTCGTGTCGTTTCTCTGCAGGGGCCTTTGTGTGAAACCGCAACACGAGAGGGAACGGCAGCATGATCCCGTCGTGCTGCAGAAGCTCATATGCAGTCTCCTTGAAAGCTCATTGTAATTTAATCCTGATTGATTTGCATATTGATAAAAAAAGGTCTTGCATGACGGCGGTGAACACCGGGCTGTTTCCTTTTCTTAACGATCGAGCCTCCGGTCTTTGTTTGTTAAGGCTGTGTAAACTGAACAAACTGGAGATGGATGTTATACTGTGAATTAAATCCACTTCTTTATCATGGTGATGATTAATGACGGGCCTGATGGTTTGTTTTCTTGACGCACACACACACGCGCACACGTCCCTCTGAGATTTCATTGGACTGCAGTGTGTCCTGTTAGCGCTGCAGAAACTCTGCAATGCACAACTGTCTCCCCTGAACAACACGGCCGGTTCCAATCTCTTTTATGTATACTTCCTTTTATTTTCCTGCAAATTCATTTGAATACAGAAGAAATAACACAAATGTCAAAATAGTCTCTTATTTATTGACTGTTAAACATGGGTAATGAGATCTTAATATATACAAAGGGTATATTCGTGTTTTACAAATTATTGTGTGATGCAATTGATGTTCCAGAATAAAGTTATGAAGGATCATTTAAATTATACATCTGATTTATTTATTAGTGAACAGCATTTCTGGGTGTATTTTTGGTCATGTCTCATGTCTGGGTTGTAGGACTTTCATTAGGATTTTAATTTCACTACCAAGCCAAATGAAATGTGTCATACCTTGTGTTTTTCTATTTTACAGTGTGAGATGATCATTGCACATTCGTTTTGCTTGTATGACAACAAACGTTATGAATTAAACTTATTGTACATGATAACCCAAACATGTAAGTGATTATTACAGTGTCTTTCTGTTTGATTTATTTCTTTTCATATTATTTAAATGAAGCTGCTCCTTAAAGCTGAATTGGTCAAGCATTGCGCTTGGTTCAGTTCCCAGGGAAAACACATACTTATACAATGTACTGTATACCTTGACTGCAACGTAAGTCACTTTGGATCAAATTGTCTGGCTAAATGTGTGAATGTATTATGAACTGTTCTGTATAGGAAATGCTGATGATATCTGGCAGATGGTTTAAAATAGGGCTTGATAGCAGTATGAACCAAATCAACCAAAGGTCACAAAATCTAGCGATACAACACTTGATATTTCAGTTGAAGTACTTGTCAAACATGATATAACACATTTTCATCAATGATCAGTGATGGAATAAGACTTGTCCACACAGGTTACTGTGACATCAATTACTCTGAGAGATCCTATCAGCAACAACACACACACACACACACACACCTGTTCTAAAAGTACAGAAGGTGACATAAGAATAAGTTAAAACTCACTTTTGGATATTGAAAATTCATAGATAAGGAACAGATTATTGACATTCCTTATGGTTAATATCCTCAGCTGAGCAATCACATCCCATAATGATTTAATTTCATAAAACGCCAAAACTTGTAAGAGCTAAACATTTACATTTATGCTGATATTAAGATTTAACCCTAATAGTCTCCTAACAGATGCTAAACTGACAAATAAAGATATGCCATTGATGCCATCTGCAATGTATTGTCTTTCAGAGCAACGTCTTGAATTCTTTCCTTCTGTCTCTCTCCCTCTTTTTGTCTTCCTCCTTCCCTCTTAGCGCGCTGGCAGGCGAGTTGGACGGCTCCAGCCAGACCAATTGTCCCTGATAAATGTACGCGCTACGCATCATTTGCCAGCCAATAAAATTCACCGGATGACCAACCTTAATCGCCTAAAAAGCTGTTCTCTGTCTAACAAGATTAGGGCAGCCACACAGACCGAGCAGCGGAAATGAAGGCTAATGAGGTTAAGAAATGTAAAAAAATATAAAGTGAATGCCCACACATGTTCATGTCATGGCTTTTTTTACAAGCAAGTTGTGGGTTCTAAATGTTCAAACGAAGATTCGGGTAGCTGCACAACTTACTTTCACTCGTTTTGTGTTTTTACTTGTGATTACTTTGTTTTAGAAACAATGCCCTGCGGTTTAGGCATATGTGGATGAGCATTAATGCATTGGAGTCATTGAAAGGAAGTTTTTCACCAGACATTCATGTTTCATTTTTAATAACCCCAAAAGCCAGCATTTCTTTTTGAACTGCTTTATCTGTATACATTTATAACAGCTGCACTGTAACACGCTTGCACAAAAACGGTGCAGCTATGTGTTGGGACTGATTTAAGCTCTACTGTGATGCTCAGTTTGAGACTGGATTGAGCGCTGTGTCTCCGCAGTCTGCAGGGTGTGAATGGGCTGGTAGGTGGGACCCCATGCATCATTTAGGGTGTGCAGTGCATAGTGTTTGTAAAATGGTTTTTGAAGACATTTAAGATTTGGCAGAAGACTGGAAACACAATATGTAGAATGCATTTGATCTCCAGGAATGACCCTATATACACCAATACAGTGATTATCCATATTTTTTTATAAAATTTATGATGGTCAGGTGGATCTCATTTCAGTCAAATAATATATAAGTAATAATAAAAATAGCAATTAAAGACAATATCTGATACACTGTTTATAAGCCCTATGAAATTGACAGATCAGCAAAGATTGAAGGATCAGAGATGTGAACTGAACCTCGTGTGTTGAGAAGAATGTTAATGGACATCAGTGTTACTGCCCTGATTCTCTCTACTGGTGTTGAATTGTTTATTATGTGGTGATTTATTTCCTATCAGGCCTCTCTCCGCCCCGGCGGTTCAGGCCGGAATTGATGCAGGTTACATTAGATGGGCAGCAGTATAAATCACCCAAAGCCTCAGTACAATATCATGGATGTACTTTACTGTAACAAGCACATATAAAGTTGCTCTCTGATGGCCTTTCCCAGGCTCCCATCTTTTATATATGTCTTTAATGCTTTCCTTACATGCATACGATTCATTCCAGCCTGCCCTCAATTTCCCAGAGGACTCAACTCACATCTGTGCCACAACCGTCATGAATATTTGAAAGAAAATGATCAGTCGCCTTTGTCACTTTTTTGCTTCCCTTTGAAAAATAAATGATAATTATGATGCAAATTTAAAAAAAGATTTGTACCTTATTTTCAGAAGTCATGAATATAAATTTAAACAAACATTGCAATACGATCAAGACACGATCAAGACTGGGACTAGACTTAAACCCTGTCGGGGAAAACGCCCAAAGAGCATAGAATAGTAATAGAAAAGGGGAGACACAACAAATGCTGGGGGGTTGTAAAACTAGGGTGAAAGCTATCTGTAGTTACACATTATTTTAAGAGGTAAACATTTTATTTCAGGACATTTCATTTTTCTCTTCTAGGACTGCTTTTGAATAATCTTCAATAATGACCTTTCATACCAAAGTCTCATATTTATTCATATTGGCTAATATTTACACTGTCACAAGAGTTTTGTCTGAGATGTTCTTTGTGGAGAGGTGACATTCCGTCTCATTCTGATATACATTAAGGAGTTCTGGCTTTGGACAGCTACATCAAAATCGAATTGTCCTTCAAGAAGAACTCAACAATGCATTCTTGCTAATACACGATCGAATCTCACAAATACATGTCCAGGTCACATTTCACCACAATGACAAAAAGAATTAATACATTGACGAATAAGAAATTGTAATAAAAATTGTTACTAATTTTAGGGCAAATAAGATTTTGTATATTGTGACATTATTTGTTTAGAATATTGAGGTACACCTGTTGAATGTCTATCAAACAGTATAAAAAGTGTCTATCAAATAGATCAATTTAAACAATGGGGGAAATCGGCATATTTAACTAATCATTTTGGATTTTTAAAATATCCATCCATCCATTTTCTACCGCTTATCCGGGGCCTGGTCGCGGGGGCAGCAGTCTAAGCAGAGATGCCCAGACATCCCTCACCCTAGACACTTCCTCCAGCTCTTCCGGGGGGACACCGAGGCGTTCCCAGGCCAGCCGGGAGACATAGTCCCACCAGCGTGTCCTAGGTCTTCCCCGGGGTCTCCTCCCGGTCGGACGGGCCCAGAGCACCTTCCGGGGAAGGCGTCCAGTAGGCATCCGTAACAGATGCCCAAGCCACCTCAGCTGACCCCTCTCGATGTGGAGGAGCAGCGGCTCTACTCCAAGCTCCTCCCGGGTGACCGAGCTTCTCACCCTATCTCTAAGGGGGAGCCACCCTGCGGAGGAAGCTCATTTCAGCCGCCTGTATCCGGGATCTTGTCCTTTCGGTCATGACCCAAAGCTCATGACCATAGGTGAGAGTAGGAACGTAGATTGACCGGTAAATTGAGAGCTTTGCCTTGCGGCTCAGCTCTTTCTTCACCACGATGGACCGGTACATCGACCGCATTACTGCAGAAGCTGCACCGATCCGTCTGTCAATCTCCCGTTCCATCCTTCCCTCACTCGTGAACAAGACCCCGAGATACTTAAACTCCTCCACTTGAGGAAGGAACTCTCCACCAACCTGAAGTGGGCAAGCCACCCTTTTCCGACTGAGGACCATGGCCTCGGATTTGGAGGTACTGATTTTCATTCCAGCCGCTTCACACTCTGCTGTAAACCGTCCCAGTGCATGCTGAAGGTCCTGGTTTGAAGGGGCCAACACGACAACATCATCCGCAAATAGCAGAGACGAGATCGTGTGGTCCCCAAACCTGAAACCCTCCGGCCCCTGGCTGCGCCTAGAAATTCTGTCCATAAAAATTACGAACAGAACCGGTGACAAAGGGCAGCCCTGCCGGAGTCCGACATGCACTGGGAACAAGTCCGACTTACTGCCGGCAATGCGAACCAAGCTCCTGCTTCGGCCGTACAGGGACCTGACAGCCCTTAGTAAAGGACCACAGACCCCATACTCCCGAAGCACCCTCCACAGGATGCCACGAGGGACACAGTCGAATGCCTTCTCCAAATCCACAAAACACATGTGGATTGGTTGAGCAAACTCCCATGAACCCTCCAGCACCCTGTAGAGGGTGTAGAGCTGGTCCAGCGTTCCACGGCCTGGACGAAAACCACACTGTTCCTCCTGAATCCGAGGTTCTACTATCGGCCGTATTCTCCTCTCCAGTACCCTGGCATAGACTTTCCCGGGAAGGCTGAGAAGTCAATATCTTTTAAATATTGAATATTGTAATTGTAATTGTAAATATTAATATGATATTATATAATATAAATATTAATATTAATATGGGGAGGAGTATAGTCTCAAAATGTTCTTGACAATCTGAACATCAAAAGGTTCTCCAGCACATCTCTGTCCTGTCATAACCATAAAAATGCTGCTTTCAGAGGTCTGATCGCATACCCATAATGCAGCATGTGTGTATTTGCTTGACTCATCTCTTCTGTGAAGCTGCTGAGTCGTTCTGAGCTCACAAAACACTCTACAGAAACTCCACAGTAGCTCTGCTTCCACAGATTTCATGGACCTAAAAACAAATATGGTGACATCTAAGCTTGATATCGCACCACCTGCAGCTGAGGACTGATGCTATTTAGGGCAAAGAATTCTGGTATCCTGCTAATAAGAACTATCGGCACAACTAATACACTTACTGAAATCTCATTACATGTTTCGTTCAGCCACTTGTGCCATTGCAATATAACCATATTTGATCCCAGGGATTTGGTTATATTGCATTTGTAAATACATTTTAAGTAAAAATGTATACCGTCAAAGATATGACCATATAATGACTGAAGACAAATATGTTAAGGATTATGGCAATATTATTGCTGGGTCATTCTTTACACTGGAGAAGCAATGTCAAATCAAGTGCAGTGCATTGTGGAAAACTCTTACTACAGTCTGCACTACCAACCTGAGCTAAACTGTTCATATCACCTGCAAAACTCATTCCAAGCAACACAACTCTTAACACACGGCTCAAAACAGGCTCAGTGCAGCCAAACACAATGCACAACCCTCACTGAGATAACACACACTGTCACTCAGAACACACTGAGAGTAAAAACACTAGAACCAAACACCAATACAGAAAATACAAACTTTTCATCTTTACAGTTTCAACTATTTCAGTGACTTTATACAAAGTCATATTTCTCCTCTTCCTCCTGTTGGGGCCGGCCTTTGGGTCCTGTTGTAAAAATATATTTTACAGTCAAACTTACTGTCATATATATCTGTGTAAATATTCTATACTGTAATTGCAATACAAAATAAATTCCTGTAATGTTTTCATTTACTGTAAGGATGTAACTCTCAGCTGTTTGTAGGATGGGAAATTCGCATTACAGATGCCACTGTGGATCTTTGCAGATTGGGTTGCACCCTCAACTCTTCCTCTCTCAATGAGAGACCCTTGTTCACCACAGGGTCTATAAGTGTAGCCCTTATTTCATCTGAAATAACAGCTCTTTGTCTTCTGTGTCTTCCTCCACACATCCGCCCTCTCCATGCCACCTTTCTCCCTCCACGAACCCGTCTTCCTTGTTCCATTTCCAAAATTAGTCTTTCTGAGCTCTATCTATCTATCTATCTATCTATCTATCTATCTATCTATCTATCTATCTATCTATCTATCTATCTATCTATCTATCTATCTATCTATCTATCTATCTATCTATCTATCTATCTATCTATCTATCTATCTATCTATCTATCTATCTATCTATCTATCTATCTATCTATCTATCATCTATCTATCTATCTATCTATCTATCTATCTATCTATCTATCTATCTATCTATCTATCTATCTATCTATCTATCTATCTATCTATCTATATATATATATATATATATATATATGTATACATATGTGTGTGTGTGTGTGTGTGTGTGTGTTCACTAACAAGTCTAAAACAAGACACCTGCTTAGCCTTTTAGCTGAAATTGCAACCAGCAGTGTTTGAAAGGCACAAGGCTGAAATCTATTCTGTTTTGAATGTGTGGTTCACAATTTTGACAGCAGTGTGTTAGCATTTGAACTAAGTGCTGTAAATCCACAGTGTTGTGCACGTTGTGGTTAAAGTCGTCGGATAAGTGTGTAGAGTTTTGAAAACTGTGTTCAAGGAATGAAAAACAAACTAGAGTTTGGTCCACATGAACAGCTGCTGTGCAGACTGTAGTTAGAGTTTTGCACATGTGACTCCAGTTGTGCCCACTGTCGTTTAGCAATCGAAAAAAACTGTAAAGTATGTAAAAAACATATTGTTTGGAAAAGTATATACATTTTAGTGCGTAGCAGCTAATGGCCGATAGTATGTGAATCCAGACGCAGCAAGTGATTTTCAAACCAAGAAATCAAATATTCACTACATGATTATCAAGGCCTATCTATTGAACAGGTTTTTTTTAAATAAAATATGTATTTGACTGTATCATTTATTTTGTGTTTTGACTTTTGTTTGGTCAATAAATCACATGCAAAATGTGGAGTCAGAGGGAGAGCTTGTAACCATTGTGGCAGTCCCAGGTGTTTTGTGTGGAAGCACATGTGCATGCACTCTCTGGTTTCTTCTCTGTCCCCGCCCTCTTGTTTCCTCGTTAATCATCTTGTAATGGAAACAACTGTGTTCCTGTGTCTGTGTATTGTTCCTGTGTCTTGTTCCTGTGTCTGTGTCTTGTTACTGTGTCTGTGTATTGTTCCTGTGTCTGTGTATTGTTCCTGTGTCTTGTTAATTTGTGTCTGTGTCTTGTTCATTTGTGTCAGTGTCTGTGTCTGTCTTATTCCTGTGTCTGTGTCTTGTTCCTGTGTCTGTGTCTTGTTCATTTGTGTCTGTGTCTGTGTCTTGTTCATTTGTGTCTATGTATTGTTCATTTGTGTCAGTGTCAGTGTCAGTGTCAGTGTCTGTGTCTGTGTCTGTGCCTGTGTCTTGTTCCTGTCTCTGTGTCTGTGTCTGTGTCTTATTCCTGTGTATGTGTCTTGTTCATTTGTGTCTTGTTGATTTGTGTCTGTGTCTTGTTCCTGTGTCTGTGTCTTGTTCCTGTGTCTGTGTCTTGTTTCTGTGTCTTGTTCCTGTGTCTGTGTCTTGTTCCTGTGTCTGTGTCTTGTTCCTGTGTCTGTGTCTTGTTCCTGTCTCTGTGTCTGTGTCTGTGTCTGTGTCTTATTCCTGTGTATGTGTCTTGTTCATTTGTGTCTTGTTCATTTGTGTCTGTGTCTTGTTCCTGTGTCTGTGTCTTGTTCCTGTGTCTGTGTCTTGTTTCTGTGTCTTGTTCCTGTGTCTGTGTCTTGTTCCTGTGTCTGTGTCTTGTTCCTGTGTCTGTGTCTGTGTCTGTGTCTTGTTTCTGTGTCTGTGTCTTGTTCCTGTTCCTGTGTCTTGTTCCTGTTCCTGTGTCTTGTTCCTGTTCCTGTGTCTGTGTCTTGTTTCTTTGTCTGTGTCTTGTTCCTGTGTCTGTGTCTTGTTCCTGTGTCTTGTTCCTGTGTCTGTTCCTGTGTCTGTGTCTTGTTCCTGTGTCTGTTCCTGTGTCTGTGTCTTGTTCCTGTGTCTGTGTCTTGTTCCTGTGTCTGTGTCTTGTTTCTGTGTCTGTGTCTTGTTCCTGTGTCTTGTTTCCGTGTCTGTGTCTGTGTCTTGTTCCTGTGTCTGTGTCTTGTTTCTGTGTCTGTGTCTTGTTCCTGTGTCTGTGTCTTGTTCCTGTGTCTGTGTCTTGTTCCGATGTCTGTGTCTTGTTCCTGTGTCTGTGTCTTGTTCATGTGTCTATGTCTGAGTATGTGTCTGTGTCTTATTCCTGTGTCTGTGTCTTGTTCATGTGTCTGTGTCTGAGTATGTGTCTGTGTCTTATTCCTGTGTCTGTGTCTTGTTCGTTTGTGTCTGTGTCTTGTTCATTTGTGTCAGTGTCAGTGTCTGGCATGTGCCTGTGCCTGTGTCTTATTCCTGTGTCTGTGTCTTGTTCATATGTGTCTGTGTCTTGTTCATTTGTGTCAGTGTCAGTGTCTGGCATGTGCCTGTGCCTGTGTCTTATTCCTGTGTCTGTGTCTTGTTCATATGTGTCTGTGTCTTGTTCATTTGTGTCTGTGTCTGTGTCTTGTTCCTGTTCCTGTGTCTGTGTCTGTGTCATGTTTCTGTGTCTTTGTCTGTGTCTTGTTCCTGTGTCTGTGTCTTGTTCCTGTGTCTGTGTCTTGTTTCTGTGTCTGTGTCTTGTTCCTGTGTCTGTGTCTTGTTCCTGTGTCTGTGTCTGTGTCTTGTTCCTGTGTCTGTGTCTTGTTCCTGTGTCTGTGTCTTGTTTCTGTGTCTGTGTCTTGTGTCTGTGTCTGTGTCTGTGTCTTGTTTCTGTGTCTGTGTCTCTGTCTTGTTCCCGCATCTGTATCTTGTTCCTGTGTCTGTGTCTTGTTCCTGTGTCTGTGTCTTGTGTCTTGTGTCTGTGTCTTGTTCCTGTTCATGTTCATGTTCATGTTACTGTGTCTGTGTCTTGTTCCTGTGTCTGTGTCTTGTTCCTGTGTCTTGTTTCTGTGTCTGTGTCTTGTTCCTGTGTCTTGTTCCTGTTTCTTGTTCCTGTGTCTGTTCCTGTGTCTTATTCATTTGTGTCTTGTTCATTTGTGTCTGTGTCTTGTTCCTGTGTCTGTGTCTGTGTCTTGTTCCTGTGTCTGTGTCTTGTTTCTGTGTCTGTGTCTGTGTCTTGTTTCTTATTCTGTGTCTGTGTCTGTGTCTGTGTCTGTGTCTGTGTCTTGTTCCTGTGTCTGTGTCTTGTTCCTGTGTCTGTGTCTTGTTCCTGTGTCTGTGTCTTGTTTCTGTGTCTGTGTCTGTGTCTTGTTCCTGTTCCTGTTCCTGTGTCTTGTTCCTGTTCCTGTTCCTGTTCCTGTTCCTGTGTCTGTGTCTTGTTTCTGTGTCTGTGTCTTGTTCCTGTGTCTGTGTCTTGTTCCTGTGTCTGTTCCTGTTCCTGTGTCTGTGTCTTGTTCCTGTGTCTGTTCCTGTGTCTGTGTCTTGTTCCTGTGTCTGTGTCTTGTTCCTGTGTCTGTGTCTTGTTCCTGTCTCTGTGTCTGTGTCTTATTCCTGTGTATGTGTCTTGTTCATTTGTGTCTTGTTCATTTGTGTCTGTGTCTTGTTCCTGTGTCTGTGTCTTGTTCCTGTGTCTGTGTCTTGTTTCTGTGTCTGTGTCTTGTTCCTGTGTATGTGTTTTGTTCCTGTGTCTTGTTCCTGTTTCTTGTTCCTGTGTCTGTTCCTGTGTCTTGTTCCTGTGTCTGTGTCTGGTTCCTGTGTCTGTGTCTTGTTTCTGTGTCTGTGTCTTGTTCCTGTGTCTGTGTCTTGTTTCTGTGTCTGTGTCTGTGTCTAGTTCCTGTGTCTGTGTCTTGTTCCTGTGTCTGTGTCTTGTTTCTCTGTCTGTATCTTGTTCCTGTGTCTGTGTCTTGTTCCTGTGTCTGTGTCTTGTTCCTGTGTCTGTGTCTTGTTCCTGTGTCTTGTTTCTGTGTCTGTGTCTGTGTCTTGTTCCTGTGTCTGTGTCTTATTCCTGTGTCTTGTTTCTGTGTCTGTGTCTTGTTCCTGTGTCTGTGTCTTGTTCCTGTGTCTGTGTCTTGTTCCTGTGTCTGTGTCTTATTCCTGTGTCTTGTTTCTGTGTCTGTGTCTTGTTCCTGTGTCTGTGTCTTGTTCCTGTGTCTGTGTCTGAGTATATGTCTGTGTCTGAGTATGTGTCTGTGTCTTATTCCTGTGTCTTGTTCGTTTGTGTCTGTGTCTTTTTCATTTGTGTCAGTGTCTGGCCTGTGCCTGCGCCTGCGCCTGTGTCTGTGTCTGTGTATGTGTCTGTGTCTGTGTTTTGTTCCTGTGTCCGTCTTATCATCCCCGTTTCTCATTGTTTTACCCCTCGTGGGTTTTTGCATTGTGTTTAGTTCATAAAAGTCATTATTTTCCCCCATACGGTCTGCATTTGGGTTCTCTGCTTGTGGATCATGATACTTAAGGCAAAATATTAATTGGGTGCTGAATAGTTCACAGTATTATGTTATAGGTGTGTACAATTAAAAAAATATCACGTTTATTGCCAGTACCGATACGTTGTGACATCCCAAACACATATCTTTATTTCTAATCCTGCCTAATGTATATGCCCTCAATTTATGTTAATAAATGTTGCATGTGTGAAATCGAAAATGAACATTTGGCAAGGTCAAGAACACATGTATAACTATATTAATGTTATTCAGAATATCAAAATACTCTTTTCCATATAATGAACGTAAATGTAGACTACTACTGTCAATACAAAGCAGCCCATATTGCATTTTACGCTAGTGTTTTATAAAAATATCATGTTTTGCCTTTTAAAACTTCCATACATCCGTTCACTGTCTGCGCATGAAATAAAAATAATTTTAGATATTGTGCTTAATGACTTAGTTCCACATCAAGTCATAAATGTTTCATGAGGGTAAGATAATGACTGAATTTCAGCTTTTTGGGCAATCTGCTTCTTTGCGATATGAAATTGAACTGGGGTCAGATCAGAATGGTGACTCTTAATGATGTAATACAGTTATCTCTGATCAGAGAGTGTAATGGTGAACCAAATGCCTTAATCATATAATTCATTGTTTTCCAAACATTTCAACATGTGAAATGTGTGGTTCTTCCCTCTGTGAAATCTGTAAGTGTCCCTCTCTTCTCAGTTGTGTTTCCCCTACGGTGAGTTCCTCACTAAAAATGTTTCGGAAGCTGCTGTGGGTTGGCTGGGGTTCCCACATTTTAATAGCTTGAAGAATCATGCCCCATTTATTCTAACCCAATTATTATCGAAGCTTTTGTGAGCGGTTTGAATGATGTGAGTTTTGTTCAGGCCTCACGGCTGCTGACTCACTCACACACTCACACACACACACACACACACACAAACATAATTCTCTCGCCGGTTCACCTGCAGATTGCTCGCTCCAATCAATACAGTTTATGAGCCTTGGCGGTAACATTCATCATGAGCTTCACAAACAAACAACAACAAACAAATATGTGTCAGAGATGTGAAGGCAGCATGTGTGTGTTGCTGGTCACACAGAGAGCCGGCTTGTGTCCTTTCCTTGTCATTCTCTGACCTTAACACTGGACTTTGTATGGGTTTGTATGGGTAGTTTTCTGAAAGCACTGCTCCATTTATCACCACTACAGCCAAAGTTGATGTTTTGTGGCTCTAAGTCTAATACGTTAGGCCATAAGGGTATCATTATTGTAGGCACTGCCAAAATATTAATACAAAATTTTAAAGATACTGTGTAAGAATTCAAAACTTACAGTATCTCACTTTCACTAATACTGTATATATCACATATTTTTATGATATCATTTTCCACTTGAGCTTCCAAGCTGTGAGGTAAACTAAACATTAGAAAATAAGGAGGTGGCATACTGCCATTTATATGTCCCACCCTAATTTTCAGTTTTAGTTGAAAATACATTAGTGCTTTGAACAAAGCTGCAAATTTCAAGTAACGTCATGGTTAAAAAAATGAATAAGTTTCTTTAAAAACAATGGTTTGATGTTTCTGGTGTTCTTTTTTAGGAACATTTTCACAATCATTATGACTATTCAATTTATGGTTACATTTATTCCAGCCTCAGCTCTGTTTTTGGAAACATTATAATGATCAACATATTTCTTTTTGATTATTATTATTAATAAAATCTTATCAAAAGACTGTAATAAAGTTCGTAAGAAGGGAAGGAAGGAGGCGGGAACCGGCGAACATTCAATAATAAAACTTTAATTAAATAAACAATAACGTAACTGACCGACAGCCACCTCACGGTAGACTGCCGGCCATAAAACATACACACACTAAACATAGTTTCGGGCCCGGTCCTCTCTCGTCAACAGTCCTGCCGAACATCCTTTTAAGCTCCCAATCTCCTCCGTGATAAGATGCGGGACCGGTGTGCGCACAGCTGCTTGCAATGATCACTCACGCCACCGGCCCCGCGTCACGGCTCTCGTCCCGCCTTCCTCACCACATACCCCCATCACCCCTTACAGGCCGGGGGGCACCACCGAGACTGTACCTACTCCCCCCCCGGGGAGCCAGTCTCGGAGTCCGCGGCGCCTGGGGGTATGCACCGGCGAGACGAAAGAACGGAGACGGGAGCCCCCGGAGCGACAGGGACGAGAGAGGGGAGAGAGGAAAAGAAAAAAAAATTGTCCGGTTCCCTGACACGCTGTCGCTCGGTCCTCAGCCAGCCGAGAAACTCTTCCTCGCGGTGCCATGCGATGGTACTGGACGCTCGGTGGACGGCTCGATCCTCCTCCGCCCCCTGGCGGCCGGCGATGGCCCTCCAGCTGAGGGCAGCTGGTCCTCCGTTCCCTGCTCCTCCCCATCATGGCGGCTGGCAGCAGGCTCGGCCCACGGCGAACGGGCCTTGGCTCCCTCCTGGACGGCAGCCACCCCACCTCGACCCAGGAGCACGGCAGCGAGGTCCTCGTCCCATCCGACTTCTTGATCCAGCACCACCGCCTCGGGCAGCCACTCGCGGACTTCCCCCGTCCGCGCTGCCCGAACTCCTCAGCACCGCGATCACCCTCGGCAGCGAGGGCTCTCTGACAGCATGTCCCTCCTTCCTCCCGGGTTTCGGCACCAGTGTAATAAAGTTCGTAAGAAGGGAAGGAAGGAGGCGGGAACCGGCGAACATTCAATAATAAAACTTTAATTAAATAAACAATAACGTAACTGACCGACAGCCACCTCACGGTAGACTGCCGGCCATAAAACATACACACACTAAACATAGTTTCGGGCCCGGTCCTCTCTCGTCAACAGTCCTGCCGAACATCCTTTTAAGCTCCCAATCTCCTCCGTGATAAGATGCGGGACCGGTGTGCGCACAGCTGCTTGCAATGATCACTCACGCCACCGGCCCCGCGTCACGGCTCTCGTCCCGCCTTCCTCACCACAAAGACATTAAAAGACTATAACACAAATTTTTAAGGCGCACTGTTACTGATGTCCACACTGTGACAGGGTGGAATTAACACAGTGACAGCATTAACTGTTCTTATAGTTTAAGTAAAACAAAAAAATAATAAACATTTAAAAAATAAAATATTACCACTAAAATTATTAACTCAAAATAAACTCAAGCTGTTCAGCTGTTAAACTGAACTAAAAACATATATAGCAAAATAAAAAATAATATATATATGTATAATGTTTTATGACAAAAGCTCAAAAAATTCCAAACAAATGTAACATTAATAACATGAAAAAATAAAAGCTAATTCAAAATACTAATACTGGCAGGGTTGGGCTTAAGAGTTTAGGCCATTGCACATTGAGTCTGAATTTCACGTTCGAAATTACGGCATGTACGTACCTCATGTTGTATCAATCACATTTACACACCGCCTCCGATGTTTTCGTCCACCATAAAAAAATTCGGACTGGGTTATATTTTCTGTGGTTTTCTAATCCGTGCAAGCATTTTGAGCTAGGCCTTTTGACAATTCAGAGACACCGTACAAACGAACGCCAAATATGAAAAAACGCAAACCAAAATTGACTGTATGTCATGAATCTATGTAGTACAATTATCTAAATGTAATTTACTAGATGTTACAGCGCTTGTGTAGATTTGGTCCTTTGTGTCATATCCTCCGGAGGGTCGAAAGCCAATCTGATTATGTATTTGTAATTGAATAGCGAGGCAGTTAATCAGTGTGAGCCTCCAGCCGAACACCAGGGGATCTCCTAAAGTGAAGTGGAGGGTGAACTCAGGTCGGACAGATCTCCCGAACACTGGCAATCTTCCAACAGCACCAGCACATCAAATTTACTGTGACCTCGGTACATAAAGCAGCTGTGAGTCTCTAGTGTGGTTACCGCACAGTGCATCTTAACCAATTGTAGTGTGGTTAGAGGATCCAGCTAACAAGCACAACCGGCTCATACAATTTTAAGACCTTTATCAAAATCCAGTGATTCACGAGGGTACACGAATTAGGTTCGAATAAGTAAAATATGAGTGCAGAAAATCTGATCACCGCCTAACAGGATTGGGGTTGAGAATAGAGATTTTGGGATTAAAGCAATACTTCAGGTACTGCTTTTCCCTCACGTCCTGCTGTCTGTCCCATCACATTTAATCAAAGATTTTTAAAGATGATTTATTTGTCACAGTTACCTTGAGCGGGGGCACACACCCAGCCGATACGATAACATCTATGAAAAGCAAGCTGTGCGGTCGGTTTAAATTGACTGCATCTGGGTGCAGAGTTGACGTGACACACCACAATTTGTAACTTTTGCTCCACTCTGTTTGGAAAATAAAAAGCAGGTTATTTTATGTTTTAATGTTAACATGTGGTAGTATTTCTCACTACGTAAAGCTTGATGACTTCACTTATCAGCGTGAAAAATGTACGGTTGTGAATCGGGGACACCAGCCCGATTCCCAGCCTCCCTTTCACCAGAGTATGAACCCCTTGGACTGCCTTTCCCATCATCCCTTGCACCCCACGTCAGCCTTGATTGCGCCCACACCTGTAACCCATCACTCTGGACAATATATACACACTTGCTTCTAGATTGGTCGAGTCTCATTGTCATTTGGACCAGTCTATTTGGTTTACCCGGTTCCCGTGTGGATCACGGTCTGTCTGTTGGATTACCTGTAATACCAAGGATTTATGTTGTGGATGTACGTTTCGTTGCTGATTGTTTCCGTTTTTTGGATCTCATTAAATCTATCAATCTTACCTGTTGGGGTGACATTCTTCTGTTCCCTAGTATCCTGTGACAGGTACAGTCAGGTTCTTAAGTTCCAATGCCAAAAACACTTAACATGAAAACATTACAACAAATACAGAACAATTTCACATGACTGAGCCACTACCCTTTGTAAGGAAAGATGAAAAATTTAAATTTAAAACCACAATCGCAAAACATCTTTAAAATCGTGGAAAACGATCAAATCTTGAAATCATTTTAAGTGGATATTTGAGACAAAAATAGCTCTGCCTAATTTGACTGTGGTGTCTCCCGGCAGTTAGTATATTGAGCAGATCAGAGATGTGTTGTGTGAAATTCCACAGAGGGATATCAGGGACTGCCATTAATGTCCCGTTAGCCTTCATAGATGAAAAGCATCTGTTAAATAACAAAGCACAATGATCGCCGTGGACAGTTCCGCACTGTACTGTAGGAGGCATTTAGGCAGGCAGCAGGGAAAAAACTAATTTTCATTCTGGCAGGGAAAACACTGACTCACCACAGAAACACAGAGTGGGATCTGCGGTCACGAAGTCGAAAGAAGTCCAAACTCAATGACAGTGGTTGAATATGAGTTTTATCCAGATGGATCTGACAACTTGTCATAAAATAAACTGGAATCATGATCTCAGTGTTACAGTGGATGATGAAAATAAATGGTTCATGGAGGCAGATCATTTTTTTGTACTGTGGTCCATGAAATAATTGAATTGTTGTAACTGTACTATTGCGATATGAGTTTAAGTGAGTGCTGAAGCTTCCGGCAGTTTTCTCACATAATCTTTCCTGTCGAATTAAAAAAGAAATACCATTTTGACCACTATGTTTTAACAATTTCCCTCATTCAAACGGCCCCGAGGGACAAAACGCACAACATGAATTTTGCCACAATTTAGTTAAATCAAAGAATGTCACACTTGAGGGATTATATTACTCAGAGCATATCGAGCAATATCGACTTAAATCTGTATTACGTAGTTCTGCTTACACTGATCTTGGTAATATTCATTGAATTAGATATTATATCATAATACATGGTGGAGAGTTCCTTCCTCAAGTGGAGGAGTTTAAGTATCTCGGGGTCTTGTTCACGAGTGAGGGAAGGATGGAACGGGAGATTGACAGACGGATCGGTGCAGCTTCTGCAGTAATGCGGTCGATGTACCGGTCCATCGTGGTGAAGAAAGAGCTGAGCCGCAAGGCAAAGCTCTCAATTTACCGGTCAATCTACGTTCCTACTCTCACCTATGGTCATGAGCTTTGGGTCATGACCGAAAGGACAAGATCCCGGATACAGGCGGCTGAAATGAGCTTCCTCCGCAGGGTGGCTGGGCGATCCCTTAGAGATAGGAGGAGAAGCTCGGTCACCCGGGAGGAGCTCGGAGTAGAGCCGCTGCTCCTCCACATCGAGAGGGGTCAGCTGAGGTGGCTTGGGCATCTGTTACGGATGCCTACTGGACGCCTTCCCCGGAAGGTGCTCCGGGCCCATCCGACCGGGAGGAGACCCCGGGGAAGACCTAGGACACGCTGGTGGGACTTTGTCTCCCGGCTGGCCTGGGAACGCCTCGGTGTCCCCCTGGAAGAGCTGGAGGAAGTGTCTAGGGTGAGGGATGTCTGGGCATCTCTGCTTAGACTGCTGCCCCCGCGACCCGGCCCCGGATAAGCGGTAGAAAATGAATGAATGAATGAATCATAATAAATGTATGTCTTTACAAAAGCTTAATCTGTATAAGCTAACAGCAAAACGGAATAACGAAAGAGAAAGACAATCCGCGCTAATGTAACAGTCACACATTAAAGTGTGTGGGTGGAGGTTATAATGTAATTACAGTCACACATTAAAACAGTTGGGTGTGTGGGTGATGGTTTTTATATCTGGGAAAGCGTCCCAAAAATTACTGGTTTAGAATACATACTTGCATCATTGTACCCTTGAGCAAAAGATTTGAAGGAAACCAACCCCTAAAGAAACATGGATGATGAGGATAAATATTGTATATTATATTATAAAAGCAAAGCATTCCCTGGGCAGAGTGTTGCTAGCACCATGCTACATACAAAATCATATGTTTAGTGTGTATGATAGATAGCATACGTACACTTATGCATGCCTTCAACGAGAACAGTCCCGGCAAAACATCATATTGTTTCCAAGACAGTGTAGTCTACTCAGTGAAAGTATATTAGTGCAAGTCCTCTAAGTAGCTCTAAGCTTGTTGATCCAGAATGGGGACAATTAACTGTAGCCCAAACAGCTTAGCAGAATCTCTAGGTCCTAGGTCCTGGCTCAGTCATTCCCATGATGCACTGCTGCGAGCACATCTGATCTCTAGAGACTGTGACACTGATATGATATGGTGTAACTAACTCACGAGGGTGGTAATATGGGACCAGACACTATAGGGAGCACTTATCATGATGTTACAAGTTAAAGTGATTCTAGGGTCAGGGAAATTACAAGCGCAAGAGAAGGACTGGTGAAGGACTTATGAATTTGAAAGGCTTGTGAAGGCTTCTCATGTTTTTCTTTTATGGTGGTCTGTTTGCTCCCTCAGCACTGACTAGCATAAACCAAACAATTATAGTCTGAATGGTGTGGCATGAAGACCCACAGTGTGGAGTGCACGCGCCTGAATCTCAGAGGCTCCTCAAGTGTGTTTGAGTGATAGTTTTGGGCCTCGGGGTGGTTTACGGTCTTCATTTTCTTTCAGACTTAAAATAGCAGAAAAGCCGCAGCAGAGGTAAATCCTAACGGATTAGCGACTGCAGCGACACCGTCTCACCTCAAGCTGAGATGAGCTTTAGTCATTAAATCTAGTGTCTGTATTTAGTCAGCACAACACAGGTCATTATATATTTGCTCATCCACATTTCATTTTAGAATATTAACAGAAGTTCTTTGCTGTTACATCTGCAAAAACCCTAAACAAAATGTAATTCGATTTTTCTCAAAACAACATACAAACATTTACAAGAGAAACTCTCCTTTTTCATTGTGGATAAAGGTTTTAAAGGTCTTCAAACTAAGACAATTTCACGTCATGGGAGCGGCACATAAAAAGCTGAGACAATAAAGGTTCAAGGTTATCATACATGCCATTTTTCCCGAACACGTCCTGGACGGGATTTTAGGTGGGTCCTCTGGAGGTAGCATTTGTCGACCGCATACGTCATTGAGCTTCTCACATTTCAGTTAAAAAAACATTATAAAATGTCATTTATTTCTCTTGCGTTTCATTCCTACCAACAAATATAACAGTTGCTTTTCTGAAATAAAACCTGAAATAATAAACCTCGCTGACGTATGCGGTGGACAAGTGACCTCCGGAGGATGCTACCATTATACTGGCCAGGACGTGTCCGGGGAAAATGGCATGTATGATCACCATACGTCATGTTATGTCGGGATCATACACTAGCCTGTGTGTGATGTACTAACAAAACATCTAGGACAACAGCTATTGTATAAACCAAAGACACTCACAATACATTATTTCGTAATACAACTTTTATAATCAAAATGGTTTACTCTCATAACACACTTTTTTTTCATTTGCACATTATGCCAAACTGTCATCGTTTATGTTTTAAACAATAGGTGCTAACTGTGGTAAAGATCACCGAGAACTCCCCTTATACAGTATCCCCATGCACTAGTCCCTACTTTACAAACACTGAAATTGTGCCACAAATGAAGTATTTTAGGCTACCGTACGCTATGCATTTAAACTACGTAGTCTACAATCTAGTGTATACATTTTGAAACGGTTGTAGTGTCTCAAATGAAACACTTTACAGCTTTTCCGAGCTGAGGGCAAATTACGTCAAATGCATAACACAATGCACATCAATGAAAATCGGTTTGCACATCGGACTTTTAATGTATTGTTACCTGTCACGTCAGACTGTAGCATAATCGCCTCTGCAGGTGATCAACATGACTTGTATGCATGTGTACTGGATGCATTCAGATGACAGTTGTTTTGATAAAATGCATAGTGAGCTAATTTACTGACACATTTCTGTCGCATAAGGACATCAGTAAATTCAGACCGTCTTATTATAACCCCGGCAACAGACAGAGATACAGAATACATTTCGTTGCACTGTACTTGTATGTGTGTAATGACAATAAATTGAATCCAATCCAAAGACAAATGCAGCATATCCTGTATTTCAATACTCTCTTCCACGCGGCTGCTTATCTCTGCACTGTTGTGTTAAATGCTGTTGATGTGAATTGAGTGTGCATGTGGGAATAAATGACAGGCTGGAGTTTCTCTGTCAGCTGTTTTCCCTATTATTCATTATATCAGACCGTAAGCTCTTCCTTATGCTGCTGCGGTCACCTGAGAAAGAAACTCTGGTCTGATTCACCGGCACTAAAAAACCTCCTCAACAGAGCGCTGTACTCAGACTGTCAGCAGACTCACAAACACACAGATAAGCTTACATGCAGTGCAGTTAAGACCCGATAATCGAGGTATTAAAGGGATTTAGAAGAAAGAATTGTTAAGAAGACTAGATCTTCACATTTTCTGCGGTAAATGGTGCTGGGCTGTCACAGAATGCACAGCCACAAGACAAATGCAGGAGGCTGATGATGTTTACTGGCCCAGGTCAAACAAGGCCACCACACATCTCTGTGATATCTTGGTACGTATTTATGGAAAGATAAGATCTCAGAGTGTGCGTATGCTAAAATCCATGCCAACATTCAGACTGATAAAAATTGGTTTTGCTGCGGAAAACTAAATAGCATCACACCAGGTTTAAGCAGATACACTGTACTTACATTTCCTAGTGGTAGAATTTGAGTACTGCATGTATTTGGAAATCTAAGCGACAATGAAAAATAATTACAGTGGTGTAAAGTAATAAACTGAAATGACTTGGCTATAACTAAATGGTTTTTGTACATAAACAGAATTTTATTGAGTATTTGAATATGTTAGAACTTTTACCTCACATTGTCCACATTTAACGTTTAATTCTTTTTAGCATTGGTTTTTTTCTTTTTCATCATGAATTACAGGTCAACTAAAATCCTTTATTTTGCCATTCTCAGACAAAGGATTTGTTGACTGGTGTTCCACTATGCAGGCCTTTTTGATTGCCGGCCCGCAGGCCAGAAGAGCGAAATTGATCTCCAGCCCTTCAAGTAGCATAGTGCGAAAAAGAACAACTCTTGAGGAAATTTAATCCTACAGTTATGCAGTGACATGCATCTGTTCCATTCAGCACGAGCTGCGGTCGCAGCACAGAGCAAGATCCACATAGCGTAGGTTGTGCAAGCAGTCTCTTCGGAGACGCAATGAATGACAGTACGATGATGGAGAGTTTCATTTCGGCAATTTTGAACCATAGTTTCAAAAGCAAAAAGAGAGTGCAAGAGCGGAGAAAAGCGTGTTGGAGAACAGCCCCAGTTCTGGCAAATGTGCCTGCGCTGGTTGTAGTGGTGCAGTAAATCTACTTTTGGTAACGCTTTAGATTATGGCACGCAATGTACTACATATTGAACAGGATTTACAGCACAACTAATTGTAACAATAATGTACCTCTACAGTACATATCTGTAAATAAAGGGGAACAATATGTACAATTTGGGCAATAAAGGAGTAAGAGTTGGGAAAATTTATAAAATGTTTATGAGAAAACTGCATGCCATATAAACATCCAAATCAAACTGCCCTTGAAATACTTGATTAATCTCAAAATATCAACATTGATTGTGCACGTTACACATCAAAACCCATTAAAATAACTTATATATTTGTGAATAAAAATATATCAAATAAAAATGTATCCCAAACTAAAAAGTCAAATTTACAGTTGACAGACAGTCTGCTGTCATGACCCTGCCTCTGCTTGTTCTGCTTTCCTGGCCTTGTGGCAGGGTCATGACAGTCCCCTAGTGTTTTGTGTGAGACACATGGCATTACTGGTTTTGATGTGCCATGTCCTGTCTCGTCTTTGTCCCCGCCCCCTCGTTTCCTCATTATTGATTGTAATGATTTCATGCCCTGCACCTGTTCCCGTCTCGTTTTTGGTTCCCTTTATTATGCCCTTGTGTCTTCTGTCCTGTGTTAATTTGTTTTGTTATATGTCCTAGGACTTCACGTCAGGTTTAAGGCAAGGCAAGGCAAGGCAAGGCAAGGCAAGGCAAGGCAAGGCAAGGCAAGGCAAGGCAAGGCAAGGCAAGGCAAGGCAAGGCAAGGCAAGGCAAGGCAAGGCAAGGCAAGGCAAGGCAAGGCAAGGCAAGGCAAGGCAAGTGTTGTCATAGTCTAGTTGAGTCGGTCTATTGTGTTCTGTCTCGACACTGTTAATTCTGTTTAATTATGCGGTACATTGCAGGCAGTAATCTAAAGCGTTACCCTACTTTTTGCTGGAGAAATGTTAATAAGACTCGCATAGCACAACCTTTCCCCACAATCTTGTAGATCGCAGTTTATAGGGAACACTCCCCTATGCCTACAGACTGAACACATAATACGCACTGTAACCATTATTTAAAGCAATTTATAGATTTCACTTCTAGAAAATGTTTTATGCACATTTTTGTGTGTATGTTTGTTTTCTCTGACTCACACATACTCACAACTAAGAAATGATCTTAGATCAAATGTTTTCTTTGCAGAATTTCACAAATGAGACGCTATCAAGGTAATATGTATAAGGCATAATATAATATAAGGTATTCTTATGATTATATATCTGTTATCAACTAATGTCATCGCCAGTATAATAGAGATAACAAGGCATACACTAAAAAAATCTGTAAAAATATTCAATTCAATTCAATTTTCAATTTATATAGCGCTTTTCACAATTTGCATTGTTCCAAAGCAGCTTTACAGGGGAAAAATGAAAAACCCAAGAAAGGGTAAAACACACTACATGGTGTTTTATATAATAAATCCAATGATTCTAGTAAATAATATCTAATGTCAGCATCTCCTGGTGGTTTATTTAGCATATTTTGCATTAAGTGAATGCTTGGCTGAAAAGATGCGTCTTTAATCTAGATTTAAATTGGGCGAGTGTGTCTGATCCTCGAATAATATCAGGAAGGCTATTCCAGAGTTTAGGTGCTACGTATGAGAAAGCTCGACCCCCCTTTGGTGGATTTAGTTATTCTAGGTATTATCAAAAGTCCTGCGTTTTGAGATCTTAGAGAGCGTGATGGGTTGTAGTGTGATAGAAGCTCTGTAAGGTAGGTAGGGGCTAAACCCTTTAAGGCTTTATAAGTGATTAAAAGAACTTTAAAGTCAATACGATACTTAATGGGTAGCCAGTGAAGGGTTGATAAAATTGGGGTTATGTGATCGTATTTTCTGGACCTGGTTAAAACTCTGGCAGCTGCGTTCTGAACTAACTGTAGTTGGTTATTGATGATGCAGGACAACCACTAAGTAGCGCATTACAGTAGTCAAGTCTTGAGGTCATAAATGCATGAATAAGCTTCTCCGCGTCAGCAACACACAGAATTTTTCGTAACTTGGCAACATTTCTTAGGTGGAAAAAGGCTGTTTTTGTGACTTTTGAGATGTGATTTCAAAATGACAGGTTGCTGTCTAATATAACGCCTAGATCTTTTACTGTATTTGTTGGAGTAACAGTACATCCTTCAACTTGCAGTTTATAATCAGAAATATTTGGTTTGCGTGTCTTTGGTCCGATAAGTAATATTTCTGTTTTATTAGAATTTAAAAGAAGGAAATTACAGGTCATCCAATGTTGTATATCTTCAATGCACTCTGCCAATTTGGATAGCTGGGAGGAATAATCTGGTCTTGATGAGATATATAGCTGAGTATCATCTGCATAGCAATGGAAGCTAATTCCATGTTTTTTAATAATGTTTCCGAGGGGAAGCATGTATATGGAGAACAGCACGGGTCCCAGAACCGATGCCTGAGGTATCCATAATTTACTTGCGTTAGATTTGATGATTCCCCATTTAAATGGACAAATTGATGTCTGTCTGACATGTAAGATCTAAACCATTGTAGTGCCTGTCCCTCAATACCGGTATAATTGTGTAAGCGATCTAGAAGTATGTTATGGTCTACGGTATCGAACGCAGCACTAAGGTCAAGCAGAACCAGGAGTGAGATGTTACCTTTATCTGATGCTATAAGCAGGTCGTTTGTAATTTTAACGAGTGCAGTTTCAGTGCTATGATGCGATCTAAAGCCTGACTGAAATTTTCCGTGCATGTTGTTTTTATTTTGTAAGAAAGAGCACAACTGAGTGCACAATACTTTTTCTAGAATTTTAGACAGGTATGGGAGATTTGAAATCGGTCTATAGTTTCCAAGTTCATTTGGATCTAAGTTTGGTTTCTTGATTAGAGGCTTAATGACGGCCATCTTAAAGGGTCCTGGGACATGGCCTAGATTAATTGACGAGTTGATAATGTTATAAATGGGCTCAATTGCAACTCTTTTAATAATTTAGTTGGTATGGGGTCTAGTAAGCAAGTTGTAGGTTTAGAAGTTGCGATAAGTTGAATTAAATCTTCCTGTTTTATAGGTGAAAAACGCTGGAGCCTTTGTTTCGGAGCGATGGTTGGTGCTAATTCATAAGACAGATTTGGAGGTTGAGTTTTTACAATTTTGTCACAAATGTTTTCGATTTTCTCTGTAAAAAATTTCATGAATTCATTGCTACCGAGGTGCAGCGGAATAGCCAGGTCGGGTGGTGTCTGTTTATTTGTTAATTTAGCAACTGTGCTAAATAGAAACCTTGGATTGTTTTTGTTGGTTTCTATGAGGTTACGAAGGTGCTCAGCCTTTGCTGCTTTTAGTGCCTTTTTATAACAATTTGCACTCTCTTTCCACGCCATTTTAAAGACTTCTAATTGCGATTTTATCCATTTGCGCTCTAGTTTGCGAGTTTCTCTTTTAAGGGCACGAGTGGTGCTATTGTACCAATACTAATGTATTAGAGAAAATAGTACCCAATTTCCTGGTCATGACATCGAGCGATTCTTTATTTATTGGTATGGTTATTAAAGGAGTCAGATCTGGCAAGCTCTTTGAGAAGCTATCTTTAGTAGCGGAGGTGATTGTTCTACCCTGTCGATAACGAGTTAAAGGGCTGATTCCTGACGTGTGCAAAGTACCCGTTATAAGATAGTGATCGGTGACATCGTCGCTTTGAGGCATAATATCTATATTGGTTAGATCGGCTCCGTGAGATATAATCAGGTCTAGTGTATGATTAAATCGATGAGTGGGTCCTTTAATGTGTTGTATTACCCCAAAAGATTGAAGTAGTTCTGTAAACGCCAGTGCTAATGCATCGTTAGTGCTATCTACGTGTATATTAAAATCTCCGACAATTAGTATTTTATCAACGTTAACCAATAGGTCCGATAGGAAGTCCGCAAACTCTTTCAGAAAATCAGTATAGGGACCAGGGGGTCTATACACCGTAGCCAATGTAAAAGAAAGCAATGTTTTTTTACTTTTGTTAGGAATAATTATGTTCAACGCAAGCACTTGAAATTATTTAAATGTATGCTCTGTTCTCTGAGTTACTGTAAGAAAGTTTCTAAATATTGTAGCGACGCCGCCACCCCGACCAACCGGACGTGGCTCATGCATATAACAGTAACTTTGTGGGGTACACTCATTTAGGCCAAAATAATAATTTGGTTTAAGCCAGGTCTCGGTAAGACAGAGTATATCAAAACTGTTGTCCGTGATCATTTCATTTACAATTACTGCCTTTGAATTTAGTGATCTAATATTAAGTAGGCCGAACTTTATAAATTGGTTTTGGATGTTTATTACATTGGACAGGAGAGCTGCTCCGATGCTGTTGGGGTGCAGGCCGTCGGGGCGGAAGAGCCTAGGTCGCTCCCAGAACAGATCAAAATTATTTACAAAGAGCAGCTTATGTTCAATACACCATGACATCAACCATTGATTAAGCGAAAAAAGTCTACTGAACTTATCATTCCCTCGTCGGTAGGTAGGCAGCGGTTCTGAGACGATAATCCTCACTGTGGGCGATGTGTTGCGTACCGTCTCGATCAGACTCCTGAAGTCCCTCTTCAGGATCTCCGACTGCCGCATTCTGACGTTGTTCACTCCCGCGTGCAGCACGACAGCTTCGACGTTAGCGTTGTCCTTCAGGATCGCAGGTACCTGCGCAGACACATCAAGAACACGAGCGCCGGGAAAACAGTGAGTGCCCACCTTACCTTTAGTAGATGTAGCGCGTAAGTTCCGGACGATCGAGTGTCCGATGATCACAGCGTTGCATTCGATCTCGCAGAGGGCGGCAAAGCGGTTCCTGGTCTGGATCTCGAAGACCGGTGGCGGTAGCTGAGACATCTCACCGGTCCTGGCTAGCGCCTTTCAATTAATGAATTGATATGATTTCATTTATTTCCATTTAACTAGTCGACAAATTTCAAGAGATCTCAACAATGTCACAAATTATGCTGCGTTTCCCGAAACCTTCTTAACGCTATGTCATTCTTAAGTTATACCTTAAGCTGTGCCTTATCATTAATACTGGCACTCTGTTAGAGGACAGGCTGAACTCTTATCATGGTAACTCAAACCCTCTAGCACCAAATGTATTTAATAAATAATTTAATATTTATTTGAAAATGTGTAGCAAAGTACAATATTTTACAAATGTACAATATATTATCAAACAAAACAAAGTATTGCTGCTTTTTCACATACAGTATTGAAAAATGTATCCACTTCATTTGATCCAGGTAGATGCTGCACATTGGTGGTGGTTAAGGAGGTTCCCCCCTTCCATTTACAGCTGCTAGGAAGGCGGGATCATGACAACATAATATAAGATCATTACAGAAAATATAAGTCATTACATGACAAAAGTGCATTTTCAGATTTTAACTGAAGATTATGAGGGCACGCAAATTTTAAATAGAGAATGACCCACATTGATAAACTATTTACAATAAACGCTGTAATATTCACTGGGACTTTAAAGTGACAGTTCACCAAAAAATCATATCATTTCAAACCTTTATGACTTTCTTTTTTCTGCAGAATGCAAAAGAAGATATGTTGAAGAATGTTGGTAACCGAACAGCACTGGACCAGCATAATGGAAAACACTGAGCTAAATATTGATTAAAAATATCAGTCAATACAAAATAATATCAATAAAAGTAGTCTAACATAAAATGTACCCTTTATTAACATTCCATGTTCACTATTTCGCATTACAAATAAAGCTCAATTTCTGACCATAGATTATCCTTATAAACATTTCAGTAACAGTTACATCCAACATAGTTGGGTTCATAACTACAACAGACTCTTATCATTAGTCTTTGATCAGAATGGGTTTCATTGAGGAGATGATGTTGGTTTAAGTATAGATCAGATTAAAGGATACCGTGCCTTTAAACGACCTCCCCCCTCATCCTCATCCCATCCTCTGCATTCATTATCACAGTCACGTAAACGTGTGAACCCTGCTGAGCTTTACAGATGGCAACGCCTCTGTAAATGGAGTCTAGTAAAGCGTGGTGTATGTTTCGGTACTGCAGTGTAGGGTGCCACGCGAAAATCTCCATCACCCTGCTGACATGCAAACGTTTAGAAAACAGACACATGATATGTTTTGGAAACACTGGCACACAGCCTTTCTGGTTTTGTATTGAAAATGCATGAGAAAGGAGTCCAGACGCATGGCTGTTTTTCTCTCAGATCTTACAGTCTGTGAGCACTGCAGTCATTTGTTGACCTGATAAAGAATTCATAGGCTGGTAATGAGAAGCTCTGAATCTTCTGCCTTTTTCCTTTCGTTTGTGTTTTCAAGCGTTTGTTTTTCGGCTGCCTGAGGAGGAATTAAATATGCGCCTCACACTACATTTTTGTCCCAGAGGGATGTCTGAACAATGGTCTGTTCGCCTCTTTATTTTTATTTCATAAATATTTATTACATTTGCCCTTTATTTGCTGCACATTCCTGCAGATTATAGGGGTATAATACATTTGAATAATCTTAAAATTGGCTTTGGGTTCAATTGAACTAGTCGACACATTTCATGATTACCTCTCACACAGAAATAAACAGAAAAAAATATTTTACATATTATTCATAGTTTTGAACTCATTAGGGGTCAAGCTACGGAGGGAAAATGATGAAACTCAAACCCTCTAGCGCCACCAACAGTTCAAACATTCTCTTACATTTTGGCTCACACCTATTGAACCGCATGGCCTAGATTTTTTTTATTACGACTCCAACGCACCTAATGACGTTGATTTCCATCATGCTAATTTTCCCGCCATTTTGAAAAATAATTAATTTTAGAACTCCTCCTAGACCTTGTTCGATTTGCAGGAAATTTGGTATGCAGCATCGATAGACACTCCTGACGAAAATGTATCGAAATTGTGTCGTTTGGTCAAACCTAGTCAACCATTGTGGGCCATGCGTCACCCATATTGAATTTTGTCATAAAATGCAGTATTTTACCAAGGCATTTGCATATCACTATGAAACTTTATATGGGTCATTGGCACCTCACTCTGAGGGCACATGAAATATTTTAGGTTGTTCCACTCTTGTGGTCAAAAGAAATAATGAAATGAAAATGCTTAAAATGCGTTAAAATATTGCCATATTGGTCATGTGGCTGTTTCGCTACACTTTTGTATATTGACATAATATTTGGTATGTATCATCACTGGCACATTTTGTCTGCCTCATAAAAATGTTGTGATTTTTATTTAAAAATCCTTGTTTTTAAGTGCCTATTACTATGTTTTTACTATTGGTTTTCAAAATCTGATCATCTGACATGGCCAAAATATTTCCCTTTGGCCCATTGTTAGGCTTGACCCCATAATTGCTGCTTGCAGCTATATATTTTTTTTTCTGTTTAAGCAACTTGAGGAGGAACATCTGAGACAAAGTTGATACTTGAAACACAACTTAGAACTTACTGTATATAATCAGATATCCGAAATGGCAACCTGTGAGAGAAAAATCATCCTCTTGCTTGCTGGTGTACCCCAAGTCTTGTTGGTTTAGCCCAAGCAGTGTACTTCAAAAATCACAAACACTAATACCAGCAGTCGTAATAGTCATGCTTGGCTTTGCAAACACTACTAAAAATACCTTTAAAATCCCTGGACGAGGCAGATTTTTTTGCACAATGTCAAAGTATTTAAAATGCAAAGGTCTCAGGTTACTGTGAATCTGACCTTATAGGGAGGGAGAGGGAGAGGGAGAAGGAAAAAAATACATAGGTTGCTGACACACAAACACACTCAAAGGTCACAGCATCACATTATCTTACCTCCACAAACCTCTTCAGAAGTGTCCTTTTAAAGGAACACTCCACCATCAATGAGAAATCCTGTCATTTAATCACCCTCATGCTGTACTCTATAGTCTTTCTTCTTTCTCAAAGGAAAAACCAGACAAACAGGGACAATATCCTAAAATGAGTCCACAAATATGTGCACAATGTTATACATTATGTCCCTTTAAGATGCACTACACCAGGACTTGCTTCTTACCATCTCCTTTTGTGTTTCAAGGATAAATTACATTTGTGGGATTTTTTTTTTAAGAGGATCTAAATACACTCTCGGTCCCAGCAGAATGTGTGTGCGCTGGTGAGTATCCCTAAGGTCCCTGTGTGTGCTGACCAGTGTGTAAATTTAGCTGCTCCAGCTTGCTGTAAGTGAGCGACTGCTCCAGCTTGCTGTAAGTGAGCGACTGCTCCCACGTGAGGCTCAGCGCTGTGTACATTAATCATAGAGCTGTTAAGCATCAGCCTCTGTCATTGTGTCACTATATCTCTGGGAGTACATCTACCCTAGAACTCTGTTAAGATAACTACAGTGCTGGCTGTCATGAACTGTGTGGGTGAATGTGGTGGAAGAACCCAAGTGCAGGCAGCAAGGATGAACGAACAAGACTTTTAATAAATGACACGAAACAAAAGACCCACAATGGGGTAGCGGTAAATACACGCAAACAAAACACTTCCCACGTGGGGGATCAAAAAAGAACTAGACTTATACAAAACCAACGGGAACACACTTGACAGGGCAATCCAAAGATAGAGCACAGCTAGGACTACACGCAAGGGTACACGACATAACATACAAGATAATAACTCTTTACAACAGGATAAATGCACGGCAGTCACGTAAACTATAACAGGGACCTTGAAACAAAGAACGAGCACAAGACAATAGACATGAGGGCATTAAATAGGTAGTGGGGCAGGTGTGGGTAAAGACACAAGTGGAAAGCAATACTAGGAACGAGAGGGGTGGGGCCAAATGACGAGACTGGAGAGAATGCATATTATGTCCTAATTGACAATAATATGTTTCTCTCCACATAAAACACGTGAGTCTGTCATGATTCTGCGCCTAGACCAGAAAATCAAGACAAGAGAAGGCAGAACCATGACAGCTGGCTGCTTAGGTACACCATTTTACAAGATTTAAACAACACTGGTCCTGAAGTACTTACTGTTAAATTTATTAATTTCATTTCATTTTAAAGATGTTTGTTTAACATTGGGATTATTTTCTTTGTTTTTTGTGTAGTATAAAAACATGAAACGGGAATTGCATCTGGACCAGTGTTTACGTGTTGCAAAACAGACTGTCAAAATTTATGATTTTCACAACATTATCATGACCAAAGCATTCACAATAACTACATTTTTTCTATATCACTGACATTTCTTAACAAAAAATAAATGTTATTAATCAAATTTATCCTTTTGGCCAATGAATCACGAGAAAATTCAAGTGTAGGGATGCGGAGAGAGATGCTCTTTAGGCAAACTTTTTAAAAGTTGCTAAATAATTTAGAATATTTTCAAATGTGTAGTATTAATACAATGTTGATAATCGTCGATGATCTCATGGATGAACAAATTCGCTATATTAGAAGTTAATTTCCAATAAGAGATGAATGAAAGATGAAAAATGATGTGAAGAAAATGTCTTGTTGCTGATATCCCAAAATGGCGGCCAAGTGAACTGACTCTCCTTTGTGGTGCACAAGATGCTATTAAGTTACGTCCTGTGAAGAATATTTCCGTTTCTTTGCTCGCCTTACATATGTAGGCAGTGTGGGGGTGTCAAAATAAAGAGTTTATTTCCAAAAAGAGAACTCTGTTTTGAAATTGTCAATCTATTTTCTTTTTACTGTGCATTCCAATTAATATCAATCAAAAACCAGTCAAACACAGTTTTGGAAATACCAGTCAAACACAGTTTTGGAAATACATTTTTAATAAACATTTTGACACCCCTACATAGGTAAGGCAGCAAAGTGACTGAAATATTCTTCACAGGAAGTAACTTCATAGCATCTTATGCATTGACATTTATTTCAAGTCAGTTCACTTGGCCATTTTGGAAATGCTTTTTCAGCTCTGTGCATTTTGGTATATCTACAACGTAGTCCTCAGACTTTGCCACAATAATGTACTTGTATGAGACCATAATTTTTCTGCTTTTTGCTGGAGGGTCATTCAGTGTCAAATCAACCTAATTTTGGAAACCGACCCTGAAAACTGCATTGATTCATTGGTTGGTTGTTGATTGATTGAAAAACAAACATAAATCGTTCAGAAAGCCAAACGATTATACGCCATTGATGAACATTTGAGTATCTACTATTTTATAGAGGGGATCAAAATAGCTATTCTCAGCCAAATTATTGGATGAAAATGACTTGATAAGGATGCATGCAACACTTTTTACACAGATTCGTAGGTCCATTAATAGAATCTGTTGCCAACATATGCCAATGTTGACGGTTCAAAAATAAGAAAAAACACTTTTTGAGCATTTGTATACTACAGGTTTTAAAAATAATACTTTTACACCTGTCTCTTTACCTTTGACATGTCCATGCATATTTTATTTTTGTTGAACCTCCCTGTTTCTATGCAGCTGCAGTTTAAACCTGCAGGAACATTCAGCTGCAATAGTGACTCATTTTTCAATACAGTGATGCTGCAGGTATCGACTGACAGATGATGAAGTCAACCAATCAGATGGACCTTTCCGAGGCCAGCCCAATGCTGAAGCCAATCAGAAACGAGAGGATGTGAAGAATCCAGAGGATGTCACACACATGAGTTTGTTCTCTGTTCCCCTGCTGTCTCGCTGAGCAAAGATTTCCCTGCCCTGCCAGCACTTTTTATTTTATGTCTGAAAAGATGTTTTAATTTCTTGCTAATTCCCTTCTAGACTAATGGCCTAATATTATTCAAATAAATTAGGAATTTCCTTATCCGAAGTTGCACTTGCAGTCCAAAGAGAAATAAATAAATCAGATTTACATGGCGGTTCATTATCTTCAATATTTATAGTTTTATATTTATTATCCATAGTTTGTATTTGTGGTGTCTTTGGCATTGTATCATTTGTTCAAATCACATCGCTGTATTATATATGACTTTTGGGGAAGGCTGAGATTTGGGGACCATGATTCTCACATTCTCTGACTTATGGCTTGAGATATACTGGTGTGAAAATTTATGCCTTGCCGCTTAGCTTCTTTCAATCCCGAAGCCTGATGAAAATCTGGGATCAATGTTTGAATGTCAAGTAAAGAGCAGGCGGAGAAGGATTCATCAGCAGGCTGTTAGCGGAACTGTGTTGGCCTGTGAAGCCACAAACATAATTAATTGTGCTCGCAGACAGTGGCCTCTCTCAATCATGTCAGGAAGCCAGCCTGAGGTCACACCTTCGGTAACAGATTGGCCTGCGAGCGTAACACGCTTAACGTGACATGCCTCATAAACACTCCATACATGCTTATTTCATGCGCTCCATATTCATGTCAGTCAATCGTGTTCAGTCCATACTTCATTAACTCCTTAGCGCTCTGTTTGATAGTTTACGGACATTCAAATGAACATGCTTGAAGTGTGTGAATTATACAACGTTTACAACGGTGCTTGTCCGTGTGAAATTTGGACACATTGTAATTTGGTTGCTAAGGTCACAGCGTGTGTTGCTATGCACTTTTTATGCCTTTCCGGATGGTTGTGTAAAAGCACCCATTTGACTCAGTATTCTGGTCTGGAAATATGGCTCTGACATTCCACTACAGTACTAACAACTCAAGGTGAATTTCCCATGTATTATAATGTTCTAAAACTCTATAATGTTCTGATAATTCTACAATGTTTCAGTAATTCAACAATGTTCCAATAATTCAACAATGCCATATGACTTTACAATCCTACGATAACTCTACATTGGTGTAATAACTCTACAATGTTCTGATAATTCTACAATGTTCCCATAGTTCTAAAATGCTCATATGGCTTTATAATGTTCTGGCAATTCTACAATGTTCTTACAACATTGTCACCTTAGAATTATAAGGTTCCATCTGACATTTATGTCAAAATCGAGTAATTCACATATTCTTATTCTGGGACTTATTTACAAAAAACATGTTTTTTTTAATGTGTAAATGTTTTTAGCTTTTTTTAAGAAAACAACTAGATTTCTAGAAGGTAGACTAGGTTCTAGAAGGTTCTATCTGCAAGCCAATCAGGTCCTCAAAGTCGACTGTTTTATTTATACTCTTTGTCTAGCAGAGCAGCTCAAACTGCAGTATTTTTTTGTTTTGTTTTGGATTTTGTTGAGGAGTTTATTTTTTTATTTAGTTATAGACACAACACTAGCAGCGCTAAGTGTTAGCTTCCTAATCCCTACTGTATGTTTTCATGAACCCTCATAATGCAGTTAATGCCTTACATTTACTATATTAGTCAACAATGTGAACAGTCTTGATTACAATAATAAACATCATCATGTTGTTTCAGCCATACTCATCTCTAGAATTCATTTTACCTGTCTCACCTTCTGCGAAATAAAGTCTAGGTCAGATAACAAGAGCTGCTTTCTGTCTAAACCAACAGAAACTTAATTGTTCCTGCAATAATGTGTTGAAATTCCCATCATATCCCATAACTAAAATGAGCATCTGCACTAGATAAAACAATTAGCACAGCCTTTAATGCTAATCTTGAACAAAAAGTTATGCGTCCAAAAATATGAAAAAAATGTCATAAATCTGTCTACATATTATTAAAATACTAAATTCATATTTTAACAAAAATGAAAAGCAAATTGTTTGTGTTGCTTGAAAATGTATTGTAGATAGAACCTTATAATTCTAAACCGAAAATATTTTTCAGAATCAAAAGGTTCTATCTGCGTTTGACCTGTTCCAAAATTTCAGATTTCAGAAAATGTTGAATACTGTAATTTTAAAATACATGTAGGGTCTCTGTCTTTTTCATGTATGAAAAAGATTTGTTCCTCATACCATTCTTGCATATGAAATGCAAAACCTTTAAAGCTCAATATCTCTAAACTGCTCAGAGCGCAGATAGAACCTAACAATTCTAAGGTGACGAATGGTCTGATCCACAATGTTCTGATGACTCCATACTCCACTTGATAATATTCCAATTACGCTCTTCTGATTTTCTGTAACGTTCTATAATGTTCTGATAAATCTACAATGGATGAATCTTGAACAGAAATAGATGAAAAGTGAGCCAGCCATGGTGAAAACTGCAAAAACAGTTCTTATGAGAAGAATAAAATATAGAGACTTAAGGAAGGCTAAATAAACTGAGATGAGATAGAGGTAATAAGAGAGAGAGCTAAAGGGAGATTATATAAAGATATAAAGACAGAAAAGGAGTTTTAAAAGTAATCTGTGACTGTTTCTGACCGGTTGGGAAACTGAAACTTGCGAACACTCCTTTATCATATTTCCAGCTATTGCAGTCTGCCACTTGAAAACTTGAAAGCAACATTTTCTATAAATAAGCGGATGTCATGTATTGAACAGATTATGACTAAGGTTTGTGTGGGTTGAGATTAGTGTCTGTACGTGAAGTCGTCTAGCATTCTATTAAATTAGATATGATGTAGTCATCGGATGGAAGAGGTGGAGGTTTGGTAAGTAATAGATTTATAAGGGCAACCCTGAGCACTATACACCTATACAAAGACGCAGGTAAATGAATCTGTCTAACGTACTTACATGAATCTAGTCTGCCTTATACCCACAACAGTAAAACAAATCATGAGTCTATAACCGTACAAGACTAAATCTTACTTTGTATCTGGACAGATGAGATGCCCGTTTGTGCAAAGGCAATTACTCCCCAACATTAGATAAGCAAAAAGCTCAATGTAATGAATACTCCCACCTTGTCATCAACAACAGTCTGGAGAAAGATCAAAAGACCACACTGCACTTCTTGAAGAATATGAATACCTGGCCTGAGATTTCATGTTACAGACACACACAAGTCCATCACTATCATGAAGATGCAAAACAATCGGGCCTTAAAGAAGGCTAACATCTCACACCAATCTGTTTTCCATCCAGAGTCCCATAAATGATGAGGCTGTATGAAGCTGTGACATCTGAAGCAGCATCACATACTGTACATGACATCTGATGTAATCCCAGAATGCATTGCGATACGCTGAGTCAAGTTAAACATGTTATTCACTGACTTTATATGATATTTCACGATAATCACATACTGGGATCACACAACCATGTGAGGTGAAATCAATGTAATGGAGGATCTGCTGAAACAAGGGATTTGAGGGTTAAGCCCATGGGGACTAAGAATGTGCTGTGACCTCTGACCTCCCTAGAGACGGGGTGGTAGATCTACAAGAGATTCAAAAATGCTGACCTGGTAAATGTCTATTGCTATTACCCAGAATCCATCAACACAGTTACATGGCAGCCTAAGAAGGATAAGGCAGGCGAAGAAGACATTAAAGATGGTAAGACTGGCAATATCGCAGATACATGAAATGATAAATATATTCCACAGGCAAAGACAATGCGCTCATGACACAGCATGGGGTTTTATCAAGTAATTCCACACTGGATGGATCTTCCATAGGTCAGTTATTCCATGCCTCACAACTTACACATGTTATAAGACATGACTAAATGACTAGCATTGCAATCACACATGGAAAAAGATTGTGTAGGTTGAAGAAATATAAATATGAAATTTTAGGACATCTGTTAAGACATGCTGCTGTATGTGATGAAGGTCATAAAAATATAAGGTAAGTGTTTTTCAATGTGTTTTATGAGTGTGAGAAAAGCAGCAAACAGAGAGAGCTCATCCACACGCTGTTCTGATTGGCTATGATTTCGTCCCATCAGGACACAGTGTAATGCCAAGAATGGGATCTGTGAAAACTGCATCAGCACCATTGTGATCCAAAAATAAATTCATTTGACTAAAATAGGTGCTTTACGGCATAGAACCAATTAACATTTGGCAGATGCTTTTATTCAAAGCGACTTACATTGCATTGTATTATACATTTGTTTCTGAATATGTGTGCAAGCCCATGACCTTGGCATTGCTAGTGCCATGCTCTAACCACTGAGCAATAGGAAAGCCACCAAAGCTTTCCAAAGACCATTTTAGAGAACTGTGTTAAAAGAACCCTTTTTGTGCGATAACAACTAACGTTACTGCGAATGCACACTTTTGTGACCCCGGCTTAATTTCCGGTACACATTCACAAACAAAAGAGTGCCTGTAGATTATTTCAAAACTACAGGACCCATTCAATAAATTGTTTATTTAATAAAATGAACATACAACAAAATTCAACAAATCGTCCATTCAATACAATTATTATACAGTAAATGATAATATCAATTAATATTAAGATACATTTAATTAAATATAAACAGTTATATTATTAGACACTAGCCAAACACAACCCGGTTAGGCGCGCGCGTCCCATGAAACGGTAAAATCTTTGTTGCCCGTTTCTACCACAAAGAACCTTTTGTGAAATAGAAAGTTTATCTTGATGTTCAAAGTTTCTTAAAGATCCATAAGCCCAAACAAATACGTTTTTATAAACCGTAATATTTAAGAGTGTGTGTCTAAAAGACAGAGTTTGCAATATGGACAGTTACGTTTTACGTTTTTATTTTGTCAAAGTTTCTTGGTCAAGTTTTTATAGCGCTTTTTACAATGTGCTTCATATCAAAGCAGCTGTACTGGACGTACAGGCACAATTCCATCACACCATTTAAAGAAAAAAGGACAGTCTTTGCTTTCCTGAAGTCTTTGTTCCTGTTTTTAATAAGCATTTCAAATATAAACTTTGTAAAGTGAAGAATTAAAAAGAATTCAAAATTGTTTGTATTGCCAGACATTGTAAATACGCTGGGGGAAGACTAACCGGCCGGACTGAAAACAGCAGGAGTCCAGCAGAAGCAGACAGCAGAAATGATTGCTCAGATGTTCCTCAGGACACTGGGATGATGCTGTGGTCCGTCACATGCTGCAGGACTACCTGCATCCCACTGAAAGAGGTCAAATGACTGAGATGAGCAGCTTCCAGCACTGTAGCCTGTCTACATACGACTGAAGATTGTAAGAAATGCAACATAGACATCAGTACGAATTAGCAATGGATTTGATCAATTCTTCAAGATAAATTGTTTTGTGGTATTCGTTTTTTATCATCGTTGTCTAACATTTCATTTTGTTTGATACATTTCCAAAAATGACGAAAACGTTAAACAATGCTTAAAGCTACAGTTCACAAATCATTTTTGTTAAAGAGAAAACTAATTTCTAGTGGAGATGATCAGTTTGAGGTCTATTGATATAAATGTAAATATAACTATTTGAAGTTACCCGCAGCTGTAAGTTTTAAACAGAAAAGGTGACGTAGAGTCAAAGTTTACAGATTGCAGCTTTAAAAACATTTAAATGAGGTTAACGGGTGATTGACAATCCTTTAATAACCTTTAAGAGTTTGACACATTTCATTTGCACACCGAAAACATTCCTGTGAGATCAAGTTGAAAAAAATGCTTCCAAAGCCAGTGCCAACATAAAACAAATTAGCTTTTGCAAGGCTGATCTGCACAATTAATTTTTTTCATATATCTCAATCTCTTGCCCTCCACTGTAATTTTATCATGTTGAATATGTGGGATTATGATATTTGAATGAAGCATAGGACGGTTTGCAGAGGTGTGGCAATGACAGTGTTCGCTTTATCATGCTACACCCACCATAGAGAGAGAGAGAGAGAGAGAGGGGGGGGATTAGGGAAGGATACGTCCTTTAAATACAGGCTAGTCGTGCTCCAGGACTACAGTAGCCGGATAACACTGCAACTCGGCTTTGTCATTTTCAGCTCTTTTAGCGTGCAGTGTGTGATTAATGTGTCCGCTCTGCATACCCAGCATTCCCCGCGGCTGCCACAGCGCACTCCAACCTGCCCGTGATTAATGGCTGACTCAGGTATACAGAGGATGGGCTTGAAAATTACCTCACGTTCCTTCAAGAAAGGAAAGCAGGTTACATCCTGAGAGACTGAGGTGAAACGTGTACAGTTGTTCTATTTTTAGTTACAGTATGCCTGTGAGCATACGGCACATAAAGCCTTTCATCACCTGCTCTGTACAGTAGAGAAACATGAGATAGGAATATTGTATTATATCCCCAGTGTCCTCTGTTTCCTCTCAAGCTTGTGTGTGTGTGCATGTGCTGTCTGTGCTATTTCAGGTGTGGCAGCTTTAGCTGAATCAATACTTCTAAAGCGAGGAAGACACATGCATTCATCCTTCACTGCAGTGCAGAGGAATGGACAACACACATAACAGATATTTGAAACGCCTACCGATGGTAGCCTAAACAGAGCCTAAATAGGCAAGGCAAGGCAAGGCAAGTTTATTTGTATAGCACATTTCATACACAATGGCAATTCAAAGTGCTTAACATAGAAGAAATTACAAATATCCATTTGATAAAACAGTTAAGAAATAAGAAAAATAAAAGTAACCAGTTAAGAATAAAAAATAAAAGAACATAGTTTAGAAGAAATAAGAAAAATAAAAATTAACCAGTTAAGAATAAAAATAAAATAAAATATAGTTTAGAATAGATAATAAATAAAATAAAGTACAAACAGTCGGAGGCACAGTGGCACATTAATCAAATGCAAAGTTAAACAGATGTGTTTTGAGTCTGGATTTGAATGTGGCTACTGTGGGAGCACATCTGATCTCTTCTGGAAGCTGGTTCCAGCTGCGGCTCGCATAATAGCTAAATGCAGACTCTCCTTGCTTGGAGAGAACCCTTGGTATTTCTAGCTGATGCGATCCTAATGACCTGAGTGTTCTTTTGGGTCTGTATTCAATGAGCATATCTGCAATGTATTGAGGTCCTATGCCATTGAACGATTTATATACCAGTAATAAAACTTTAAAATCTATACTATATGTAACTGGTAGCCAGTGTAAGTACATGAGGACTGGTGTGATATGATCATATTTTCTGGTTCTGCTCAGAATCCTTGCCGCAGCGTTCTGTATGAGCTGCATCTGTCTTATGGTCTTTTTGGGGAGACCATTACAGTAATCCACCCTGCTGGTGATGAAAGCATGCACTAGTTTCTCTAAGTCTTGACTGGAAACATAGCATCTTATTCTTGCAATATTTTTCAGATGATAGTATGCTGATTTAGTTATTGCTTTGACATGACTACTGAAGCTAAGGTCTGACTCTAGAGACGCACTGAGATTCCTGACTTGATTTTTGTTGTTTGACCTTTAGAGTGAAGGTACGCGTTCACCTTGAGAACTTCATCTTTATTTCCAAACGCAATGACTTCAGTTTTGTCTTTGTTTAACTGAAGAAAGTTTTGGCACATCCAACTATTTATTTCATCAATGCATTTGAGCAGGGAGTCAATGGGGCTGTAATCATTAGGCGATAGGGCTAAGTATATCTAGGTGTCGTCTGCATAGCTGTGGTAAGCAATTTGGTTATTTCTCATTATTTGGCTCATTGGGAGCATGTACAGGTTGAATAGGAGAGGCGCAAGAATTGAGCCTTGGGGAACTCCGCATGTCATGGATGTCCACTCAGACTTATGGTCACCTATACTCACATAATAACCTCTTGCTTCTAGGTATGACCTGAACCATTTTAGGACTATCCCAGAAAGCCCCACCCAGTTTTCCAGCCTGTCTATAAGTATGTTGTGATCGACCGTGTCAAATGCAGCACTGAGGTCGAGTAGGACCAGCACGGATAATTTGCCTGAATCAGTACTTAAGCGAATGTCGTTTACTATCTTAATGAGCGCTGTCTCTGTGCTGTGATGTGGGTGAAACCCAGATTGAATAGTTTATATAAAGGACAAATGTTTGAGTTTATAGGGCAGAATTGGGTAGTACATTGTCTGTGTGTGTCGCTATCACAGTTCAGCTTACGCACACATAAGTTTTATAGATATGAAAACTTAAGTGCAAAATCTTCCGCACACTTTAAGGAAGAAATCTAGGCAAATTTTTAGAAATGAGACCCCAGCGGCCTCATTTTGCATTTACAGTATAAACGTTCCCTACGCACAACAAAAATGGCTACACGATTTTCCACGAACATTTTGGGTTTTATAGACCAATTCCTCGGTTAACTCCCCCAGTTAACTTCCGATTTGTGTTTGGCTAGTGTCTTAAAATATAACTATTTATTTTAATTTAAGGTAATACTCATTTGCACTGTTGTTGAGTTTTGTTGTATGTACATTCTATGAAATACACAATTTGTTGAATGGGTCCTGTAGTTCGGTCGTATTTAAACAAACCACGGTTGAGCTTGGGATCAAAGTCTAAATTCAAAATAGCATTGTGATACCTCACAGCTGGTATTAATCAAGAACCGACAAAACCAACATCTTTTTGACTATATTTTTTAATATTGAGTTTAAGTACATATGAGAAACATATTTGCATATTTATCAGAGAGCAAATTTTGTCTATTGTTAAATTAAACTATTAAGTATATGTCTTGCCTGCCTGTCTAGCAACGTTTGTTTATAAATAAAATCAAATAAGCATTTGTCTTTTCAAGTTATATTGCTCTCATGAAGTTCATTGAGTTGGCTCCTGCGATTTCGGTTAAAATTGTTCAAAACTTGTCACATGATTTCCGGTAAGGGAACATAGGGAGCATCGATGCTCCCTGGTTTTGGCGGTGCATTGTGGGAGTTTTTAAGATTAGATTAGATTAGATTAGATTAGATTAGATTAGATTAGATTAGATTGTCACTACACATATACAAGTACAGTGTAACGAAATGTAGTTTAGGTCTAACCAGAAGTGCAATTAGCAAGTGCAGGATATACAGTTAGAATAAATACAGAATATAATGTTGATAAAATATTATACAGTGATGAAAATATTTTACAGTAGGTATGTACTATGAACAATATATAGAGATGACTTTATACTATGAACATTAACACTATGAACATTAATGTAAAGGTGGATATGAGCAGATGATAATTTAGACTAAACAATAGTGCAAGTGATTAAGTGTGCATAGATTATTGACATTAGCTGTTACAGTTGCAATGCAATAGGTGAGTTAATGCAGTTGTTGAAGTAACAGTGCAGTGGATGAGTTATGCAGCTATTAAAGTTACGGTGCAGTATAAGAGTTAATAATAGGTTGCAGTCCAGAAGATGAGTTGATGCAGTTAATTAGGTTACAGTGCAGTAGATTAGTTAATGCAGTTATTGAGGTTACAGTGCAATAGATGAGTAGATGCAGTAAGGAAGGAACCTTTCAATCCACTTGAAGGATTTTGCAAATGAGACAGCCCTTAAAATGGCTAACTCCTGGATAAGTGCCCTGACTACTGAACTAGGGAGCTGATTGAGATGCAGGGATTATTTTAAGGTCGAAAAACTACATAGTGTTGCTTTAAGGGATTAATTGATGATGTGCAATCAAGCTAAAACCCTACAGGATGAAATGAGAATAATACTATTATTGAAAACGAATACTTATTTATTTTTCTGTTATAGAATTTTACATTTATACATTTGACAGAAATTTAGTTCATTCAAGGTGTACAGTTATTTGTGTTGCTACAGCATGATGTTCAACAGTATCACTAACACTCTGGGTAATTTTCAACCAAAAAGGGACGAACCCAACCACGGGGTTGTAAAATATCCTATGCTGGGTTGTTTTAGTCTCCGCCTCAGCTGTCACACCCACAGACATCTGCTGAACGTCTGATGCATAAGGCACACTTTCTTGGAAACACTTAAGCAAGTTCTAAGTCGTTATTTGATTGGTTGAATTCTGCACAATTTCCAGGAGACGGTGTGTTGCGTTTTTAACTGTCTGCCTAGAAAAAACGCAAAGCCGTCAGATTGAAGTAGTAAGCTGTGGTCTTTACAACGGTTGCAATAATAATTAATCACGATCGATGCTAAATTCTTAAGTTTGCAAGGTTCACACCATAAACTCATAAACATTGTTGTTGCTGTTAATCTTTGACGCCTTCTTGAATTTACACCAGTCTGTTTCTGCGGGCCCGTTTCCACACCACTAAATATGATGCGGCACAAAACTAAATGGTTGTGTTACACATCGGGCAGGCAGGAGAGCAGGAAGAGGAACCAAGTGCGGTCAAGTCCTTTAATAAAGTCCACAGAGTGACATTACATCCACAGAATAATACAAAACACACATATAAAACCATTACATTAGCATCCAATGTTACACGAGAGACCCGAGGACATACCATTCAACGACAACAGGCAACTGAACACAATGGCTATAAATTCACAGATGAGGGACAAACAGGAAATGAGACACAGCTGAAACCAGTTAACAATCACAAGACACAAGGTATGATGGGATATGGAGTCCTAACAAAACAGGAAGAAACATAGAGCAATATGGCACCCTCATGTGGAGACCCAGGACGCCAGCAAATGACTATGACAGGTTGCTTTACCTGTCTGTCATATGGCCTCTGGGGCAGGCTTTGGCTAATGAAAGCAGTCAAACTATCGGTCTGGCTATGCGCGACTAAGATTGTTTTAACCCATTGTTGGATCGATGGAAAGATGTAAGCGATTCTTTGTTCTTTTAACCCAACTGGAGGATTCATTCCTTTTTGACCCAACACTGGGTTGAAAATAATAATAAAAAAGTGTAAGTAGCAATCTGCTGCACTACACAAATTTTTTCTACTGTTGAGCAAACACAGCCACAGGGTTTCCACAAAGCCTGCCGTTTTCCTGACACCACAATCGATAATCTTGCTTCTATTTTAGGCAAAGCTATATCACATTCATTTATGTTACATTTATATGTCTACCCCCCCTACGAAACTTACAGTCTGGCACTGAACAAATTAGATGACCTTGAAACGCCAAACATTCCCATGTTAAGATAATAACACATAGCTAAGAGTGAACCGGTGGTTAATTTGACCACATTATAGCAGAACTCCCTCAAGACACTTCATTAGAGTAATAATATCTGTAATGTGTTGTTGAAGCCGAGCTAATGTGTCGCGTGTCCCTGGGTAGCAGCAAAAATACACGATGAACAGGAAGAGATTGCTGTGGTGGTGGGGGGTTGGGTCATGGTCTCTCTGAGGGGTCAGTTGGTAATGCAGGGGCGGTTGTAATTCATCTTCAGGTGGGCAGGGAGATAGAGTCTTAGTGTCTTCATTGAGCTTCCAGTACACGCTGCACCCTCAGGGCCCCCGGGCGATTCTTCATTCTTATTTATGAGTTTCTGCCTGCTGCGGCACACGACACGTCATTTCCTCAAGGTCGAATGGGAGACACAGCTCATTCCAACATGCGTCTGTACTCCGGATGCAAGGAGCACCGGCAGTTGCCGCTTTACCTAAGAATAACCGAAGGGAGTGGAGAATTAAGGGGCAACCGATTTCCTTTTATTTCAGAACCCTTGGGGCCAAGAAATTCAACTACATTACAGATGACTTCACAGAAGAATGACCTTATGGACTTGACCGGTAACCCATCTGAAGAAGAAGACACTGTCTAGAAGTATATTTCATTTATGAATGTGAACTGTATTTGTACTTGCAACTTTTACAACTAAAAGAGTCAAAGTTGGGGAAGGACAGAGAAGCAGAATGACACATCTCTGGCCAAACTCCCTCAGTCCATTTCAGGGGCTCTACAAGCTTAAAACATGTTGTAAGAAATCTGCTTTACAGGCCTTTGAGTCAACACAGTCACGGTTCCTCTTAGTCACCTCTGACTGAGACGTCGTCCCTGCAGGTGATTCATTTCACCAGCTGTGACTGATGTGATGCCCCACTCCTGTTTTAATGACTTTGGTGAAACTTTTGTGAGTGTTTGCCCCTGTGAAAACGTATACACAATAATGTCTTTAAAACCAGGTAACAAGGTAGCCTGCAATCTTATGTGTCAAACAGAGATGGCGATAGAGAGAAAAAGGTTACCGATTACAGCTTTAACAAAGACTAGCAAATTTGGGTTGCTTTCTTGGAAAGAAACATTTTGATTTCATTTCCATGGGCATTTCATTAGCATTTCCATGGGTTAAGTCTATAAGCCAAATGCATCATCTGTGTCTTTGTCTATTAGAAAAACTGATAACACTATCGGGGCAATTCTCACTATTAACTGGTTGTTATTAGCATGCGTATTATTGGCATATTGACTGTTTATTAGTTATAAAGTACTTATTCTGCATGTCCTTACTATAATCCTACCCCATACCAAACAACTACCTTACTTACTATTAATAAGCAAAAAATTAAGAGTTTATTGGGGGAAAAGTCGTAGTTAATGCACAGCTAAAGAGTGTGAAACGAAATACATGTCCCATTCGTATTTCACGAGTAGGCGAGGTGCTTTATATGGCTTTTCTTACTAAACTTGAGCGATTTGTCTCGTTCAGAACATCCCGACATTCTGTTTTCCTGTAGCTCAATTGTTAGGGTATTGATAAAAATAAAAAATTTATTAAGTTGAGTTGAGTAATAAGATGTACAAGAGAAGAGTAAGAATGATCTGATGGAAATCACTGAATGTGCAACGATCAATAAAATAAAGTAAATATGTCTTAAACTGTAAGTACAGAATGTTCACTGAGCAGTGTTACAGGTATGAAGAGAATGATGTCCAGAGCATGTGAGTGAGATGAGGTCTGACATGAAGATGTCAGCGTGTCCTTGTTCATGATAGATATGGCCTGAGGAACTGAGCAGGTTGTCGATTGGTTTTATCTTTGTGCACTTCAATCCTGTCTATTTTTCTTGGTGGGAGTCTGGATTAACAACTACAATTCTGTTAAAATAGCAAGGTATTGGACGATGAAAGATCCCTAGAGCCTGAAATCTGGCTTTTAAACAATGTTTGAAATTGGAAACAAGACTACTGTTAGAAAGTTTAATAAATGTACAAGTTACTATAGCTTTATTAAATCAAAATAATTACTTTTATTTCGAATTTGATATTATGAATGGGGCGGATTTTCGCCTGCATGGGTCCGAGACAAGAATCCAACTATGTAGTGCGTACTGACAAAGGGTTGAACTAATGTCACCAAGCCGTTGCCTTAATGTGATCTGATCGGATTCTTTGGGTTCATGTTGTTAGAACACTTAACACACTTCAAAACTAAAATTTCAAGGTTTATATAATACGCTGCCTACATAAATTCTGTACTGAAATAAAGACCAACATTAGCTGTTAAATCTTACTGACATTCATCTAGTTGCTACAATGTGACATTAAGAAAATAATAAAAATTACAGTTATAATTCACAGTTGGATAACTAAATACAGTACGCAACTTTGTCAGGATTAAATTGATACCGTTATTTAAGGGGCGGGATGCTTTGGACAGCATGTGATTGGACAGAAAATCTGCATGTGAAGAATGAATCATCCAGATTTTTCATTCTAAGGAAAAGAAAGAAATAGGAATATGAAACATATATTTTTAATGGGAACTGTACCATTGTTCCGGAGAACACTATCATATACATAATCTGAAGGCCTATACCAGAACCTCAATCTTGTTTTAGTGGGGTCTTTAAGGCCGCTCTTCTGCGTCATGTAACTTTCAACTTTAATTTATTTATATACCATGCTTTACAATCGATTAAAACAGCACACCAACAAAATATAAACAGCCTAATAAGATTTCCAAGAGTAAAGCCGATTTAGAGCTGTTTGATTAATGTCCGATATCTCTTCGACCGTTATTGATGTTCAAATCCCAGATTGAAACAGTTGAAAACGTCTCGGTTACGTCTGTAACCTCGGTTCCCTGATGGAGGGAACGAGACGTTGTGAGAGACTGACTGGGGTTTGATCCTGAGAACCTACCCTCTCCGAGATAATTAATAATTAAAAAACGCCAATGGGCTTGGCGAATGGCACGCGCACGCCAGTCTCCGCCCCGTGCATACGGGTATAAAAGGAAGATGGCGGCGGTCATTCACTTACCCTTTGTACTGAGGAACCTGGAACGTTCACTGCAGTGATTCGGTGCAGCGTTGTGGCATGAAGTCACAACGTCTCGTTCCCTCCATCAGGGAACCGAGGTTACAGACGTAACCGAGACGTTCCCCTTCAGTCGGTCTCTCGACGTTGTGAGAGACTGACTGGGGATCAATCTTAAACGCCACAGCGCTTGCACCGATATCACGACCTCTAGCGGAGCGACCCTGACTGGGCTAGTGCCAAATAGTGCTACCGCGAGACGTAATCTTCCAGTCACATAGTATTGGTCATACTGAGAAGCCTCTACTGACGGCCTCACGGACAGTGGCGTACGCCTCTAGTAGCGAGGAGCTGTCCGGAGCCGAATACTGGGGAACACTGCTCTTCTCTTAGAAGAGTGTGTTACGGAGGCCACATCCTACCAAGGGGAGGTTACATGTGGAGATACTAACATGGTCTCCCCTGCGGGGAGAACATCATGCGGAAGGTGTTAGCCCGAATAGGGGGACAATCCAGGTGGGATACCACCGGCGGGGAGGTCACAGATTCACCAATCGGGAAATCCTGAGTGAGGAATTCAACACACGGGACGACCCAGCGGGGAGTCACTACGTATGGGGCACTAGTCCTAATACAGGGGTCTGCCCGAGCGGGGATGACTCTACCTATAATGGACCTGGTTCTAACAGACGGCTCCGCTCAGTCTGTTACCAAGTGCAATGCTTAGTGATGGATGGAATGCCTATGCTTCGCCTAGAGGGGAAAGTAGGGAGGCTAATAACGCCGTAGTCTCACCTAGCAAGGGGAGAAGGCGTTTTCGCAGGCGTACGCCCAGAACAGGAGTCTGTCCTACACGCCGGGGGCGTTAAGGACATGGGCTGCTACTGGTTCTACGCGAAGATTGTAAAACCTTGCAAAGGTACTGGGTGTAGCCCAACCCGCAGCACTGCAGATGTCTGCCAGAGAGGCGCCTTGTGCCAGTGCCCACGAGGAGGCCACACTCCGGGTGGAGTGGGCCCTCACTGCCAGCGGGCACGGGCGATCTTGGGACTGGTATGCCACCGTGATGGCATCCACAATCCAGTGCGCCAGTCTCTGTTTGGAGACAGCCCCCCCCGGGTGCTGTCCTCCGTAACAGACAAAGAGCTGCTCGGAGCTTCTTAGGCTCCGTGTGCGGTCCAGATAGAGGCGCAGCGCGCGTACTGGACACAACACATTAGAGGTTGGGTCTTCCTCCCCTGAGGGGAGCGCCTGCAGGCTCACCACCTGGTCCCGGAAGGGAGTGGTGGGAACCTTGGGCATGTAACCGGGCCGGGGTCTCAAGACCACGTGAGAGTCGCCGGGCCCGAACTCTAGGCACCCTTGGGACACGGAAAATGCCTGTAGGTCCCCCACCCTCTTGATAGAGGCGAGCGCCGTCAGGAGTGCAGCTTTCATCGACAGATGAGGGAGACTGGCAACTCCGAGGGGCTCAAACGGGGCCGTACCAAGGCCCTGTAGGACCACGTTAAGGTCCCAAGAGGGTACAGAGCGCGGTCGAGGTGGATTCACCCTTCTCGCGCCCTTGAGGAACCTGTTGACCAGGTCGTGCTGACCGAGAGACTTACCCTCCACGAGATCGTGATGTGCAGCAATGGCCGCAACATACACTCTCAGAGTGGAAGGGGAGAGATTACTCTCAAGTCTCTGCTGTAAAAAGGCCAGCACCGACCCGATCGGGCAATTCCGTGGGTTCTCCCCCCGGGGAGAACACCAGGACGAAAAGAGGCGCCACTTGTAGGCGTATAACCGCCTAGTGGCAGGGGCTCTAGCCTGTAGAACAGTCTCCCGGACCGCTACCGACAAGCCCCCTAGGGTCTCCTCGTCCCGTCCAGGGGCCAGGCATGGAGTCTCCAGAGGCCTGGGTTGGGGTGCCAAACCGTGCCCTTCCCCTGCGACAACAGGTCCTTCGACAGGGGAATGGGCCAGGGGGGGGCCGTCGTCAGATCTACCAGATCCGAGAACCAGGTCTGGGTGGGCCAGTATGGCGCAACTACCAGAACCTGATGCCCCTCTTCCCTGACCTTGCACAGGACCTGTGCAAGGAGGCTCACTGGGGGGAAGGCGTACTTCCGCTTGTCTCGCGGCCAGCTGTGTGCTAAGGCATCCGTGCCGAGGGGACCCTCGGTCAGGGAGTACCAGAGCGGGCAATGGGTGGAGTACGGGCAGGCAAACAGGTCCACCTGTGCTTGACCGAACCGCTCCCATATGAGCTGGACTGCGCGGGGATGGAGCCGCCATTCTCCGCGGGGAATGCCCTGACGAGAGAGCGCATCGGCTGCCTGGTTTAGGTATCCCGGGAGAAACGTGGCCCGCAGGGACTTCGTCACCTGCTGACTCCAGAGGAGGAGGCGTCGGGCGAGTTGCGACAACTGCCGTGAGCGTATGCCGCCCTGGTGATTGATGTACGCCACAGCAGTCGTGCTGTCCGACCGGACTAGCACGTGTTTGTCCTGCACGAGGGGCTGGAGCCTCCTCAGTGCCAGATGGACTGCTAGCAACTCTAGGCAGTTGATATGCCACCGCAGTCGGGGACCCGTCCAGTGACCCGATACTGCGTGCCCGTTGCACACCGCACCCCACCCTTGCAGGGAGGCGTCTGTCGTTACTACGACACGCCTCGAAACCTGTCCGAGCGGGACCCCCGCCCGGAGAAAGGTCAAGTCTGACCAGGGTAAGAGAGTGCGAAGGCACTGCGGCGTTACCGTAATCCGCCTGGTGCGGGCGTGCCACGCCGTCCAGGGAACCCGACTCTGTAGCCAGTGCTGAAGCGGCCACATGTGCATCAACCCGAGAGGGATTACACCCGTCGAGGACGCCATGTGCCCCAGGAGCCTCTGAAAAATCTTCAGCGATGTCGAGGGATGCTGACTGATCAACCTCAGACAGCGCAGCACTGACTGTGCACGCTCGTTGGTGAGACGTGCTGTCATACGGACAGAGTCTAGTTCCATACCGAGGTAAGAGGTGCTCTGCGCGGGGGAGAGCTTGCTCTTCTCCTGGTTGACCCGGAGGCCTAGACGGTCTAGGTGCCGAAGCACAAGGTCCCTGTGCGTGCACAACACATCTCGCGAGTGTGCCAAGATAAGCCAGTCGTCGAGATAGTTTAGCACTCGCACGCCTTGCTCCCTGACAGGAGCTAAGGCAGCCTCCACTAGTTTGGAAAAAACCCGTGGAGACAGGGCCAGACCGAATGGCAGGACCCTGTACTGATACGCCCTTCCCTCGAACGCGAACCGTAGGAACGGTCGGTGTCGGGGAAGAATAGAGACGTGAAAGTACGCGTCCTTCAGGTCGATTGCCACGAACCAATCCTGGTGACGTACCGAGCCCAGGATGCGTCTCTGCGTCAGCATTCTGAACGGCAGCCTGTGCAGGTGTTTGTTCAGGCGACGCAGATCCAATATGGGCCGCAGCCCCCCGCCCTTTTTGGGCACGATGAAGTACGGGCTGTAAAACCCGGACGACATCTCGGTTATAGGGACGGGTTCGACCGCACCCTTCGCCAGAAGGGCGGCAACCTCCTCCCGAAGCACGGAAGCATTCTCTCCTCGCACCGAGGTGTACAGAATGCCCCGAAACTTGGGGGGGCGCCTGGCGAATTGGATCGAGTAACCGAGACGGACTGTCCTCTCTATCCAATGTGACGGGCTGGTGCGCTGCCAAGCGCCCAAGAACCGCGACAGTGGGACCAGAGGGACAATCTGCTTCACCGTGCCGGCGAAGGCTGGTTCGGTGGCTGACAGTGCGGTCACCTCGCAAAGGGGGGACCCCCTGGGAGGCTGACGGCTCTGTAGTTTTACCTGCTTCCGGCGGCCTGACGCAACATCCGGGGGAGATTGCAGTCGGCGGCCCGATCCATCCAAGACACCGTCTGGACGAGAGTGCTGTGGAGGAAAACCCAGGGGAAATATCTCTCTTTGTGAGTAAGTGGGTGCCGGGCCCTGAAAAGGGCCCGGACTTGATGTAGACGCGGCAGGCAGCGTCCTTCCCCGATCCAGCGTTGGAAAGGCCGGGATCGGACCCAATGAAACTTCCCCTAGGTTCGTCCCGTCAGGGCCGCTTAGCAGCGCTCTTGGCGGACTGCTGACGGGGGACAGATGCCTTCTTCCGCGGGGCTCGACGTCTCTGGCGGGTCGTCCTATGGGAGGGTCCTGGAACCGGAGGTGCCACCGCTGGAGGGCGGGGCTGTTGGGAAGCAGACTGCGGCCGAGAACGTGACGACCTGCTGGTGGCCACGTCGCGGCGCGGCAGGATCTGCTTAATCGCCTCGGTCTGCTTCTGAACCGTGGAGAACTGCTGCGCTACGTCCTCCACGGTATCGCCAAACAGCCCGGCTTGCGAGATGGGCGCGTCTAGAAGGCGAGCCTTCTGGGCGTCGCTCATCTGCGCAAGGTTAAGCCACAGATGCCTTTCCTGGACCACCATTGTGGACATCGACCGACCCAGGGCGCCCGCCGTGGCCTTCGTCGCCCGTAGCGCGAGGTCTGTGGCAGTGCGCAATTCACTCATGCGAGTTGGGTCGGGCTTCCCGCCGTCTAAGTCCTTCAGGACTTTCGCCTGAAAAACCTGGAGGACTGCCATAGCGTGGAGTGCAGAAGCGGCTTGTCCAGCAGCACTGTAAGCCTTCGACACGAGTGTCGAAGAGAGCTTACATGCTCTGGACGGGAGTCTAGGTCGACCCCTCCAGGTGGCAGCCGTCTGCGGGCACAAGTGGCCCGCGACCGCACACTCCACCCGGGGAACGTCGACATAGCCTCTAGCCGCTCCTCCATCCAGGGAAGCCACAGCCGCCGAACCCTCCTGCCTGATACGCGCCGAAAAGGGCGCATTCCAAGACTTGGAGAGTTCTTCATGCACTTCCGGGAAGAACGGCACCGGGGCGGGGCGCGGCTTTTGACCACGCCCCGATCCCAGAAACCATGCATCCAGCCGCGAGCGTTTCGGGGAGGGTGGAGCCACACACTGCAACCCGATGCACGCGGCTGCCCGAGAGAGCATGGCCGACATCTCTGCGTCCGTCTCCTCTGGTACTCGACTGCCCGACGACAGGAGGTCAGAGGAATCTTCCGCATCAGATGCCAGCAGGCAGCTGTCCGATGCAGCGACAGAAATGGAGTCATCATCCCTATACGCAGTCTTTCCGCTATGAGACGGCTGTCTGCCGCTCATAGGGGACAAACCAGGTGAGCGTGCAGGGGTATGGATGGTCCGCGAGCATGTTGCTGACGGAGCGACATCCATAGGAATCCCCGAATCACCCCCGCCGCTCGCCAAAGCGATCAACCGCGCCGAAACAGCGGCTGAAGACGCCTGGGAAGCAGACGGGGTGGTGGCAGCGCTCGAAAAGAACGTAGCCAACCGTGACCGCAACACCCTGATTGACATGTCCGCACACACGGAACATGCCAAATCAGTGAAACCTGCCTCAGCATGCTTGAGCCCCAAACAAGTGACGCAGGTGTCATGGCCGTCAGACTCCGGGATGAGTCTGTCGCATCCGAGGACACAGCTACGAGACATACTCGTAGCCGGAGGGACTTACCTCTAAGGTCTGTAGCCTTCTGCCGAAACGCCCAGGGGAAGTCCACGAAAGGAGAAGTCCGCTGCTCCGCGTCGTAAATCCAGCAGGAAAAGTTTTCTCGAAGTCGAGTAAAAGTGCGTTGCATGAAGAAACACACAGGTTCCGAAGAACAAAGGATAAGTGAATGACCGCCGCCATCTTCCTTTTATACCCGTATGCACGGGGCGGAGACTGGCGTGCGCGTGCCATTCGCCAAGCCCATTGGCGTTTTTTAATTATTAATTATCTCGGAGAGGGTAGGTTCTCAGGATCAAACCCCAGTCAGTCTCTCACAACGTCGAGAGACCGACTGAAGGGGAAATGTTGTTTAGAATGTGTTATTGCGAGCTGGCTCACAATGACTTGTATATTCGATAGATTCACAGGCTCAAACTGACTGATGTGTAGCACGTGTAGTGTAGCATGGAAGGACTGAAGGAACTTGACAAGAGGGGGGAATATTCAGCCTAATGTCCATTATCTTAGAAATGTAGAGTCGTTGCAGGGTTTACGTCTGCAAAGAAAACAATTTTGAAAAACTGGTTCTTTCCCGATATGTGTATGAAATCATTCTGGATCCATAGCCTTGTCAACATTGTCAACCTTGAACATACAACTGCGCGTCTCAACAAGGCGCGACCAGCGACGGTACAAGCTTGGAACTCTTTCTCATCTAAGATAAGCTCTTGGACCAGGGACAACAGCTAGGCAATTATTGTTGCAAAACACTGCCGAACATGTTTCTATTGTTTTATGTGTTTTCTTACCATTGTGATGTTTCTTTTATCTATTATTATTTTTATTATTTGTTATTATTTTTTACTCTCTGCATATAGTCACATGATTTTGGTGATGTCTGTAACCCCCCCCTCCCCCTCCCTCTCCCTCTCCCTCCCTTCATTTGGAAAACAATAAAAATGTTGATCACAAAAAAAAAAGAAATGTAGAGTCGTTGTTAAGAAATTGGTAGCACATGGCCTGTCAAGTCAAGTCAGCTTTATTGATATAGCGCTTTTTACAATTTTCATTGTTACAAAGCAGCTGTACAAGAAAACATTGACTATAAGTAAAACATAAAAGGTTATGGAAGTCAAAACACAGTTTAAATATCAGACACACAATAAATTACTATATGCAGAGTTAATTAAATAAGACTATCAAATTCTAGCAGCCCCCCCGGCCAGGCAAACAGTGCAAAACAGTATGCAAACGGTGGCGAGGAACCCAAAACTCCATTGGAGGAGAAAAAAAACCTCACAGGGAGACCAGGCCAAACCAGGGGATTCCAGTTCCCCTCTGGCAAAAACTGCTGCCTCTGCACAAGCTCGACAGTGCTGCACAACAAGGCAAAATAAAAAACAAATTTAGATTTAAAATTATCATTAATAATCTAATAGTTACGTAGGGCGGTTTTCGGTCCGATAAGTAACACTTCAGTTTTGTCCGAGTTCAGTAATAAAAAATTGCTACTCATCCATTTTTTTATATCGACTATGCATTCCACTATTCGATGGAATTGCTGTGTTTCATGAGGCTTCGAGGAAATATAAAGTTGCGTATCATCAGCATAACAGTGAAAGCTTACTCCGTGTCGCTTTATTATATCTCCTAGAGGTAGCATGTATAATGCGAAGAGCATAGGGCCTAAGACTGAGCCCTGTGGTACACCGTACTGGACTTTCGATTTGCGTGATACCTCATTGTTTATTGCTACATATTGAAAACGGTCGCATAAATAAGATCTAAGCCATTCCAAAGCTATTTCCTTAATACCGACATCATTTTCGAGTCTATGTAGGAGCATGCTGTGGTCAATGGTGTCGAATGCAGCATTAAGATCTAGCAGCACCAATAAGGAGATACAACCTCGGTCGGACGCCATAAGCAGATCATTTGTAACTCTAATCAGAGCAGTCTCTGTACTGTGATGTGCTCTAAATCCAGACTGGAAATCTTCATTAATCTCATTCCTTTGAAGGAAGGAACATATTTGAATTGAGACTACTTTTTCCAGAACTTTAGATAAGAAAGGTAGATTCGAAATAGGTCTGTAGTTAACTAGTTCTCCAGGGTCCAGATGGGCCTGTGACTCTGTGAGTCAAAAGATTGACTGAAGGGTTAACAGCGGCATTTATAGTTGAAAAAAAGTGTTCTTAAATTGTGAGTTCCTTCTGATCAAATCAGAAAAATACTTAAATTAGCTGTTCTCACTACTTTCTGATATTCTATTACATAGTCCCTTAATATGTCATATGAAAATCGCAGCGTGTCTCTTTTCCACCTTCTTTCAGCCCTTCTGTAGACTTGTCGAAGCGCACGACTATCTTCAGTAAGCCATGGCTCAGTCTTTGGTTTATGTTGTTTGACTTTGATAGGAGCGTGTATGAGAGACCCTTGACACATGAGTACAGAGATCAAAGATGGCTGCAGAGTACTGGAGTTTTTACATCAGACCACCGGCTGCAGTAGGGTGCTAGGTGTTCATTACACAAGGTGCAGACGTGTGAACTGATGAGTTTTTGGCCTCATTATCACTCCAGACTACACCAATACTTCTTCCTTTAAGCCCTTAGCAAGAGTAACACAAATTTGAAACACAGTAAAGTAGTGAAATGGAATGGGAGGCGAGTTTGTTTAGGTGTCTTAAGAAATGTGATTTGTGTAGTGTGAAATGAACAGATTTGATCAGTTCCACAGGTTCAGTCACTTCCAGCAGAGAGCAGGAGGTTTGACGCTCCTTTTGTCTTCTCTGGTGTTTCTGATTAATTATGAGAAGCAGGTGTTACATAAATGCGTCACTTGTGTTGCCCCGGGCGTCACTGACGTCTACACGGTGGGCTCACAACGACACCCCATAGTGTGATTCTTAATCTCAAAGCGCTTTCAGATAACAGGTGTCTAATCAAGATAATCACTGTAAGAAATATTAAAGAAGGGAAAATATAAGAGTCAACAGGCTGAACTTTCCACCAATACAAATCTACTTCCATTCTTAACATAGTCAAGTCAGCTTTATTTATATAGCGCTTTTTACAATTTTCATTGTTACAAAGCAGCTGTACATAGCCTACAGCATCACGCTAACAAGCACAGTGTCAAAACTCACAGCTTTAAGAGCTAAAAAAAAGTATGTTTAGCGTATGTTTTGTTTATACATTTATTAAACGTGTTTGTTTTGATAATATGTGTGAGAAAATGCTTAGTGCAGCAATTAAATGTGACCGGTCATGACATCCTGAAGGCGGTGAGCAGAGGAGAACGGATGCAAGGGAGACTGGCCGTGCTGTGTTGGTGAATAAATGATGAACTGTGGGCGGTGCTTTTGGCTCCTCAGCTCTGAACCCTGCGAGTGCTACTGTCATGACTTTCTATCAAATAACCAGACGTTCTGTCCGTTCTGTGAGACACAAGACCTCCTGATCCTGCAAAGCCTGTTTTCTTCTCATTTACTTTCATGCTTCTGGGTATTTTCCTCGTTGATTGATTGAATCGTGCTTAAAGTGCATATAGAAAATACATTTAAAAAACATAATGCATATCTCGGATAAGAAAAGTTGGTGAAGAAAAGAAATGAAGTGGTTAACAGCATTGATGAAAGGCATATAATAATGGTCAGCTCATTTGACATTGTGCTTGTGTCGACTTAAAGGGACAGTTCACCCATGAAAAAAGGATTTAACATTTATTTACCCTCATTTCTGTGGAAAAAGAAGATGTTTTGAAAACTGGACTGTTTTCTTCAAAATGTTTTCTGCAATTTTTTTTGAATCCAAGTATTTTTTAAGCGTCTCTAGGAAGGACGTTTCCTATTTATTTTGTTTTGCACTGAACAATCCACAACGACTGTCGGTTTTGATTTCCTGTTCACATTAAAAAGGAGTCTAAAGAGTTGTTAAAGGTCTCCAGGTTTTTTTTGTCCCTCATGTGAAGGTTAAAAAGGCAGAGAACCTTAGATACGACAGAAATGTGTGTATGTTTATAATCTGAATAGTGTTGATAGTGAGGCTGTTGTCTTTTCTCTTGTGCCGATCTTCTGTCAGGGCTGTGATCTTTCTGTCTGCTGACATTTTCACAGGATGTGCTCTTCCCCCACTTTCAGTCCTCATCAGCATCTACATCTGACACCAGACCTGCACTGCCTCCCGTCCAGATCCACTGACCTCCCACAAACATCCACACAGCCTCCCTGTGTTTATGACATTACACAACAAACAAAACACACATGAACCTTCATTCCACCAATACCTTCATTCCTCACAAGGAATCATTCACAACTTCATTTGTATAGCACAATTTACAGTACATATTATGTTATGTGCATAAAGTTTAAATTCCATCCAATGTTGAAAAACATAAATAGTGTTTCAAAGCATTTTACAAACAGACACAAATTATTAGTTCAAAAATCGCATCAACTGATCAAATTATCTTTTTAAGCTCAGCTGTAGATCGTTCGAGTCGGACAAATGTCAAGATCGGATGGATGGACGGACCGTGTTTGCATGACATTAACATTTCTCACATTTATAGTTGAGTTTTGTAAGATATGTTTGGAGATGCAGATTGAGCTGAATTGCACAGATTGGAGCAATTGGAACTTCTTGACTATCATAGTAGTACAGAATTGTTCCTTGTAAAATAACCAACCGATCGTCGCTGTCCTTCTGAAACCTTGTTTGTCTAAATGTTTTTTTAGGAAATGGAAACCTTTTCAATGATTAAATACAATGTTGACAAGCATGTCTTAATACATTTCATTGGTTAGATATTTGCAAAAGCATGTGACAACTATAAAGGGTGACTAATAATAATGATTTATTGAAAATGTAAATCCCAATCATTGACATGTCCAGGCTGGAATACATTTTATACATGCTGTACGTACATAGATGGGTAGATGTGAGTTTTTTCATCATCACTCAACGTTGGAGAAACCCTAGACCACACGTCTCAAACCCGGCTCCTGGAGGGCCACAGTGCCACAAAGGGATTTTATTTTCCACCCTCTTCCAACACAACGTCTGAGATTTCCAGGTATTCCTGAAGGCTTTGTGCAGATTGCTCAGGGTGTGTGCAGGAAAGTGGCCCTTCAGCAGCAGATTTTGACATCTGTCTCTAGGCAAGAAAGGTTGTGTTGACACCTGAGGCAAACCTATCTAAGAATTTCATATTGCAGTGTGCCAGAGGAAAGAGCATTATAGCCACGCATTTGGGGGAAATAAAGCGCAATAATCTTGTCCGGAAATCTCCATGTGGCATAGACACAGAGAAAGGTGCAGGTTTTCTCTGCAGGGTTTAAATGGTTATGAAGGCGCCAGGTCCAGAGGATTGATGAGATACACACGACGCAGATGCAGTCTGCACAGATACAGTCCTGCATATGAGGCTGTTTGAAGGTTACGTTTATAAGCAAGATGGAAGGAAAGAGCGCTTTTCCATCGATTCGACTTCGTTGCCGGTCCATGCTAGCCGGTACGTAAATGGTTTCATCATCCACCGCAGGGCTGATAACGGTATTTTTAGAATGTAAACACAAACGCGTCACGCGCTACATTGGTAACATAAGAGACTAAGCTATATGTGCGCATTCTTTAGGACGATTTAGACAACCATGCAGAAATTTCAAAGCCGAGAACAGTTTGGAATTGTGCCGTGTCGAACCAGGCTCACGTGGAAACATAACTGTAACCGTTAGAATGGTTTGGCGCGATGGTGGAAGAGCGCTGATAGAAATACCATTAGGTCGGTAGGAAACCAATGAAAGTTTATGGCCAATCCCTGCAAAGACACCAAAATATTTTTTCATGCTACGACTTTTCAAACACAACAGATAACATCACATCCCTTGTTCTGTTATTTTGACCTTGCGTGCATTGCACAGGATATGTATTGATTGTCATAGGAAGAGAGAGAGGGAGAGAGAGAGAGAAATCAATAGCTTTAAACATGCATGTACAACAAACTAGATTTGCTCTGTTCTACAGCCAGACCTGCAGGTGCGATCATAACTTAAACGTGGAGCCTCCATCTAGTCTGACCTGAAACAGCGGGTTCAAATGGTGTAACAGCATTAATTGACCAAAATACATTCCTCTAAATCCAGCGTTAACTCCGGAGGAATATCTACTGTATGCCGATGACATACATAGCATTGTAATTTCTGTCAGAGAGGACATATCTCTGCTCGCTCCAACTTAGAAGTCACGTTGTGCTGTTGCCTGATGCATATGCAGAAAGTGTATCAACTAAACATAGAGTAAAGCACGTGTGCATGGTGGCCTGTGAGCCACAAGCCGTGACATCTTAGCATATAATTTAGGACAGACTCAAGGTTGACAGGGGGAAGTTAGTAAGGAAGAATGATAAATGGTGGATTATTGACTCAAACAGACCAAGAGAAGGTCTCTGGCTGGATTCTTCAAGGTCATATGAACAATACAACGTTACGGACGATGTTTCAGGCCATAAAACAGACAAACTCCTTTTGAAATGTGTTTTCTACTAAAATGACTCCATATTTGTCATAAATCATTTTTATTTGTCACCCTTTGTTTGTCTCTGGGTTTTTCAAATATCATACCAAAAAGGAAGTATTAAAAAGCATTTATTCATTTAAAAAGTACTGTACAAGAAGCACAGCGACAATATGTTTTTTAATGCACATATTAAACTGTAAAAAAGTTTAGATTTTTGTTACAAAGGTAGATGATTGATCTTCCATAGACTTGCACGTTTTGTTTGATCCGTTTTCCCTGTGAATGTGCGCTAAAAAAGTTGAATGGTACAGGAGTCCACATCAAGATATTAAGAAACGGTTGTTACATAAGTCTGTTTCATATTGCTTTTTTTCATAGCACAAGGTATATTTCACCAGAATTAGCTTCAGACTGCAATGTTCAAGATCTTTTCACAATGTTTGTCTCACAAAAACGACCGTATAGTATGTGTTCAGAAGAACATTGGTCAGATTAAACTAATTCTGTACATATGAAAGAGCAACATCTGAGACATGACTCTATTGTTATGAATCACATTATCATCATCGTTTCACATTCTCATTGGTGGTTTGGCATGGGTCATTTCATGTGATAGGAAAACTTACAGGAGTGGCTTCTGGTACTGTCTGTATGAATCAATAACCAACGTCAAGCCACCTTTATATTTTCCTGGTAGCCATAAATAAGACCTGTAGTAACTATAACTATAGTAACGGTGACACATTAAAGATGTAATTGTACACTTATTTAGAAAAAACATTGTGAGGTTAAAGCAAATAGGTAATTGTCCTATTGGAATGGCGGTAACTTCAACGTGGCCTAAATGAAGGTTAAACTGACTAAAAGAAAACTTCTGAACATTTATCTTTGTAGAGTTTCTCCAGGACCAATGCCAGAGGCCCCGCTGGTCTGTGATGAACTAATGTCATGCTGTGAATCATACAGTACATGCTGTCAGTGGTGATTTTCTGTGAGTTGTGCCAAGCCAAGGACAAGAGAACCGACCTCAGACCCAACACCTAACACAGTCATAAAGAAAGATAACGCAAAAAAAAACTAATAAAGAAAGATGTTCCAACCAAACCATCATACACACACTGACTGCAAGAAAAAAATGCCACTGCAAGCCCCTTAGTTCATTTATATATTAAATCTCTACTGAAACTCTAACGGAGAGTTTTGTGAAAGAGTGTTTTCTTCAGGAGAAATATCTGTGGCATTGGGAGACTTCAGAAAAAGTTTCCATTCGCTTTTCTTTTCATTTCACTGAAATGACTGAGATATTAAAGATATCTCATCTGTGATTTTTCCTATATATAGCTCTGAAAATCAAACCAGGGGTCAAATATTGTCACTTTTTAAACAGGTGATCTGTGACAGCACACACAGGTTTCCTGAGTACTTGTTTTAGGTAGTAAATCACAGTGGATCTTCATCCACAGTGTCTGTAAATGATGGAGTCATTCATGTGTGGCCAGAAGTGTATCACTGAGCTACATCGGCTGTCTGGAGATTTACATGTGTTTTTTTCTTGAGCAGACAGATTCTCTGCACACTCTATAAATCAGCCGGACACATTAGAGGCTTCTCTGGGTTTACTCACACACTTCTGTGGTGCGGGCTGATCAATGTGCATCAGTAGATATCTTCCTTTACACTAAGACTCTCTTCCAAACTCTCTGAGCTGCTTCACTGTCTACACACACAGCTACTTTCCTCCATTAAGGATCATTTACATGATAGATGGTACTCGACCTAACTTCTCCAGACAACTACACATGGTTCGCCACTGGTCACAATCCGTCGCAACCTACGAACACTCTTTCCCTCCTGCTTATCCAATGCAGTCTCCGCCACGCACCCTCCCTCTGAACAGCTCTCTCTGTTGAATACTAACAGCGCCACTGACACTCTTTGCTCCACACTAACTTCCTGCTTAGAAGGCTTAAGGCTGTGGCATACTTGACTTTCTGCTTCCGTCTAGTGCACAAACGCGTCCGCACAGCTTCCTGCGCATACGTCTGAGTTCAACACATGCACAATGCAAATGAGTATGTTTGCTCTACCAGACCGTCAGAGGGCAGCGCTGAGTACAGACCTACTGCAAATTAATGATTGGGGAAGTGTTTTCGACATTGCAAACAATCCGAGCAAACAGCAAGACAACAAGAACAACACAACCAAACAGTATGGGGAAGGATATGCTTCTAAGCTTACTGTTCTTGGTTTTGGCTTGCTGGTTTTGTATCATTCTTCTTCAACAACGCTTTCTGTGTGTGTATTGACCCCTAGTGGACTAGTGCACTTTTTTCGCACATGCACTGTTCTACGCGGCACGTCTGTGCGGTCTCAAAAGAGGGGCTGCACACGCAGAGGGTGTGCAGACTACCGCGGACACTTCTGATGACGAAAATTGCCATAGTTCAGGCTTTATGCCCTCTTACATCTAGGCCAGCCCGTGCATCCCCTTCTGCCCCCTGGTTATCTGATATTCTCCATGAGCATTGTGCCACGCTCAGATCTTCTGAGAGACAGTGGTGCAAATCTAAAGATCCTACTGACCTCAGTATCTATCAGTCTCTCCTCTCCTCATCTCTGCTGATGTCTTCCCTGCGAAAACTCAGTACAACATCAAAAACTCTCCTGACTCACTTTAAAACCTCCATCAGACTTAATGGATGAAGACTTTGTGTCTTTCTTCGTAAAGAAAACGACCACCAACAGCAGTCAGTTCTCTGCGCTGCAACCTCTTGCACATCCAAACTCACCACATCCTCCTGTCGACCCTCAAGGCTGGGGTGCCACAGGGCTCAGTACTTGGACCATTGCTCCTTCCCATATACAGTCATGGCCAAAATTGTTGGCACCCCTGAAATTTTTCAAGAAAATCAAGTATTTCTCACAGAAAACTATTGCATTAACACTTGTTTTGCTATACACATGTTTATACCCTTTGTGTGTATTGGAACAAAACCTAAAAAAGGAGGGAAACAAGCAAATTTGACATAATGTACCACAAAACTCCAAAAATGACCTGGACAAAATAGTTGTTAAAATTGTGGATAAATAAGATTGTTTCATGCATGTGATGCTCCTTTAAACTCACCTGGGGCAAGTAACAGTTGTGGGCAATATAAAAATCACACCTGAAAGCAGATAAAAAGATCAAAAGTTGACTTATTCTTTGCATTGTGTGTCTGTGTGTGGCACACTAAGCATGGACAACAGAAAGAGGAGAAGAGAACTGTCTGAGGACTTGAGAACCAAAATTGTGGAAAAATATCAACAATCTCAAGGTTACAAGTCCATTTCCAATGATCTAGATGTTGCTTTGTCCACTGTGCGCAACATTATCAAGAAGTTTGCAACCCATGGCACTGTAGCTAATCTCCCTGGACGAGGACGGAAGAGAAAAATTGATAAAAGGTTCCAACGCAGGATAGTCCGGATGGTGGATAAGCAGCCCCAAACAAGTTCCAAAGAAATTCAAGCTGTCCTGCAGGCTCAGGGTCCATCAGTGTCAGCGCGAACTATCCGTCGACATTTAAATTAAATGAAACGCTATGGCAGGAGACCCAGGAGGACCCCACTGCTGACACGGAGACATAAGACTACAGTTTGCCAAAATGTACTTGAGTAAGCCAAAATTCTTCTGGGAAAACGTCTTGTGGACAGATGAGACCAAAATAGAGCTTTTTGGTAAAGCACATCATTCTACTGTTTACCGAAAACGGAATGAGGCCTACAAAGAAAAGAACACAGTACCTACAGTCAAATATGGTGGAGGTTCAAAGATGTTTTGTGGTTGTTTTGCTGCCTCTGGCACTGGGTGCCTTGACTGTGTGCAAGGCATAATGAAATCTGAGGATTACCAAAGGATTTTGGGTCGCAATGTAGAGCCCAGTGTCAGAAAGCTGGGTATGCGTCCAAGATCGTGGGTCTTCCAGCAGGACAATGACCCCAAACATACTTCAAAAAGCACCCAGAAATGGATGGCAACAAAGCGCTGGAGAGTTCTAAAGTGGCCAGCAATGAGTCCAGATCTAAATCCCATTGAACACCTGTGGAGAGATCTTAAAATTGCTGTTGGGAAAAGGCGCCCTTCCGATATGAGAGACCTGGAGCAGTTTGCAAAGGAAGAGTGGTCCAAAGTTCCGGGTGAGAGATGTAAGAAGTTTATTGATTGTTATAGGAAGCGATTGATTTCAGTTATTTTTTCCGAAGGGTGTGCAACCAAATATTGGGTTAAGGGTGCCAATTTTGTCCAGGTCATTTTTGGAGTTTTTTGTGACATTATGTGAAATAAGCTTTTTTCCCTCCTTGTTTTCGTTTTGTTCCAATACACACAAAGGGAATAAACATGTGTATAGCAAAACATGTGTTAATGCAATAGTTTTCTGTGAGAAAAACTTGATTTTCTGAACATATTTCAGGGGTGCCAACAATTTTGGCCATGACTGTATGTGACTTCTATAGGTTCAGTCATTAGGAAACATGGCTTTCCTAATCACTGCTATGCGTATGATACCACCTGTCATTTAAGCCTGACGATCCGACTGTTTCGATCCGAGTGACATTTCTCTCTGGATGAAGAACCATCACCTGCAGCTGAACCTTGCAAAAACAGAACTGCTTGTAAAACCTGACTTTAGACTTTTGACCAAGTTTGAGTTGGTCTATGGCACAGTCTATTTTCAGTTCCTCAAAATAGCCATGCGCCAACAATGTTGCTTTTTTGGACCAATTAGCCCATGAGTGCACAAATGAGCGCAAATTCATGTGCAATTTAAACAATGCGGCGCAAGACGGGAAAATGAGAACTGCATCTTGCTGAAACTTGCAAAAACACTTGCGCTACGCCTTGCACCAGGTTTATGATAGAGCCCTAGGTGTGTTTTAAGAATACTTAAATGTTGTCACTTTCTATGTAGCACTTAAAGTTCTTGGCTCGTAAACATAGGGAAACCTTTTAGTGGTATATAGAACCAAATTTTTAGCACCATTTTTTTAGAGTGTTTATAAATATCAGTACTAGTAGAGTATTATAAGTGTAACAGTATAAGTGTACTGTTTCAATACTACTTTGGACTTAGTTGGCCCACTTTTTTGTTTATAAAGTGTACTTTTAAGTATCAGTAGTACACTTTGAATACAAAACTAGTTCTCAGATGCAGTTTTCATATGTACTTTAACAACAGGTGAAGTTATAGGTATACGGATAGTTTACTAGTTCAATACTTTTTGGTTGATGAAAGTACACTTTGAAGTCTACTTTCAGTAAACTGCTAGTTCAGTAGTTTCTAAACTCTAAGCATACTTGTTTTCTTTAAGTGATAACATCACAATTATAGATTACTATTTATACAATATTTTGCTTAGATTTTTTATATTTGAAATATTATTAAAAAATTTTAATAATTGATATCAAAGAATGAACGGGAAAGCAAACCAGGTAACAAAATTATATTAACATCATGTAACATTTTTACAGAAAAATATACTTTTGAAGCTGCTATATTTTGCTTAATTTATGTGAAAATATAAACCTTGATAAAAAATGTATATGACGAAAAGCTGCATCTGCCATAAAGCGTGTACTAGTTTCAAACTTGCGATAAATGCTGTAATTACAATCCAGTAGATTTGGTGCATTAAAATGTGCAGATTCAGTTTTTCTAAATGTGAATTTAGTTTCTCAAATTCTTTTGATTTCATTAAGACTTTAACAAGCAAACACATAGCTCGACTGAAGTGATCAGGTCACAATTAAGACAAACTACTCAATCAATTCCCCCGAATGAAACCCCAGTAAATCCTCTGATGCAGCATAATTAGATTTGCAATAAGGAGAAGATTTATTGGATTAATAATAAACAATTAAATCATTTGTCACAGATTTCAGTAAAATTACCCTCTAATCTGTAATGAAAAAGCTATAATACTGTATCAGATAATGATGCCTCAGCAGTACTACACATTTTTCTGAGCTAGGATGGAAAAATGCCTGTTTGCCACAAGACAGACAACAGGGATACAGGGAAGGACAGCTGCTAAACAAGACGCACAAAAGAAGGACGACCAAGGAGGAGGAGGATGGTTCCTCTCGCGATGATGTGACGGTCAAGGTCATGCAAGCTTCCGGTGGGCATCAGCGATCCATCAGGGTCTCAGGGCCACTGGCAGGTAACATGAGACGCCCTGCTGGATGTTAGAGACACAGATTGAAGGTGCACATAACTGGGGTCACGGACTCACTGGACATATTTCTCTCTTTTATGGAAAATATACAAGGAAATAGAAACGTGCAACTTCATTTCCGAGCCCATGAATCCTCCATTAAGCACTTCTAATAGTATTGAAACTGAAGGTTGGTCTTGTTGACATCGGTGAAAGGACGAATTCCAATGAGAAGTGTCTCGAACTCAGACTGACATAAAGGAAAGCAGCATTCGTTTGCTGACATGAGCACTTTATTTGCATCTGAGGTGATACTGTAACAGTCCTGGAAGACAGGCTGCGGTCAAGCAAAAGTGTTGTGCATAAAGGATTGTTCACCCAAAAGAATTATAATTATATAATTTACTTGCCGTGATGTCAGACCTGTATTACTTTTGTCTTCTGCAGAACACAACAGTAGGATTCTGTAGGATGTTAGTAACCAAACAACATCGCCCCTAATTGACTTCCATTGTGAACACAAAACCACTTTGACATTTCTTAAAATATCTTCTTTTGTTTTCCACAGAAGAAAACCGACAATAAAATAAAATGAGGATTTGTAAATAATAACCGAATTCTATTTTTTGTGTGAAGTAAACAAATGAAGAAATCACTTTCAAGAGACAATGACCACAGTGAATAATGTCAGTTTTGGTAAAAACGTGTAAAAATTTCTGTCGCTGTGTGTTGAAGGACATTGCTGTTTCACTCAGATCTGTGATCTGTCTGTTGACATTGAGACAGTGTCTCTTTCTCTACATGTGTATTGATCATTTCCAGAGTTTCCTCCAAAGCCACTGATACCCTCAAGGTCCGAGCCATCACACCAGCTGGCTGTATCGATTTCCAGCGACCATTAGCATCTTGAAAAATGCTGAGCAGAGAAGCACTTGCCTGTTCTCTCAAGCCTGCAGCAGTTTGGATAAGCGTCAGCTCATCACTCATGTGCTCTTTCATGAAAGCCTTTAAAATTTCATGACGAGGGGTTTATGTTTCTATCTGCACTTGCTTGTGAGCATCAGAAGAGCTCAGCTGAATGCTTGCTAGGGCTCTGATTCATACAGTCATAATGTTTAATGATGAATCAGAGCAGGGGAACACCATCAGCAGGAAAATATCCTGCTCGATGTGAATTACCAGCCACCATGTATCTGTCCTCTGAATAATTTACAGGCAGTAACCTCCACATCCACAAGACTCACTGGGTCTTAATGTGCATGCTTGTGTTACACCATTCAAACCAAAGCACTAAAGATATTTCCCTCACCCACATAGCACACAATAGACTCTTTCCAAAGTTCGTGAGGAGCATGTGCAGAAAACGAACCCGGCTGGCTTGCAGAACCAATATCACAAATCAGATAACTAACCTGGCTGGTTTCCTATCTCACCAATAATCCTTTTAGCTCTGCAGAAAACCCCTACAAATAGACAAGAAGCCTTACCCTCATACTATGTACATTCTCGCAGCATCACTGCTCATAAGAGATGCAAACACAGCAACTTATTTGTTGTCCCAATTCCATCCCAATTTGCCAAATGGCATGTTCTGCTATAACTTTTCACTTGTAGCATAAACGTAAGTTTGTATGGCTGTTTATCAAAGTTCAATGTAAGGAAGGAAAGAGGCGGGAACCAGCGAACGTAAAACAGACTTTTAATATAACACATAAACAACAAACCGAAAGCTCCCTCACGGTTGACTGCCGTCCACACAAACATAATACAATTTTACATAATCATCCTTTTATGCTTCCGGAGCTCCTCCGTGAGAGATGCGAGACCGGTGCAACATGCAGCTGACACTCATTATCACTTGCGTCACCAGTCCTGCACCGTTCGCTCTCGGCTCGCTCGTTACAGGCTGTATATATGTCGTTCTGCAAAGTGAAACAAGTCATCTTGGATGAAACAATTCATTTACTTTGGGCGTGACCAACTGCGAAAGCTCCTATGAAACCACGTCTGTCTCAAACAGGCCGGTTGACCTCTACCTATGTCATCCGCGCATTCTTTCCGTTCGAGACTGCAGCAGGCTGTCTCAGCACACCCGTATTGGCTGATTACCTTATTCAACCGGTGGACCGTCATATGAACCCGTCATATGAACCTGCCACCGAACGCAAGGTTAGTGAATGGGATTGTGTTGAGCTGACATTCTTAAGAGTGGGAATAGCGTCCACGTCGAGGCTAAAATTTCCAGTCAGCTTATTGCGTAATAATTTACAGCGGTAGGATACTTCAAGTTTAATTAGGTTCACGCATCAGAGCGAACCCTCTTAGGGTTGTATTACCCTTATCGTACAGCAGTCTTCCTTACTACGAGTCGGTGATCACATCATGTCGACAGCTGTTACCCCCACCAAAGGGAATGAATCGAAGGCCAGGGAGGTTGCATCCCGCTTCATGTGGAGCTACAATCTCGGACAGGGACCCACATCCCATGTGCATCACGTGAATGGGCCCGAAACACGCTGAAGCAGGACCCGCAAGCGGACCCACGAACATGCATTCACTGTGTGTCAATGCCGGTAAAAATTCTTGAAAGAAGATGGAGAGTGGCAGTGGATAACAAGCAGGACCAATGCATGTCTGGAACTGCCATTCAATCGGCAGTGACTGACCATCTCCCACGAGCTACCACGAGTTGGGTGTACATGATGGAAATGCAGCCGCTGTTTAATGAAATCGCTCGAACAGGAGGAAGGCGAACCGGGGGATGAATTCTTTACTCAGCACTGCCACAGTAGTGTCACTCCCGCAGGAGCCTTTTCTATACTTCACACTGCTGCAGTAGTGCCCCGCTCCACAAGAGCATTTCCTTTCTTTCGAACTGCCGCAGCAGCCCAGTCCACTTCCTCCGAGGCAGCTTCTCCTACTTTTGCTCCTCAGGAGCCTTCTTCTTTATTCAGCACTGCCGCAGTAGTGCCCCGCTCCACACCTTCCTGCCACAGCAGTGCTTGCTTAAGAACTGTTTCACAGGCTAGTAAAGGGCCATCAACCTCAAGCCAGCCTCATTGTGGGGCAAATACCGGGAAAATACCGGGCCTCTCCCCGGACAAGTACCGGGCGCTCCGAGTTCGGAGGAACTACCAAGCTCTCTCCCCTGGACAGCACACCAAATACGCATACGTCCCTTATTATCTGCGAGACAAACTCACGAAGTGAGGTATAAAATACAGTGGGTTAACTAAGTATTCAACACGTCACCATTTTTTCTCAGTAAATACAGACCTTACAGCTCATTGAAATAATAATTCATTCCTCCTGAAGAGTGATGAAATGAAAATATTTTGTATCATGTATACTTGCATGCCTTTGGTATGTCATAGAATAAAGCAAAGAAGCTGTGGTAAGAGATTCATTATTGCTTATTCTACAAAGATATTCTAAAATGGCCCGGACACATTTATTGGTACCCCAATTAAGGACCAATCTAATTAACTAATTAGTATCTTTATTCGTATCACACATGTATCCAATCTTTTAATCAGACATTCAGCCTTTTTAAACGGAGAAAATGAGTCCCTATGCTGTTTAGTATCATTGTGTGTCCCACACTGAACATGGACAAGAAAAGGCAAAGAATAGAGTTGTCTGAGGAGCTCAGCAAGAAAATAATAGACAAGTATGGTAAAGGTAAAGGCTACAAGACCATCTTCAAGCAGCTTGATGTTCACGTGACAACAGTTGCAAATATTATTAAGAAGTTTAAGGTCCATGGAATTGTAGCCAACCTCTCTGAGCACGTCCACAAGAGGAAAATCGACACCAGATTAAACAGAGGGATAGTGCGAAGGGTAGAAAAAGAACCAAGGATAACTGCCAAACAGATACAAGCTGAACTCCAAGGTGAAGGTACGTCAGATTCTGATCGCACCATCCGTCGCTTTTTGAGCAAAAGTGAGCTCTATGGAGGAGAACGTACTTTGGACAGATGAGTGTCCAAATCACCCAAGAATGGATAAGAACAAAACATTGGACTATTCTGAATCCTATCGAATATCCATGGAAAGAGCTGAAACTTGCAGTCTGGAAAAGGAACCCATCACACCTGAGACAGCTTGAGCAGTTTGCTCAGTAAGAGTGGGCCAAACTACCTGTTAACAGGTGCAGAAGTCTCATTGAGAGCTACAGAAAACCTCCGCTTGCAGTGATTGCCTCTCAAGGTTGTGCAACAAAATATTAGGTTTTTGTCCATGACATTTTCATTTGTTTAATTATTTACAATATTATGTTGAATAAAAAATCTAAAGCAAAGTCTGGTTTCTATTAAATATGAAATCCACAATGGTAGATGCCAATTACTTTTGCCAGTTTCAAGTTATTCAAGAGAAAATTGTGCATTCTTTGTTTTTTGTGGAGGGGTACCAACACATTTTATCACGTCTGTTTTGAAATTTTAACAACCTTATTGTTGCGAAACATACTGATGGCATTGGTTATAGAAGGATTTCAAAATGTCTGAATGTTCCAGTGAGCACTGCTGGGGCCATAATCCGGAGGTGGAAAGAACATGATTTCACCATAAACCAAAACAACCAGGTGCTCCTTGGGAAGATTTCTGACAGCGGGGTAAAAAGAACTTTCAGAAGAGTGGTCCAAAAGCCAAGGACCACTTGTGTAGAACTTCAGAAAGACCTGGAATCACCCCAAAAGTACCATACCAACAGTGAAGTTTGGATGTGGGAACATCATGGTGTGGGGCTGTTTTTCAGCATACGGTACTGGCAAACTTTATATAATTGAATAGGATGAATGGACAAATGTACAGAGACATTCTTAATAAAAATCTGCTGCCATCTACCAGAATGATGAAGATGAAAAGAGGGTGTATATTTCACCAAGACAATGATCCCAAACACACAGCCAAGGAAACTCTCAATTGGTTTCAGAGAAAGAGAATAAAGCTGCTAGAATGGCCCAGCCAATCACCTGACTTGAATCCAATTGAAAATCTATGGAAAGAACTAAAGATCAGAGTAAATAGATGTGGCCCACGGAACCTTCAATATTTGAAGACTGTTTGTGTGGAAGAGTGGTTTAAAATCACACCTGAGCAATAAATGCGACTAATTTCTCCGCACAGGATGCGTCTTGAAGCTGCCATTACCAACAAAGGCTTTTGTACAAAGTACAATTCAGTAAGTGTGTTTTCCCCTTTGTCAGTCTATTTTACTACATAAAATTTAATTTGTGAACTTTTTCTTTGTATGTATTGATTATTTGGGACGCTAACGACATCTGGTGAAAATTGAAACATTTCTGTCACAATTGAGTTATTCACATATTATTCTGTGACAGCTTATTTACATTATGCCATCTTTTTTTTCAATGTGTAAATTTTGGGACTTTTTTAAAGAAAACAAATAGGTTCTATCTTCAAAATCGAATCTAGAAGGTTCTATCTGCAAGCCAATCAGCAATTTGAATGCACACAAGAGAACCAATCAGGATCATCTTTCTTCGTCATGTTGCCAGACTCCTAAGTGACAGTGGAAAATATCTGAGGAGATCGACTGTTTTATTGATACTCTAATACTCTAACAAATTTTTGTTTTGTTTAAGGTTTTGTTGAGGAGTTATTTTCATATTTAGTGATAGACAAAACACTATAGCTACCCTAAATGGTTTTAGTATTACTATAATAAACTAGTAGTTTATTACGAGTATAAGTGTACTTCATGAACTATAAAAATATGGTATAAGTATTGAACTTGCGTCCATAGGGAACAGTGACATTTTTCACTTGGTTGCTTCAAGATGCACCTAGGATTATGAGCAACGATGTTAAATCAAATAATCCAAACACAACATCATACATCCATAACCAAAAAGGGGAAAGTCTTCAAGCTATACGTTTTAAGCTACATTCACAAATGAAAAAGACTAAGTAAACATTTGCACTTACTTAAAGTCACCATGAAACAGAAAGTCACTAGTAAAACGGCTTCTGAAATTTGAAAAAAACATAGGGCAGGACTTCATGTTGCCCTCCCTAATTGATTGGATCGTTTTAAATTGACCTGATACACCACCGGTACCCATTGGGGAGTGAGTATAGTCCTACCTCTTTTTCAGGCCTTAGAAATCATTTATAATATCCACTGCAACGGTGTGTAAAAAATTAACACTATAATTTTGAATTGCTCTGTGACTTTAAGGCATGATCACAGAGGCACTCAACAATGCTGAAGGTTTGAAATTTATCGGCCCCAAGACCCGCCCATGAGGCAACATGACTGACAGGTACAGCAACCAATCACGTTTCGTTTTGTGACTGTGACGCGTCATGTTTAGAGGCGTGGAAATGTCCCCGCAGTAACAGACCAGTATACATTCACGAGCGTGTCAAAAGAGAACCTTGCATACTTTTAAGAATCCATTGTTTAGTCGATCGTGATGAATTCTTATAGCAACCTTACTTCTTAGATCAGATGGCTTTGCGTTGTTTACTGGTTTTGCGATCGTTAAAGACTGGTCGTTAAAGAACACGTACGTCTACTAGAAATCCTGGATAGTTCAACCAATCAGATGACGACTTCAAACGTACTGAAGTGTTTCCAGAAAAGTGTGCCTTAAGCATCAGACGTTTAGCCAACGGTCAGTTGGCGTGACATCTGAGGCTGAGACTACCTCAGCCCTTCACCCAGCAGTCATCACCCTGCGTGCATAGAGTCTAGAATTTGCACACAAGTTCGAGATCGCTTTAGTTCTTTTATTATGAAAATGGGCTGTGTTTTTGTTGGTGAAAACCAAGAATCGTCCATGGTTGCAATGGTAAAAAACAAAAAATTTTGCTGCGTTTTTACATTTATTTACATGTATACTTTGAAGTCTAAACGGTGCATCATCTTAATCCCAAGTACTATTAGTACATGATATTAGGTCTGCTGGGAGAATTGACCACACAAACCCAATGACACACTGGATATACTTGACACTCTTGTGCAGGTGTCTGGAATGACGTGTGGTGATGACGATGACTTCATAGACAGCAATACTGATGTAGCGATATGCAGAACTGGGATATTTTGGATGAATGGGCTTCTTAGCTTGCCAAAGGCAATTGATGCTTGTTTAAATCTGTTTTCGAACACCATTTTTCATTGAAAGTTGGGTTATTGTGAATTGTATTGGCAGATGACCTTGATCTTTGGCGGTGCTGCCAGACAGCCAAATTCTGCAGTGTAAGATGTTCAATTTAGCCTGTACTCGGTGTACTGTAAATCACTTTGGGCAGCGGCATCTGGTAAATGGCAAAATGTTAAGGCGACATTCCCACCACAGCTGCATGTGGCCCAATATCTGATTTTGTGTGACATGGTTCTTGAATGACATTGCAAACAGTAAAAATGACATCTGCATCTAGGGACAAATAAAATTGTGAAGATCAGAATTAATTCAATTTTACACCGGACATCACAAGCAATCTGGTCCAATCATTTTGGACTTTCTATTTCGCTTTTATAGATTTTTACTACAAAAACATACAATTATTAGAAAAAACCTAAAAAAAATTAGAAATAAAATGTTTGCATTTTATTGATTTGCTTTAGCACCAGTGATGGTTAGGTTCAGGGTTGGGGTCACAGGAATGGGCTTCAGTATGACTTTTTTTAATTACATTTTTGAATGATTTATAATAAATTTTGTTTTTAAAACAACATTGTAAAATATTAACACACACACAGAGTTGCTGTGGAGAGCCAGAGCTGCACTGCAGTAGATTCTCATACATCAGCCAAATGAAAACTACATCTCATTCAGGATTTGTGCATTTCCTGCTCTACTAAAAACGCATATAAGGGAGCGTTAGCAGGATTGAGCTCATCTTTTTCAACAGTTTAAGAATGTAGCTACATTCCACAAAGAGAACTTGTGATCCTTTAAACCTTAGTCGATAAAATTTCAGTACAAAGCCTTATTTGACAGAATAATGGTGGTGATTATTATTTCAAATGATTATGATCGTCCATCATAGTTATTATAAAACATGATTCAAACCTGATTGAATTAGCAGGGGCATCACTAGGTAGAAATGATATTTGGGGTTTTGTCCATCCCAAAGCCCCCTATAGGTCTATTCTGAGTACCAAAGGCAATGCTTCCTCATCTTGTCATTCCTCCGTCCTCCAGCTCGGCCATCTTGTAGGACATCTCAGGTCTGTAAGTGCACTGTAAGGAGGAGAGGAATGAGAAGTGAGGAGACCTCATGAGAAGTCATACTGTATATACTACGCAGAAGTGTACATATACTATGCGGGCGGTATATTAATGTACAAGACAGATTTGACACACTGTAAGTGTTAAACAGTTCAAAGCACGTTTAGGCCGTATAAAAAAAGATGGACGGCGTGATGCCGCTTCCTTCCATTGTGATGAATTGAGTGTTAAACGTCCGACTATGGCCGCTGACATGTTACGCAAAAACGTCAGTTTGGTGCATGGGCAATCGCAGAAGGAATCTTTAGTGGAGGAAGAGTCTGCGCAGTAGTGAGCGCGGTATCAAGATCCTGCTTTACTCGATCGTAAACGAAGAAATCATGTTACAACACCGCTTCTTATAACTAACTAAAACCAACCCTATTCAAAAAACGAACAATTGGACATACATCAACGTGATTAAAATAACAGAAAACATCTCTTCCTATTATTATTTGAAGTGTAATTGGATTTTATAGTGTGGCTCCTGTCCCATTTGTTTACAGGGAGAGGGCGGGGTTTATAACCTATACTGCACCTATTGACTCCAGTTTTTTTTATTGTAGTTTTTTTGCATTTTAATGTAGTTGGGCTACTGGACCTCAAGCATGTGTTTAACTCTATTTTTAAGATTTGTAAATGTCATTTTTATTTAATGATATTTGATGATAGAGAATGATACGTAGCAAATGACAATATTCCATTTCAATTGCTTTATTTCTACCGTTCTCCTTTTTTCTTGCATCCTTTCCTCACATCTTTAGGAGGTGGAGCTTAAATGCAAGGAATGAGGATGCACAACCCACAGTCAAGCAAACAGGCCCCGAGCACAGAGCAGTGTTTTACATCACTGCACAGATTCTGGAGCCTGAGAGAGGACTAAGCTGTTGTCACGTTTTCGCTTCTTTGCAGAATGAGATAACGTATATACGCTACGTGTTCTGTTGAGCAGTTTGTCTGTTTAGGGCTACTGTTGAAACAACATGGCGCTATGACAACAACATTCCGTGCAAGCAGACCCGCGCTGTATGTAGAAATAGCTCATTCTAATGTCTAAGGTAAGAAAAACATAATCCTTCATGTACGCTCTTTATACACCTCTGAAGACATAGTTATGTATATTATTTTCCATTTCTGTCAATAGGAGCTTCAAAAAAATGACACACTGAACCTTTAAGAGAACAGAAAATACAGGAAGATTACAGGCATGTAACCACAGATTTAAATACTGTATTAAAAAATGTGACAGTATATGATAACGGTCCTATTGAAAATGGGATCTTTAAGGTATGATAAAATAATACTTAATTCAGCATCAGAAATATGGTAAAGCTCCAACAGATTCATACCTTTGTCTTAGCCCGGCACCTTATTTCATCAAATGCAAAGGTGTAGAAAAGAGTTCGAGACAAAAACATGCAGGAAAGCTGACTGTAAAGTGATACCGCAGAGAGAGAATGAAAAAGCTCAGCTCAATTCTGCACCCTGTGAACTTCTCGACTGCTGCTGCTGAAGCTCGGGTGAAACACTGCTGCTACTTAGCGGTGAAAAGTAGAAACACATGAGAGAAAATACCGTCAACGAAGCAAACAGTGATCTTGTCAATGCTTTATTATAACTTGTTATGAATGGATATTTTGTCTTGTGTCACATGCTGCAAAGGCTTTTTATTTAATTACGCAAAAAGGATGTTTAGATTTATCCTTCCGTATATGTAACTTTACAATGACAGTATGTATAAACAAATTCAACTTACAGCTCACCGAAGAATGGAAAATGTGTCATAATAATTATACAAAAATCATTCTCATGGCTTCATAAAAACCACTGGAGTCAAGGACTAGGCTATTTTCTAATGATATAACTAACTTTCTGCGCTTTGAGTGTAGGCCTCTGTTGCGTTACTGACTATGAGATGTCAGACTTTTCTCGGACATCATCGAAACAACATTTTTGTATTGAGAGGATGAACAAAGGTCTTACGTTGTGGGACAACGTGAAGGGATATTCATGACAGAATTGTCCTTCTTCTGTGACATTTGGGCATTCACAAATATAGCTGAACCGTGTTTCCGAGTTGGTGTGCAGTGTTGCACATGCAGTGGATTAATGATTACTCCAGCACAGCTGACGTTGCACACATCAGGAAGTCAAAGACACCGAGGCGGTCCTGATGCACATGCAGAGATGCCAGCTGCTTAACGGTGTGTCACTTCTCACACCTGCCAGATAATACCCTGGGCCGACTTCACACGTGACCAGCTTCAATGCACATTAACACACAGATAAAACCTTTGTGTTCTCATGCGTGAATATCTGCTGCCAAACAACACAAATACACCATGAAAAATGATAAAAGACAATTGTTTGATGCCAGATATAATGCTGTTTTGTTTAAATAAAGACTCAGTGATGCTATTATTTCATGAGACCACAACCTGACGCCACATGAAACATGTAATTGAGGACTGTTTTTCCACCACGCTTGTGTAATAAATGCTAGTAAAAAGCGCATTTAATCATTTTTCACATCCCTTTGATGATACGTTGGACATGATACGTGTTCAAATCAAATCATGGTTATGGTATAGATGGTTTTATATTAACACCATAAACAAACGTTACTGCACATACGCACTTTTGTTTTTCAACAAATCTCTTTTATTGCATTTTTCATTAGTCCGTTATTAAACATAATTAATTCATGCATTTTACTGTGATACAGGAGCTACTGTAGGTACAATACTGACCAAACTTTGGCCACTTTCATTCCTTTAATGTATTTTAAACCAAAACGAGGAAAAACTTTAATATCTTGCTTTGAAATACTTCTGAATACATTTAGACGTATGATGAATGATTATGATGAGAATGTATGAAGAAAAAAGTTGATTTTATTACAATAGCCATGTGTTTCACGTGTGCTCTTATAAAAAGACACACAGGCACACGATGAAGAAAAATAAAGGCATGTTATCTACATATTTCGAAAAACTGGGAGAAAGCAGAGGTTTTTTTTCGCGGTACTCCGAGATCATCATTTCCCAAGATGATGATGAAAATGTGGGAGTTAATGTTTTTGCCATTTTTCGGTATTTTAGAAATGTTGCCCCAGATCTTCAATGTGGTCTCCGACTCAACCTCGAATGTCCTTCTAAAGCCCTTGTATATGTCCAATTTGGCTGTTTTCAGGAAATAAATAAAAAAGTTGACAAGCTCTTTTTAATACGTTTTATTGGTCCGATATTTGCAAAACCCAATGTCAAACATAAAGGGTGACTAATACTAATGATTTACGGCAACAAAAAAAAGAATCACAAAACATGGAGATCCAGGGTTTAGAAGGACAGCATCGATATACTAACTCTCAAAGGATTTGGGAAACACCCTAACTCGGAATAATACAAGTTTAGAAATGACAGTGATTTTCCATTTCAAAAATTCAACTTGAGAAGTTTCTTTAACATGACCATGAGTCTTTCAAAACACCCCGCTTATGATTAAATGTTTCAAATTAGTTCTAAAGACAAAAATGCAAACAAATTTGTCTTTCATAACAAACTAAAAACTTATTCTTAAAAACATTTTATGGAGGACTCGGACCAAATAATGACAAAAAAGCTGTCAATAGGAGGTCATAGATGCAAAATCTTTCAATTTGTGTATTTTATATTAAAACTGGTGTACAGCTAAACGGTTTCTTGTTCAATTTCATGAGGTGGCTTATTCGTATAAATTCATCCCATTCATACAGTAGCTTTGACAAGCGGTTAACAGTGTGGCTTCATTATAGCTTTTTTCTAATAATCATACATTTTGTACCAATACAAATTAGCCACCGCCTAGATAATTTATAAATTCCTGCGAGATCAGATTGGTTAAGAATAGATAGAAGTTAAACGCATTTTCAAATTAGCCTAGGTTTATTTGAATAATAAAATTAAAAAAATACATTATTTACAGCGAATAAAACAAACTAAATGATGTAAAGTTTATAAACTAATGTTACTCTAAAATGTTTCTGTGATGGCACTTTTCAAACACATCATATTAAACAAGAACACAAATCATTTAAAGAAAACCTTGGTCAAGAGACACTTTCAAACATCTTTTGGGATCTTTTAAAAATATCATTATCAAGTTACGATGAGAAGACTAGAACCATCGAAGTGATTAGTAAACTCCATCCACCATTAGAAAACCATCTCACGTTAAAATAGTAAGTCACAGCGTGATGTACAACTTCCTCAATGGCTCGTGACATTTATGCAGATCCATATAAATGTCTCTGACAGTAGATGTTGAGCAGAGAAACAGTACCCCAAACATCCCAAAACGTCTTAACACTTGTGCTTCATGGCGAGCTAGAGTGAGAGAGAAAAAGGGGAAGAGATTATGTAAAAACCTCGCTCTCCAGCACATACACTACACATTTAATACAAAATAAACACAAAATGTAATAAAATAACACGGCACCCCTAATGCCGTTTTTACATTTGACTTTGAGAATCAATTGAAAAAGATGTGTTTGTTTGACCTTGTGTGCTGTGTCGGCGAAATGTTGGGCGCTGTTCATCATCTCGCCCGTCTTCTCCTCGACTCGTCCCAGTTTCTCGCCGCGTTCATTCAGAGCCTGACTGGCCTTCTGTACGGCGCTGCTCACACTGTCTGCTGCATTGTGCAGGAGGCTGTTACCTGCTACACACGTCATCAGAGGTGCAGTAAGAAGAATATTGCCAAAGCATTACAATTAAATCAATTCAGTTTTCTATATTGTTTGTTACATCTGGATGTAAAACAGCTTGTTTTTACAGTGTATATTAAACTTTTGCAACACTAAATAAATATTACAATTTTGCCACCATGATCACTTGAAAATACCCCAATGAACGGACGCAAGCAGCACCATGTGGCCATTTGAAATCTTAAGCCGAAGTTTTCCATCAGTCTTTAAAAATGGCCAAACAAACAAACTTATGGCTTTATAATACTTGGAATGTTTTATTTTCTGCATACAGCACATACACATTCTACAACTACACGTTCTTTATAATTTGGATTAAATGTGATTGTATATGTTATGCTTATTATATTGCTGTTCTAACCATGGTTAGGTTTAGGAGAATAACTAACAAACATTCTGCAGTGTTGTGCATATTTCAAACACAAGACAATACGGTAAGACTTCCAAAGCTTTACAGAATTCACCCAACTGAAGGTCCAGTTTTTAGCCAGCAGATGGGGCTCTTTGATACATATTTGGAATAAAGAAACAGACTTCAGAATACAAGCTTTTAACCTCTTTATATATTGTCTGGATTCGTGTATGATAGAGCTGTATATGTTGGCTAAAAACTCCTATTATTGCAATGAATCAACTGTCACTCAAAAATGTTGTTTCAGTCGGACTATGTGAAAATGAGAACAGGACACTGGTGGGCTGCGACAGATGGAGCCAAACATTCTTTATTCACATCATCAGTAACTGTTCAGGAGTTATCCTGGGTCTTCAGTGTAAAATGATAAAGGGATATCTCAAACAAATGAGCAGATCCAGGCCGCAGAAGCTGTTTGACTCGAGTATGCGATTGAACAAATTCTTTTCAAACTCGCCTGCAGAAAGCATTGTGAAATCACCTTCGTGCAGAACCACATTAGCGGCTTTAAATCGATTATATGAGGTAGAAAATAAAACTGGGCAAATATTCATGCTGTCTGAAAGGAGCGAAAAAGAAAACATACTGTGTTCTCTCTATCAAGAGCTTAAGTTAAAGAGAAAAACAGAAGGAACATCCTTCGTAGACCTCAAAAGAGATGTTTCAGAGGTGTAATTTTAGCTTAATTTCTGATGTTTGTTGTCTGAATGTGAGGAGATGTGCAGAATATAGCTGATAGTGTGGTGACATCATCCAACAGTTTGGGTCCCACACCTGATCAGACTTAGACCGGAGGGGCCATGTCGTCTTCAGCAGAACTGCATTCATCATCATTCCCTGATCAATAATGTTCAACTGATTCGTAAGTCAACTGGGAATGTGACATCTATACTTGGATCAGACTCTCAGCTTGAAATGACCGATTTCATACATTGAGCTGCATTAAAGCTGGTTGTAGCTACAACAGAAGTGTCATCATAAAACACTGTACATATAGACACAGGATGTGAGCTGTATTGGGATTTCTGACGCATGTATGGAACAGTTCAGCGAGTTCTGCCAGGCAACACAATGTGAGCATGTGAGCACAGAGAAGACCCTCTGCTTCCCTTCTCGCACTGACAGAGTCAAAGCCTGAAAACTCAAGACAACCAGCGGCACTAAAAGCTGTTATTTATGTAGTAGGAGGTTACTGAAAAACAACTAACAGTGAAGTGAAGCTTCTTCCTTCAGACTGTTTAAATAGCATCAGCACACATATATGCACCTTTTGTAACATTCAAATACACTAAAGCTGTAATAACTGTGTGCAAATATGTGTTTGTGTGCCGCATTACATAGATTACCATAGTTTTATTAAACGCCTGACAAAATCAAAAAGAAAAACATGAAATCCTGTAATTCTAATTAATTTGTAAATATGATTCATAAGAAGTTTAGGCATTTACAAGTATTTCATAAGGTGGATCATTTCATTAATTCAAGCAAGTTGAAAGGTACAGAAATGAACGACTATTAGGAAAAAATTCTAATAAAGCCCCGTGCCTTAACGAAATATCACCAGTACAAAAGCAGATTGTTAAGAATCATAAAAATGATTCATCTTGTAAACAGTTATGAAGTGGCATGAATTTTTTCATATATTTTACATAGTGAAACAATTTAAAAATTTTTGTAACAATTTGTAAACTGTTTAATATGTTATTTACACTGTAACCATATTGTTATTTCGTAGCCATACATATTAAACAAAAGTTTATAAAACGGTCAGTTCTGGTTGATTCTGATTGAGCCGATTAGCGCCGGGGGCTATTAACAATAATGTCTAGCTTCCGTTATCCCTCGGTAACGCGTGAACCAGAGGCTTGCTTTTCGTGAAAATTTACTCACCCCTGTTGTCATCCAAGATGTTTATGTATTTTTTTCTTTAGTGGAAAAGAAATTAAGGTTTTTGATGAAAACATTTCAGGATTATTCTCTATATAGTGGACTTCAATGGACTCCAAACGGATGAAGGTCAAAATGACAGTTTCAGTGCAGCTTCAAAGGGCTTTCACCAGACGATGAATAAGAGTCTTATCTAGCGAAAAGGCAATTTTTAAAACAAAATGCTCGCCTTGCTCTATTCTGCAAAGCCCGCTCACGACTTCACGTAATACATAACTATGCTGAAAAGGTCACGGTTGACGTAGGCGGAAGTACAGAGTCAGTGTTTACGAGTTGAACCGTGCAAATACGCACGTGACACGTTTGTGTTTACATTCTAAAGATTTCTGTTATCAGTCTCATTAATGTACCGGCTGGTATAGAACGGCACGGACTTGAACGATTAAGCAACGAGAAGGATTCAGCGCGATTGGTGTTAAAGCGCTCTTCATTCCCAACAAACTCGCGAAAGTCATGGGGCAGCAAGTGTATATATGGCATAAAAGGACAGATTTTAATGAAAGAAAAGGTGGTATGTAAGAAAGAGACTCATCACCTCCCATGAGTTTGGGATGACAGTTGAGAAAGTCGGGTTTTCTCTCAGAAATGTACCGCTGACAGGTGTGATGGAGGATCTGGATAAACATGCTCTTCTCTCCGGCTGAGCCGGCGGTCCACTGGTCTGATCCATTCTCAAACGTCAGGTCAAACTCTGGACAGTCCTACACGGTGTGGATAACAAGAAGGGAGAGCGTCAGTAAAAGATATCTGACAAAACGATCCAGAGAAGAATGCATGTACTCACTCGGATGGAGTCGAGAGCGTTCACCTCTCGCAGCTGAATAATGCTCCACTGTGACCGTCTCACAAACGACGACGAGCCCTGAAACTGCTTCACTTTAGTAATATAAACCTGTACTGGTCTCTTATTGGTCGCTGAAAGTGAAGAAAAAAAAGGACAAATACAATATAAACATAGACATTTATTTATACACATTTTATTAATAAACTAAGAAAGAAGGTCATAGATGGATAATGTTGGGTTGCCAGGTCAATGGTTTCCCACAGAATTGAGCAACCTTCTCACTACTTTTAAACTTTTGCTACGTGTTGTTTTTTATTCTGCAGGTATATGGATTTATGTGGATAAATGTGGTGGATTTTGTTTGGCAACTGTCATTCCCAAGATACGATGAAGTTGTTAACCAGTGAGTTTATGATCACTACTATACAGTGATTCTCAAGACCAATCTCTGTGTAATGCATAACAGTGACTGTAAAATGTGTATTTTAAAATATTTCGAATTTTGGTATTTGGGCTAGGGTCCCTGGACTAGTTTTGACTGGCCGTCGGGCTTGGTTGGTTATGCAGATCTGGCAACCCTGATTACAATAGTCTCTCTCTCTGTAAACACAATAGAGTTCTCATGTCCGTATCAAACAGTAGTGGGTGCAGAAAACACCACGCCTTCTTCTGCTGGAGTGAAGCACATCCGGCACACAGTGAACCGTTTGAGGAATTCCAGATCAAAACTGTTTATTCAGACCTCGGTGTAAAACACTCCCTTTTTCCTCTGTCTCTCTCTCACACACACAGTTTGAACCCACATAAGACATTTTCCGTTTGAAGCAAATGATTAAACGATGCAACCTCATCTGAACCTTCCAGCAAAAGTGCTCTCTAAACACCCCCGACTTCATCCATTCTACTGCCTTCCTACAAATATTAAACAGCGCACAAAAATATACAACAGAATATTAGGACATTAGAAACAAACTAAGATAACATTAAAGGGAAAGTCTCTTATCAACAATCTCTCCAGCTTAAGTAAACTCTAACATCCTCTTGGCTCCAGCAAACAGTATTCATACTGATGAAAACACAGAAAGATATTTGGAAGAATGTTTGTCATTTTAATTTCTGGGCCATCATTGAACACAAAATGAGATACTGAAGAATGTAGGAAAGCAAACAGTTCTGGGGCACACCTTTGACTACCAATGTAGTTTTTCCTACTAAGGCAGTCAATGATATCCTGGGAACTGAAATTGCTAACATGCTTCCAAATATCTTTGTGTTCTTCAGAACAAAATTATTTATACAGGAACAATTTGAGGGCGAGTAAATGATGACAGGATTTTCCTTTTTGGGATAACTTTCACTCTACAGCAGCCTATCAAAATTAATATTTCTGTAGTCTATACAAACTGAGACGTGCCCAAGAGTCAGGACATGTGCATTTACATACACTGTGCTGTATAGTATATTGCTGTTAAAAACATCCCAAGAAACTCAATCTGTTCATTTCTCGGTTGACTCGCGGTCACTGGTTGAAAGCATTTTCTGAACATTTTAAACAGACTGGTTGAGTGAGAAATTCTTGGTCTCAACAAAGAAGTTTAGCAAGAAACCGAATGGCTTGTGTTTGAGCCAAATCTTTCAGCACATCTATAAATTCTGCTTTATTAGGTGTGTATCCTGATGTATTACATCTGGATGGATGGAACACTGACACGGTCAACTAATTGATTTACTTTTTAACAGAAGACTACAATGTCCCGACATTATACCAAAAGTCAAGTCTGGTTTGGGGGATTACACCTACAGTACCTGTACTTTTACAAATGTAGCATTGAAATGCAGCAATAAATAGATTGATTGAACACAAGCTACGTTCTCAAACCCCACCGTTGTGGTTGTTTTAACCCATTATTGGGTAAGATATAAATGATGAATTTATTTTCGTAAAAACTATTACAATGTCCTTAAACTACATTACATTTCATGCAGTGTGTAATGTTTCTGTGTGTGAATGTAAGCAGTCTGCCAAGTTGTGAAGCCAAAAGTGAACGAACAGTCGACTCTGAATCACTTGAACGAGTCATCTGTCGTTCTCATTTCAGTTCCGTGTCAGATTTGCGTCGCTCCGTGTAATGCCCACCTACGTTCCATTTGCAACACTGCACCCGGTAGACCAATCACAGTGGACTAGACCTCAGTAGGCTGACAGAACGGAGGGGATTAGACAGTTGAATTGCCGAACCAATCATTTGAGAGTCAATCAAGCAGTGTGTTTTGGACACTCCATAAACTTTTTTTGTAGCTCAGTGGTTAGAGCATGGCGCTGGCAACGCCATGGTCATGGGTTCAATGTCACTTTGTAATGAAACATGCGATACATATGCCTTAACATACAGTAACCAGTCAGTTGTTCTTACAAATGTATCGATAAATGTATCGTTTTCAAATACTTGCCCTTTAGAAACCCATTTTCAAAAGATTGCGTTTTCAGGTTCCCAAAATGCAGCTGTTGTGTAAACGAACAACTGAAACACATAAAACGTTTTTTGGCTGAAAGTGTCAAGTTACAGTAACTCTAAAGGCGTAAATATGGCGTGTTGTTTCACAGCATTGTAATAATTTTCCAAAGTTTTGGTTGTTTTTTTCATCTGGGAGCTCTGGGGATCCATTGAAGATCAGCAGTAGATAGTTTGCTGAGGGCTACTGGTAAGACCTCACAGTGGGACGGCTTTTAATCTCAACACGGCTCCTTTGATTCCCAGAGTCACACTATCATCCCTGCTGAGCTCCGAGAACATTAGTCTTCAGTTTTTTGTAGGCATGAAGATGTGGAATGCAGAGAAGAAACGTCCTCCACCCAAAGCTGATGTCTTGGCTGTTTCTCCCACATGGTGGGAGAGATTCCGTCTAAGAACCGAGGGTCCCATTTCCAGTCCTGAACCCTAGAGCTGTTGTGATTTACTTCAATGTCAGTTCATCCCAGCTCAAAAAAGAAATTCTAATATTCACAATAATGAGGGTCATTGTAAGGTGTATATCAGGACAGAGGTGAAGTAAATGTAGCTTCAATCTTAAATTCAAATGAATCTACAAGTAAACGGATGAAATTCGAATTTTTAGTAACGTATCTTTTTATTGTAATAGTGGCGTGACTCTGAAAACGCACCATGTATTCTTAATGCTAAATGTAGGATAAACTGCACCTTAAAAAGGACTATCAGCTTTAGACACATGGACTGTGTTAACCAATGTTCAACTGTGTGTTATTAGTACAGTTAATAAAAAGTTGGGTCACATTCCTGATACATTGTATAATTTAGCCTATAAAGACGTCAGACTGACGTCAGCCGATCGACAACTGTGACTGTATCTTACACAATTTCTCTCAAAGACCCAGCCGGTGTAAAGCTGCACAATTCCTTCAATGAAACTGCAATACAGCTTGTAGTCATTTCTAAACCCCATTACATTGTGATTTAATGAAAACCAGTGTTGTCCGTAGCTTCTACTGTGTACACTCTTTTTCACTACAGAACTGAACACAACAAGATGGACCGTCTGCACATAAAGAGCGGATCCCAGCAACAGATCAAGACTTATTTTGATAATCACTTCAGATCCAGGGAATCAATGAATCAGCGTGAGAGAGTCAGTGGAACAGCTCCAATCGAACCATTAACCCAACGGGACCTCCGGCAGTCTGCTGATGCTAAACAACAACTTTTAAGCACACAAACTATTTGTGGGTAAAACAGTGAAGATCTCATTTACTGTCACTGTGTGTCAACAGCAAGATGTTATTAGGCTCATCTGAAGAACCGCTTTTCTAAAATAGAGTTTAATTACACACTCGGTGTCACTGTTAAAGCTAAAGTTGTTGTGAGTGGGATTCAATCTCACAGGTTTAACACAAAGTGTTTGTGGACTGCTGATGATCATCACGGAAGATAAAGTACACCAGACAATACTTCATATAAAATACTAATAAGTATTAATAAAAACAATTATTTGTTTAAGGCCGCCTGGTTAGGCCTGGTTTCCCTCAGAGGTTTTTTTCTCCTCCAATGGAGTTTTGGGTTCCTCGCCACCGTTTGCATACTGTTTTGCAGTATTGCTTTTTGCCTGGCCATTACTGATAAGAGAATCTTAAGCTTTTAGCTAGAAAAATATTGAGTGATCTGTTAACATGGTAGCCATTCGAAAAAGGCGAACGGGTTTTGTTACATAAAATCTAACTAAATGTAGATATCTTTGTTACAAAGTGTTAATACAAATATTACAGAGGATGGCAATATCAGTGGACACTTTTTTGTAATTTTTTGTAATTTTGTTTTTTGTACTTTTTTGTAATTTCTAAACAGAATAACGTTCAATTTTTCAATTTTTAGTTGTTAAATAATAACGTATGATGCACTCAGACAAATCAGGATGTGTTACAGTAATGAGAATTTTAGCCAAAATAATTTGTGTAACCGAATAAGTTTTAATTAAAATATTTACTGCCGTGATGTGTCAGTGGTTTCCTGAGACCTTTCAAACTGAAGCGTCTCTACAGATACCCAGCCACCAACACATCCTTTGACAAACATATAGACTAGAAAATGTCGTGATTTTGGTGTCACAACCATTTCGTGATTTTAAGAAAAACATCACGAGATAAAAAGGAGTGATTAATGGACCAGAATAAACCCTGCTGACTCGCAACTACTTGATTCCACATGATTTTACTCCTCACTGCTGCGATTGTAATAAGGGCTTTTTGAAAAGAGCATTTAAATAAAGCTGAAGAGGTTTTCAGCACCGCGGGATGTCACACCGCGTTTTATTGCAGAACAAATGACACGTGCGTGATCAAACATTATTACAGACAACAAAAAAACATTGAAGATACTTCCAGAAGTGCATACTGCAGCGTCTGAAAAACATCATATCATACATGTTATATTTCTTGATGATCATTATGTGCTGTAAGATAAAGACACAACTCATTATATTGCGATGTTACCAGTGGTGGCTGGTGCACAATATTTTTGAGGGGGCGAAACAAAGCATTTGACCCTTATTGCCCCATAAGCAGGTGATTTGATTCGTATAAAACTGGAGCTTGCGCTCTCGTGGTGTTTGCCATTGCATAGATGGAAACACTGTCGTATTTTCCGTCTCAATGTTTGTGTATCCGAGTGTGATTGTTCCCGACGCCCCTCGCAGCGTTGGTTTGTATCTCAGTTTGATTTATCGAACCCTGGTGCGCTTGCATTCATCTTACATCATCACAAACATGCAGGACACATGATAGTAAACCGTACACTGTGTGTTTTATATTCACTTGATGCTATTATTGACTTGTTGCTATTATACTATTTATCAGGACTGTTCTTAAATCGGGAAACATCGTATTATCATTCATTTGCCGTAACACGCTAAACAATGCAGGCTCACTCCTGCTCAAATCCAAAGTAAATTACCAACGCTATCATCTACTACATGTGTTTTATTGAAGTAAATACATTGTCATCCGTTAAAGCGCATGGGTTCGGTACCCTGGTGCTCACCAGAGTTCGCGTGACAGCTTTTACATGCGCTAAGTCTCATGCAAAACGTACCCCGTTTCAAACTAAACTGCAACAGGAAAGGCACCTGAAAGCCACCTTAAGGGGGCCTCACCCAAAGAGCAGCCTAGGGCCCCGGACCACCTTAATCCGCCCCTGATAGTATTTCACAAAGTAAACAGAAACACAGTAACAGGGATTACTTACGCAGTGCATAGCATCACTGATTATAGTGGGTTCTCTGCTTTTGTCGTGTTGCTCGTGTGCAGTTTAAACACTTTATACTAAGGACGAAAAACTCATCCCTTATCACTTTTGCGGTGAATTTGTAAATCACGTTCATGCAGTCCATTCTTCTAAACTTGTATTTAAACTTCACAAGGTTCCGTACCGGGGTTCACACATAAAATATAGTTGAATACAGTGTGAATAAATCTGTTTATTTCAAAATTGACCCCCTATTGACCAGCCGCCTCTGGATGTTACTTTTACAATGTTTTACTTCTGATTAGTGTTCTCGGTCAAATCTGAGAAACTCTCATGTTCACAGGTGCGTGGATGATCTTCCAGACGTATCATTTATAAAGCATTTACAGTGCTGTACAGTACTGTGAGAAATGCAGCATGATAAATCAGGGCAGTCTCAGTGATATGTGCTCACGCACAAGTTATGGTGGGAGTTTGATATCACATCGATCCGACTGCTCATGTATCCCCCCTCCCCAATATCTGGACATTTTCGTCATTGAAAACTGAGTAAATCCTCTATAAGGACATTAAAATCTGACTGGTGATCCATCTAAACACTGCACTATTTGTTCACCTGAGGTGTAATGTTTCACCTTGATTGTTGTTCTCTCGTGTGATTGTCTCTTAAAATGAAATCTACTGTAAAATGTGTAGATTGTGTGTTTTCAGTCCTGCCTGCATTCTGATCATTCCTCTAAAGCCTTCGAGAACAACAGCAAAGGCCAAACCTCCAGCCAAACCCTGCTTACAGCTCTTGATCCGCTTTCAGTTTGGCTTGAAATCTAACAGGACCACCTAAACTCTGTAGAGTCCAGATTAATTTCCCTACATTAATCCAAATCTCGATTACAACGCTGGAGCTGTAAACCAATAACGTCCCGACATCTGTGCCTTTGATATTTATGTAATTACGAGAACATTTCCTGGATATCTTGTTTCTTGGGTAATCTTACTATACATGCAACTAAAATATGTCAGATTTATTCTCATTTCATTCAGAAATTGTGATCTCAGTTCGGATTGCACTATAGGATATATCTTTAAATACAAGATAATCACCTGAAGCCAAGACTTTAATTATACTTAATATAGTTTTTGTGTGTAACTATGCCATAATATTTGTGACCCTCTCAGTTTCGAGTCACAGAATAATGTTAAAAGCACCCGTTTTTTAATAACAAAAGCTAAAGTAAGGGAGCTAGAACTCATCAGTATTATATCAATGTAAGTGTTCCCTGATGGCAAGTAAACGTCAAAACTATGACAATGCCTCTCCAGATTACAAGATTTTAGCCAAATTTTAGAGACGCAAGATTTAATCGTGTCGTCTCATATAGTTCGCATTGTATACGACAACCAAAACTGCTCCTGCGAGTCGCACATCAGAACAGAGAGACTAGTTTGTTTAATTATTTCCTTGGTTGCTCACGACCGCTGTGGCGCTGTAGTAACGTTGACCAATAGAAGCACTACAGAGAAGCGCGAAGCTCTTCCGTAAACAATATTCAAACATGTCGAAGTGCAGGAGAGACAGTGGTGTTGGTGCTGCTAGGTGGGACAATGCAATGGAGGAAAAGTTTGTCGACTTATGTCAACAGTACTCATGTCTGTATGAAGATTTTGTGCGGCTCTTCATTTTGTGAAAATATGTATGGTTTGACCAGGAATCTTTCAACTCTGAGGTTATTAATGTTGGGATGTATAATAAGTAAAGTAATAAAAGTGTTGACATTCAGATTATTAAATTAAAATTATGATAAATCAGTGGAATTTAGTTTGTAAAACTTTCATGTAGAAAAACAGCCTCATTTATCACAGTAAAGTCAAGGAACGAGTAGCTTTGCGTTTCAGCAATTTTGCAAGAATGAAAATAAACAACTGTCGTAAAGTAAAGATGGTTGACTCGGAAGAACTGTCCATCCTTCCTTGAAAAAGCTGATTTGTGAAGATCAAGGATTGCAGGCCAACATTCCAGAACAGCTGTTTGAAAAAGGTCATGTTTGTATTTGATATCTGTGCCCCAAATAAATATTTGATGAGGGCGATTCTGAGAATTACACTGGAAGGATAAACAATAAGCTGCAATACTAAAAACTTATTAAGAAAACCACAATAAAAATAATAAAAGCAGTCAGTTTGAAACAAAAGTATTTTACTTTGTGTGTTCACGTGGAGGAAGGGCTAGAAAGGGTGATTCTACATAAATATTTAATATAACTTTAAATGAAAAGTGCAGATTATTAACATAAAACAAGACATTTGTTAGGACAATAACAAGCATTTTGAAGAGATCTCACATTCAGCTCCGGCTGCATTCTGGTATTAAACACCCAAATTTTACCATAAAATAATTCAAAATAGAATTCTTCGGTTTTTCATTTGCTCCCGTGTTTTGGATGTTCGTACGGCATGACACAACTTCCCTTGAATCCGAGTTCACAGAAACACACACACATATTGCGAGTTTCCTTATGCAGTTTGGAATTCATGAGTCCCGTGTTGAGCGTGAGACAGTCGAGCGGCCCCACATCATTTATTCCTCCACTATGATTCACAGTTGGAATGAGATTTCCTGTTGGCATTGCGAGGGAGGAATGTTGCCTCGTGCCTTATTCATTGTAGTAATGTTTTGTTTTCTCTTTCACGTTTAGTGGTTTTCCTCTGATAGTGCCAGAAACACAGGTGTTACCCATTGCAGGCGACAGCAGAAACCACTCTGTGCTCACACAGCAAGACCATCATTAATCAGTATGTGAAATAAACAGTACAGATGGACCTATTTCAAAAACTAACATCTTGTGTCTGAAACTGCTACCCCTCTCCTATATAGTGTACTACATCGGGCCATTTTGTAGTGGTGTCCGAAACCTGAGTGAACTACTTCATTCCCTACATTTGTTCACTCTTTTTACTCACAATGCACTCTGATTTTGAGTGTACATTTGATGTAAGCTTGCTCTTTGACTATTTCCCATGATACAACGCGAATCAACCATTGGTTATAATCAGCTGGAGAAGAGTGACCCAATCATAAGCCTTGTTTTTATGAGCATTCTGCATCAGGAACTAACTCTGCGAAACCTCAGTATGCAAAAAAACGTAGGCCGGAAATTACTGGAGGGTCTGCTGCTTCCGCCGAGGTTTGTGAGCGTGCATCGGATGGACTCGCCGCAGGAGCTGAGTAAAGGTCAAATTTTGAAAAGTGAATAAAATGAAAATAGCAGAAAACTAAGCCGGATGTCTGTTTTTCAAATGTAAGTACCGATAAATTAATTTATGCTTATATGAACGCCTACGTACAGGTTGTTGTTAATACGTCATAGGTCAAAGAGCATACGGGTCAGATGACCATAAAACATGGAGGATGCAGTTTGTCCGAATTTTATTCATACTATTCCCACTCATACTATATACATGGTACCATTTTAAGGGTCGATAGGTAGGTACTTATTCAAATTCAGTACGTACTGTCACAGTATGCGATGATTCTCACCAAAATAAATAAAACGATGTTAAATTGTATTATCTTCGATGATGTCATTTCTATTATGCATTTTATCAAGCAGCTTCTTAAGGTACACAACTACTGTGAACTATTTTCATTATTCACTCAAGGTATATATTATTTAACAAAGAATTTTTTTACAATACTGTATTTTTATCTAAACATTTACAAATATGCCTTCGTAATAAAAGATTTTTTAGGTCGCGGGAGACATTTCTGAACGGAGATCATAAACCTTTTAATAGACGTGTATAAGAAATTGATGCAACTGGAACTTTTTAATTTTCCACCAAAGGGAATGGGTATGGTACGGACTGTAGTTGATAAGACATTTCTGTTGGAACAAAGTGCTTTTTTCCACAAATAATTTTGTTGAGAAGAGTCACCATAACATTCTGATCTCAAAATATAGCTGAAACCCCTCTGCTGGAGTTTCTCACCTGACAAAAATCATCCATTTACTTAATAAATAACACACCTCATCTTAACAAATGGTTTGATTTTATGCATCATTCACGTTGGTAGTGATCAAACAGGGTTAAATTCTTTAGTATAAATCCTTAACCCTGGGTATGAACAACAGTCATAATGACAGTGATGTGTGTAGGCAAAAAGCTGTAGGACGGTTCTTACCTGATAAGCAAATGAATGTGGTGTAGTCCCCCTGACCTCCGGTAGCCAAGAACGGGATTTTCTTCTTGGTCCGTCTCTTCACCTGCACGGCTGCCAGCATCCGCTCATCGTTGGGAACGAAGACTGCCTTGTTGAGGGCCAGTTTTCCACTCATTGTAGACTAGTGCTGGCTGGACAACTTAACTCTAATAAGAAGGAAATTGTGATGAAAGTTAATATCAAACAATGATTTTAATTCTTTTCACTGTTTCTGGTTACTGTATTGATATGATTTAACATGAACACGTCATCACCGTTGTCTTGTTGACTTTAGAACACTATTGACTCTGATGGATCTAGGTCACCAACAGTGAAAGCTGTTCTACAGTCGCCAGCAAAATCAACACCAGTGAATTTTTTCAAAAACTTGTGAATTGGACATGAGACCGTTTCTCCTCTCCATTTTACCTTATTTTTCCAAGGCCAGACACAGTGTGAATGCAAAGAGGTTCATTTTTTCATATGGTTCTTTTCAAAAGACCATGAGTGTGATATTGGCAGGACTAACTAGGTTTAGTGACATAAGGCATTGTAAGCTTAAAGGGATACTTTACCCAAAAATCATCATTTACTCACCCTCGAGTTGTTCCAGGACTATGTATAAATATCTTTGCTCTGATGAACACCCAGAAAGATATTTAGACAAATGCTTATAAGCAAACAGATGTTGCCCCCCATTGACTCCCATAGAAGGAAAAAATACAATGGTAGTCATAAGAGCCCAAAACTGTTTGCTACATTATTATGTTTTTTCTGTTGAACACCAAAGAATAATAAGTAATTTTAATTTTCAGTAATTAATTAATAATCAGTAATTTTTCCTACAATGGAAGTCAATAGGGGCAGGATCTGTTTGGTTATGAGCATTCTTCCAAATATTTTTACGTGTTCTTCATAACAAATACATTTATACAGATTTGGAACAACTGAGTCAATGATTCTTTTGGTAAAGTATCCCTTTAATGTGAAGAGTATTTGGAGAAACCAGTCAAGCATCCAAGTCAAGCATATGGATCAATGGATATTCATTCAATATTAATCCTCTGTCAAACAGAGCTGACGCTACCGTGACTAATGTCTAAAAAAACCTTTATGATAAGTGACATTTATTCCCATCAACTCTGCTGTGCTTACATTTATAATGTATGAACATGTCATATATTATACATGATAAACGACACTTCATATAAAAGATAACTAAAGAGCAGAAATGAAATAATAAAACACTGGACCAAAAAGTGTACCTTTAAAATGAGATCTTAATATCACAAATACAAAGAAAACAATCGTGTTATAGCAGATGGCACTTGTTTAAAATGGTTAACACGACAGACCCAAAAGCATACAAACAAGTTCACCCTGTCGACATTCGCCCAGAGGGAATAGTGTCTAATACCAACAACAAGCTCAAAAGAATATAGTAGGAAACTCATTTCAGACATGATATTGGTATTTAAAAGTTATGTTAGACGAACTTTAGTTCTTATATAGAAAAATATAAGAATAGTGTTTATGCTTCACTTCAAAGTGTATTTTAAATCAGCTCAGGTGATTTTAAAGGCTGTTACGCTTACTCATAAAAATAATATATATATATAGGCGTATAGGTTCTATGCATTACCTGTTTTTTATTTTGATGTTTATATGGGTCTTTTGTGCTGTATTTATGTTGTGTCTAAATAAGTTCAACACATATTGATGCAGGACCATATTCTAACTGGATCATGATTTAAGCTACAAATGATAAACTCAGCACGCGCGTAAGGTTCAAAAGTCTTGACACAATTTTCTTTTTTTTTTCAAAATAAATTCCTTTTTGAAACTTTGTTATATGAAACGTTAGCATATTATACAACAAACGATTCTGTGGGCCATGAAAGTTCTGTGAATATGATCAAAACTGCAGCGCTGCCTTGTAACGTTTTCCAAAAACACTGGCAGGGAAAGCGAATTTATCCAGTTTTTGTTTAGTAACAGTCCAGTTATTTTGAAAACTTGTCAGTAGACAACTGCATTGTAAGCCTGTTTCCTGCAGAAGCCAATTATCTGTGGATTACTTGAGACAGCGCAGAATCATTTCTAATCCAAACGTTGTCCTTAATACACAATTTACACACACTTGCATTTCGTTACAAATATAAACGCATTTATGCAATAAATATTTTTTTCCCAATATTTTAGCACGGAATTAACAAAAAAAGTCTGTAGATTCCGTATGACCCTGCTATTGAGTAATGTCATATCCCTCTGAAATGAAAATAAAACTGTACATTGTCCTTTTATGTGAGTTAAGCCTATTTATTATCGAAGTATTTGTCAGTAATACAGCAATTTCAGGGGAAACTGTTGATTATTATTATTGCATTGCGGGCTGATTTAAGGTGTGCCCCTGAATTTTGAACCAGAGGAGGAAAGTAACAAAGTAATTTTACCTGAGTACCTAAGTATTCTTTTTGAGTATCTGTACTTTACTGTACTAATCATTTTTTTCTGAGTACTTGTGACTTTAACTTCACTACAATTGAAAGACAAATATCATACTTTTAACTCTACTACATTTTCAAAAAGGTCCAAAAGTAGAAAGTCGTTTCTACCTAGCAAATTTTGCGTGCGCAATTTTTCTGCCTTGCATTCTGCCAGGAGGACCATTCACTTTTGCGAAGTATTTCAGTCCAATGACAATTTGGCAACCCTGGGATCTTCCCTGCTAAACTAATGTAAACGTTGGTGCAACTACACAGCTGAAAGCGCTCTAAAAGGGCAAATAGAACAATAAAAGACAAAAAAGGCACATGTTAAAGTATGCTGTAATCATCTGTGGGTTCAACTTTGTGTGATGCATTGCTTCGAACAAGCGCTACGATCATTCAAATATCAACTATATTTATATAGCGCATTTTACAATTTTCATTGTTAAAAAGCAGCTGTTACAGTCAAAGACACATTGTCATGAAAATGATCGGCATAACCGCTAAAGACTGAATAAACATCATATACACCTTGAGCTACATGACAGAGATAAATGGAAAATGTAAAGTTTTCCATTTTCATTGCATGAGATCCCATGGCCCGTGTTAAGGAAGTGTTCGTCCGTTCGTGTTAACTTCTGATTTGATGCTATATAATTTAAAGCCGTTTTGAAAATTAATAATGTTTTTAGTGTAGTAACTATAGTTGAAGCCTTCCTGCTGAAATAAAAAAATAGAACGAATCAAGATTTAATGCAAGTGCAATCCTGAAAGTAAAAACATTCAACAAGACAAAAGGTCATGTTTGCTTCTTTCAGTCCCCAACATTTAAGCGCGGCGTCCCTAAGGCCTAAGCTCGCACTGTGTGGTCTTGTGGGAAATATGTTGTTTCTAGACACACACCACACAACTTCCAGGCATGAATAAAGTGAATCGTGGGACATAAATAAGGTTCTGATGTACGGCTAGACCCTAAATCAGCTGTTGTAGCAAAAAAATTAAGTTTTTAAATTTAGTTTTGCATCTTGCTGCAGCACTCAAAATAAAGCTGTGGAGGAAAAATATTTTGAGCAGTCTTTTAAAGCCCTCATTTTCCACAGTTTTAAAGGGAAACATGTCTTTGGCCAGGCAAAATGTCAACGCATCAGTTACATCTTTCCACAGCTTGCTCGTTCTTATACGTAGTTTCTTTCTAAAATACTTCTTTCGTTAAAGTCGATTGTTTAAGCCTTGTAGTTTCTAGCTGCTTGGTTGTACCTGATGAACTCGCCTGGGGTCCCTTTATAATTTGACTCTCAGCATAATCAGGTGCTTTCGTTTGAGGTGGTTAAAAAGGTTTGTTGTGTTGCGATCTGATGTGTGAATCTTATTGCAAATAACTGTTGTTTGCGTCGTGTCTTTTGGGGAAAAACCAAACCATTTCCTGATATTACAGATTAAAAACAAAATTTAGGGACCAACTCCTCCGTGTTTCCCTCCATCGTCACTGACTGCGTCGCTTAATATCACTCTAACACGGTTCAATGTAAGGAAGGAAGGAGGCGGGACCCGGCAAACTACTTTTAATAAAATAAACAAATCAAAAGGAAACTAAAATGCAGACAGGTCCCTCATGGTCGACTGCCGGCCACACAAACATAACAAAACATAACGTAAAGTCCAGGCCTGGTCCTGTTTCGCCTTTACAGTTGTCGCTCCTCCTTTTATGCATCCGTAGCTCCTCCGTGAGTGATGCGAGACCGATGCACTCGCCTCGAAATCAATAACTGCAATGGATATAACCTGTAGGATTTTCTCTGAAAAAGTGGATTGCGCAGTCATTTGAATTGCCCGCGTTCAAATATTGTCATATCGCACACCCCTATGCTAATGTACGTTTTTGGTCTCATGGTATATTTATTCTGAACTGCCTTTACCATGATCATTTGTTTATGTCATGTCTAATTCAAATGTTCTGTCTAAACACAGCCAAAAATCCACCATAAAACCAATTGCATAATAAAAATTATAGAAATACATGCAAAGGCAGAAATAGCTACAATGCTTAAATGTCCATGAGTGACAGCAAAGCTGCTCACAGCTGTAAGTTTATACTACGGAGTGGAAAATCTGACAATGTGAGCTCAGAATTCAGAGAACGGATGAAAAACATGAAGCTTGTGTCTGGATTCTGGTGCAGACGTACAGCAGTGTAACAAAAATCATAAACCAAAGACAATAATGCATTTTGCAGAATTTTTTTCCATGATGACAAATGAGAGAACACTTAACTTTGTCAAATATGAATTAAAACTTTACAATTACTAACCTGAATAATTAAACCAAAACCCTCACACACAATCGACTTCTCTTACAGAAAAACACTGACTGGCATATTCATAAACGGATTTTTAGGCTTTAAGTTCTTCCTTAAAGAGGCACTTCCCATCTTCAAGTTTGGCAGTTTACTGGCAGTGGTGATTCAGCAGAAGGTGAGAGTTATTGCCAAGACTCATGATTCCAGAAGCCTGATGCAGCAAAGCTTCATTACAGTTGAGTTCAGAGCTTCCCAACAGCCTCTTTTTGCCCCAAAAATCAACCATTAGAACTGAAAACCATCCTTAAGAAAAAAAGGTAAACAACTCACCTGGTCTGGTACTTTCTGTGTTTTCAAAATTGAATTAAATCGCTTAGGTAGATTTAGAAAGGTGTTTCAACTATTTCTTTGTTAAAGTAAATGTGTAAATGTAATTATTGGTATTATAAGCCAAAATAAAAACTCCCCTCCTAAGATCACCACTTTGAAACCGTGCTTGAGGGAAGCAAGTTGTTCAAAGCTGTTAACTCTCCTGGCAAAGGGGACCTTCAGATTATTGAACGAAGACTATGAAGATCTTCTACACCTGGAGAACCCATCCATGCTCACAACGTGAGGGGTGCTGGAAGACTCAGGGAAATCACTGCCCATTTCCCTGTTTAAGATGACTGGGGACCGGAGCTGGCAATGCACCAGAGAGCTTTACTAACACTAAATACTAAAGGTTCAACCTTTTGTGGGAAACCAAAAATCCAATATAATACTAATAATAATAGTTTAGTTTGATTTATGTACATTGCATAGAGAATAACTTGCAATAATATAATGTATTTATTTATATTTATTACACGGCTCGTTGGAATGCTTGATTGATTGGCCTGTGCATAATAAGAATAGGTGCAAATATATGCTATTTCAGCAGTGTATAAAACATGCAGTATGCTTCACATGGTTATTCATATATGTAAATATGTACTAATTTAACGACAAGACAATGAAGCTGTTGCGGAAAACCCAAAAATAGTAATTGTCATCATTTCAGATGTCAATTTTTTTTAAAAAGGGCGGTAACCCTAGGGGCCGTTTACACGAGACCGTTTTCAAGTGAAAGCACAAAGCGATTTATGCGATTTGACTGTCCGTTTACACGGAAACAGCATTTTAGGGGACTGATAACACAAACTTTTGAAAACGGGTTTCAAAGTGCAAGTTTTTGAAAACCACGGCGTTCTTATTTCCGTGTAAACCCCGAAGTACGCAAGAATGAGCAAACGACATCGTGAGCATGCGTATTAGGTGTGGTGGTGTGGTATGGGCGTGTACACCCAAACACAACGAAGAAGAAGAAACGGATTACATGTTTTTTTTGTGCTGCTCAATAGTTTGTTCATGGTTCTCCAGCAAAGTGTAGATGTACTACACCTAGGGTGGCCATACGTCCGGCTTTTGGCCGGATTTTAAGCCCCCTGTCCCCCTGGCGCAGCCTTAAGCCGGACACTCATTTGTCCTCCTTTTCGTAGTGGCCCTGAATCGGCCTTAAAAAAACGCGCTCTAAAACCTTTATTGGGACGCAGCTGCATAGCGTCTGACGCAGTAAGATCTCCGGTCAAACAAATGATTGGCTGAAAGAGGTGTCAAATAAATATCTGATATATAATTGGTTAAAAACGTAAACAAGCCTCCACGAATTGAGGTGGAGTCGACGTACTGGCTACGTCACATCATAACGTTAACATGCCGAAACGTCAGACATCATCTAGTCCGGAATGGACAAAAGAGCACGAATTCAGAGATGCTTTCCATGTATTTTGCACACTATGTCGCTGTGAAGTGGACGTTAGTTGTAAAGGGAAAGCCGCCATTGATCGACATGCCAGCACTGAAAAACATAAAGGTAACCGACGAGCTGCTGGTACGTCTTCCCTTAGGTCTTAATTTCGAGAGGCAACATCACCTCAGAATGACAAAATCTCTGCTGCAGAGCTTTGTAAAGTCTATCATGCAGTCAAGCATCACCAGTCATACAGGAGTGTCTTGAATAAATACAAATACTGTGAACAAACACTTTTTTGCCTCTGTTACACATAGGTCTACATCAAGATATGTCGTAGATCAAATTGTCTGGCAATGAATAGAGTAGGCTATTTCAGAATCACTGTATCATGATCCCATCGATATGATAGACAAAATTGTATTGTATTTGCGAGTACACCAGATGCAGTTATTCTAGCCTCACTAAATGTCGCAAAGTGTCCTCCTTTTTGGTGTTATGGAAATGGCCACCCTAACTACACCAGTACTAGAACCACCAGTGGAGACCTACAGCAAAATCTTAACACTCATTCAAGGCGACGAAGGGTTTATAAACGGCACTTTTGGATCAGAGGGAGGACGAGGAGATGGAAGGAAAACTGTTGAATGTCCAAACTTTTTGCCATCTTGTTTGTTTGTATATATGTGCAAATGCTTGTCTTCACTATGAATGAGGAGAAATGCAGCGCTCTGTATTGTATGGTATCTTTACCGACGGAAGTCCGCTTTCCAATAAACCGTCAGATACTCTGGTATTTTTTCTTTACAATGTGATGTCGCCAACTACTGGCGTGGCATGCGTAATACAGCGTTTTAGTCATTTTTGCGCATCTGTGTAAACGCGGATTGTTTTGATAACATTGTCGTGTGTATGTGAAACTTTTCAAAAACGCAAAAGAAAAACTTTTCCGTTTTTCAAACGTGTCCTAATAATAAACATAACTGACTTCATGTTGAACATTGAACAATAACATTTGCAATCTGGCCAAACATTGGCATCCACTGTATGGATGGACACAAATCCACTGAGGCATTTCTTCAAGTATCTTCTTGTGGGCTCCACAGACGAAACGGTCAAACCACGTGAGGGTGAAAAACGATGACAGACTTTGATGAAGACTACACCTTTAAACTTTCTCTCACAATGTTTCAAGGCACAACTGCAACCAACACGTAAGGTTGTGAGTATGTCGGCCTGTCAGCAAGTACAAACGAAGGCTTTGTCGCAACACTAGTGACCAAAAATGCCGTCTAGTCACACAGCTCACCGGGTTTCGACACGCAGCCCAAGCCACAGTGTCTGGTGACAGTTTCGTTTGTTCTTTCAGCGCTTCTCTGCACTTCGCCCTTAAGAATAACTAACAGCTGTAATGTTTCACATCACAAGTAGTAAAAAGCGAAATAGACTGCGTGTCAGGGGTCATAAAGTGCTTACGGTTAACCGACAAACGCTCGTGTAACGATTGAGTCACGTTGTTTTCATGAACGGCGCGCGCTCGGTTAACCATTACAACGGACACAAACGGCAGAAGAAAGTTGTTAAACGACTACATGCTTGCGTAAGTATAAATAGTCACTACTAAACGAGACAGACTGCAGTGCGTGAGAGTTGGTTTCTTACCTCAATGCGTGTTTTCTGCTCGCGTGTTCCGCGTCCGCTCAGGTTTGTCCATCTGCAAACGCGACAAAGTTTTAACGCGTGCGCGCGCACACACACACACACTGTCCAGACCGTTCGACCGTGTGCGCGTGTGTACATCAGTCCTCGTTTTCCATATGTTTCATCTGCTCGTGTGTGTGTTCTCTGTTCGTCTGCGTGACGTGAATCACGTCATTGGATTCACATGCCTGATTCTGATTCACTTCCTTTACCAACATTTTTATTATAGATGGCAATAAACCGATATTTATGTCGCTTTAATAAACATGACTTGGAAGAATACATTACTGGTGTACATCTTGAGAAAAACAATGGCACTGATATAGTTGAAGACATTTCTGAGCAATTTATATTCAGTTAAAAGAGGTCACGCATTCATTTTATTCTGGGATCATGTTATCTGCTCTACCGGACTGTTTATACACACACGGCATCATTTGCCCTTTCTGCTCACTTGCACACCAGAAATATTATACTGAATGCTCATATGCACTACAGGACTACTTTCAACTGCATTAACTTATCTACTGCACTGTTACTCTATTAACTGCATCTACTCATCTACTGCACTGTAACTTCAATAACTGCATTTACTCATCTACTGCACTGTAACTTCAATAACTGCACTAACTTATCTACTGCACTGTTACTCTATTAACTGCATTTATTCATTTATTGCACTGTAACTTCAATAACTGCATTTACTCATCTACTGCACTGTAACTCTATTAACTGCATCTACTCATCTACTGCACTGTAACTTCAATAACTGCACTAACTTATCTACTGCACTGTAACTCTATTAACTGCATTTATGCATCTATTGCACTGTATCTTCAATAACTGCATTAACTAATTTACTGCACTGTAACTCTATTAACTGCATCTACTCATCTACTGCACTGTAACTTTAATAACTGCATTTACTCATCTACTGCACTGTAACTTCAATAACTGCATTTACTCATCTACTGCACTGTAACTCTATTAACTGCATCTACTCATCTACTGCACTGTAACTTCAATAACTGCACTAACTTATCTACTGCACTGTAACTCTATTAACTGCATCTTCTCATCTACTGCACTGTAACTTCAATAACTGCAATAACTCATCTACTGCACTGTAACTTCAATAACTGCATTAACTCATCTACTGCACTGTAACTTCAATAACTGCAATAACTCATCTACTGCACTGTAACTTCAATAACTGCAATAACTCATCTACTGCACTGTAACTTCAATAACTGCAATAACTCATCTACTGCACTGTAACTTCAATAACTGCATTTACTCATCTACTGCACTGTAACTTCAATAACTGCACTGACTTATCTACTGCACTGTAACTCTATTAACTGCATCTACTCATCTACTGCACTGTAACTTCAATAACTGCAATAACTCATCTACTGCACTGTAACTTCAATAACTGCATTAACTCATCTACTGCACTGTAACTTCAATAACTGCAATAACTCATCTACTGCACTGTAACTTCAATAACTGCAATAACTCATCTACTGCACTGTAACTTCAATAACTGCATTTACTCATCTACTGCACTGTAACTCTATTAACTGCATCTACTCATCTACTGCACTGTAACTTCAATAACTGCAATAACTCATCTACTGCACTGTAACTTCAATAATGCATTAACTCATCTACTGCACTGTAACTTCAATAACTGCAATAACTCATCTACTGCACTGTAACTTCAATAACTGCAATAACTCATCTACTGCACTGTAACTTCAATAACTGCAATAACTCATCTACTGCACTGTAACTTCAATAACTGCACTAACTTATCTACTGCACTGTTACTCTATTAACTGCATTTATTCATTTATTGCACTGTAACTTCAATAACTGCACTAACTTATCTACTGCACTGTAACTCTATTAACTGCATTTATTCATTTATTGCACTGTAGCTTCAATAACTGCACTAACTTATCTACTGCACTGTGACTCTATTAACTGCATTTATGCATCTATTGCACTGTATCTTCAATAACTGCATTAACTAATTTACTGCACTGTAACCTTATTAACTGCATTTACTCATCTATTGCACTGTATCTTCAATAACTGCACTAACTTATCTACTGCACTGTGACTCTATTAACTGCATTTATGCATCTATTGCACTGTATCTTCAATAACTGCATTAACTAATTTACTGCACTGTAACCTTATTAACTGCATTTACTCATCTATTGCACTGTAACTTATTAACTCGTATACTGCACTGTAACTTTAATAACTGCATAACTCATCCACTGCACTGTAACTTTAATAGCTAATGTCAATAATTTATGCACACTTAAGTCTCTTGCATTATTGTTTAGTCTAAATTGTTATCTGTTCATAGCCACCTGTACATTAATGTTCATAGTATATAGCCATTTGTATTGTTCATAGTACATACCTACAGTCATATTTTCATAGAACATACCTACTGTAAAGTATTTTCATAATCACTGTATAATCTTTTCCTAATATTGTATTCTGTATTTATTCACTCTGTATATCCTGCACTTGCTAATTGCACTTCTGGTTAGACCTAAACTACATTTCGTTACACTGTACTTGTATATGTGTAATGACAATAAAGTTTAATCTATCTATTAGCCATAGTCTGAGCCTCGTCTGTGAAACTGGGCCAATTTGTACTAATGGGCCCCATGGATAATCTCATTGGTTCTTGTTGCTTGTCTTTAAGTCATTTGCAGACCTATCAAGACGTAGCCAGAAGTAGATCATTTCGAGGCTGCACTCATCTAACTGTTTTCAATTTGTTATGCTCAGTTTGCGATCTTATCACGCTGTTAATTTGACCCATATTTATTTAAAAAGCACAACTGTGCAATGTGTGTTCGGTTAACGCTAATGACAGAATTTAAGCGAAACTGACCAAGCACATTTACGAAGACAGTTTTATGTGTGAAATATTAAACACTTGTGCTCGTGTTTCAGTGAATTGTGCAAAACAGATAAACAGTGAGAAATGTCGTGTTATTTGCACCTGAGAATTCTAAAGTATTAACAAATGTGTGACAGGCAACGGAGTTTGTCGGCTTGTCAAAGTAAACGTGACCCGGTGACCCAATGCAGTCTCACCCCATTTCCGCCATACCTGTGAAAACACAGATGACAAACATCCTGTGGAGATATTTTGGATAGATCATTTGTTGTAAATTTTAAATAAGTGTCTCTTAGCCTGAACACATGGGGGACAGAGATATTACTCTCCCACCTTTTCAGAGAGGCATATCGGGCGCTGCACCATCTTTCACAGATAGACAATACATTGCAATGCAAAATGATAAATCTCGCACTACTTTACTCAAACAGGGTGTTCCTCAGGGCTTAGTTCTCTGCCCTTTTCTATTCATTTTTATAATAAGTCAGAGGTCATTTAAAAATGCAATGGAATATGATGCTGATGCTTGTCAAGTGAATAACAAACATGGCTGGTAAGAGTTCAATAGTTTGTTGGTCGGACATATATTATGTAAACACAAACTTTTATTCTGGATGCGATTACAATGAATCGTTTGACAGCTCTGGTCTAATTGTGTCTATGTATATTCTGTTAAAGGCTTCATGAAAAGGTTACTCTCAGTGTATCCACAATCCATAATCATTCATGTCTAGTACACGTTTACTTGGCCACAAAAACAAATAAACAAACAGTATATACACATAACACAATTTATTTAATTATAATGACATACTAAGAGCAACGGTGTTGCCGATTTTGCCCAAAATCGGCAAATTTGAGAAAACCTTTACTTTAAATTTTGAAAAACTTTTTTTGAATGAATGAAGTCAACATTACAGTTTAACGGAATAAATCTCAAATTCTTAACAGAAGTTTGCCTGGAGATGACTTCATTTCTTTTAATAAAAGCCTTTGCATTAGCTCATTTTGGCAACAAGACTGCTCTCTAGTGGTGAAGATTGAATACTACGACCTGGATGATGGAAAAACACACTTTATATGAAATAAAAGCATTCAGCTAAATCATCCTCTTAGTATTTTAAATAAAATGGTTTTATTATTTATTTCTTTAGGTAAATGACATTTTACAATCATTAAACAGCAGGCCATGCAATACACTGCTGGCATCTGAGGAAACAAAACTTAATCAAAACACCTCACTGCTGAAACCACCTTCATATGGGAAACAATGAAAAATACTGACAATACGTGCTGCGCTGAAAGTCACAGAAAATACAAAACAGAATCTGCTGCATTTGAATAGTGTTTAAGTGTACGTAACACGTTCTTAAAGGACAAGCGTTTCAGCAGTCAAATTAAACGAATATGGACATTTATTTGTCAGTTAAGGCAACAAACACAACAGAAAAAAAATCAAAAGCTTCTCATATCAGAGATATAAAATGATCTAAATGATTTTATTCCAACCAGAAGCTTTAAACATTTTTCCATTCTTCATATGCATTTATATATATATTTATAAAACTCAGTAAGACCGTAACATCGCAGGCATCAGACTCTAAATGATTCTCAAAAAATGGCTTTTTTCCCTCTTTCTGGAAAAAATACACTTCCGAAAAATGACAGAAAAGAGCAGCAACATAACTGTACAATTATTAAAACCTGTGTTTTTACATTAGATACAAAAACTAATACTTCATTTAGCGTTCCTTCATGTTGAAAAGAAGAAAATGGAAATTGGATGTTTTTATTGTTTTGTTTTACAGTGACCTATCGGTGCATTATAAAGAAAAGCTTTTTGAATAATACTATATCGGTGATAATAAAATAGCTTCATAGGAAGAAAAAAAAAGAAAACTCCTACATATGGAAATCAATAACCTTCATAAGAATCTTCTTGAGGCACAGATTCAATTCTTCATGACCGTTCTCCTATGTTGCTGCATTGCAAGCCATTCGCTACAAAAAAAGTGGGTGACCCACCGTCATAGTGTAAAAAAATATCTGTCCTAAAATTTAGTGTTGAAAACACATGAAAGGTAAAAGCAGAGGGTGTTCGCACCAGAAAACGGACACTTCATACCACAGCTTATAGATGCAAAGACGGTAGAAGTGCTTACTAATGACTTCATCTCATGATCAGACTGAATGGATGTAGTGTAATCTCCTTCATTCATATCTTTTCACAAGCAGCAACATCACATCTAGTGTAACGACTTCCTCTGTAGTGTCTGACATGAATACACTGCAGTTAGAATATAAAAGATTAATAGGCACAATGAGCACTGCAACATCCAACAAATATCCGGAAACAATGTAAATGTAACACAAGTTCGTGATAAATAAATAAATTGGCATTTTCTTGGTGCACAAAGCTGGCGTATTTCTATTCAGGGTGAATGATCATACATATATCGTGCTAGCGAGAACTACTATTGCTTCATTCTGACAGCTCCACTCATGGCTGGGGAGACGCTTTTGTGAAAACAGGGACTTTCCTCTCAATGAAACTGGGAGACGTCTCTGAGAATTCGTGAGACGTCGCCATGTCTTCAATCAGGCTATTGTTATGCACGCATTTAAGAGCGCAAATGAAACAAACATGTCAGTCTTTAAGCAATTATGATGTGACAATGTTGGAGTAGTTAAAAAAAGAACAAGTGTTAAAGTAAAATAAAGTCAGTCCCCTTCCCCGATGCTAAAAGATAAGCAGCGCTCAGATCCAACCGCTGGTCAGCTTGTAGAACATCTCTTCATCTAGAGATTCGTTCTGGTCCTTGGCACGTGTGGACAGGAAAATGTAGCCGCCGATGAACTCGTGCACCACTTTGCAGTCGACCTCCGCGCAGATGAAAGCCAGACTGGGCTCGTCGGCAAACTCAACCGTGACCTGACAGGAGAAAAGAGAGCAACATCAATAAACATTTCTGAAGAAAAGTGCTGATCTTGTGCAGTACGGTCACATGCAGGCAAAAATGTGTCATGGCATTCATTTGCCGCTTTACAAATTTGTACTGCACAACAGCAATAGTTAGTAGATATTAAGTGTTGCATTTGAGATGCAAAACCCTCTAAACCCGTCAGACGACTTTTCGTTCAAATGAGCATTTTTTATCAGGCTCCTACATTTACTTTCAGCAATACCAGATATTTGCGTGTGTTCACCTCCCCCTTACTTGCGAGTTTATTATGGGTACATTATCAAAACGCTGAACAGGAATGGTGTTGTACCATCTTGATCTCCCAGTTGACGTTCCACTGTTTCATGTTGCTGAAGCGCCAGGTCTTGATGGCGTCTCCTGTGCTAGCGTCCATGCGGATCAGTCTGTTGTAGGTGATGCCGATCAACTCGTCCCTTTTCCCCCCCTGAAACCTTTTTAGACCGAATCAACAATAATCAGTTAAAGTAACTACATGCAAACATATATCGAGACGTTAGACAGAAGGTTACAGACAACACTCACTTGGCAAGAAAATGGGTGATTCCAAACTCTGGCAAGGACTGCCAGGCCTGTATGAAGCGCATCTTGGCCTCGATCAGGCTCATCTGGGCCACATTCTGATGGGCTTCCAGGATACGGGCAGAAATCTGTGGACCATGACACACATTAATCTTTAATCACAAGAATAGCAAGCTTCACAACCTGACGGCGAGAAACACTCAACACAGACACGCTGTACTCCAGACAACATGATGAAGTCCCAATCGCAGTGAGACCATCCAGCAGTGAATTCACACAGTTCAACATGACACTTAGTCAGAAAAGGTCTTCATGGTTCAAGTGCTGCTGTAATCATTCATGAAAGATTTCACAGTAAACACTTGTTCGTTTATGATCCGTGTTATACATGCTGTGTAATATCGGTACATTCACAGAAACCATTGCAATCCCAGCAATGCAGATTTTTATACCATCAGCAACATGAAATGTTTTCACATGTACGAGAATTAAAAATGTCACTGGAATCTCCCCGATGTTTAAAGATCTAAATTCACTAAAATGGTCATTCTGCAAAACGAGTGAAAACGAGGAAAAAGCTTTAAATATTTTTACATTGCATCAAAGAATAAAGTGTATACACTTTTAATAGCATTGATACATGCCTGAAACTACAGTAACAGGATTACTCATTCTTTACAGGTTAATTCCATTTGTGCACATTAAACACAGATCGTTTCTGAGAGCGTCATCGTGAATCATTTACCAAAAATACTCTTTTCACGTAGCAGTCATTTCCTTTGCAAAACCAAAATAACAGGGTTGATATTTTATGATAAACATTTGATAAACATAACAAGGAATTCAAAGAGATATGGACATATCTTTAGTTCACTTTTTATCGTAAATCAATGGAATAATAATGTTAATAGAAAATAAGTGTAACTTTTGGAATAGGAGAATAAATAAATAACATTGTTGAATTTTTTTAAGATGCTGGATACCAACATAGTCACCAATATAGCAGGGACGTAAATTAAACAAATGGCACCCGTTTTCTAGAATGACCCAAAACCTTTATGAAATCATCAAGCAACATTTTTCTGGTTCATTCTGCAATGTTGTGTCTTAAAGGAGTAGTTCACTATAAAATTAAAATGTCATTATTATTCACTCACTGACATGTCATACAAGCCGTCCGTGTGTTTATTTCTTTTATACACAATTGAGACACGAATAAGGGTGTTGTCTAGCAAAAGATGAAAAAAACGATATACTTTTTCCACATAAATATATAACTTGCTCTGCCTCGGAGGTCCTCCAGGATGAGCGTCTGTGCCTTCTGTATTACGCAATCACGTTGGAAGGGTAACGCGTGACAGAGATTTCTAAAGACTTAAACATTCCTGATATGCACGACAAACTGACCATTTTCAACAATAATCTTGCACAAAGACATAACAGTACCAACAGCCCCCATGTTGTACCAACAGCCCCCCGTGTAAGTCCATTTGATGGAGAAGAACCATGGAAAGCTTTCCTGATAAGCCTCAATTCGTCTTCGATGGAAGAAATAACACACGGACCCCTTTGTGCAAGATTATTGCACGACACATGGGTGAGTGAATTATCCTGAAATTTCTATTTTAAAGTGATCTACTCCTTTAAAACAGTATCACATCGTCTTGATTTTTTATTGTTTTGGAGAGATGCCAGTGACTCTTAAAGGAATAGTTCAATCAAAACGAAAATTCTCATCATTTACGGACCCTCGTGCTTTTCCATAAAAAGTCTTAATCGCTTTCTGACTGCAACCTAATGTTCTCAATAAGTGGAAGCTCCATTCTAAGTGGAAGACATTTTCTTGCATATGTCGTAACTTATTGTCATGATATTTAGATGTGCAAAAGACAATAGAATTTGAAGTTATCTACATGATTTTAATGCTTTGGTTGATGATTTTTTTCTTGTCCTCTTTAGGATTGGATGCCATATAAATAAAAAATGATGAGATTAAAAAAAAATGATGAAATGAAGCTATATACGCATGTCATATCTGGGACGGCGAAAGTAAGTAAACACAGAGAATTTTTCAATTTTGAGTTAACTATTCCTTTAAAAGTAAGAAAACTAATTCAGACATTTTTGGTAAGCTATTTCCAAAAACAGCAAAATGGTTAAAGGAAGGCGCGTTGGAATAAAATACCAGACTGAATGACTTCATGATAGCCAGTGTTAGTGGAATGATGTCTAGCATGAAAAGACGTGGACATTTACCACAACCCACTATCAAATGATTGACTTACCAGGTCCCTGACAAAGCCTGGCTGAGGAGGTTGGAAACAGCAAGGAACACAGAGGAAACAGAGGAAATCAAATAAATGAATAAGGCAGCAAAAGACACAGCAGGTTCAAAACAACAGTTAATAAACAAGGAGAAAGAAATCGTCAGAATGCACATGTGAGTATACGGCAGGGGAGGTTCACATAAGCAGCTGGAGGGAAGAGAGCAGAGGAATTCTGTATTCACATCAGCACAGGTGACATTTGCTAAGAGGAATCTGTAATAGCAAAATACTTCATTACTTTGTGAAGTTAACTGTATACAGTACAACACCACGGTCATCTTCAATATTGTGATGAAACATTCGGGTCATACTGCCCACTCCAAATTCACATAAACATTAAACCCAGAACTGACAAACATTTGATTTCCACAATATTTACGATCTATTCAGGTGAATATATATCTTTCTGTGAGGAGTCTCGAAGATGGAAACTAGAGATGTCATTCATCTTCACAACTATCTTATTGATTAATCAACGTAAACACAAACGCATCCGGATGCATGTTATGCATAAAGAAATGTCATTCAAGTGACCCTGTGTGTTTTGTTGCATTAAGCTTAATTGATTCAATTATTATTAATTGTAACGAAAACTGCCTTATAATTTCCTTGAAACATGACTTCCTACTTTCCTTCCTTTACACGTACAAATATGCCGCTTCAATCAAATCTTTCATCCAGTACTCAAATCATTATATTCAGGTTTTGGGATGTTAAACTTAAAAAAAAAGAGTCCAAAGTTCAGCTGACAGCTGTAGTTAAAGGCGGGGTTAGTATCTTTTTTCAAAAACACGTTGGGCCGAGTACCATAACAAATTTGTAGCCAATATGCAGTAAGGGGCGTGTCTACGAGTGCGCCGTGCACAGGACGAACATTAGTCGAGCTGAACGATGACAGAAAATGATAAAAAAACTAAAGAGGAAAACACTTGAGGAGCAGGAAGTAGAACATGTATCATGTTCGCTTGTTTGTTCACTTGCGATCTAAAAGCTATCAAAATAGGGGGGCTAGACCCTTTGGGGTAGGGGCGTGTTTGTTTTAGTGAATTGAAACATCAACATCGGCTACCAGACCTCACCTAGCCTGCCTTTAACTTGAGAAAGGGTGAACAAACGCACCTGCTCTATATTCCACAAGATGGCGCCACATACACGTCAAGCACAGAAGAAACCTCTGAAATACCCCACCATCCGGATTACTACTTCCGTCGAATGTGTTTACTTTACAGTTTCCCTTAACTTACTTCTTTGCTTTCTGACCCATATCATCAGGGAAAATCACTAGAGCACGCGTTTGAAGGGAAGAAATGGAGCTTGTAATGAGTAGAGTAAATAAGTGTAAAAAACCCTTCAAGCTCTAAACGTCGCTCTCACAGCTCAGCATTCTGAACATTCAGACAGCCACTCGGCATTCCCAGCACGCCTTGTTTCCTGTATTCTTTCCCGCCTGTTTCTGAAGACCCCACCCCAACTCCTCCAGTGCTGAGATGGTGGAGGAGCGATTGAGAAGGGAGGACAGGAAGCCCACCATCCCCCCAGCATCACAGGAGCTGGAGGGAGTCCAGAGGCCCTGTAAGATGATAACAGCGGCACACAGGAGCCTCTGTTGACTCCCTCTCAACTGTCCCTCCCTCAATACTTTCACTTTGTTTCTCAATGACCAGCGTAAAAACTACACCGTCCCACCGAATGCTCTTCCGTCTATGTCATAGCTATTATATTACAAATACAAAAAATGAATATTTTTGTTTTCTTATGAGTTTTCCTTACTGGGTACAGTTGGGGGAAATTCTGTATATTATATCGAGCAATTTCGGAATAATTGAGATATTATACATAACAATTTATAATACTAGTTTATAATATGTTTAAAGTTATATTTACAATCTTTGTGGAGACAGCCAGGTGGGAGCCAATAAACTGAAGGCTCTTTCTATTTCAGTTTACAGGGTTCCTACACATTCGCCATTTCAAAATTCCATACTTTTTCAGACTCAAATATGTAACATCTGAACAAAGTAGATCTATACAAAAAAGATGTATATTATATTATTTGCCAAATAATCAGTGGACTGTTAAAGCTATAGAAATTAATTAACACCAAACCAAGTTCAATGCACATTTTATTGGAATTTAGTGCAATGTTAATAATTTGTCAAATAAATAACTGTATACCTTCAATCCACAGCAACAGAAGAACTGGTGAATTATAATTCATTAATGAACATGAAACGAGAACTAAAGTCCCAACATTAACTTGGCTTCTTTCAAAGTTTGACCACGGGAAATCTGGGTTTATACCCATGAATTTAGAGATACGGAGGTCCAAATACAAAAAATGATTTTCTTGAGCGACATCGATGCATTTTAGAACAATTGGAGTGCAAATTAGATAAGAAAAGCTTGAGCCATGTCTGTCTTTTTATGTTTATCAGTGATGAGTAAACACATGGTTAGTTGATATTTATTACCAGATTGAAATACGATCAATCTTTCAAGAGCATTAGGGTTTGGAATGACTAATGTAAGCGAATTTCTTTTGACTTTTTGTCAATTACAATCAATTACAAAAGAATAGTAAAAATAATATTTTAATATAGAAAATTAAAGAACAAGAATTCGTTGATGCGTTTGAAATATTTGCCAATAATATTGTTGTTTTAATAGGCTAACTACCACCTCAAATTGTCAAATCCATGCGGTTAAGGAAGAACAAGTGACGGTCTGGTCATGTTTTTGTAGTTTGCATTATTGGATATTACAATTGGCCGTTTTAGTCAGGTTCGTTATTTAAATGTTTACGCCCGTCAACGCTCAAACTGGGATCACAAACTCCAGAGCACTCTGAAAGGAGGGAGAAAGCTACGCAACCAGCGTTTTGCATGTGTTATTAGACGGGACATGTGAACGGCCCCCTAACATTTCTATCTTTAAACATTAAACATTTAGCTACGCATAATTAATAAAGCAGACCTTGAGCTTGGCTTCTGTCAATAGCAACTCCTGACTTTCATTTGATTGGACAGTAATCCCAGGCTTCCATCATTCCAACACATTCAGAGAGTGCTGTTAGATAGCTGAGGTGGACCCTATCCGAGATCAGTTATCTAGACATTTTATACATTATTGGCAGCACTAAGTACAGTTTTGTCCTATTGGGCAATTTTTTACGACTTTTGCATGCCATGGAAAAACTACCTGGACGTCTGGGACCTAAATGGTGGGTACAGTCGTGTGTTCAACATGTTTGGTTGAAGAGTAGGGAGAGCCCGAATGTCAAGGTTACTGCTACCTAACTGTGTAACATCCAATCACAGCAAATAGTCCTCCGGCAGATTTGGTCTACCGTCGATCTTTTGGCAGCGATCGAAACATGCTCCAAACTTCAGAAAAATTGAAATTCTGAATGTTATATTTTAGAAAACCGACTAGGGCAATAGTCTGGAAACTCATAATTTTCTCCATACTCCATTTTCTTTTTTCCATAATAATATACACCTGGAAAACAATAAAAATCTGTCGTTTTACATACTTTTCCAAAACGAGTAGGAACCCTGCGCTTAATTCCCTCCCATACATGCCCTTGGATCCCTGTCTCTCTTCTGTATCCCTCTGTCTCTCAGAGCCTCATTTACCTGCTTGTTCTTGTACTTCTTCAGGTAGCGTGGCGACACCAGACACTCAGGGTTAATGTCTGTGGTGATGGGCTCAATGATCTGTGGGTCCGGGTTCAGGTGTTGCATCTTCAGGAAGGACAGAATGTTCTGCACCTCCAGGTTGTAAGAACTGTCTGCCATAGTCTTCCCTTTAGAGGCCAGGCGACAGGCGGCCATCCACTGAGCGTACTGTTTCTCCTGAAAGACGAAAAGGGCATTGAACACAACTGATAATGACGGTTTCAAGCCTGTTTTAGACCTGCAGTATCAAACTTGTGGAGTCAATCCAGGTCAAACGTCTGAGTGTGCACATAACACAAAGTCTACTCTGCAAGCTAGTTAAGTTTTAATTCTAAGTGCTGTAACATGTCCTCCATGAGACTATGCTGTGGTCACAAACATGTGCCCATCAAAGCAAAAACCTTAGCGGGCAGGCCGAAAACAGTGGTATCACTTTGAAAGAGATTGACTCACTCACTCACCATATCACATCTCAGCCAGATCTCATTCATACCATCCGCTACAGGGATTAGCAGCTTGATGTTGAATTTCTGACCCGAGATGTTCACATCTGGTGTGACTTCACAACCTATAGAGAAACGACAGATGAGATGCGGAGCACATGTGGTAAACAAGATTCCTGAAGTTCATCGTGTGTTCAAAGAGACAGTGGAGTCTGCAGTCAGTGTCACCTCTCAGGTTCATCTGGTGTGCTGGCGTGCCGTGCGCCTCCTCTTGAGTCTTGTAGCAGGAAATTGTGATGTCCTTGAATGTGCACCAGTACTGCTTGTATCCTTTTAGGGTGAGTTTCTTTGGTCTGAGGTATTAAGCAGAAGTTGGTCAAAATCACACTGGACTCGGTTAAGACCTTTAAAGAATCTGAATTGGTCGATCCACAACAACTATGCAAACAGAGAATTTATATTATAGAGAAAATATTTGTCGGCACAAACACTCTGCAGTGCAAATAAAGTTTGTTTGATGTAGTGTTTCTCGAAGAAACTGTGACTGCTAGTGCAAACATACCGTCTGTTGTTACTACTCTGTGTACCATTGGGTTTTTTTGTGGTTTAGGGGTATTTTAATGAAATTTCAACTATTTACAAAAACCTCTACCAGCAACAACCTAGCAACCATTATCAATGCTTCAACAAGCACCCAGAAAACCTTGCAAACAATATCAATTATAAAACTCAATCTGTTAGTGTTTCACTCACTTGAAGACTTTCACATAGCCGGCAAGTTCAGGAATAGATGTGATGTCACCCTGAGATCAACAAAAAATGCAATCAAAAACAATAACATGTGGCACAAACAATGTTGCATCACCATTACTGACAAACCTTTCTAAAGCTGTCATACAGTTAAAATATTTGAGCACATCTCATATGATCTTTTGCAGACTTAACATTCCGTTTCCTAAAATGTCGTCTGTGCCTTAATACCTTGCGATGACACCATTAACAATGGTTTTTCATTTATGCATGATCATTTCTTCATTTCTATTGAAGTAATTTCCACATCATTTACTGATAAATGGGTGCGTCGCGAAGGACTGTGTTTGTGCGGACACGACTGGACTGTCCAGTCAATTATTAGAAATCAAACAGAACATAATGGATCAACTATAGTGTCAAATTGAATAAATGCATTATCAGAGTTAAACGTATTTATTCACATTTGTTATCGTGTTGATGTTAACAGCATTTGTACGTGTGTGCGCGTGTGTCCAGTACCAGCGTGTTGGAAGTCTTTCCTCCCTCCAGCGTGATCTCGAGGTCTGACAGAGCAGCGTCCACCTCATCCACCTCCTTCTCGCTGTTGTTCATGTGATTGTCTGAAGACATGATGGACAGCTTGTTGATGTGGTACTGCGATGAAAACACAAGCACAGAAATCATCAATGCTGTACGTACTGCTGACATCAGCTCCACGCTGTTCAAAATAATGTGATGCATACGATTTAATCAAAGGATCCAGTATGTACATTTGCATGTGCGTTTGTATTATATCAACACATAAAGCTCCATTTGTTTTTAAGCTTCTAAGTTGTCACCGTAGCGTGTATCAGCTAAAAAGCCTGTGACGCAATACTGATAATTAAAACATGCTGTCAATGATATTTATACAATAGTCCCTCTGGTACTGCAGCGAACAACTGGCTTTAGGGATTACAGAGGATTATTTCAGTCATACGTGTACTGCACACTGATGACAGCTGCAGCTGCACAGTCTCTGTGTTCAGGAGTGGTTAGTAGGTGAATGATGTACCATGAACCCCCACGGTTAAAGACTCACTATACCTCTAGAGAGCTGGCACCTAAACTTAGACTGGCTGAAGTTTGACAGCCATGAGCTCTTCTACCCAGATACACTGTCCAGAGGCGAAGTGGACCTCATCTCCACTGACGGGGAGGGACAGACCAGACTTATTTAAACACAATCTACATAAACAGAAAGACTACACCAGCTCGAGAACCAACACCAAAAAAAAGCTGCTGTAGGAAATGATGGGTGGTCCTTTTTGCCCCACCCCCTCAAACATACACCCACTCTATATATACATGATGTGAAGACAGTGAGGCGTCGTGATGTGTTGTCACTCAACATTTATGTGGGGCTGAAATAGCTGGGTCTTAAGCCAAGAGGGCACAGCGCTGGAGGATATACACGCAGCGGCCAAACGTCAGCATACTGCGGTAAGCTGAACCCTAGGCACAGAGCCCATCCATTTTATTAATGGGGAGAGGACCTGAGTGAAGACTGCAAGCTGTCACTTCTCAGGCTTACACAGCAATACCACGAGACAATTAAATAAGGAGGATGTCCGTACGACCATAACCATAATATTATTAAAAAAATTATTCATTTGCATGAAGTTCGTTTTATTTCATTTTTCAAAAAAACTGACTCTGCACTCCAGGCTTTTAATGTCATTATCTGTGACCTTAACAGAGTGAAGTTAAATTAGTAGGAAAATAAGTATTTTTATTTGTTTTAAAAAGGTACGTTGCAGTATACCTGTAGAGCAGCAAACATCATCATCTCTTCCTCGGTGCATTCAATCTCCTCCAGCAGGATCGCCCACTTCGCCTGTTCGTACAGCTGGTTCACCCTGATGGCATCATACTGCAGAGGTCAAAAAAGGGTTAACCTGTTAGCTTAATTGAGAAAAAGCACTCAACAACTGCTCCACTTGCACTTTCCACCACCGCGGCGAACTGTTCTAAGCACAGTCTGAAATGGTTACAGTCATGTTTCCACGTGAGCCTGGTTGACCTGGCACGATTAATGTTCTCGGCTCTGGATTTTCATCACGGTTGTCTTACCTTACACAGTGTCTACACCGGACGTGGCACAATGCGACGCGACAAGAGATAATAGAGCGCATTAAAACCCATTATAATTTTACATTGTGTCCACACCGGACATTATAACAAGCTGTGTGTCTCATCGCGTCCAGTGTAGACACGGTGTCTGACTCTTGTGTTACCAAGGCAGCGTGATGCGTTTGTGTTTATATACTAAACATTTCCGTTGTCAGGCCTGCGGTGGAAAATGAAACGTTTTACGCATGGAGTGACGAGAACGATGTTGGAAAAGTGCTCAATGAGTACTGCATATATTTAACTCGATTCAAATTCGTATTTCTACAGCCCTTCTAACAATTTTTACTTGGCAAGAAAAACATTTTATCTCCTCATCGTATGTTTATTTATTGCAACATTTTGTAATAGATTTATTTCCTTAAAAACATATTCATTTAATGTTGTAAATGTCTCCATATCATAATAGAATAAAGCACTGAAATGCAGAAGAATCATGAACGTGGGAAATGTGAAACACACTGACCTTAGGATTGAGGTCAAAGAAGCTGTGATACTTGAACCGCAGTAAAAGCACCTCATTCTCCTTCACGTCCTGCTCCATCAGTGATCTCGAGGAGTCCAGCCACCTTCACAAACACACTGTTAAATATGAACAAAAACTCCCTCTGAACCACGAGAATGTCACTAGAGTGCAACTCTTACACTCACCCCTGGTTAATCTTGGCCTTGTCCAACAAAGACTGTGGTTTATAGAGCTTGACCACAATGTCGGGCGAGGAGATGGGTTGGCTGACAGCAAGGATGCTGGGATTGCCCTCTGACAGTGGACTGTCTCCAAACCACGCTGTGGTGGGAGACAGAGGACTGCCGTCCCGAGAGTCATAAGTAGGGGTCATGGTCTTGCTGTAAAGTCCAGGACTAGAGTAGATGCTTCCTGAAATGAGAAAAGACCATCAGTAATGACCTCACATGGCCGCCACCCAAATCCATGTGAAGAAACGACATAGAGCTGGGCGGTAGGCTATGTCATTTGGTGTTGTGTTTTTTTCATACCACCTACACAGATGAACTACACAAACCGGTGTCTGAATAAAAGTTGTTCACACAATCATTCACATGACTGCACACCTCTGGCAGCATGCAGATGCACACTAAAACACAAGCCAACTCTGCGAATGCACAAAACAGCAGCCAGCACAACCAACAGCATGAAGGGCCTGGGGGTGAATGACATCCAATGAACACATGAATCTCTAGCTGTTATCACAGGTCATTAACACACTGTACATTACAGTCGTGTGGATCGTTCATTATATCTCTATAACTGAAGAGGTACGATGTGAACTACAAAGCGCACACAAGGGATGTATTCTTGCCATTTAAACCAGCTAAACTAACCAGCACCATGTGATAGAACTGAATGCAGAGGTCTCAATATGACCTTTAGGGGGAAAAAATTAAACATGTCGAGGTCATTAAAACATCAATTATACAAACAAAAAGTGCATTATTAAAAGAGGCTCATTTTAAATGTCAGGATAATCATTGACTTTAAAAACAGGAGATTTTAATGATATTAGCTAGTTACAAATGTAAGGAAATAGTGGTGTGTCACGCAAGAAGTCACGTTACATCTTTAAAAATCAACAACATTGATTTCTTTGAACACTAAAGTCATTCAAATCGGCATGAAACGGAAGAAGCGATTGTCTTTATTTCCTATCGTGACATATATCCAAGAGAAACAACTTCTGAAATGAGAAAAAAATTCAGGGCCGGACTTGATTTCGTTGGGCATTGCCAACAAAAACCTCACGCCATTCCTCACGACCAGAAGTGAAGAGAGGTTCGAGGAGGGAAGGTGGTTAACTGTTTCGATTAAAAGAAATGTGATGTGCATGGATAAATAATTGATAAACACTGCAAACTCTGTAAAACAAAATAAAATTATCATGTTTAATTTCACGACGTCTTTAAAACAATTTAAACGTGTTCCAAATTATTCGTCCCTTACCCATTAAATATGTGACGTTACTATAAAAATCAGATGTATGCACAACAACATCATGCACATGAAACGGCTTTTCCATGCTTGTTGCTCAACAGATTTTCGCGGTTTAGATGCACCGTAACCATCGCATTGTTAATTCGCAGTCAAACCCTCAACTCTCCAAAAAACTAAAATCACAGTTACACCAAACATTCTTCTGTAACCACTTAAGTGACCAATCAGACAGTGAGAACACAAAAGCGTTACGTGGCAGCGTGAGGCTACAGTCGTGTGTAGAGGGACAGGAAGTGCTTGTGGCCTGCTAGAGGTCATGAGAAAAGAGAGAGGGCAGGAAGACGCATGAGGGAGGGCTTATAGCCATTCTCAGAAACTCAAGGGAAGGTCATTGAATTGCTTCTCTGCTCCCATAGGGAACTGGGGAGACCTGCCTGTGAGTATCAGGATGTTTACTCGACTATTTGATAACCCTCAGTATAAACAAACTGCTGCTTGTCTGAATGAGAGTGAATAACTATAAAACAAGAGAGTTATACAAGATAATTCACTTTTTCAATATGCCAAATATCGGCCACACAATTTTGACAAGGACCACGCCCTCCAAACCCCATCTTACTCTTAAAAGGGAATTCATTTCCAGGCCATTAGGTTCACCAAACAGGATGGCAAAAATAAACAGTCAAGCAAGTTTCCTGAACATTACCCCCATCTGCCATTGGTCAGGCAAACAGACAGCACCACCCCAAACGCATGCCATTGGTTTAGCCAAGGTTGGGCAAACAAAGCATAATTTTCATAGAGCATCAGTGTTTACATATCCTGGGGGAATCAACCTATGAACACATGACCTGACCTAACACTTCTAATTTAATGGATTTTAGGACAAAGCATCCAAGTTGTCAAGGAATGGAAATTCAAGCACTTCCAGACGGTGTCTGGGCAAAGCTCATCTCATGACCCCCTTCAGCTGAGGGTCTCACTCAAGCAAACAGTCAGGTGACCAGAGCCGAGAATTTCCTCGAGTCAGCAGTGGTCAGCTGACTGCTCCAGCTGTGAAGTGGAAGTGAATGAAGCAATGCAAGAGACAGAAAAACAGCGACTCTTACCTTTCACCGGTCCAATGTATATTACATCTTGAGGACAGGAGGAAATGTAGAGGAAAAGAAAACAGAGAGAGATCAAGAGTGAAGGGACAGATTAAAAAGATGGATTAACTGAATGAAGAAAAGGAAAGAATTCAAGAACATGCTAAATAAGACGAGATTTAAGAGGTGAACAAAGTCTCCAAAAGAAGAAAAAAGTTATGTTCCCTCATCAGCAGACAGCCCGTCACAGGATGTTCCCAGACATCCGTAATAAATGCCATTCACACAGTCACATTCTCTGCTTTTTCAGCATAAAACCCTGCTCATGGAAACAATGACAACTTCATGTGTTTTCTTGTATAAAGTGTCAGTAAAAGCGGGTGTTTCTGAAAACAACGATTGTTCTTCTAAAGGCCTGTTCACATAAAGAACGATAAGCATAAAGATATCTACATTAGCATTCACACCAACAGTCATCACAACACATTTCACAAGACCCCTTTGTAACGTGAATTTATTGTTATAGGTTGTCCCTGTCTTAAAGCTCATTATCTGGAAAATAATCTATTTAAATGAGATCCCGATAATAATGTTCCTATGTATTGCTGAAGTTGTGGAACTCCGGGCATATTTTAAAACCATCTTTAGTTATCTTTCTTGGTGTGAAGGGTCCTTTCAAATGGCTTCTTTATTTAAAATTTTTAATCAAATAAAAAGAAAGTAGTTGTAAATGTACATTTCCTATAAATTCAAGAAACATATGACTAAATAAGGGCAAACAGAACGAGACTATTAACTTGTTTTCTAACCATGTTGTGTCACTTTTTATACACATCTTTATGGAATGTGAATACTAATCTGTTGAATTTCTTTTAAATGTTTAAGGTCTAAAATTAAGAAATCGATTAAAAACAGTTTTATCAAAGACAGCCATGTCTGTGTAACACAGTTGACAATGCCGTAATATAATATATAATTATAATTTATAGTTTATAGACATTCCATAATTGTTGCAAACAAAAGCACTGTTTAAATACAATGTTTTAATGCTTCAATGCAACAAAAATCATATGTATTTATTCAATCGAAAGGCGCTCAAAAAGTAAGGGGACATAACCCAATCCCAGCATAGGCAGACACAGAACAAAGAGGAAGACCGATCTCTACTACAGCAGATCCTAACAATATAACAGCTCCTGAATGGGTGGAGCTCGTATCCTCCTCGTACTATTATCAAAGCGATTCCTATCAAGCATTTTGACCCCTCTGAGAGGAGACCAAGCTGTGATTCTTCAACTCATTTCCTGTGTGAGCTAATATGGCTCATAGAAGCTCCTATTTCAATCTCTCCTTCCTAAAAGCGCCTTTGTGCAGCAAAAACAAGCTTCTTTATAGGCTCTTTATAGCCTGCACTGTTTTAATGAGGGGCGCTGTGAGGTTAAATGCTACAAATGAAAGAACAAGTGTAGCGCACATACTGGAAATAGTCACCACGCACAAGCCTCTTGGCCTGTGTGTTCGGTTTGTGCAAGAGATGCCGGAGCGCACGGGGGGCATAGGGTGAGACGGGACAATAGACCCTATTCATCGTGACCTCAGATGAAAATTGTCCTGTGTGCATCGTAAATGAATTTTCCTGCATGATGTGTGGGGCATTCGGGCAATGTGGCTGACTGGGGTTTCAAAATGGCAGCGTGACCAAAAATGTCCGGAATCTGAACCATTTGTTAGAGCGAGAAGAGCATGTCTGCAAATGATACACTAGCACATTTCTCATCTCGACACCATTTCAACATAACTCCTCTTTTGTTTTCCTGATCTTCACCACACACTTACCATAATGGACAGTCATGGGTTCCAAAGCGTCAAAAGCCTATATCTACGCTGCAATACACCAATGGAAAGTTAAGCAGCGACTCTGGAACGCTCCTGATATAATTACCATTATTTACAGTGCTATGGCAAGCATGACTGTTTCTACCACTTCTATTTATGGAAAAAGGATTTCAGCAAACCTCTAACCCTAAATATTATGTTTCAGCTTGAGGAGATATGCTGTTATTTTAAAAAACCCATGATGATCCTGTAAAAAGTACCTGATCCAGGGGTGAGCAGCGGTCCATCTAGCTCCAGCGCCTCCTCCTCAGCTTCCTCCAGCTTTTTCTTTTTCTTTTTCGGGTCGCGTGGCTTGCGCAGTAGAGAGAGCTCCTCTGGATGACGGATGTCTGGAGACGAGACAGTCATTGTTATTAAAGCTCAGTAAAACCAGTCAATAAAACAAAGGCCTGAAAGGCAATTCATAATGAAAAGACCAGAGAAGTAGACTCAGATAAATCAACATCTAAATAGTCGACTAGTTAGTTCATCAAGATGCGATATATACAGAGGGTATATAAAAGGCCTTTTTGTTTCCGTGCCTCTCAACAGGAACCTAACTAGATGCGACAAATGTGCGGGCAGCCTTTCTAAAGTCTATACTCAAAAAACATTTACTCTGCATTTAGTTTGAAAATTCATTAGTAATTGATGTTCACAAGTGTATCACCAACTGTATTTTTCCAAAGAATTTTTGGGTTTCAATTCTTGCTCCTTGCAAGCTCCTTGGGAGTACGATTCATCCGCCCCGATTTTTCCAGTCGCAGAGAAATACGACTTTGACGCAGGGTGAGTGTAATGGGGGAGGGTCTTCTCGGCTTGGCGAGTGCGGGTTGTTTAGTTGTGTTACTAAAGCAAAAGCATTCCAGAGGTTTTAAGAACTACCAGATGGCAGCTCTCTCTCTCTCGGAGCCTGCCCTTTTACAGCCATATGTGAGCGGAGCAGGTCGCTTGAGCACAGGGAGTGAACGAGCGCCTCCTCTGACATTCCAGTCAACAAACAGAAGATCCTTCATCAGACTCTGTCGAGTCCAACAGCCACAGCTCTCTCTCTCTTCTCTTGTTTTGGTCATTCTCTGATGGGCACACACAGGGCTAATGGCCCGTCGGCTCGTTGGTAAATTATAAACACACTCAAATTCATGTTGTGCATAACATGAGAAGGCCACAGTCATGAGGAGTGAAGTCATGCCAGGAGATACAGAGAGAGAGAAAGTAAAGCTAGTGCTGAATAATCTCTCTAAATCACAACAGAGACTAATTTACATTACAGATTTTTACATCCATGGCGCCTCTTCACATCTCTTGTGTTGTTTATTATATATATTGTGTTGTCCAGTGACACTCTTGATAGCTGATATACAGTGCCCTCCACAATTATTGGCACCCCTGTTTAAGATGTGGTCGTGGACTTCTAAAAATTCTCCTATTTTTAAACAACATACAACCCAAATGCAAAAAAAGATTTAAATCCAACCTTTCCTTTAAATACAAAAAAATATATCACACATTTAGAAAAAAAAACTTTTTTCTGTAGTTGCTTAAATTGGTCAGGGTATCTAGGAACTTTTAATTAGTAATTCATGACTTCCTGTTTCCCTGGGGTATAAATATGACGTGACACAGAGGCCTAATTCTCTTACCCATTTGTCAACATGGCAAAGACAAGAGAACACACCACTAAAGTAAGGCAGATGTGTGTCGACCTTCATAAGTCAGGCAATGGCTACAAGAAAATAGCCACTCGACTTAACCTGCCCGTATCTACAGTCAGAGGAATCATTAAGAAGTTTAAAACAACTGGAGGTCCCAAGTTTATCTTGCCACAACGCACAGTGAGGAGGATGGTAAGAGAAGTTAAAAAAAAGTCCTAAGCTCACTGTCACAGCATTGACAGTCTCCAAAACAACCATTAGACGCTCAGACCGTTCATGCCAACAAGCTGTTGGGGGGCATGTAAGGAAAAAGCCTTTTCTCACTAACACTCACAAACGTAAACGTCTGGAGTTTGCTAAGCGGCACTGGGACTTTAACTAGGATCGTGTGCTTTGGTCAGATGAGACTAAGATTGAGCTTTTTGGCAAAGAATACTCTAAGTGGGTCTGGCGTAAAACAAAAGCGGAGTATGCCAAAAAGCACCTCATGCCCACCATGAAGTATGGTGGAGGATCTGTGATGCTGTGGGCATGTTTCTCCCATGGCCATCTGAGTCCCCAGACATCAACCCAATCGAAAACCTGTGGGGCGAGCTAAAGAGGAGAGTGCATAAGAGAGGACCCAGGATGATCTAGAAAGATTGTGTAAAGAAGAATGGTCAAAGATCCCTCTCTGTGTTCTCCAATCTTGTGAAATGTTATAGGAGGAGATTAAGTGCTGTCTTGTTGGCAAAAGGGGGGTGTACAAAGTATTAACATCAGGGGTGCCAATAAATGTGGGACACATGATTTCAAGTTTTTTTTCCTAAATGTGTGATTTTCTTTTTACCACCAAAGTAATGTACTTAAATGAAAGGTTGGATTTTTCTCTTTTTTTGCATTTGGGTTCTATGTTGTTTTAAAAAAAAGGAGAATTTTTAGAAGTCCACGACCACATCTTAAACAGGGGTGCCAATAATTGTGGAGGGCACTGTATAGATAACATATCTATGCATCAGCTATCAAGAAAGAGAGAAAGATGATAGGTAGGAGGTCATTGGCCGCATTTTCTCTAGATATATCGACAGCATAAGTGCACATAAAGGCCTTGTTTTCTATATATGGATATAATAAAAGTCTCAACCCTGCAGGGATATTGATATAAAGTGTTTATTAAACAGGATTTAGAGTGAAGTTCAAGGGCATGCTGGCTTTCTACACTATGCTAACTAGACAGAAATGTCATGACAGCTCACAGTGTGTTTAGCAAACAGTGACGATAAAAGTGCAAGCGTAACAGCACAAATACAGCATATGTGTAACAATGATCTTCGTTTAAAGACTAAAGGCCTTGTGGCTTTAACGTCACGTATGTTGACAAAATAAATAAGCAGATATATACAATTCAGAATCAAGTTCATAGGGACGCCTACAGTTTTTAATTTCATAACTGCCCTGTAAAATTTTGAATCTCTCCTTCCTTAAGACTTTCCACTAAGTCAATATGCCCAGGAATGACACAGTTTGCCAAGCAAATAGGAAAACATTTGTTGTCTCAGTCAATTTACTTTACTCTGTAACTTTATGAACTATGCAGTAGGGATGCACCAATATGTACATTTTGGCCGATGTCGATAACCGATAATTATCTAACACTGGAAACCGATACTCCATATATTGGCCGATATACAGTATCTAAATATGAATGTAACATTTTCTGAGACTGAATCAAAAAGCTAAAAGTGGACAACTGCTTTTATTTGAAAACATTGACTGCGGAAAACAAGGTGACCGTTTGTTCTATTTTCCCCTGAAAATCATGTACCAAGCCTACTTTACACTAGTTAAACATTCTTTAACTTTTATGGTATGTTTATTTAATAAAAAAAGTATAGATATTCTTCCAGAACAGAGGAAAAGTGTTCTAACCACGAGTCTAACAGGTCTAAAGACAGAAAGCATTCAGACAGCAATTGGCTTTAAACATCCACACACACACTATTTTCTTTCAGAATGCATTTCTCTGATATTGTGCAAAGGCTCGGTGAATAACAAGGTAAAACAAGAGAAAAGATAAGCGGGAGCTGTTCAATTCAAAGCTTCACTGTGATTGTAGTTTCCCTGCAGACTACTACTGCATGATCAAGCTCAATTGGCATGTGTCGGGTCATGGAATGTTTGAGCAGTGTGATATCATTTTCAGATAAACAACAGCCCCTGACGTAACCTGACCTGATCATGAACTGCTATTTTGTTCATGAAAAAAGGTATTTCTACAAATCATACAGCCTTATGTTGCACTACAAATAATGATGACCCGTCCATGGCTGTACAGTGCAACATATTTGTATACATAACAGAGACCGTGTGTGGTGGCTTGCATATCACCAATGCGAATATTCGTGTTTGCATTATTTTTGCAAAAGCTCTTCAAGGCGGCTATTTCTACTATCAATGTAGTCCACAGTGTTTTTTTCATTCAGTTGTTATCTATGTGGTGCGAGTAATAATACAATAATTCAAAAGAAAGGCTATCACACTTTATCCATTCTTCTGAATGTTGAGAATCTATCTGCTTTTCTACCTGCTGAGACTTTTGATTTACTCAGGAAACAATATAAACATTAATATGCTGTGTATATGTCGATTTGTATTATTGAGATGTTTTTTTTATAATGTTGAAAGTGTCATATGGTTAGTGTAAAACAAAGAGCAGAGCAGATGTGGCAGTGCAGCAATTATTTTGCCCCAGGTCTATTGCTGCATTGCTATTTTTGAAGCGTTCATGATATAGTTCATGGTCGAATGAACATTGTTTGTGAAGACAAAATTCACCGTAAAAGAAAATTTGTCGTGTTTTATAAAATCTCTAACACTGCGTTTACTGCTAAAAAACACAAAACCATTTCAATTATTTGAATTGTAGTATTAGGCTTTGCTAGTCGCTAGAGGTGGTGACATACGTTTCATATTTGTGCTACAATTGCATGGCCTTTGCTACAAAACTTGTGACATTTTTGTAATGGTTAATCTGTATCCATCATCTTGACATCAATTTCCCCATTTTTTGTACAGACTATTTACCACATTCTCTCTGACCCTTCAAATTTAAGGGGGAAATGTCTTAAATTTTAAGAATAACAGTATTTTTCCCTTCACAAAAAAAAAACATTTCTCTGCTGGGCTCAAAAAAAGATTCAGCTGCTGCATACTTCAGTAACAGCCCACTCGTAAAGCTAAATAACATAGTGACAAATTCATAAAACAATCAACAATGATGAATTCCAGCATTTAAAAACACACTGGATTATGTCAGACACATCTGAGATCCTTCCACCACTCATTTTTAATATGTTACAAGGGAAAGCTTGTAATGACCAAACAGGCAGTAATCTAATAATATGTCTGATGTCAAAAGTTGAAGAAATATGGAAAAAGTGTTTATAGAATCTTTTCATAAAGTTGTGAGTTTAAAAGGTCCGGACCCAGTTTCCCTTCTTAAACAATTAAAAAAGCATTCACCTAATGAAGTTATATTTGAAGAAAGGCAGCACTCACTGAAGGTTTTGCAGATGTCGGACACGGCCTTGAAGACGCGGTCAGAGAAGTTGACTTTCACCCTCATGTGTTTCATGTTGGGCAGCTGCAGTCGTAACAGCTTGTGTTGCGGCGTGAACAGCAGCCTGGCGTCGGCCTGGATGCCGTACTTATCAAGAGTCCAGTGAGTCTTCAGCAGCCAGGTCTTCTTCTTCTCCCACCACAGGGCATGATCAGACCAGTCCTTCTTCACATCTGCACAGAGATTGAGAGAAACAAACATGCCAAGGTTATGAATTATGATGATAACCGCTTGAAAAGACAGGAGGTAGAGCTAGATGAAAATAGCCCTGCTAATAGCATTCTTTGCTTTGGCAGCACAAAAATAGTCCATAGACTTGTGAGCGAGGACAACTGCATGAAAATGAAATAGGGAGTGTGAAGTACGTTTGTGTAAGAAACTGAATTTGCAGCATTTTGGCTAGGATGATCGCAAGAGGACAACTATTCCACAGCAAACAGGCTAAAAACATCAGAGTGGTTGGAGATGTTTGTGTGTATAAGAAAGAGGATCAGGTTCCAGCGTTTGTCTTCGTTCTAGACTCACGCTGTAATCTCAGTCTGACACTATAAACCTGTCTTTCCTTTACCAGCTGTGCACAAACAACAAGAGATGTGGATTCAACAAAGAATGTGGATTTAAATATCACACACACAATATACTACTGTTTAAAGTCAATGAAATGTGTTAGATGGTGTGTATTTTACATTAAAACAAGTGAATCTGTATTGCCAGCGCTGTGTCTTGAATCAAAGCATGTGAATGACTTGAAGTGCTTTGCCTTTGTGCTACTGGCATGAACAGACCTTTTGTCCGTTTCGTTTCACTTTTTGTTTAGGGGAAGGTGTAAATGGGCCATTACTCTGAACTACCCAATCAAATATAAAAGGGGGCATCAGTTTCAAAGTGGACGTCAGTGCAACTGATGTCAATACACAGGTATGAGCAGACAAAGGAAATAGTATTTCACTTAGGAGACTGCTATCGTGTTTCCCAACCTTCTGTGTGTGTGAGAGAAAATTACCATATATTCCTTTCTATCCTAATCAAACATTGAGCAAATTATTTTTCCATTCTTAATCTCGTATAGAAACCATTTATTTATGTGGGCCGAAAAATATAATTTAATGTATTGGACCTTTGCCTTTTCAAAACTGCATTAGGTATTTACGGTTAAGAATATCCACGTTTTTATACTACTGAGATTTGATTTAGTTCGACACAGGAAAAGCACATTTTCTACCTCAAAACAGGCAAGAAAAAAACTAAGATGGTGAAAATCAAAAAACGGACTGTGAGGTATGTGCAGGTGACAGAACTGAAAGGATTGCAGTGTTGGAATGAGAAATGTTGAGAGTTTTTGTTTCCAAAAAGGATGGACAGAAGATAATCATGACAACAATAATAATAATCTTATTTCCAATTTAGTCATAGATTCTGCAGACAGAGTCACACAGAGTCAGTTTTTCTTCTCTACTCCCTAATAAAAGTGCTTTACGCTGGTTCAATACTATTTCAATAATTCCCTCTCGTTCACTAGCCAAAATGGCTTTAATCTCCATACCAACACAACACCGCTTACATGACAACAGATTGCAACCAATGCTCTCAATGAACATTTACAACCATTCCTGAAAAACGAGAGAAGTGACTAATGTCAAGATGTCCAATTTACATAGCCGCTCAAAACAAGACCGCGTTAGAAGCATCGTCTTACATTCTTGGGGGATGAATTTTGATATTTTTTGTAATGGCAGGGCTCCCAGACTAACAGTTGAGAGAGACCAGCACCAGATACATCTTTTCCAACGGGGCTGGTGCTGGAGCCCAACTGGGAACACGGGCTGCGCTTTTTTTGTACCAAGATCGAACTTTGTGCCGAACTGGCTACGAAACCTTGCTGGTCTGGAACTATGGAACCTACGACGTCAACCATGTTAATAAAGTTTATGTTGAGCATGTTGAAGATACTTTAATATTTTAAAATACGTAATATTTACCTCCCCCGGTATTGTTGCAGTGTAGGAATAGTGGTTTAAGCAAGGGAAGTTGCATTGTGTTGCACATTTCTTGCACACAGCAGGTTTTAAAAAAAGAAAGTGATAGAAAAAGTAATGGGGGCCTGTGCCCCAGTAGAGCTTTAGGTCTAGCAACGCCCCTGGCTTGCGCACTATACTTTAACACACATGTTTTTTGTTTCCCAACTGTTTGTTCACGGACTAACTTTACGAAGACTCTTGTTAATATGGGTTTTATATGTCCGTTTCAGAGAAGGAAGGAATGAAAGAGAACAGGGTTTAGTATTTTGTGCTCCGACTCCCTGGGCGAACGCATATGTAAAAAAAAACCTGCAAGACATGAAAGTTTTAGTGATTATTATTCATGAAAGCTGAATTGATACACTTTTGGCTTTTATCAGTAGCAACTCACAAATTAATAAGATTTAAGGTGATGTATAACGTTAACATTTTGTATAATTTTCAGTATTGTTAGATAGCTATATAACAATATAGTGCTTAAAGTTGGAACACATTTTAAGGGCTGTTATATTGTGTTTTCCTGATGAATAAAAACAGTTCGGAACAGTAATTGACTGGCGTCAAAGCCGCAATCCTCGTACTCTGATGTGAAAACAAAGGAGCGCGTGAACAAGACGCTCTAATCTTTAAATACGAAGGAAACGAAAACAGCAACACAACTGATTGAAACTAGGAGCGGTCTTACAGACAGTTAAGTTAAATATGACATATCACATGTATGAATACACCTTTAACAAATTTCGAACAGTTTTAATTCATTTGAAGAGTACTTCACGAATGGAAAAGGCATTCAAGAGTTTAAAGAGACATTGGGTCTCATTCACTAAGCAACGACCGCTTTCATAAACAAATCATGAGTCACTAAAACTTTCGTACAGAAATGTATTCTAAATATAAGAGTAAAGATAGGAACGTTTGAAAGCACATTTACCCAAAAATCACCAGTCTCTTTCTTTCTCTGGAAACTTCATCATAGCGGCTTCATCATAACGTAAATCAACCAAGTATAATTGGAAGTTTTATTTATTTTAAATATTTACCCTCCAGTTATTCTGAATCTCTCCTTCCTTTAGACTTTCCACTAAGAAAATTGGTGCCAGTCAATATGCCCAGGAATGACACAGTTTGCCAAGCAAAAAGGATTGTCTCAGTCAATTTGCTTTACTCTGTAACTCCATGAACTATGCAGTAGGGATGCACCAATATATACATTTTGGACGATAAACAATAAGCGATGATTCTTTAACATTGGAAGTCGATAACGGATATATTGGCCGATATACAGTATCTAGGTATTAATATAATAATTCCTAGCACTGAAAAAAAAGCTGCTTTTATATGAAAACATTCACTGCAGAAAACAAGGTCAACATTTTTTCCCCTGAAAATCATGTACCAAGCCTAGTTTACACCAGTTCAAAATTATTTAACCTTCAAACTTTTCTTGTATATTTTGTATTAAACAAACAAATTAAAGATGTTCTTCCTGAGCAACCCAGAAAAAGGTTCTTAATAGCCACAAATCGAACAGGTCTCAAGACAGAAATCATTCAGACAGCAGTCTGATTCAACCAATATGCTTTTGTTCCTATAATTTACACATTAATAAATACTGTATCTACATACTGTACCTACATCAACAATGTTTCGCTAATAGCAAAAAAGTTGACTTTAAAAATGAATGATCATGAAAGAAAGACTGTACTCTACAGTATTTTAACTGTGAGCAGCGTGCAGCTGAAGAAGTCTAACCAGTGGAAATTATGTATGATTTATCGGCTATAATATATCAGCCTACATTTTATTATCGGACGATACCGATAATTAAAAGGTCTTTGTTCTGTAAAAGGTTGTACTTGCAATTACATATCATTATTTAATCAGTGGCATAACAAATGTATTGAATATCGCAATTATTTCTGATGAAATTAATCGGCAAACAAAAAGTTATTGCGACAGGCCTGTTGCACTGGCACTGGCAGTAAGAGCCCTGCAAGTTTATCTTTATCTACAAGTTTACATATTAACAAATAAGTGCATAATTGACTACATGCTAAAGTCTTTTATGTTGTTAATAATAAAATAAAATACAAGAAATAAAGGAACAATAAAAAAACACCTAATGCTGGATAGTTTAGATTTTATAAATAATCCAATTCGAGGACTCATGAGGGTAAGAGACCGGAGGTGGGATCGAGACATGACGCGGGTCAGCCAAAAGTTTAAGTATTTAAGAAGCACAGAAGTAAAAGACCTTCTGTTAGAAGTGGGAAAAAGGACTACATTTAGTCTACATTGTCAGGTAGGTCAAGCCATCACAGACACATACGGCTCATTCAACAACACTGCACCATGACAACCACACAGCAGGTGATCATAGTAAACAAACAGTGCAGATCATCCAATAAGAGAGAATCATTTGAACTGAGAATTGAGCGTTTACACTCTCTACTAATAGGCCAATAATCTGTAACTGAATCAAAACAAATATTCATTAGAAGAACAAACACACTTCTTGCACAATGTGTTCCAGGGCTGTTTTAATGTTAATATGTAGGCCTATAGCTCCCATACTAATGAAAATATTTATAAGAATTTGCCACTACCTCGGTTTATGATTGTGAGATCTGCATTGTACACCGTAAGTTACAAGTATGGATCTCAAAGCTTTGTTTTAATTATATCAACTTTTAAAATAAAGTATTGTTTAATAGCATAGTCTTTGTTTTTCAATCAAAAATGATATAGAGACATTTGTGAAACATGTATTTTTTGTATTCGTGGTAAGCTATAGACACGAGGGTAGGGGAAAGTGCGTGTGGCTATAAGATACGTCACAGTGATTCACTGCTGCATGTAGCCTTACCCTTAACATTTTCAACCATCCCCTGATGAATTTAAATGAAATCCATCCACCAGTCCATCTTTGGGAGTAATATGATATACTCTGTGAGCAGCATGAGTCATTCATACAGTCACGTCCAGGCTATGAAACACGTAGACAGACACACAGTGACTCTTTTTCCAGAGGATCCCCAGTGAATTCCTCCTCAGACTGTCATTGGTGGGCCCGCCTCAGCCCCGCCCTACTGTCAGATGGAGTGCGGCGGGGACGGTCGCTCACTGACCATCTATCAGGCATCCTAAATAGAGGCCTGTAATTTAATTAGCTGGCAGCCAATTGCATTTCTTGGCTAAAAATACAGCCTGCCCAGCAGATGATGTAATGCTGTAACAAAACGAATCCAAGCTAAGTAATAGGATGCATTAAACAGCGATGGAGCTATCCAGTACTGCAGACGGAAAGAGAGGGTATATCGTGACCATGTTACAAACACACACACACTGCGAATCGTACACCTTCCTCTGCGGTGAGCCCATACAACAATAACATTATTTCTCTTTCAAAAAAGCTCTTATTTAACACACAAGGTTTATTAAAGTCCCTTAATATTCAACAACAATGAACATACATCAACAATAGACTATAAACAGATTGTGTCCACATCAGACTATTTCCGAGTTGTAAATAATAACACATTCAGCCACTGCAGCATGTAACAATACAAGACCTTGACTTGAGCAACTTCATTCATGAGTTTTTGCAATTTTTGCAAGGGCTCATTAAATATTCTCACTTAACCAGTTAGATACTACCAAACAAACCAAGTGAAGACTACAGTAAAACACGCACGCACGCACGCATATATATATATATATATATATATATGCAGGCATTAAAAGTCTTATGTAGAAATGATGATGTACATACTCTTGACAGAAATATGTGTTTATGTAATAGTAAACATGAATGCTACTGACAACCACATAATAACCACATTTCTATCAGCACCATTTGTTGACCATCTTTCTGTGTGTGCAGAAGAAAATGTGTTAAGCGTCAAGTTAAGCATTAGTGACCACTATGTGAACCTTAAACTTCAGGAGCTCTGAGCTCACATTGTTTATTGATCTGACTAAACTAGATATGTCTGGGCAGGTGACAGCTAAAACGGTCATTTGTCACACCCACCAGCATTTACTCCACCAGACCTAAAAATGGTTCAATAGAAAAAAAAAGATAAAATGTTATTATTTAGAAAGTCATCTAGCCCCTTTTTTCGATACAGAGGATGTTTAGAAGACATATTATTGTAAGACAGACCTTAAACCCAGTGTAATTGTTCTTAGTTTAAGACAGTGTGGCTGCAAACAGAAGAATGCCGGATATTGGATGCTGGAAATTTTTCATTGTCACAATGAAGCAAAGAGTGTAAGAGCTGTATTCCAGAATTTGAAAAGCTTCAGTAGATACGCAATAGACAATAAATATATTTGTACAATACTGTTTGTAAATTCCTTTTGTTTAAAGCCAAACATACCCTCGTAGAAAAGGTGCTTCAAAAGATTTGTTGATGCCATAGAAGAACATTTGGGTTCCATAAAGAACATTTACCATCTGAAGAACCTTTCGGTTTCACAAAAGGTTCTTTGTAGGGATGTAACGATCCGATACTCTGGATCGGATTTGGCTCCGATCCATACCTTTTTGAATGGATCGGGTATCGATCATGCGCGAGTCAGCACAACCGATCCAAATCCGATACCAAATTACCAGCAATTGTTGAACGGGGAGCTGTATTTAAGTAAATAGAAAACGTTCGTTTATTTTGAGAAAAATGCATTTACTTAAAAATAATAATTAAATACTTTGAAATTTATTTTGCGTAATGGCCCGACAGGCGAGTTTAGTGGGGAGACCTTTCAGGACCCAACTTTATGCCTATATGGAAATTTCAGCGCGTTGAAGATGTCGCAGATGTGGAAATATTTCACGCTTGAAACAACAGAAAGCAGCACAGCTGCCAGTGTGTAAGTACTGTTGCGCGTTACAACACGACACATTTAATCAAACATCTTCAGAAGCATCACGGAAAAGATCACGAAGAGTTTGTACAAGCGAAACGCAAAAAGGACGAATTAAAGCACCAAACCTTGCAGGAATTATTTCAAAGGCAAGAAAAACTTCACAAAGACGACAAAAAAATCTGTAAAAATCACAGAAAAAGTTGTGGAATTTATTGTACTAGATAATCAGCCTCTCTCTGTTGTGGAAAATGTAGGCTTCCGTCGCCTGAACCGCGTTAGTTTACCATCGCGTAAATACATTTCTGAAACAGCTTTGCCCGAGTTATTTTATAGTGTCGTCGCATGTTGCGGATCAGTTAAAAGATGTAAAATCTTTGAGCTTCACTGCTAATATTTGGAGCTCCGACGTGTGTCGGAGTTTTGAGTTTAACCGCGCATGGGATGGATTCTGGTTACGCATTGCAGAGTGCTGTGCTACATGCTAAAGAGTTGCGAGGATCACACAGAAGCAGCGTGATTTCAGCTTCAATCAAAGAAATGCTGGATGGTTGGAAAATACAGATTGTCATTTGGATGACTCCATAGCTTGATTACATGTAATTTATTTCAATTATAAGTTTAGCACAGTGTCCTTAATAAAGATGTCCGTCATACTGTGTATATTATTTATCTAAGTTTTGATGTATTTCATGAATATGCAAAGCTTGACTTTAAGCAGATAAATTTAATGACTGTGTGAGTTACAGACATTCTAAACCTTAAAAGGTCAACAATAATATATATGATATCGGATTTGGATCGGTATCGGCCGATATTTGAAAGTTCAGTATCGGAATCGGATCGGCAGAGAAAAACTGGTATCGGTGCATCCCTAGTTCTTTGTGGCGAAAAAAGGTTCTTCAGATTACAACAAAGTAAGAAAAAGTTGGTTCTGTGTGGTAAAAACGGTTCTTCAATGGCATCGTTGTGAAGAACCTTCAAAGCACCTTTATTTTTAAGAGTGCAACCACAGAGCGAACATAATGCTGTTTTCTCTTAGCAGATGTGTCCTCCTGTGTAAGTAAGCAAATCTCAAAACACTAAATCACAGGCAGATTTGATCAATGCAACAGGAAAGCTCGGTGTTGGGTAGGGCTGCCTCTTAGTGTAACTACATCCTGTATCATAGATTAGAGAGCCCTAAAGACCAGCGACATCAAGTGACGTTACCAGAGTACAAAACTCTACACACAGCGAACATGATGGCCATGGGAGGTAAACTAAAAACAAACTTAGTGCAACTGGAAAAATAATATACACAAATTTACCTACAGTTTTCTTTCAAGGACATACAGACGTGCTCAAGTTTGTTGGTACCCTTACAACTCATTGAAATAATGCTTCATCCCTCCTGAAGAGTAATGAAATTAATTAAAAGCTATTATATAATGTATGCTTGCATGCCTTTGGTATGTCATAGAATAAAGCAAAGAAGCTGTGGAAAGAGACAAATTATTGCTTATTATACCACGGAGCTGTTGAATGCTTCTATCTGATTGGCTCACGAACGTTTTACAGATTGTACATTAACTTGCGGTAAAACCCACACCTATGAAGTAGTTCCAGATCTGTCGACCAATTCACAGTTCCTTGTCCAAGTTTAATCGTTATATCAGATTTATACTGTAGCTATAGTCCACCACAAACAACATGGAAGACGATTACAATTTTTCAGAAATAACTTTTAATATTTATGAAAAGTACGAACATTTCGACAATTGGGCGAAAGCTGTACTTGACAGTCCAGAAGATGAAAAAAAGAAAGCGAACATCAAAACAGTCACTGAAGAACAATTAGACAATATTGAAGGTGAAAAACATGAAGAAAGGCAACAGCATGGCCCCAGACTGTGACCATATGGCGCATGTGCGACCTGCGAATTTTGATTTTGAATTGTTATTTTTAATGTGGAAAGAAGAGTAGAATGTTAACAATTATATATGCTTATATATATACTTTTTGACAAACACTATGTCTATTGGGTCAAGTGAATTCAGATTACAGTATCTCTATTTAGCACTAAACAATAACAAAGCTTCTATGTTGACTCTTTTTAAAGAAGCAGAACCAAATCTGCGATCATCAAGTAACTTAAATGTCAGTATCAGTGATTCAGTTCTTTTGGGGAAAATAATTGAATACTTGCATCGCAGGCTGATTTAAGGTTTGCCCCTAAATGTTTTGCTTGCTCTTCTAAAAATTTCAGTCAGGGGCTACAGTGCTCTTAGTAAAAATGTGTTAAACGAATGGCTTAAAACAAAAGATATGTCTGCTTGAAGAGGTAGAAAGAGAAGGGGCAAACACTTGAGAGATTTTAATGTAACTAAGAACTGCAGCTGGCACGGAATACTCCGTATCAAGTTTTCTTGCTTTAAAAGCTGGTCTGAACTGTTATATTTCCACATACAACATCATTGGAAAACCAGAATTCAAATCATCCAACGATGTATTCAAGGCAATCCTCAAAAAATTTTGCAAGGCTGGGAAAGACTCAAGCTCTCATCATCCTCCCATCTCCACTGCCAAAACAGAGCTCATTCATAACTCTCCACCTCCGTCACCGGACACAGCTGCTGGGCTAGTTCGAAAAGTCTGGTTCGACATACAACTGAACCTGGCAAGGAGAGGGCGCGAAAGAAATCGAGACTTAAAGCATTCATTTGTCATAAAAAAAGATGAAGAGGCGTTGAATACGCAAAATCCGACTGATCCTAACAAGGACTGCTTTAGAGGATTCATGTTTTGCACTTCCAGAAATCCACTTTGCCCCATTAAAAGTTTTATAAAAAGTACATTAAGTGTCCACCTGACGCCACGTCCTTCTACCTTCACCTGAGAGTCCCACATGAAGAGCTTGATAGGAGAGAGTGTTGGTACTCCCACGAACCGATGGGTGTGAACTATCTCGGGAAAATGCTGCCGTGCATTAGCAAGTTAGCCGGCTTACCCAAAAGGTACACCGACCATTCCCTAAGAAGCACCGAAGTTCAAGTGCTGTCAGAGGCAGGGCTGGAGAGCAGGTAGATCATGTCTGTCACAGGACACAAGTGCGAAACAAGCCCTAGAAGCTACTGGGTACCTTCGGCAAATGAACGAAAGAAATGGAGCTTGATCCTGTCGGTTCAGATGACACCAAAAACAAAGCCACAGATCACAGATCAGAAGCAACAAACTTCACTGATCAGCACCCTGCATTTGATCTAACGTTTTCTATATCTAACTTCACAATAAATGGAAACGTGCAGTTAAACCTTAACAAATCTAACTGAAATAATTTAATAAAATCCCCCACTCACAGTTGCATTATAAGCGCGGCCGAAAAATTACTTGTGATGTGGTCACCGTGGTAGAAGCGGAATAATTGACTCCGGTACTTTCCATTATCGAAAGTGAATGCACACCTTAGGTGTTACTGTGTAACCTAAAATGGCCTGGACACATTTGTTGGTACCCCTTAGAAAAGACAATAACATTGACTGCTTGCAATTTTCTTAACATCCAGTGTGTCAGCACACACATTGAGCTGATGAAGGCAAATTTCTTACAATAGTTACTGTACAGAAGTAACTTGCTAAAATTGTGTTTAAAGCACACTCAAGTAGTACTCACGATAAGTACTCACAAGTACTCAATTGATCACTACTTAGCAGTGAGGACTACTCTGCACTACTTGCGAGAGAAGATTTTTTATGAGAATGCACTTGACACACTAACTTGATGGTGCCTCAGGTTTCTAGTATCAACCAAAATATCTGTTATATATTGATATTTCCAACTCATTAGTATCACATGTATCCAATCTTGTAATCAGTCATTCAGCCTATTTAAAAGGAGAAATGTTGTCACTGTGCTGTTTGGTATCATTGTGTGCTCCACACTGAACATGGACCAGGGAAAGCAAAGGACTGAGTTGTCTAAGGAGCTCTGAAAGAAAATAATAGACAAATAAAGGTAAAGGCTACAAGACCATCTCCAAGCAGCTCGATGTTCATGTGACAACAGTTGCAAATATTATTAAGAAGTTAGCCCACCTCCCTGGGCGTGGCCGCAAGAGGAAAATCTACCCCAGATTGAACAGAAGTGTGAATGGTAGAAAAAGAACCAAGGATAACTGTCAAACAGATACAAGCTGAACTACAAGGTGAAGGAAAGTCAGTTTCTGATCGCAACATCCGTCGCTTTTTGAGCAAAAGTGGGCTCCATGGAAGAAGACCCAGGAGGACACACTTTTGAAAGAAAAACATGAATGTGAAACAATTCATATTGACAAGCCATAATCCTTCTGGGAGAATGTCCTTTAGACAGAGGAGTTAAAACTGGAGCTTTTTGGCAAGTCACATCAGCTCTATGTTCACAGACGGAAAAAAAAATCAAGCTTTCAGAAAAGTGAACACCATACCTACAGTGAAACCTGGAGGAGGCTTGGTTATGTTATGGGGCTGCTTTGCTGCATCTGGCACAGGGTGCTTTGAATCTGTGCAGGGCACAATGAAATCTCAAGACTATCAAGGCATTCTGGAGCGAAACTTACTGCCCAGTGTCAGAAAGCTTGGTCTCAGTCGCAGGCCATGGGTCCTCCACCAGGATAATGACCCAAAACACGCAGCTAACAACACCCAAGAATGGATAGGAACAAAACATTGCACTATTCTGAAGTGGCCTTCTATGAGTCGGGATCTGAATACTATCGAACATCTATGGAAAGAGCTGAATCTTGCAGTATGGAGGAGGCACCCATCAAACCTGAGACAGCTGGAGCAGTTTGCGCAGTAAGAGTGGGCCAAACTACCTGTTAACAGGTGCAGAAGTCTTATTGAAAACAAAGTCTGATTTCTATTAAATATGGAATAAAAAAATGGTGGATGCCAATTACTTTTGTTATTTCAGTGAAAATTGTGCATTCTTTGTTTTTTGTTGAGCACGTCTGTAAATAATTAGTTGTTTCATAACACACTTCCTTTATCTATACCTGTTTATTAAAAATACCCAAAACATCTAAGAATTACAGTCAATCATTTTTATTAATAATATATAACAATAACAACAGGTTACAAACATCCAAAAAATTACTATCTTCTCACACCTTTTCGGAAATCGAATGGCCAAACAGAAGGCTCTCTGGCATTCGCTCTCATCAGCAAAATCCTAGCAAGCGTAGTGAATATTTAAAATTCCGAACAGACCTATTTGGGCGGATCAAGGACCTAGACAAATCTCTTGATACAAGGAAGGAAAGGGGAAACATGACACAGGAAAAGATGCATCCTCTGATAAGTGATACGCATTTCCCTACAGTTCCTACATTCCTCTCCCTGCAGCTATAGTAGGATTAGAGTTGGACGTTAGAATAGGAAGTAGCTATGGCTCCTTCAGCCTTGCCAATGACTTTCTTAATGGATAATATATACATTTGTATTATTCACTCTCTAAATTCATTCTTTAGTTATTTCAAGTAATAGGTATTGCTAGGATTATAACATCAAGTAGTACTCACTACAAGTACTCAATTAACCACTACTAAGCAGTGAGGACTACTCTGCAATACTTGCGAGAGAAGATATTTTATGAGAATGCACTTGACACACCAACTTGATGGTGCCTCAGGCTTTTAATATCAACTAAGAAAATACCAACCTGAAAATAACAAAGAACATCGAAACTATAAATAACTAATTTTTGGCCAAAATGAATTAAATCAATGCCAGAATCTGAAAGCTGCGGCAAAAATACCGAAATGATAGCAGTGTCCAGAAAACAAGCCAAACGTTTGAAGTCATTTCCTGTTTGCCAGAAGACTTTTATGGATTTTTACACAACCGGGCTTGTCATGCGCGTACAACCCCACCTAAACCCATTCTCCCCATAGAACAGAGTCGATATCATCAGCTAAACCTCACCAATTTCCCTTCAATCTCTACAGAGGATCTTCAAGGCTAACAACATATGGAACAAATGACTTTGGTCAAGAGGCTCAAAATGTGCTGTTACTGCCTGTGATGTCATTTTGCCCTGTCGTTCATTTTAGGGTTTCCTTTTCACATTCTAATAATACACTTTCTCCTCACCAGTATCAGCGAAGGGGCGTGTGGCCCGTGAAGCAGTGTGTGTATTTCTCAGCTCCTCGCAAGAGCACAGGGTTTCTTTTGGCCACCACATACATTATGACGACACACTGCAGATGCTTACACGGTTATAGACTCACAGTGCCACGGAGTCTGAACAAAATGTGCCCCTGTCTCTGCTTACTCATAAGAAATATTATGATTTAAACAGCACTGAGCTGAGTTAAAAGAAAAAAGGTGGGCTGTGCGAAGTCTTCAAACATGACTTGATATTTCAGATCTCTCAGCATTCACCAAGCTATAGAACGACTCTTCATAGTCTTATATTGCTTTGTGTGCTCCAGTTAAAACTAACGTAACCTAAAAGTATGGTGCATAATGTTTACAACATGAGCAGTCAAAACTCAAGGTTTAAGGTCAATGGCAAATATAAAAGCTTTCATGTCCCCTCTCATCATTAATTATTAAATAGAATGTGCTGAAATGCTTTTTCAGGAAATGGCCATAGTGATCAATAACAGAGTGCCTTCCTGGCATTCTTATTTATTACATTAGAGCTAAAATCAAGGACTTTAGATGCACAAGAGATGTGAGCGTGGTAGAATATATCCAGGCAAAATATGTACATTTACGCACAAACTATGGAGTCTTTGTCTCCATAAAAAAAGTCTCCACAAAAGAAGAAACATTTGACCCCATTCCACCAATCACAGACCACATGAAAACATGTGACAAGTTGAAAACAGTAACTGGAGACCAATTTAGAGTTGTATGTATGTACTTAAATATGCAGGAGTTTTATAGCAGGGGTAAGTGAATATTTCAAATAAGATTAGCAAAGCAAGTTAGTGATACAGCACATTTTGATTACAAGAGTCAGATTTACTGTCTTGTAGAATGCTGCTTAATGAGGAACCTTTTGGTACAACACTCCGAGCATAGGAAATGATTGTTTTATTCTTATCTAGTGAAACAATCTTTAATTTTCTTTAAAAAAAGGATAAATTTGCTGACTAAATTCTTTTCGACTAAAGAAAAAAATATATAAACATCATTGATGACAATAGGGGTGAGTAAATTATCATGAAAATGTATGTTGAAAGTGAACAATTCCTTTAAGATGTGAAGCATAATCGGAATAATGTAACACAATCCTGAAAGTTAGGCTGTATTTACTTTATGTTGGTTTGTTATTTGGTGTGAGATTAATTTGGGCAGACTGAGAGCTTGTAAGTGGCTTGTCTCATGCATGCAAGTTGGCAACTCTCTGCTTTAATCCCAGTACTTCTGTGATCATTTGACACAGAAATAACAGATAGTGTGTTGTTAAAAACACTGTCAAGAACGCCATTTCATACTTGATGATGACAATGCCTTCTCTGCGTCAACGGCAGCACAAACACAGATTGGAGTGTTATGACTTTAGTCTGAGGTGTAATAGACGCAGGAGAATCGTTGATTTTCATTAATGAGATCGTCTGGGTGTTTGAATCGAGATAGCCATCTTTAATGATTATTCGTGCAGCTCTAAGCCACGATATGTAAATTTGAACCGATAGGTGGTGCACTTTCGCAACAACAAAAAGCGAAGCTAAATGACGTTATGTAGGAGAGTGGAATTATGGGACATGTGTTTTCACCATCCAGAGGTGTATGGAGATCGCCCATCATGTTCACGGACGATGTAATGAATGAATTTTGTGTCACCGTAATGAATTAGCTAGCAAGAAACGTGGAATGTAATGCTACGTTAGCCAGCGACTGATATTGGACTTTGTCAATTGATTTGGTAGCGTAATGCTATACAGTTTTACATGTGTAAAATAGTCATACAGTTGTCGTTTAAAAAGTAAACTACATTTTCCGCTTTTTTGGGTTTCCTTTACTCGCCAAAGAGTAATCGTGATCCATAATAACATAACAACAGATGCTGCATCCCAGATGCTGTATAACCACTTCCACATTTGCGTGTTGCCGTAGTTTCTACAACCAGAAACAGAGTATTGCGGAGCACCAGATATTAAGTCACTGATATGCGACAAACACAAGGGAAACAAGGGATGGGTCATTATTTTAAATAGGAATTTCTGTTAATTTATCATGGTCTCTTTGATAGTCAAAAAGTCATTATTTTTGTTTAACTTTAGAAATTCCAAGTGGTGACCAATCAAACAATTACATCACAAAGGTACAGAAAAAAACCTGCTAACAGTCAGACATTTGTCTTTTTAACACAGTCCCTCAATAAAACATCTAACAGATACTGAATCTTGAAGCAGCATTTTTAGTTGATATGAGACTCCATTTAAATGCACATTTCCAAAATATTAAACTCACACCTTGATTTAAGTAAGATACTTATCAGAGGGTTATCAGCTAGGACGTGGCTAAAACTACATTTACATTTTGTCATTTAACAGACGCTTTTGTACAAAGCGACTTACAAAGAATTCAGGGAGCAATAAGCGATATGTCAAACTAGTACCTCTTGTACATACATCCATACTTAATATAGGGTTAATGCATGAACATTCACAAGTGACATAACCTCTACTTCCTAATGACCAAAACAACACTATCTTCAAGGTGACCCCGTTTTTCACATCTGTATTCAAAGATGAAGGAAGAGCCACAGGAGGTCCTGGTGTGACACACGGCAAAGCAAAAAACACATGTCATGCATGATTTAAACAACACTGTTTTTAGCCACTATCAAGTGCTGACTCCATTTAAGAGGTCAAGATTTCTTATTATTTCACAAAACCAAACAGCGAAACCTTTGTTAACTCTGTTGAAATCCACAAGATCTGGAATGTAGCTGCTATTATGGCAATGCCTCCACATGGGAGGGTCAGTAGACATGTGTTCTCTATCTGCTTTTCCATATGACCCTGTCTTCAAGGAGTGGGATCCAGACCATGGAAAACAAAGGCCGATGTGTTCTATGCAACAATCTTTTCTAAACAACAAGGATGGATCTCAGGGAAACGGCAGGAAAGCAGAACTTGGAGCAATCAGAACGGTTTGCTTGCTCAAATAATACAATGTCACAGACACAAATTCACTAACTATGTTGGGACAACATGTATGTAGGGAAAGCGTCATAAAATAACAAGTTTACATTAAGCATGTTTGAATTCCCGGTATGACAGAAATAAATATGAATCAGTGTCATTTGTTTAGTTCCAGTGAATAATCATTTGTAAGAGAACCATGAGTCAACAAATCCTCAAAAAGATTTACCATTACTGCAGCATTCCCACACCTTTGAGAAACTTCCTTCCATGACTTTTCATGATTAACATGTATTCCTTATTTCTGTATAAGGACAAAACATTTGAGACTAAAATCTTAGGATTCCCAGATCATTTCAGGTTTTCCATGACACGCAAACCCTAAACACATGACCGATTTCATCATCCTCTCTCTAGACGATTAGCCCAAACATCCTGAAGGGTGGATACCGTGCACATACCGAGTTTCTCCACGAGTTTGAGCATCACACCGCCGATGTGAATCTCCCCGGTGACTCTCAGCGACACGTCCCTGTTGAGGTCAGTCACATGCATCTTCAATTCCCAGGTGCCGTCTGCATAGCAGCCATCTGGCATTCGTATACCATCCAACGCCATCCTTTACAAACAGTGTCATAAGAGAAAAGCCATTATAAGATATCAGTCAAGCAGTCAGATCAATGCAAAGTAAAAGTCTTCAGAATGAGATATAGTTGGTGTCTCAAAAAACATGTGCTGCCTAGCTGTGGACAACACTTAAGAAAACATGGGATATGCTTATGGTGTCCAATATACGGTCTAGTTAGGCAGCTCACACATATGAAAAATGCTTCAGAAAGTAATAAGCGAAAGAATAAATGTGACCCTGTCTGTGAAATCCTATTTGAAATCTCAAAATCCGATTTTAAGATAAGAAGCATCCAAGTTTGATTTCAAACATTCATTTCCCTATGGTTTTGAGTCGATGTAAAATAAACATAAATTAAAATCACACTAGCCGAGCTTTCAAAGGCAAGGTCACAAATACGTGAATGGCAAATTAAAAGTCCGCCCATTTAACAACTTTGACAACTGATTTGACCTCACAAAAAGTCCTGGATAGAAATGACACGGTGTAAATAAATAACATTTATGTTAAATCGTGCTAATAAACGTAATAATGAGTTTAAAACATTGCGCTTTGGTGAGATGTGTGACATTAAAGCCGCAGCTCGAACAACTAACGGTCAAACACGGGCGCCGATGACGTCAGCAGCCCGTTCTCGATGCCAACTCAATAAAGACAGTCAAGTCAACGCGTAAAAAAGACGAAAACGCACTCAAAGTTATATTTCATAGTCCGCCTGATTAAATAAGAAAGTATATTTTTAGAGCAAAGCCCACAGTGAGTTTTGAGGTGTGCAACAGCAGGGGTTTTATTCAGAGTTGTGGAGTACGCCAGCTGAAATCATAGCGTTCACTAACCTTCACCAATACACCGAATGAAATCCACGCAACACCGATTAAACGCCCAGAACTTCAACAGTCAGCGAGGTTTCTTTTCTTCAGACGCCTTTTTAATCCTTTCATGAGGAAAAATCCCGGGAAAAAGTGTTAAAGTCCTGCGGCGGAGCTCCTTACGGGATTCGCGTTAATGGAGTCCAGTGGCCGCTCGCGCTCTCTCGTTCACTCTCTCTTTCTTTCTGCGTGTGTGTCTTTCTCACTGTGTGTGTGTGTGTGTCCCCTACCGCCCGCCCTCAGATGACGTCACTTTCGGTCCGCTCGCGCTGTCCGTCACACCGGTCACCAGTGTGTTGTATTGGAGGGATGTGGCCCTGGGCTTTGTAGATTATAATCGATCTAAAAAAAGGTCATTTTCATGTCATTAATCTGATCTTGTTACTAGCAAAGTGTCATATTCATATATCTAAATATTAAAACGTGAAACCTCTTTTCTCACATTTTTGAAAGAATTTGAAAAATCCCTCTTTTCTGTTAATGATCTGTTCGTAATTCTTTTCCTTTTTTCAGTGTCATGTCATTCTTATAATTTATCAATATGTTTAAGTTACATGATTCCCCTCTTTGTGATTTTTTGTTTATTGTATCTGTTTTAGTTCTGTTGTTGACTGTTATCTGTATATTGTTTTAAGCAATAATAATAAAAAAAATCACACCGGTCACCATTCGCGCCTTCGTATGTGACGTACTTCTGTATGAATATTGACGTCATCTCATTAATACTCATAAACAAAACTTTCAAATGTCTTAAACAAGCTTTCACTGCATTCACGTATTTCATTGATTCCACACTGGCGTTATTATTCACTGACGGCGGTGTGGTTTTGAGGGGTTAAGACAGTTTCATTAAGAACATTGACTAAGTAAATAAATAAAGTTGAAATGTATTTATGCATTTCTAACTCATCAGTCTAAAACCCAATAAAGTTGATTTTCTGTCAAAAAAAAGCTGATATTAAGTTCTTGTGATTATTTACATTTACATTTACATTTATTTATTTCCCCGGTCAATGTATTCAATTCTTTACAGTTTCACAAGATACAGAAGAGTTGAGCTTCAAAAGCAACCTTAAAAAGTAATAATGAAACTTTAAATGTAACGCATCCTGATATTTTTTGAATTAAGTCAATTTAATGAATTTAGTGTAATTGCAACCAATCATTGTGCAGCATTTCAATTTGCTGAACTTATAGTCTAAATTGACAATTGTATCAATGCAATTGTTATTATATTAAATATTTCTGACATTTTTTGCATTAACATGCTGTTTTAGGTCACTCCAGCGCAGGAATTTGGTGCTCAGCCGTGGACTGCATCAGAAGAATTTATAACCCCAGCGCTCTGACCTCCTCCACTGTGTCTGGCAGGGGAGCCATTGCCTTTTTAGGCTGTGTTTTAATTACCATGTAAACAGCAGTGAGACAGTGAAGTGGATGGGAAGGTGTTAGTCACAGTACAGTGTCTGATGTCACACACAGCTCATCTGGCTGACAGAACAGCAGGCCATTCTAAAACTTTACAATTGTTTTTATCTTTAAAGTGTCCCCCAGAAGCCCTTCAATTATTCCGAAATATTTATTTAAACCCCCTGTAGTGATCGGTGAACGGTGGCTCCTGTTCATGGGAAATTCATTGAAAATTTGGATAAAAAAATGAACTTAACTCAAATTATATCGTGTATACATTTCAACAAACCACCATTATTGTGATCAGTGTTTGCTTTTGTCTTTAAGTGTTTACATTAGTGTTTCAGTAGTAACACTCGTGCATTAATAAGAGAAGATATGCTTTATAGTTACGTTTTTGTAATGTCTATCAAGCTTTAATAAAGATGACAAGTGAAACTGAATCATGTGGAAGTTGATCTTCTAATGTCTGGTTCTCAAACGCAAAGATAATGTGATAAAATAAACAGACAATTGTTTTGACACACTTAGACATCAACAGTCATCATGCAAACCTCAACAACGGTGACAATCATCAAACTTATTCAGATAAACAGATCAACTGCAATGCATGCTGGGGGTCACAAATGAGTTTGATGTTGCATGAAGCTTTCTTTTGTTGATTGTCATCATTGTTGAGAGTCTCCAGCAATTTAACACATTTGATGTGTATTCTTTTAGTTCATATTGTGTTTTAGTACTGCTGTTTATATCTCACACTGTAGGATCACACAATATTCACACATTAATAACACTCCTGAGCAATTATTCAAATGATGACGAATCTTAGTTTTCATTGCCTCAACAAATGTTTTTTAACACACTGTCACGACAGCCAATGAAAACGTATCATTACAATATATGAGTCAAGATATTGATCACAATAATGATGGTTTGGTGGAATGTATACATTTTGATTTGAACCAAGCCTTAAATATAATTTTAGGGGAAACTAATAAAACACCATGTTTTTTTATAAAAGATATTTATTTTAGGAATTGTAACACGACCAAATCTCGAGGCATTTAAAAAATCAATAGGAACGTTGACTCCTGGAAAAACTCTTGACGTTATGGAAAGTAGGCTGAATGCAAATCTGCTAGCAGCTGTTTGGATAGATATGTAAAAGGACAACTTGGACTGCTTAGAAAATGTGGTGACATTAAAACATAAAGTGGCTGCCATCTAGTGGCCAATGTTGACGATACAGGAATCTGGTGTCAAAAGATGGTCATGTACCATCCGGTTTATTAAATACATGCTGATGACAACTATCTTTTTTTTAACGTGGTTGATATGTTGATAAGCTAATGTTAAAGCTAGTGTAACTCATCCCACACCAGGGTTATTTTAACTAAAACTATAAAAACATTTCTGTTCATTGATATCAAATCAAATTTAGGACAAAATGTTATTTGAAGAACGGTAACTTCAGAAACTAAATAAAAAAGTTGCAGCATTGAAATGATTAAGTGGAAGAAAAGAAACTGGATTAAATGCTAAATAAAAATACACTTCAGTAAATATATAATCAGTATTAAAATTACAAAAGCAACTAAACTAATATGTACACAAAAACTAAAAATGTATAAAAGTTCATTTCAAATATTATTCCTGCACGCTTTTCCTTTATTTTGAACTAAACGAAACAGTCGAGATAAAAAGCAAAGTTGTTCCAGTATCAAGTAACGTTGTATCCAAAACAGGTTTTAAAATACAGTTAAACAGGTTTAATGTAACCTCATCTCTCAGATCTTTATATGACCATCTATGCTTTGTTTTCCAGTTTTTGACTCTAATCCCACTGTACTTGGCATTATACATAAGAAGAACAGTCTAGTTCAATTGGACTAAATCTGAACCATTTAAATTGTTTTCAAATTTCTAAGACAACTGTAACCTCTTAAAGTACAGCAGGTGTACTGATGAAGTATCAATACATTTCAATCAACACGACCTACACTCTATCATACCGGCTTTTCATGGCAATAAACTTGTGCTTCAAGGTCAAAAGCTCCATGAACACATGAAACAGAAGCATCAAACTAAAAGGTTTTGAACAGTTTTGAGACCCATCACATACAGAGCTACAGTACATTATAGGAAGCCACGAGTACGCCTAAACACTACAGCAACAGTAAAGCACCAATGTCAAAAACATGTTCAGGTAACATTTCACCCTAGAATCTGACATTAGGTGCCTTCACCCATTAATCCGATGTGTCCGAATGAATATTTGCGTTTTCTTCCTTTTAATCCTCATTAAATGAGAATTATGAACAATGCAAATTGTGAAAAGCACTATATAAATAAAGTTGAATTGAATTATTCTAGGTGATTCACATTAGGGTGATTTTGATTCAACCAGCTACTACTTAAATCAAGGATTAAGATTAAAATAAGATTTTCTTTCCTCAATAAAGTTTCTTTAGAAACATAGAGTTGGATTTGGTCTAAAATCAAATAATTTGCTCAGCGATCGATGTTTATCGTTGGGTCTATTGTAAGGTTCAATAATGCCACAATGATGCACGCTTTTAGTACCTCTTTTAGGGATGTAACGATACACCGCTAGCCGGTTGAAAAACGATTATAATAATATGACGATTCAAGTCGGCTGAGATGTTAAATGAATCGCGACACATGTTTTGGAAAGCAGGGGCTGCTGTGTTTACAGCAAACTTACGTACTTACTGTAAACGAGGATATGCTGATAGGCCTATTTCTTAAAAAATCCAAGTTAAGAAAAGCACAGACAAAGGCTCACTTTGTTATATTAAAGAATTATTTATTACATTTAACTTTTGAATTATTCATTTTTGATTTGCAGTTTGTTTTACAATTGCCATTTAGTTTAGTTATTTGACAGAAAATATTTTTATTTTACCAAGAAATGTGCAGAATTGGAAAAATAATAAAAGGCCTCTTTGTTCATTTCTAATTTGTCTCAACTCATTACGTGAAAAATTGTACCGTGAGATCAGTCTCGTGAATCGTATTACTTCGTAAACTGAGCGAATCGTTACATCCCTAACTTCTTGCATAAAAACAAATTTGTATGTTTATGTTTGTTGGTACCATGTCCACATATATTATTGCATATGCATTTGCAATAAATAGAAACTGATACATTTTGATATAGAAAAATCTATAATAATCTAAAAATATCTTCATGTACACATGAACATAAATGCCAGCATTTAATAGGGCATGTATTACAGTCTAGGTACAGAAATATCGCTTTGGCCCCTAGAGGTGCACAAATTGTGTGAATTTTGCGCAGTACACAGACGAGTCTCATTATGTTTCAGAGTTCTTTGGACTTGAGCTTTATTAAAGTCTACTCATACTTAGAGTATAAACCTGCACATGCTTTTCCAGAGTCCGGCCTCTCCTCTGTCTGTATGGGAAGACATACAAACAAACCCAATCTGCTTAGTCTTCCTTAAAGTGCCAGAGGGACGTGGACCCGATGTAAAAGTGCGGCAGGTGACAAGTGTGCAAAAAGCCACGTGTGCTACACAGCTTCAGGGTTCACCATCTGCTGTCTGTATATTAAGGTGAGAAGAAACAAAGCGACATCGGGAGAGGACCAATAGGCCGTGTGTGAGGTAACTGCTGACCAATAGCGGCTCTCCACCAAACCCTCCCGAAGTTCAAAGTCAATGCGGTGCTCCATCTCCACTGTGAAACACAAAACAACCAAAATTGACTGATTATAAATGTCAAAGTGTGAAAAAGCATGAAAACTTGCACTTTTAATACTTTAAACGCACACATACAACAGTGTACAAAAATAAACTAATACTAGTACATCAGAGTGAAATACATTTTCATTTTAGTGAATAACGGCTCAAATTTAATTGTTCCTCACATCCAATCACATACTTATTGAGACAACAAAAAACGATGTACACACCAGCTGTATCGAAAGAAGAGGATGACGGAGATATGGATGAAAATGCATAATCGTTTTGGCTCTCTTCGGAGTCGCACATCCCAGAATCCACTGCTGCGGGCAGACTGGGTGAGCGAGAGAATCGAGAGAACAAAATCCCTCCAATGCCTTTTCCAATACTCGCAGCACCTATGCAAACAAGGTAAAAAGTTACGTATATATACACAAGATGTATGTTCCATACATTTCAATTTAAAATAGCATTAAAAGCGACTTGGTTAAAAAAATTATTTAATTCACTTTAATAATGTCTCTCTTTACAAAAATGATGTAGTATGTTGTCAGAAGTACCCATTATGCTGGCTTTGCCCAGGCTGGTGATGGACTCTCCGTAATGTCTCCTGGCTAACACGGGCGAGGTGCTGGGGCTGGAAACGCTCTCCGTGTCGGATGCTCCGTCCTTACTCACGTTTAAATATGTAGGTCTGATCTCATCGTATGGAGTGGGGTTGATGGTGTTACACCTATAGAGACCACGGCGTCATCAATGTTCATGGTTTGTCATAAAAGAAACATCTAAATAATTCATATTTTTAATAAATATTTCTAAATACAGTATTACGTCTATGTTCTTATCGATTCTAAGTGGATTTATTTTTTTGTATAAGTGAGACTGACCCATCAAGACTCACCAGTGTATCTGCACAGGTAAGATGTTGCGGTAATGTTTCAAAACAAGCGGCTCCAGTCGATAAGCCTATCAGACAGTAAAAAACATGACAGATTAGTCAAATCAATCTCCTTCGCTCCACCTCACATTGACCCACAGTACACAAAGTCATGTGATCTGACCACAGGATCCGTCGGGTGGAAGATGTTGAAGAGACGCGGGCAGATGGACTTGGGCATGATGTGGTCCTGTTGTCCTGTGTTTCCAGGACGAATCCCTCTCAGAGCCAGAAACACTGCCAAAGGTGAACCCATGCAGAAGAAATTCTCCACCTGCAATTGAAGTTAGATTTTTAGTCAAAGGCTGACGTCTTGAGAAGCCTCCTCAGATGTGCTGATCATCAACATGTGAGCTTCATTTCATCACCTTAAACTTTAACCTAGGTGAGGGTGTGAGCGCCGAGGCCTTCAGTCTCTGAAGCTGATCTTGTAGTTCTCGTAACCTGTTAAACATTTATATGATTTATTATTGCTTTCTTGCAGTTGCTTTGAAGTTTAATAGTTTTTTTTACCATGTTTAAATATAGTCTCAATGCTTTGATTCCTCACAGAACTGTAAAACACCGTCACCTCTGTCTAGTAAGCTGCATTTCGTCCAGCAGGTGGCGCTCTTCATTGGTCATCCAGCGCAGATCTTCTCCTTCCAGCTGCTCGTGATGTTCCTGCAGGCAGAAGCTCACTGGATCCCAGCCTGTCATGATGTCGAAGGTGATGACGCAGCCTAGTGAGTGCGAGATGATGGACACTTTCCCACCACTCGTCTCAAACTCAGGGTTACGGGAGCAGAAGAGAGTGTACAGACGGTTCAGCTCCTGTGTTAAACCTTTAGTGATCTGAGGGGAAGACAATAGGAGAGTTCAAAACCTCCTGTTGTTATTTTCGTTCAATGAAAATCCTTCTCCGACTCCTACTGACTTGCGCTTTGGTAAACCTTCCTGTTACCTCATCTCTATAAAGAGGGCTGGTGTAGTACATGATGTCCATGGCGCTGCTGTTGAGCAGATCTCTCAGACCTCTCACCTTATCTGGTGTGATGGACTCTACCGTATCTGCACAAGGAGAAAATCACACACCAAATCCAAGCATGAACTGCTGCTTTCTAGCATCATCACATTCTTCATCTTGATGCATTTCATTGTTTGCTCTGTTTCATTTGCACAGCAGCTAGAAGCGTGAAAGCAAACACTTTTATGTTGTCCATTAAGACTGTGTGTGTGCTTGTGGATACGGGGAGAGTTTGTGTTTTGTGTGTGATAGGAGCAGCTGTGGTCTGACGACTGTCTCACCGCCGTCCAAAGCCAGTTCAGATCGCCACTCCACAGGTAGAAACTCCACATGCCCCTGTGGTTGCTCTGCAAAGTGTTTCTCCTCCATCTTCCTCACGGCCTCCCGGAACCTGAACACACACACGAAAACAAATGCTCCAGCAACCCTTACAGAATGTTTTACATGGCGAAAATGTGTTTTTCTGTGTCTTTGGGTTGTTATAAGTTGCACATGCATGTATTAGACAAACGCTCACACAGACCTGCCTGAAACACCTCGTGTAACCACACCCCCACAAATCTACGTCAGTTTGTGGTACGATTTGACTAAGACCCCCAAAATGTTTACGAAAGTAAGGTGGGCGTAACTGTCGCTACAATCGCTTTGGAACCTGATGTTCCAAATATGGTAAGCAGTATCAATCATTGACCAATCACTACGCACTGGTTAAATGGCCAATCATAGCACACCTAGCTTTTCAGAGCCATGAGCTTTGTAAAAAATCTGTGTGTTTCAGAGAGGCGGAGACACAAACATGCATGGAAAATACAACGTTTTTGAACCTTAAATGGCGTATACACATTGCATTACATCTAATACAAACGATAATATTTGTTTTAGCCGTGTCATATGACCCCTTTAATATTCTAAAGATCAAAAAGACACTATGACTTGTGTTTTTAAGAAACATAATGGACAAAAGACACTTGCTGCACATGTGGTTTGATTAAAGAATCCTCAAACTTCTATAGAAAATGAGTTTCTTATGCTGCCATGTAAAGCTGTAAACGTCTGATGCTGCTGTTCTGAGCCCCTCAAAAGACGAATAACTTGAAAAAGCACTCACATGGCTGTGTTCTTGATGATTCGATCTTTGTCCATCTTCTGACCGATCCCATGAACCACAAACACAATGTGTGTGGTCTGAGGAGGTTTGTCATCAAACGAGGCCTCTTCTACATAGCCACGATGCAGTCTGGTCCCGCTGCTGGAGGCTGATACCAGTTACATCACAACATTACATTACATGTAATTACAGGTATGCCACACTATCACAGAGAACATCACTACACATTAACCGAGAAGTAACCCTGTCAATGTAGTTTCCATGAATTCATAAACAGCGCTGAACAACATGCAGCACTTCAGTTACTCACCTTTAGAAAAGCCCAACTTCTGTGTGACGGTGCGAGCGATCTTAGATGTAGTGGCGTCACTATACAGATACACCTCATCAGTGCAGTACCAGTCCACATGACTGTGGCTCAGCTGCAGGCTGTGAATGGCTGGACAGTGACAGAGAGAGCTATAACATTCATATCACTGCAACGGCGAAAATACGCCGTACACACAAAGGTAGTAAAGTATCACAGAACTGCAGGAAGTGTAGCATCGTGGAACTACAGGAAATATAGGCTCACAGAATGACAGGAACTACAGACAGCGCAAAACTACATTCTGTCTTTTCAGTGTATCAGTTTTGGCCCATGGGTCCCGTTTCCTTTACAAAAAACATCTCACCCTTATGAATTTATTAGTGATATGAATGCAAAAAAATGTCACAGACGTATTAAAGATTTTCTACGTAGAATCACCTGTAGAAATAACATTTCTTTAGGTGAATAACATTGTGCCGTAACAGCATCAGGGTGAGTACATGTCGATGAAATCATATTTTTTGGGTCATTTCCACAGCACAGACTGTTAATGGTGAGGCGGTATAATATCTTGTACCGTGAGCACACTGAAAAGCAGCCTGTTATTCTCTCTAAGAACGTAGAGGAAACAGGTGAAAATGCATCTGGCCGGTGGATCACACGAGAAAACATTCACCTGTTGCAGAGCTGCTCTGAGTTATCAACATTTTCAGAAATACAAACGTCTGGGCTTTAGTACAAGTTAAACTCTGTGGGCAGATATACAGAAATACTGAAAACTGTTTGTAAAATGACAGTAACAAACAGCATGCCTATTTCGAATAAATGTAAGTGCTTCACACTCTCTGCATCGCCCCATAAAAGGACATTACAAGTGCACTTCTGTTTTTACAAACGGAGGTATTTTTATTAATAGAGACTGGCACCGATACTAAATGTCTCCACCGATGCTCTCTGCCTGCCCAAACTGATTCTGAAGATTAAATTCATATTTAACAAACCTGATTATATGAATATACTTATTCATGTGAAGAGTGAATGTTGTGTACACAGAGCTGCTCTTCTGCACAGGTGTCTAAGGCTCGGTGCCCTAGAAATACAGCAACTCAAACAAGGATTACAAGCTCACACACACATAAAATGTTTAACTTCTTGTGTTCAAAACTGTATTACTTATTGACAAGGCTGTCAAGCGAGTTTGTAACTGATACAATAGTGACTAAAACTCTTTAAACTGTTAATCTTTTCTGCCAAGATTGCCAACAATAATTTCAACAGGCAAAAACTGGTTAATGAATCGGTCTGGTTTTGGTTACTCGTGTTTGGTTTAACAGTCCTATTGACATAAAGCAAAGAAACATTTTAATCGCTTGGTTAAGCATTTTTCATGCTGATAATATCACGTTTATCAGGTTTCTCACAAAGCACATTATAAATAGGTATGTACGATTCAAAGTTGCATTTACGTTTTTCAAAAAGGGTACTTTGTAAATAGTAAAGTCCTTGTAATAATGAAGTTTAAAACGCATGCATTGTTTTTTTCCAGAGAACACACCATTAAAGACATGTGGTACTATTCTACTGACCTACATACACAACATAAGCTCATTATGCAGCATAGAGCCCAACTAAAAGCCACAGAGGGGCTCCTCAGAACCGTTCCGTTTGGACGGACTGTTTGAATACGGTTGTGGAGCACCCTTGTGAATCTTTGGAATAAATGATCTGTAAGAGAAAATCAACCCTAAACCATTTAAAACAGCATATATGTGAGACTATTACAGAACGCACTTGTCTCAGCGGGATTAGTAAATCAAGGAGGGTTAACCGGGTTTATGTCAAAAACCATCTCATCGGGATTTTACTGCTGCAGTATACACAGGGTTCTCTGTAGGTTTGACTGTGGGCGTCTCAGTATGACACGAAAGCTCAAAGTAGACCAAAAACTTTTCTAAGTGAACCGATTTGTCATTTCTATGCCTGCGGGTTTTAACGTGTGAACTTTTGGCCTTACGTTGTGTCATTTATCAATAAAACACAGCCCGTTTTGTGTGTAGCAACATATATTCATCAGGGCCCAGGTCTACAGTTCAACATTACAAACATTGTATGCATCCATGTAACATACAATTCTAATTAAAGCAGCATTAGAAAATGACAAACAGTAGGGAACAGAGTGGAGATTTTAAAGACCACCGGGTGAAATGGGCTGAAAGCTAATGGGGGGGGGGGGGCATGAAAAGGTCAATTGAGCATCTACATTGAGCGCTGCTGCAATACCTTGACATCTCTTTCTCTTGTGACCTTTAGCACCAGTCTGATATCCGCTCCATTTGAACAGAAAGGGAAGGTAGAATGGGGGGAGGTGGGACAAAACTGACAAACCAAAACACAATCATGATGTTATTGACAAATGCCACACTCTCGATCACACTACACAATCACAACAGACATCTGAATGAAATCACACAGAGCTATTAGTGCATTAAGAGAACCCTTCACCCAAAAATGAAAATTCTGTCATCATTTATTCGCCTTCGAGTTGTTCTTAATCTGCATGAATGTCTTTGTTCTGATGAACACAGAGAAAGATATTTGGAAGAATGCTTGTGTAACACTCCCGTCCGTTTCCCTGCCGGTTTTTCCCCATGGACTTATATTCACTATCCCGCACCTGTCCGTCATTTGTGATCACGCTGTTCCCGCACCTGCCAGCCATCATTGTTCGTTATCAAAGACTATTTATACTCTGTGTTTCCGTTTTTCCCATTGTCAGTTATTGATTGTCTTGCGTTTTGTGTACCAGTCTGTGTTAGTGATTAAAAGTTTCCCATTTTTTGTATGCCTGCATTCTCGTCTGTCTCGATCCGGCACGACACCGTGACAGAATAACTGACCTAGTATGGATTACATCTACGTCTCTCCAGTGGACCAGCTCGTGGGTCTTCTTCAAGACGGACGGCCACTGGAGAGGTATGTGGAGGAGTTTGTTGAGGTGTGTTACCGGGTGGGTTGGGACAATCCCACACTTAACCGTGTGTTTTTGACCGGTCTGGACGACGACCTGCTCGCCGCCGTTCTGCTCCCGTACGCGGACGACCTTCCCCTGGAGGAGTTGATCAATCAGGTTCTCCCGGGGGAGGAATCCGTGGACCGCGTTGGGGAGCTGGACGGTGGCTTGAGCGGTTCGTGTCCGGTACCGGTCCTCCGCGTGGGGGTTGTTCTGACTCACTCCGGGACCGCGCCTCACTCCTCCACGAAGTCCCGTCGGCGCCATCCACGTCGGCGGGCACTACAGCGCAAGCAGCGCGAGTGCGCTCCTGAGATTCCGCAGCAGCGGAATATGGAAGGCCGTGAGGGTCAAAATCCCCGGCCTTCCCAGGCACAGCTACCGGTCCTGATCGCACCAGAGGCACTCCGGGAGTTGGATTCCCTCTGGTGTTCCGAGCCAGCGCCCCGATGCACCCCCGTGCCAGCGCCCCGATGCACCCCCGTGCCAGCGCCCCGATGCACCCCCGTGCCAGCGCCCCGAAGCACCCCCGTGCCAGCGCCCCGAAGCACTCCCGTGCCAGCGCCCAGAAGCACTCCCGTGCCAGCGCCCCGAAGCACTCCCGTGCCAGCGCCCCGATGCACACCCGTGCCAGCGCCCCGATGCACACCCGTGCCAGCGCCCCGATGCACACCCGTGCCCGAGCCTCACCAGGCCTCCGTACCCGTGCCCGAGCCTCACCAGGCCTCCGTACCCGTGCCCGAGCCTCACCAGGCCTCCGTACCCGTGCCCGAGCCTCAACAGGCCTCCGTACCCGTGCCCGAGCCTAACCAGGCCTCCGAACCCGTGCCCGAGCCTCACCAGGCCTCCGTACCCGTGCCCGAGCCTCACCAGGCCTCCGTACCCGTGCCCGAGCCTCACCAGGCCTCCGTACCCGTGCCCGAGCCTCACCAGGCCTCCGAACCCGTGCCCGAGCCCTCTCCAGAGCCCAAGGAACCCCAGGGGCCAACCCAAATGTTTTTTGGGGGGGTGCACATTGCCTATCCGGGGAGCCCGGCACCCACCAGTCGTTCCATGGCCCCGGATAGCCCAGAGCCCAAGCCTCCGGACCCTCAGCCCGAGCCCAAGCCTCCGGACCCTCAGCCCGAGCCCAAGCCTCCGGACCCTCAGCCCGAGCCCAAGCCTCCGGACCCTCAGCCCGAGCCCAAGCCTCCAGACCCTCAGCCCGAGCCCAAGCCTCCGGACCCACAGCCCGAGCCCAAGCCTCCTGACCCCAAGCCAGGGGGAAGCCAGCTGAGAGACTCCCTGTCCCGTACTAGTCTGTATGTCCCGCACGAGTCTCTCAGCTGCCCACCCCCCCTCCCTGGTGTTTCGTTGGCGCGAGGACGCGCCTTTGGGGAGGGGGGTGTACTGTAACACTCCCGTCCGTTTCCCTGCCGGTTTTTCCCCATGGACTTATATTCACTATCCCGCACCTGTCCGTCATTTGTGATCACGCTGTTCCCGCACCTGCCAGCCATCATTGTTCGTTATCAAAGACTATTTATACTCTGTGTTTCCGTTTTTCCCATTGTCAGTTATTGATTGTCTTGCGTTTTGTGTACCAGTCTGTGTTAGTGATTAAAAGTTTCCCATTTTTTGTATGCCTGCATTCTCGTCTGTCTCGATCCGGCACGACACCGTGACAGCTTGTAACCAAACAGTTCTTGGACTCCATTGACTACCATAGTAGGAGAAATTGTCTTATAAATACAAAAGAAGATATTTTGAAGAATGTAGGACAGCAAACAGTTCTGCGGCACCTTTGATTACCATTGTCATTTTTACTACTATGGTGGTCCATGGGGTCCAAGAGCTGTTTGGTTATAAGCATTCGTCCAAATATCTTTCTCTGTGTTCAACCAAACAAAGAAATGAATACAGATTTGGATAAACTAAAGAGTGAGTAATACATGACAGAATTTTCATTTTTGGGTGAACTGTTCCTTTAATGTAAGTTCAGCTCAGACCAGAAAAACATTAATGTCTGTGTTATTAACCTCTGAATACCACACCGCTGCTAACACAAACAGTCCTTTGTAAAGTATATATAGATATAGTACAATTTGGTATGACACTGTACCGACTTTGTACAGGAGACATAGTTCTCAAATCATCCGTAACCGTTTGACACACAAAATCAGACTTACCTGCTTTTAACATAATTTGTGATCAAATGCTTAAAATAAAATAAAAACAATTTTATATCATTTAAAAAAAACTGACTTTCTTGATTGGATTTTGATAATCTAAATAACAAAGCTTGAAAAGTGTATGGTTTATGGTGAATGTATGTATGTAAACCCCTCATAAAGAAAAAAACAGGCCTGACCAGAACATGGCCTGAATCAGAGAATGATGTGCATGCAAATAGGATCAATAATTGAAGTTTAAAATGTAGTATTATTGTTGTGTGGATGTATTATTTATACAATTTGGGTGTGAACACGGCCAATAGACTCTATTATCCTGACAGGATGCAAATCAAAATGAACATCAAAACATTGTTTACGGTGCGGAACGTGTTGTTCAGGGTGAGATAATGTTACCAACTAAGTACAAAACATTCCACACCTGAACAATGTGAAACTTGTCATGTTCCAATGCTAATATTAGCGTGATAAAACATTAAAGTGCTTTAGTGGCACAGACACAATCTAGTGTCATCACAAGCCATGAGTAACCGTAAAGTCCAAAGAGAGGCCTACTTTCATTTTGAGCAATTCATTGACTGAAGATTTCATGTGAAAAGCAGAGACCGTCATTGAATTAGTCTGAGGTCCCTGTGGTACTGTCAGCAGTCATGTGACTCCCAATTTTTAAATATATGGTGCTGTAATAACTAAAGCAGACCTACATTCAGCTTCTCTCATGGGTAACTCCCATGACAAACATTCCCTACAGTTCAAATAAAACACGTTTTATTAGGAATCTATAAAGAGCGAAGGCTTCAAAAAGGAGGAAACGTTAAATAAATCTTGACGTGAAATCTTTTGAAATATACCTTTACCTGAATATCTTAATAAACTGAACGCTATAAAGCACGACTGTCAAGATTTCAATCCCTAAAAGAGTTTAGAGAGTGGTTGACATGATCTGTATTTAAAATAATTACATTGGTGAATACAAATGTTCATTTTATTATTATAAATTGATCAAAAAAGGACATGAACAATCAACTATGAGAAATGGCATAATGGATGTTGTTGTCACATCAAATATCAGTCACACTGTTTTTAGTAGAAAACAACACTGTCAGGTGTGACCTTGTCAGGAATTGACACTCCAAACGCCAAAGATGTGTTAATTAAGTGTTTTTTAATACTTTCCCGAGCTCTTGCAACATCCTCACACGAAGGAATGCTCTCTCTTTACTTTTACCTTCTGTAGATAAAACAAATGAGAAAAAACGCATCTCACCATCCTGCTTGTCCACGGTCTTGGTCAGCAGCTCTGCCTCAAAAGCGTCCTTTAACTGTTCCCCTCTGAAACAAGCCAGGTGTTCTTTCTCAATGAGGTCGCTCTCGTCTTCTTCTACGGGGGTCCACGTGCCATCAGTGAACCACTGGCCTCTCATGACGGGGATAGGATCCTGTTCTACATGGAGGGGATACAAGACAGGCAACGTTACTACAACATAACAGGACACTGATTACAAACACAAATGGTAGAAAGATCATAAGAATACTGATGGGACTGTTCGGCTAAAAATCTCAATTCTGTTCACACAATGGAAGGAAGTTGCTGTTTGGTGGTTACCAACATTCTTCAAAACATCCTCTTTTGTGTTCTGCAGAAGAAAAAGGTCCTACAGCTTTAAAATGATTCTTTTTTGGGTGAACAATCCCTTTCACTCACAAAGACAGAACATAAATAATTTAGAGAACAGGTCAGGGATGACTAAGAAGTATCCATAAAAATGTCAGTAGAGCTAACAGACATTTGAGATTGACCATATACCAGCCAGATTTCAGAAAAGAGAGAAAAATCTGTCACGGAAGAACAAAAGTCACCAAGGAGCCAAACTTACGGTTCCAATACACTGGAGAACACTCTTTATTCTTCACGTCCACTTCATACAGTCCTCCTCGAACACACACCGCTTCAACAGTCATGTCCTCAGTGGACACGGACGTCTCCAGTAAGCCTCTGGATCCAGCCGGCTCCTGTTCACCTCCATCTCTGAGCATCTCCTCTGCACCTTGGCTCTCGCAGAATCTGCGGTACATCAGTTCTATTCCTAGAGAATCGTGTCCAATGAAGGGCTTCCACGATTTTTTGTCCTCCTTGTAAAACCATCTCACTTCTTCAGGTCCCAGCTCTGTGGTCACCTCGAAACCTCGGTGTCTGGGACAGCTGGAGCGCTTTCCTTTGCGGACGGCCAGACCCACGCTGTTATGGAGGAAGTCTGCTGGGCTTATATTGCTGGTATGGATGTCATCGGAAACAGTGGTTTTGCTTGGGTCCACGTTGCATGTAGGGTCTGAAGTATCGAAAGGGTCCCGGAGTCTTAGGGTCATGTTGTCCTGTGGCAATGGGTGACCATTCGTATCCGACTGCGTGGTATAGATTCCTTCGCAAATGGACTCGTCGTAGAGTCCGCGGAGGGCATCATCAGTCCAGTCTCTACTGTCCAAGGACAGCCGGTTGGCGGCATCAGCAAAGCGTGTCTTTTTGGTAAGGCTGCTCATTACGTCCTCATGACGTCATCTAAGACGTAAAAAACAGAAACTTACCCATGATACCCCTAAAACACCAACACCGTCTCGGGTTATCACGTTTGTCGTCGCGAAGCTGTCCTGAATGCACTGACGTCACGCACCTAGAAATGTGACGTCATTCCAAAACAAAAAAGTAGCGGAAACCACACCCGCTTCTGTATAGGAATAAATAAAGCACGCTATGTCACGTTATCTTTCCGTTTCGTTACCGACGGCAGCGACAAGGTTGAAAAGAAGAGTTTTGTCCGCACTGAAATCTGTACCACCGGATTCGCCTGCGCTTCCGAAACCGGTCAGTTGTCACCCAAACCGGTTCGCGTCACTTTAGAAAAACTTGTTCTGCCGCCGTCTATGCGTCCATAAATGCGTCCGTGTCCCGTATGGAAACACAGCGATGTGTTTCTATCACTATCCCAGTCAGAATAGAATACAGGTAGAGCTTCTGGCATGGCATAGGAAGTACGGGGTGAGTGACGTCAGACGTAAGAGGCGATGTAACGCGTATCGGGTTACGCATGCACGCAGAGGAACGTCCTGCGTTCGGTACTGTATTTTTCAGAACGATATACTATAGTAAATGACAATATATTATGTAGTAAACGATATATAAAAACAATAAACGCCTGGAAACACGTTTTTCTTTCGTTAAAAGCATCGAAATGTTTTTTTTTGTTTGACAATGACATTATTTAACTAATGTAAATAATGTTATGCAACACATGACACAGATGTCTGTGGCATCAATGGTATTTCTGCCGTGGCAAATAAATTACAACCAACTATTGAATCCACTTTATATAAACAGTTGTCCCAATAGTATTCATGGAAACCGCTAGAAGACACAGTTCTTAAAAACATAAACATGTAGCAAGTCCCTGCAGATACATTTCTGCGCACATGTTTTACTTTAAACCCTATTCGGACAGAAATTGTTTCCGTTAAAATAAATCTGGATGGTTCCTTTGTGATTCTCGTGTATTCTGAAAAACATAAATTAACGGCGTAGATTCGGAAAGCGCACTTGTCACGTGCCCAGTCACATGACAATTCACACGTATTTCATAATAATTGTAATGGAACGTTGATATTTTAAAACGTCGAATGTTTTTTCTTGTCTTCTTGCTGATCATCTTCCTATCTGAAGCAGCGATCCGGATTCGTCGGTCAAGTTAGCTAACTCCGGATGCTAACTTCTCACATTCTGTCTTGCGTTATAAAGAGGAAGAAAATCCATCACCTGTCACACGTTCACAGTCACATGTGTGTCAGACACATAGAAAGCGAAAAGCATAGAAATAGTTGTGAACAAAATGGTTATGACGGACAGTATGTGATTGGAATGCATGTGCACGATGAACAGTATGATGTCTTTTATTTTTCGGATCAAATTTTCTTCTCGACTCTTCTGTTTTCTATTTCTTGCTGTGATCCAGCGCCACGAGCATTTGTTGCGTTACCGTAAGTGTTTGCACGGGCTTCTCCACGCGCAGTGTTATTTTTAACGGGAGTCACGTGAACGTCACGTGCTTGTCACGGCAGTTCCAGGAAGCTCGCGCATTTCACGGTAACGCGCTGAATCCTGTCAGAAATCGCTTGTAATCGACCGACAGGTAAACGCTTGAATCCGGCGCGCGCCGCGTCACAACAATGGGATGAGATGTGCTTGACCTCGGTGTTTCGGGCGGGTTTGATGAGCGGAACATGGAAGCTAACTAGCGTCGAAAAGCAACACAGTTGAAGTGTTTTTCTATCTCGTCGTTGGACATTGAGAGCACAGAAGCATGTGACGGGGTGATTTCGTGACAGTTTACCTCAGTCAGGCCGGTTAAATGCTCTTTAAAAGCGGAACTGGATATATAGGGCTGCTCTTGACTGGAATTGCTCACTTCTGAGCGTGTATTGTCTTGTCCTGGGTTTAACGTTAATGTCACTGTAGTTTGGGTGCGTACTGTACTAAATAAAGTCTTCAGTATGCATGACGCCTACGAGCCGGTTCCTATTCTGGAGAAATTACCTCTTCAGATCGACTGTCTGGCGGCCTGGGGTGAGTTCGGCTCCTTTTACATGCACACACACCACGTTGACCGCTTTCTGGGAGGGGTGGGGTCAGTCTTTTACTTGTTTGGGTCAAAGCGATGTCCTAAATTGTGTATGGTTCAGTGTGATGGTCATTCTGTGTTTGCAGATGATTGGCTCCTTGTTGGGACCAAACCGGGTCACCTCCTGCTTTACAGGATCAAGAAAGATGCAGGTGTGTAGGTGTTCTGCTTTTTTGTAATGTTCCTCTTCTGCGTGGGATTTATGTGGTTTCATTGTCAACTTTGGTTACAGGTACAAATAGATTTGAAGTTACCTTGGAGAAATCCAATAAGAACTTCTCGAAGAAGATTCAGCAGGTCTGTTGAATGGATTTAGATTATAGCTGGATAGTAAATGCACCCACGATTTGATGCCACCCGCAATGTTAAATCAAACCCAAATCAATTTGCCGAAATATCATTTGTGCCTTTCTGATGATCTGTTTTCACTCTCAGCTGTTTGTGGTGTCCCAGTACAAGATTTTGGTTAGTCTCTTGGGTGAGTATTTTAATCTTGAACGGTCACTCTGATGTATATTCTAAAATTGGATTTGTGAGGAATATGTATGTTAAAGGTTGTTACGGTGTGGTGTTACTTGCAGAACAGATTCAGTGTCATCAGACTCTTTCTTTACAGAAAATAACATCCACGTTCACGATCTGCTCACGTTCCAGCAGATCACAGTGGTGTCCAAAGCCAAAGGGGCCACGCTTTTTGCCTGTGACCTGCAGGTACACAACAAACAAAGCCTTTGGCTGTTTATTTTAATAGTCATAAGGGCTTAGTAACAGTCCTGATTTCTGCCTCTCCCTCCATCACTTTTTCCCTGCAGCAGTCCAGCTCAGGTGAGGCCAAACTGAGAATGTGCGTGGCGGTCAAGAGGAAAATCCAGCTGTATTACTGGAAGGACAGAGAGTTTCACGAATTACAGGTTGGTTTGGGTCTAGACGTGCAGAACAAGTAACAAGGCTTAGCAGTAAGTTTATCATGTGTGCTTCTGCTCTCCGTAATCTTACCAAATTTGTGTTTTTGTTTAGCCCGATAGTGAATATGAGGCAACAGATTCAGATAGAAAAACCTTGTCAAATGTTAAGCATAGTTCATGAATTCATGTACAGTAATAATAAATAATAAAGGATGATTTTTAGTACCATCATTTGAATACATCTTAAACAGTTCATAGCATTGACGTGTCATACTTTATCAAATTCACTTACATTTACATTTAGTCATTTAGCAGACGCTTTTATCCAAAGCGACTTACAGATGAGGAAACATTGGAAGCAATTATAACAACATACATAAGTGCATCAAACTAGTCCATTAAAGCCTAGCACAGTATAAAAAGCTAAGAATAGTGAGGTTAGAAACCATAGCACTGAGAGAAGCCAGGAGGATGTGATGATTGACAGTGTCAAAGGCAGCAGACAGATCCAGTAGGATGAGCACAGAAGACATGGATGATGCTTTTGCCGGTCTCAGGGCTTCGATGACTGAGAGCAGTGCAGTCTCTGTGGAATGACCGGTCTTGAACCCAGACTGATTGCTGTCCAGTAGGTTGTTTTGCATGAGAAAGGAGGAGAGCTGGTTGAACACAACTCGCTCCAGGGCTTTGGCGATGAAGTTAAGAAGGGAGACAGGCCTGTAGTTTTTTAGCAGTGTAGGGTCCAGGGTGGGTTTCTTTAGAAGCGGTGTGATGCAGGCCTCTTTGAACGCTGTGGGAAATGTCCCAGTGGTGAGCGAAGAGTTGATGATGTGGGTCAGAGCAGGCACAACCGTTGGAGAGATGGCCTGGAGGAGATGGGTGGGGATGGGATCCAGTGGGCAGGTGGTAGGGTGGTTGGAGCCAATGACCTATGAGACATTAGCTTCAGACAGAGGAGAAAAGGTGGGGAGCACACACATGTCAGGGATGTGGGCGGGTTCGACAGGTGGTGGCGTAGAGAACTGGCTGCTGATGGCAGTAGTTTTCTTTACAAAGAACGATGCAAAATCAGCAGCTGTTAACTCCGATGAAGGTGCGGGAGCAGGCGGACAGAGGAGAGCAGAGAAGGTTTTGAAGAGCGTTCGAGAGTCCGGAGAGTTGCAGATCCTCGAGTGGTAGTAATCTGTTTTTGCAGAGGTGACATTTACAGAGAAAGAAGAGAGAAGAGATTGGTAGAGAGAGAGGTCTGCAGGGTCTTTTGACTTGCGCCATTTTCTCTCAGCTGACCGGAGCCTGGCGCGATGCTCACGCAGTACATCCGATAACCAGGGAGCCGACAGGGATGCACGGGCTGGTCCAGATGCAAGAGGGCATAGGTTGTCCAAGCAGGATGAAAGCGTGGAACACAGAGTGTCTGTGGCATTGTCTGTATTCAAAAGAGAGAGCTCATCAGAGGGGGGGAGTGCAGAGGAAAAACAGGAGGGAGGGAGAGACCGCAGGTTGCGCCGGAAGGTGACCATCGGTAAGACATCTGCGATGTCCGGAGCAGTGAGGTCGAGGGTGACGAAGAAGTGATCAGACGTGTGCAGCGGGGTGACCTGAGAGTGATGAGTGGAGCAGTACCTTGTGAAGATCAAATCTAGATGGTTTCCAGACTTGTGGGTTGCTGATCGAGGAGAAATGATGCGGTCAGGTTGACGAAGTCAGCAGCCGGTGGCTTTCCAATGTGGATGTTGAAGTCACCTAGTACCACCAGGGGAGTACCATCCTCAGGGAAGGATGAAAGAAGCAAATCCAGCTCCTCCAAGAAATGTCCAAGCTGACCTGGGGGACGATATATAACTACAAAATGACTTTTAACAGGGTGGGTGATAGTAACAGCATGAAACTCGAAGGATCTGTTGTCACACATGGGTGTTAGCTGATTGAATTTCCAGTCTTTGGGGATGAGTAGACCGGTGCCTCCACCCCTTCCTGTAATGCGAGGGCTGTGGGAGAAAGTGTGGTTATGGGAGAGGGCAGCAGGAGTTGCAGAGTCCTCTGGTTTGATCCATGTTTCTGTAAGTGCTACAATGGAAAGACCAGAATGTTTAACAAAAGCTTTGTTCACAGCAGATTGGCAGTTCCACAATCCTATTGGGAAAGTAGAAGGGGCAGTTGCTAGCAGTGATACATTGTGAAGACACTTATGAATGTCCACCTCTAATAAAAAAAAACAAATAAACACAAAAAAATATTATTGTTGAGCTCTGAAATACTGGTTATAAATATAATAGAGGTCAAATAATATTTGCTCACTACTGCAGGGAGATTTTGCCGCTCCAGATATTCCTAAATCCATGGCTTGGTGTGAAAACTCAATATGTGTGGGTTTCAAACGAGACTACTATCTCATTCGGGTGAGTAAATGTACAGAAAGTAAGTTCATTACTTTTACATTTATGCATTTGGCAGACGCTTTTATTCAAAGCGACTTACATTGTATAATACTACACATTTATTTCTGACCTTGGCATTGCAAGCGCTATGCTTTAACCTCTGAGCTACAGGAAAGCATGTTTTGTGCTACACTGAGTAAAGGAACTGGGTTATTTAGAAATATTTGTGAATTCATGGACATGTTTAGTAAATAATGATAACTTATTTTTCAGTATGTTGATCATGAATGCTTCACGTTTATTGAGTATTTTGTATATGCCTTTTCTCTGTGTTAGATGGATGGCCGTGGCACTGTAAAGGAGCTCTTTCCCACGGGGAAACAGCTGGAACCATTGGTCGCCCCACTGGCTGATGGGAAGGTGGCAGTGGGTCAGGATGACCTCACGGTGGTCCTGAATGAAGAAGGGGTCTGCACTCAGAAATGTGCCCTCAACTGGACAGACATTCCTGTTGCAATGGGTATGATGTCACTCTTAGCTTATTTTCATTTTGGTGTGCTATTTTGCAGCTTTTTGACAAAAAGTTCCGTATGTGTAACAGGGATGTAGACCCTGTGCGTGTATACTTGACATCCGTCTCACAGGTTTCTGATCTCTGTTTCTCAGAGCACCAGCCACCGTACATCATCGCAGTCCTGCCGCGTTATGTGGAGATCCGCACGCTGGAGCCCAGACTGCTGGTGCAGAGCGTGGAACTGCAGAGACCACGATTCATCACTTCAGCCGGGTAACGGATTCAACATATCAGAACACTGATTTCACATTGAACACGGTTTGTACATTCTGTAGTTGTAATGCAGTGATCTCAACGTTTGTTAAGAGCTCTGATGCTGAAGTGAGTTTCTCATGTTCACTCATATCTAGGCGAGCATATTCTGCATGTTTTGACGGTTTGAGCAGAATTTCAGGTTGGGCTTCTTTCAACCTGTCCAAAAATATTTCACTTCTGAGCCACAAAGATAATTGTGAAAATGCGTTGAAATTTTGAATTCGCACGATTGAATAGAAACCACTATTTTCAAGCTTCTACCTCTCTTAAGTTCTTAAAAGGAAGTGTGTAGTTTCTGTGTCACCACACAGATTTGCATAAAGAGTGACCTCGACACTCAATCTCAACCCAAATTCAAGTCATCTCCTCGTCATGTCTGCTGTCCGCTTCTGGGTCCAAACGCCCTATCCGATGCTGCGTACAAACTTTTAGGGGCGTGCTTAAAACTAGCAACAACTATTTTGACCTTTTGTCTCTCTATAAGAAATCCTAGACTTTCTGTAATACTTGATTCCGGCTATCTGTTTGATGGGGAGGAGATTTACAAAAGCACCGATTGATTAATTTATTTGTTGATTCATTGATTGAGGCTTTTCTGTGTGGTTGAAACATTGAATATTTCTAAAGGACATGCTAACTCGTTCTTCGTTTTTTCTGACACAGGTCAAATGTTGTGTATGTGGCAAGCAATCATTTCGTTTGGCGTCTGGTGCCAGTGTCTATAGCCAGCCAGATCCGACAGCTGTTACAGGACAAACAGTTTGAGCTGGCTCTACAGCTGGCGGTGCGGAATTTACATTTACAGCATATTTACAGCTTGCGCATTTACAGCTAATTTACAGCTCACGCATGAGGACCTTTTCTTGCCTCTTCCTTCCATTCGTCTAATGCAATTATTATGCATTATATTCACAGAAAATGAAGGACGACTCTGATGCAGACAAGAGACAACAGATCCATCACATTCAGAACCTGTTTGCCTTCAATCTGTTCTGTCAGAAACGCTTTGACGACTCCATGCAGGTGTTTGCAAAGTTAGGCACAGGTGAGATCTGCAGGGTTGAGATGACCGTAATCACAAATAATTGACCAGTGAAAATAAATTGCGTCAGGATGTACAGATGCTGTTCCAAACATAAATGAATAAGAAGAGACTTCTATCCAAACTGATGAAAGCCATGGCAGGCAGATCCCTGGCGAGGGGTTACAGTTGCAAATATAGTTCACCAGATGGCGCCACTGGATCAGACTAGTCAGACAAATGCATTGTGTGATGAGTTTAACGCTCTTGTTGTCTATTACAGATCCCACTCATGTTATTGGACTGTATCCAGACCTGCTTCCCTCTGACTATCGTAAACAGTTGCATTACCCCAACCCTCTACCCACACTGTCTGGCGCTGAACTGGAGAAAGCTCATCTGGCTCTCATAGACTACCTGACACAGGTGCTCACGCTGTCACAGCACAATGAGAAGTCACAGTGTTCTCTGGTTGTTAACTCTGTCTGTGTTTGGTGTAGAAACGCAGTCATCTGGTGAAGCAGCTGAACGACTCGGATCCCTCCACCACATCTCCTCTCATGGAGGGAACACCGACTATCAAGAGCCGCAAGAAACTCCTTCAGATCATCGACACCACACTGCTCAAGTGTTACCTCCATGTAAGACCTTCTCAAATGTTTTACTGTTATAGCTCAAAATATAAGCAACAAATTCCCAGAGTTTGGCTTTTGTTGATTTATACAGACCAACGTGGCCATGGTGTCGCCTCTCCTGCGACTGGAGAACAATCACTGTCACATAGAGGAGAGCGAGTATGTGCTGAAGAAAGCCCACAAATACAGCGAGCTCATCATCCTCTATGAGAAGAAAGGCCTTCATCAGAAAGGTGAGGGCCTCAGCCGAACATCACCGTGAGCCCGCAAAGCTCTTTATAATGTTTATCATGTGTGTGGATGTGATTCGTCCCTGCAGGACGCTCAAGCATGTGCTCAGATGTTTACTGAGCTCTTCTGCTGATTCCTGTTTTCTTTAATAAATTAAAGTTTGTCATGTTCCATCACTCTCCGATTGTTGTCTATAGGATAGACTAACAGAAGTGTTATTGTCCAGCTCTGCAGGTTCTGCTGGATCAGTCCACTAAGGCCAACTCGCCTCTAAAGGGTCACGAGAGGACAGTCCAGTATCTACAGAGACTCTGTGAGATTATCACACATACACGCACATGTTTACATAAACAGAAGCATTCCTCAGTCAGGATTTAAACACACATGTTTTCAGTCCTCAATGACATGTCTTTCTCTATGTAGGTGTTGAGAACCTGGGCATCATTTTTGAGTTTTCTCCCTGGGTCTTGAAGATATGCCCAGAGGACGGCCTGAAGGTAAGACATGCATGTGTATGACTATTTTTATGTCAGCCAGCTGTCGCCATCGAGCTTCTGAGATTTTGCTGTTTTCAGATCTTCACTGAGGACCTGACGGAGGTGGAGACTTTACCCAGAGATAAGGTGCTGAACTTTCTGAAGGAGGGTTTTAAGGAACTGGCCATCCCGTACCTGGAGCACATCATATACGTATGGGAGGAGAAACAGGCAGAGTTTCACAACGTTCTGATTCAGCTCTATCTGGAGAAGGTGCAGGGTCTCATGAAAGAGTATCTGAACTCACTGCCTGAAGGTGACACACTCGACTGTATGCTCCGCTACTACATACTCATACTGTATGACATGGCTCCAGACTGCAAAAAGTAAAAAATAGTAAAGAAAAATTCTTTTTCATACGAAATGACATGCACATTTTCTGCAGCAGAATTAACAAAAAAGTCTGAAAATGAAAATAAAGCCACATTGATTATAAATAGACTCATTACACAGTAAAATTACAATAGAAAATAGAAATAGAGAATTGCAAAGTAATTTTCAGTAATACAGCTATTTTAAGGACAAAGTCAATAATTGCATTGCAGGCTGTTTAAGGTGTGCCCCTAAATTCTTTTTATTCGTTGTGTTCACTCATCTAGTTCTGCCCTTCTGTTTTCTCTTAAACCACAGGATCAAGCCGCTGATGTTTGTAATGTGTCTGAAACTCTTCATTCTGCTTGTTTTTCTCGTTTGCGTGTCCAGGAGTTCCTGCTGTGTCTGCAGGAAAAGAGGACGGGGAGCTCGGGGAGTTTCGCAACAAGCTTCTTTCGTTTCTTGAAATTTCCAGCAGTTATGAGCCAGAGAGACTCATCAGCGATTTCCCGTTTGACGGTGAGCGCAGCGGTCAAAGACAGATTGTGTTTGGTACTGAAAGAGAGCTGAAGCAAACTGCGTGTCTGTGTTTGTCTCAGGTCTGCTGGAGGAGAGAGCTCTGCTCTTGGGTCGGATGGGCAAACACGAGCAGGCTCTCTTCATCTACGTTCACGTTCTGAAAGACACACACATGGCTGAAGAGTGAGTATGAATCTGTAGTCCATCCCTTGATGTTAAAAGCTGTCTAATGAAAAGCAGACTTGCTTTAAAGAGTTCTTTTGTTCTGTGACATGACGTACAGTATTTGTTTCTTCAGTTCCCAACATATTTTTACATAAACGTTAATTGATTTAGCAGACAATTTTACCTAGAGCCACTTACAAATGTTTTTTTATTTGGAATAAAAGTTTATTCTTTTTTATTATAATTGATGTACTGTATATGTGTCTTACTGCTCAGCCGTCACTAATGTTGTGATCTTCTTCAGGTACTGCCACGGTCATTACGACCCTGACACTAACAGCCATAAAGATGTGAGTTCTGCTCTTTATTTAATCCTCATGAGGACAAGCGTCAGTGAATGTAGCCGGATCTCACGACAGGTGTTTTCTGTCTGCAGGTGTATCTGTCTCTGCTGCGCATGTATCTGTCTCCTCCAGACGTGCACTTCTTGGGTCCCATCAAGATGGAGCTGTGTGAGCCACAAGCCAATCTCCAGGCGGCCCTGAAGGTTCTTCAGCTTCACCACAGCAAACTCAACACCACCAAAGTGAGCCTCCGGCCACAGATACTAACACACACTTGCACACCACTGTTTCGTTATATATGAATTTTATTTTTATACTATGCAGTAGTAATCCTTATTTATTCTCTGTTGTATGGTCATGTTTTTGGAAGTTGCCAGTGAAACACATTTTGACATTCAGGTGGTGATCCTGGACAGAGATCTCATACACATATGATTTGATGGTGATTTTTTTTGTGTCTGACTTTACACAGGCCATAAACCTGCTGCCGGCCAACACACAGATCAGAGAGATCCAGGTGTTTCTGGAGAACGTGTTAGAGGAGAAAGCTGGACGAAAGCGCTTTGATCAGATCCTGAAGAGTCTCCTGCAGGCCGAGTTTCTGCGAGTATGTTCTACGGTCTTTTTATATAAAATGATAAAGTATAACATATTTGTCAGCTGTTTGCAATGAGGGAATCGATGTCAAGTTGCACAGAAATACAACTGAATCCAGACCCGTCTGTATCATCACCAGAAGTGTTTTCTATAGACTGACAAATATTTTCTCTAGTTTTCGTTTTCAACCACCTTAACCCAACTAGTGATGTTTATATCTGACCTAATAATTCTCTAATAAAACAAACGTTTGTTTCTAACTATATGAAGACAAACATTTAAATCTTATATAATTTGTGAAACTCTTTGTTCAGGTTCAGGAGGAGCGAATCTTTCACCAGCAGGTGAAGTGTGTCATCACAGATGAGAAGATCTGTCGAGTGTGTAAGAAAAAGATCGGTAACAGGTGAGAAGTGATTATGTGAAGCTCCGCCTCTTTTACATGTTTGAAGTGTACGTGTGTGAGTATTTAGACGTGTGTGTTCTCGACTTCTTCAGTGCCTTTGCCAGGTATCCCAACGGTGTGGTGGTTCACTACTTCTGCTGTAAAGACCGCAGCACGTGTCCCATAGAATAGCACCTAGACGGAGACGCTCGACACGCCGCAGCTGAACGCAGACACCTCACGTCTGCATAAAGATACCAGACTCTGATGCTCTGGAAATGAAGGTCTCTGTTTTTTCTCTCAAGAAATGACCGAGGCACATCTGTCTGAGAAAAAATCTACCAACTTCAGAGCTCTTGTGTAGGAAACTAAATTCAGATTGTGAAACTGTTACTACACAACACAAACTTAAGAACAGCTCATCTTCTCTTCTGTACTCACAGAGAAGCTTTTCATCCAACATGACGCTTTGTCCGGTGCCTTGAGAGGGCCGGGGGTTTGTAAGAACCCTGTGCTTTCACATGACTGTTATTTTACGCTGGGCTTGTAGGCGCTGCTCCACTTCGCTCTGTAACTTTCAGATGAAATCATACCCTTGATAAAACTCTTAATGTGTCTCCGCTACAGAAAGAGTCAGCACAGACACGCAGCACGGCCATCTGATGGAGGAATCAAAGCGTTCAATAGTTTCCATGAACTCCAACTTTCCTAGTGCAGTACATTGAAGTTTAAAGAGAACGTGTTTACAGCCAGAACTGGATGTGTAGCGTTTTTTAAGCAATGCCAAACGTGTTGGTTGGTATTATGTTTTTTTTCTAGTGTTTTGTATGATTTTGGAGAGCAGTAGCATGACACTTAAGTTTCTTGTGGTTTAATTTATTACACGCTGTTTAAACATCTGCTTCGGTCAGGAATGTTTTGTCTACATGTGCAGTATTTCACTGGCACTGGTGTTCTGCAATAAATCTGTATATTTAACACTCTTATGAGATGTTTGCTCATCTCTGTCTTTTAACTATAAATCATGAGCTAAAGTGTTGTCCAGCGTGACAGACTTGAAGATTGTACAGCTGGAAGTCACTTCTAATAAATATGCATCTTCTCTAATGCACAGCGTCATGTGTCATTTATTTGAACAGAAACTTTCAGATATATAGTTTTGCACATTTGTGACAAACTGATTTCTCTCTTATTCCTCCCATTAGAAACTGATACAGGATTTGGATATTCTAAGTCTAAAGAAAAACTTTGTTTGTGTGTACTAAGGTGACACGATATCAGCTTTTCAATACACAAGTACAGTAGCTGAAATAATTCACGATAATTATATTATTCAGATGCTTATTGAAATGTTTTGAATCAAATTCATTTTTGTCTTCTCTTTCTTGGCCAATGAGATCACACCTAGAGTTGCTGGGAGGGATTTTCTGCAGAAACTGTGGATTTTTACGTGGCAGCGATGAGAGGAACACATATATTTATTGATAATTCCATCCATTCTCCAAACTGCTTGTCCTCTGTAGGAGGGCTGGAGCCTGTCCCGACATCACAGACAGCAGTCGGGATTCACCCTGAACTCTTGGTCAGTCCATCACAGACCAATAATAAATGACTCAAAGGTTTTAATTGTAAAAAAATAACTATGTATGTTTATAAACATGTGAAATTTAGTTTTGATGTTTTTCTATTTCTCTGATAAGTCAACCTCGCAATGTACATTATTTGTTCTGATATAACAGCTGTGGTGTGTTATAAAGAGCTGTTGACGGGCTGAAGTCATCTCATATGAGAAAAGAGAAACATAAGCTGCACAGAAACAGAGAGACCGGCAGGAGCAGCTGTGTGTGCTGTCACCCTGAACAACCTGAAACCCATACACAATTGTAATCACTTTTTTACTAATTGTAATCTGATTATTTAGTTTTTTTCATGTAAATGTAACGATGACAAATACCAAACTTCGTATCCTTCGTATTTCTGTAATCCTGTTAAATGTAAACAGTTACTGCCCAGCCCTGTGTGAAGCCATATAGAAATAGACTGACTGAATTGAATTATCGTAGCCCTTTCACTCACTACAGCTACAGTACGTCTTCAAATAAAAACACATATTGTCTTTATAAGAGTACTAAATCATTTTATCCGAAAAAATTACTTCACAACATTAGCATGTATCCTATTTTTTAACTGTAGTACAATTCTTAAATACGTTAAAAAGAACTTGGAAAAAAGTAGGTAAGTAAGGTACTAGATCTTCTTCCAAAGTATCCAAAGTCTTGCGTTCCTTATTGCAAAGACTTCAGTGTTTAGCCGGCTACCCCGAGGTGTCTGGCTAACATTTCATTGTATCTCTGATATGAAGAGTTTAGCTTCGCTAGAGTCACCTGTCCCAAGTACATTGGTCATAGGAGACTCAATTTTAAGACACTTGCAGGTGGAAAAACAAGCCAATGTTAGTGGTTTTCCGGGGGCCAGAGCATCTGTCAGTAGATCCAAACTGAAAGTGTTGACTGATTCTAAACGCAAGATGTCGCCACTCATCACAGTTTGCTATTAATAACATTATAGAGTTGTGTAAATAATATGCAAAAACACTGACAGACTGTAATGTTCCCAAGCCCCCTCCCTGCTATCAAGGAAAGAAGACACATCGTCGATTAATATCATTGCACGACTGGATGTTGGCGTGGTGTTCTGATAATGTGATCAAGAGGTGGTCTCCATCCCTCCCATGTAGGATATGTCATCTTTTCTAATAAACTGACCGGTAATCTTCGTAGGGTAAGAGTCTGCTGTTTTCGGGCTGAAAGACCCCTAGAGGCCCCCCTTGGGGTTCTGGTTAGTTTTTTGTATTTGGCAGTGCTTTCACCTGTGCCTTGTAACTTTTGTTCGTATTTAAGCTGCTCTTTGCCTCAGTTTTTTGTTCAGTGTTTGACATGCAGTGACCGAGCATTGGTCAACCTGTTTGTATTGACTTTTTGGAAATGTGAGATTTACTTTTTGATTTGTGAACTTACCTTTTGGATTTGCCTTTGAACATTGGCCGCATTTACCTTGCGCACACATGGCCAAGAAAAACACAGACATCAGTTTCACTCACCGCGTGCGGTTCACATATGATTTGACTGTGGTAAGGAAGGCGGGACGAGAGCCGTGAAGCGGGGCCGGTGGCGCGAGTGATAGTTGGAATAAGCGGTGCGCGCACCGGTCCCGCATATCTCACGGAGGAGATCGGGAGCTTTAGTGGACGAGCGGCAGGACCGTTGCCGAGAGATGACCGGGTCTGGACTTTATGTTGTGTCTTATTGTTAGTTTTATTGTTCGCCAGTTCCCGCCTCCTTCCTTCCCTTTTATGGAACTTCGTTACAGTGACGTAACGATTCTTCATGGTCGAAAAAAACTTTCCGAAACCTGTACGAACACTGGGGGAGTGTATCGTGCACAGAAATACTACGTCATAGGTCCAACTCGTTTTTTGACCATGTTAAACATGATAAGACACGTTTAACATTGTAAAGAAGTCAGAATGCATGACACACCGTTGCAACACCCATTTAACATAAATATAACAACATAAATATTGATGAAAGTTAACAATTATTTATTATATTACTCTTTAACAATACAATACAACAAAACCATTATATACAAAATATCATTATATTGTGTGGTCATGATCGTTGTATGTTTAATTTCCGAGAAATAGTTTGGTTAGTCTCTTTTTAAATGAAAGAAAAGAATCAAATCTTCTATCATCTGCTTTTTAATGCATTTCAATTCATATCTGTTTCATACCGTATAAATCAGTATCTAATACTACAATATGTATGTATAACAGTGTTATTTAGTATAAATATGATTGCTTTTGACCCTTTATTCGTCTCATTATTATGGTTGGGTATCGTTAGAATTTTCTCGAGTTGAAGAGTTTCAATGTGGTATTCATTGTAAAAAATAAACTGTAGCCTATTGTTTCTTTAAGCCAACAAGGAGAGATGATTTCAGCTTTGGCGGGCGCTAGGACCTGCGCGCTCCCCGACAGAGATCCACTCGATCAGAGTCTGGAGAGGCTGTCGACTGCGCACGGCTTCATCCTCCGCATCATCCTCATCATCATCACCAGTGCGCGCATCAGCGACAGCAGACGGATCCCAGACGCGCTCAAGAGCCGCACATGATGCGCAGGGTTCGGGCCAACGCCATCCTCATCCTCACCGTGGCCTGGATCCTGGGCACCTTTTATTACCTGTGGCAGGACAGCAAAGCATCCTCATCCTCCCATCTGAAAAAGTCTTCCTCCGGGAGGCTGGAGGAGCGAACTCTGCCTCTCATCGTAAGTCGTGATGAAAATCTCGCCGTTATTGCATTGCACGCGTTTTCAGATGCGTGTGCGCGCGTTATGTCAAGACATGGAATGCGTGTGCGTGCGTGCGTGCGTGCGTGTGTGCGTGTGTGCGTGTGTTTGTCTGCCCGTGATGTCAGGTGCATGTAAGATGCTTTCTCTTAAGCCACCTGCAGCTGTGTTTGTGTGGTCAGTCATTCGTGTGTATAACATAACATTCGTGTTTATAGATGACAAATACAGTAATGGCGATATGTGTATATGTAAGGGATGCTGCTGTGAAGATGCTGATGTTGCTGTTTATCGTCTCCAGGATGAATCTGCTGTACTGTTTTAACACAAATAGAAAAAAATCTCTCAATAAACGTTATCAATATTAAACAAATATCCTGCACAACACATCGAAACGATCGTGATATTGTGACATACAGATTTGTTTTATGGACTGCAATAGTAAATCGTGGCTTATCTGTTTTCCACGAAAGAATATTAAAAGTGTATGTTTATTACATAAAATCCTTTAAATTCAGTTTTGACATATGTTTTATCTATAAGTGAAATTGATTTGACTTTTTCCCTGTTATATTTTCCTCAACATTGTGCTGCACTAGTTGGAAACATGGCTGGCAGAACATATCAGAACATAGCTTTGTATACTGTGCTAGGCTTTAATGGACTAGTTTGATGCACTTATGTATGTTGTTATAATTGCTTCCAATGTTTCCTCATCTGTAAGTCGCTTTGGATAAAAGTGTCTGCCAAATGACTAAATGTAAATGTACATATCATTCCTTTCATGCACTTAAAAAATACACTGATATTTACTTAAACAAATTATGATGGTAACAATATCAAACAAGGCATTTAACGCATATTTTGAACGCAATAATCCATGAATAAATCAAGACAAAATGATTCAAGCGCATCACATGACAAACCTAAAATATCAAGAAGAAATACTAACTTGAGCATCGGAGTTAACTTCTTGATCTTATTTTAACTTCAGTACAGTAATAGGTTTTATTTTTTACAACATATATGATGTGCAAGTTAGCTGAGAGTTGTCTTAGTACTGTCCTTCGCACCGAAACACGTCCTGCTCTCTCATGACCAAAGCAAAGCACCACTTTTCCAACGATGGTAAGCACGCAACTCCAAAAGAACTAACAGAATGTCTTCTAAATCTTAAAGACAACTGAACAATAAACACTATCAAGTCGTAGTTGTTGCACATGAGTTTTAAAGGACATAAAATAGTCACAAAAATGACTCCTAATGTGGTCACTTACAAAGCGTGCTGGGAACTCTTAATTCACTGCTCAGTTAGGGAAATGAACTTAAAGAATTCACGTAGTCCCGCCACAAAAGAATGAAGTAAAGATCCAAGTTTAAGTTGGTTGAACATGATCAAACGAAGTTGAATCTACTCAATAATTCGAGATTTGTTCTTTAAAGTTAACATCAATTTAGGTGAAAAGAACAAGAACACAATTGTATTATGGTAAAGTTTACCAAGTTCATTTCACGAAAACCTACTACGACGCAGAATCATTTTTTGGTCATCAATAGAATGTTTTTTCTTGAAAGGTGCTTTTATTTCTGTCTGGTAGCAAAACATGAATGCGGTAGAATATAAAGCGTGTTATTGTGGTCTTCTGTAATGTGATTCTAATCTAACAGCATTCCATGAATCGGATACGATCCTGTGGGCTGAACTGACATTTCTGCAGGGGTTTTCATTTGAAATGGGTGAAATAACCTCCAACAGGTCATGTTGTTCCGCAGGATTCTTACATGACATGCATGCTGGATACAGAAAAGTGAAATAAAGCGTCTACATGGTGTAACGCTCGTCAAAGTATTCCATAGCCGATGAAAAGTAGGTACATTTCTCTCAGTTCGTGGATGTAATTCTCAGCATGTGGTTGTTAGTTTTTGACATCTGTAATTGTAAAACAAATCTGCTCAAATTGTATCATTCTGGGTTTCTGGGACATTTGGAGGAGATGTGAGGCGGCCGGACTGAAGGGCAGATGTTTGTTGTTTGGTTTCTCCTCGCAGTTTGACGCCACATTCGGCAGGTAGAAGGGAAACGCTTTGATTCCTCAACCGTCTGCCACAGAGAATCTGTGATGCGTGTTGGGATTCCTCGAATGCGGAAATATGCACTTGTATTTTTGCATTGTTGCAGGAGAGAGAATACGCAGATGAATTCTGTATCTTTGTGCTTTGTCCTGTATCTCCATGGCAACGGAGCATCACTCCAAGCCACAGGCACACGTGACGGACACTGATGTGACTCATGAGAAACCAAAATACAGCCGTGTGTTTACTTGAACACTGTAAAGCACCATTCGAACCCCCTTTTTTATACATCCTGCTGCGTTTGGGGAAGTGTATAAAATGTAGCCTGCAGTTTCCTGATATTTACAAATAAATCTTATTAAGGGTTCACTTCAGTCATGTCATTGAAAACCTGTATGTCTGGAAAACACAAAAGACGATATGTTGAACAACGTTGGTAACCAAACATCACTGGACTGCATTGACTTCCATTGTGTGGACACAAAACCACTGAGACATTTCTCAAAATACCATCTCTTAAACAACACACGGATGAATAAATGATGACAGAATATTTATTTTCGGGTAAACTGTCCCTTTAATAACAGCTTGTCATCACTGAAAGCATCAGATTTGTCCTCGTAGTGTCCATTAGTTGACCGCCGGCTGAATGCTCTCTGCTTTGAATGTAAATGACTCTTTTAGTTTTATATCATCTATAAAACGGTCAAGCACTCCGCAGTGGATCTTTTCACTCTATTAATGACAGAGGTGCATGAAAGTAAAACCTTAATGTGCGCAGATAAAATGCTTTAGCCGTTACTCAAGCTGAGCTTTTATTGAGACAGTCTCTGAAGCATCGTATTGCACAACGCATTTATTTATCTTCCCCGAGCCAACGGCGCATTTCCCTCCCTCTCCTCCGGCCTCCGTGCATCCATCTCCTCGCCTGATATGCATTTTAGGAGAGAAACGAATACTACAATATCAGTACAAACGTCCCTGTGATGTTCTGCTGAGAAAAGTCACGTATGTCATGCTGTCAAGCACGTGTATTTAGGTGATAGTATTTGACGTGTTTCTCGCAGTGCGCAGTGTTCGTTTTTGGCACCGCGCGGTTCCCAGCATCATTTATGGGTTACGTCATTGCACACACTGATAGTAGTGTAGGTCTGTGCATGGCCTGGTCAGATTTGTTGTTTAAAACAGCCAAGGAGCTTGGACACACGCAATTCAAACCAGATGTGCGTGTCAGGAATCTCTTCGGCACTGCCAAAACAATTGTTCAGAATGAGAGTTGCGTTTATTGTTATATACTCTTATTATATCCAATACATACAGTACAACCCTATTATAGGATTTAGAAGTCTGTCTGTTTCTTGAATTCTCAGATAGACGTCAGCATGCGGTCACAGAGTCGTGTTTATTTGTCAAACTCCCCACGTGAAGTTACACAGACACAAACATGCTTTATTCCTCCTTAATTAAACATTCTTTAAGTTGGTTTATTCTCTGCTGATGGGACTGAATGTCTCTAAGCAGAAAAGTTTATTTTAGTATATCCTGTCTTCCATGAAACTCACTGAAGGCCGTATGTCACGTCTTTGGCTCTATTTTAGCATTTTTTAACAAACCTGTGTAGTCTATGGCGGTATTTGATGAGTACGTTAAGCAACAGACAATTATTTGTTTTAATATTATAAAACAAAGTGCGTTTTTGCCAAATGCAAAGATGTAACACTGTCCAATACTTTGTGATATTGTGTGAATTGTGAACGTCGGTGAACGCATTAGCTAACATGGAGTAACAGTGCTTCACAATACTTTATTCATCTTAGATTATATGCATTTGACTATTTACTCAAACAAATGCATTGCATCTCTTAACTTTTAATGCACAATGAATTATCAAGAACAACAGTCTTTGTATTAATAAATGCTAAAACTATATTGCTCATCATGTTGCGTTAGCTTATGCATTCACTAATGTTAAATGTTAACTTTATTGTCACTAATACAGTATTCTGATCATTTATTTATGATAAATAGTAATTCTATTATATATATATATAATTGAAATAAATAAAAAAGAATTAATAGAAGTTCTATTAAAAGTCAAATCATGTTTGTCTTAAATGATGTTATATCGATGACACAGATAAAGGTTTAACGTGGTTTTGAGAGAGTGGTCTCTGTGTCTGTTTTCTGCAGACATGTCCCGTCATAGCCGGAGACAAATGCATCTCATCTGGTTTCCTCATGGATTTAAACACGAGGACTCATTTTAAGTCCATTTTTATAAGGTGACATACAGTAGTTTTACTGTGTTTTCAGAATTCAGAATCATCTGCTGTCTGTAAGCGTACTGTACTGCAGCGGGGGGATTTCTGGAGCATCTTTGTTTTCACCGTAAATCAACAAGATCAATAAATGGACGATATCTCCAGCTGCAGTTGAGTCTTTTAAATGCAGGAAGTTATTGTCTGTTTATTCTGATCACTTCGGTCAATCCAGACTTTGTGTCTGAACGTCCGAGGGCTGAAAATGATTATTTGGTCAAAATAATGCTGTAATGTCGTTCACTTTTAGTTTGCGTTCAGTAGCAGAGCACCATTCATTTCTTCAGACCGGTCAAAACTCACTGTTTTATCTCCAGGTTAAAGTATCGTAAAAAAGAGCTTGTTCGAACAAAGGGGCTAGTTGTCACATTGAGATGTTTCTGTTTTTGAATCTTTTATTTCAGTTTCCTATTATTGTCCCCTGGACAGCATTTCAATTTTTCATATTTTTCGTAAAGTGTCAGTAACAACTAATAATATGTAACTTTTCCCATAAAATCCATTCTAGATGTTTATTGAAGTGTGCTATTAGTATTTTTCTTTTAAAAGAAAAAAGCATTTTATGTACTTCTCAGAAATATACTTGAAATATCACTTGCCTGTATACTGACAGAAAAGTATATTTGGACTATACTATATATCTAGATCGAGATATAGTTCAAATCTACTTTAAGTATTTGTTTTAGGTGCATTAAATTTGAATTGTAAAAATGAATACCTAAGTTGAAAGATGCAAAGATAATACTTGAATAGTGAACAATATCTATGTTAAGTTTCCGTATCTAGTTGTTTACTGAGAGTACACTTCCTTGTATATTGATATTAATGTACTTTATACATATAGTGTGCTTGAAATAAACACACATTTAAATCAAGTATTCTTAATGAAATTGACACGAAGTCATCAACTAAATAAAATGGATCTTTTATTTCTCAGGAAAATGTGTGGAAGTTCTCGCTTGCAGACAACACTTATAATGCGACTCCACCCTGCGAAGTATCCACTTGAGTAATGTGACAACTTGCCCCTCTGCCCTCTGTGTTTTTCTTATGCAGCTGCTTATGAAAACCAATCGCTTTCCCTTCACATGAGCGGGTCATTCAGAATGTGTAATTCAGTCTCTCTCTCTCTTTGTCAGGTGACCCATGCACCGAACGGCGAGCAAGCAGGTCAGCTTTTGGGCTTGTTTGATGAAAAGGCTTTTCTTGCCAGTAAGCAGCTGAAAGCTGGTGAAGATCCATACAGAGAACATGCGTTCAACCTGCAAGAGAGCGACCGGCTGGGCAGCGAGCGCACCATCAGAGATACACGACATTATAGGTCAATCGCACACACATGACCTCATCGGCGCTTTTTTTGAAACCGGTCCATTTTATGAGTGTGAAGCAAACAGCCATTTTCGTTTGGACCGGGATGAAATGAGCATTACGTCATTGGCAGCTCCACACAAACAAAACTACAAAAAACTACACAACTCAAACACACATTTTCATATAGGTCTACACTTTTCCCACGGGTCGAATGTTCTTTTATTGCAGTTTTTCTACAGCGCTCCGGTTAACGTACAGTTATGTATAGAAATGCATTTTGTAGAACTCCAACCAAATCTGTCCGGCTAAATCCATCTGGTTTTGATTAAGGTGGTGAGCTGAAGTATATTTAAAGGAGTAGTTCAGACCAAAATGAAAAATCGTTTTTCTTTCTTTAACGGGACTAACCTGAAACCCCCAAAAATCACATCCATCCACCGTTAAAGTAATCCAAATGACTCCAGAGGGTTATTAAATGTATTCTAAAGTGAAATGATACAAAACCAGAACAAATAGATCAAACCGTCAAAATGCAGCGACACTGATAACTTCAAATCTCATTGCATGTCATATTTTGATATATCGTATTTGAAATGTGCTTTTTGGAGCTAAAGAGAATGTAAATTTTTGTGTGAACTATTCCTTTAATATCGATGAAACGTCAATGTCTCATTTTCCGTCTCCACAGATGTGCCTCCGTGCTCTTTGACCCTGACTTGCCGCCCACCAGCATCATCATCACGTTTCACAACGAGGCTCGCTCCACCCTGCTGCGTACTATTAAAAGGTAACAAACTAAAATAAACATATGGTTGGAAAAATACATATATCTGTTAAAGTACGATGGTGAGAGAATTTTCATTTTGGGGTGAACTACTCCTTTATAGTGAAACTTCTAAGGATGATGTATCCACTGATTGTAAGTGACATGTTTTAGGATACGCTCCCATAAAGGTAACAGGTAATTGGATGAAGTTAAATACTTGGCACCTGTTTAAGCCCTCAGGTCAGCATGAGCTTTACAGCCCACAGTCACAACATAATAACGATTTCTTCAATGGAGCTTTTCTTGATAAAACACATTTGTGTGATTCACAATGTCGAGCGTTTGTCATTTTTCCGTTATCTGATTTTTGTTTTAGTGTGTTGATGAAAAGCCCATCTCATCTTATTCAGGAGATCATTTTGGTCGATGACTTTAGCTCCGGCCGTAAGTACACCTTCATTTCGCACATACAGTACATACGCGTGTTGGGTGTCCATGCTTTATGATAGACGTAATGTCTTTAATACCCCTTCCAAACCATCGCGCAAACCTTTATGCATTCTTGCATATTCATCATTTGGTTTGTTGAAGAATTCACGTCCATCATATGGACCTCTGGCCGGATTTCAGGTTCTCAAGTGTTCCTAAATGTTGATTTATGTGTGTGTTTGAGTCAGACTGTTGTCATGGCGAAGAATACACACGGCACAATCACACTCGTAGTGATGAATGCTTCTAATGGAGACATAGAACTGGAAACTGGGATTTTCCATGTGTTGAGTGTGTGTTCAGACATTGGCATACATTCTCATTGGCACACACACGTAGGCACACGTACACATGCTACATGCTAGTCTGCCAAATGCCTAAATGTAAGTCACAAATTCCATCTGAAAACAAACCGTCTTGATCCGCGTATTCCTGAATGTTTATTATCAGATTTTTAGTTGAATTACTGTACCACTGTCACATTAGCCGGAGATGTGGGGACGGGGATATGCATCGGTCTGAATCTCTGCCAGGCTGTACACTGTAGCTGCGGTGTTGTCTTTCTGCCCGCGCCGTCTGTGTTTTAGAGAATACGGCCGCGCAGCGAGGTGTGAAAATCTGCAGGCAAATGAACTTTGGTGTCCGTTGAATCCTGTTAATGCTGGCTTTAACAAGACCACTGAGCTCTGCTTTTATCAGCAGCACCATGTGAAAAAAGCTCTGAAGACCTCAGTGTTTGGACACATGCAGATCCCTGAACAATAAAGTACTACAAAAACTACAAATTCAAACCTCATTCAAACAAAGGAACAGTAATTCCGGTTTTCGCTGTCATGCTAGGCGTGTCTTTTAAACTATTAACTTTTTAAGTGATTCAATCTTACGTAAAAAATGAGACGTTTTTGTGCCACTGCATTGAACAGCTTTGCCCTGTTGTTACTATTGACAAAGGCAAGACTTCCCAATAAGCATGCAAAGAAAAAGTTCAGTTTCGACAGCGACGTTTTAATGGAAATAAATCTGATACTTTATAAATCTGAATCTGAGTTCAGCGTGAACAGTCCCGTTGAAATTCAAGTGATTTTTACATCATACTTGTTTATCATTCGTGAACTGGACTATATATGTATTGCACAAAAAATATGAAAATATGAATGCATAGCATATGAGAAATCAGGGGGGTACCGCATACACAATGCACAATTTGATATAATACACAATATTGGGTTAGCGATCACGATAGTATTATTATAATAAGCTCTAATCTGTACAGGTTACAGGTATTTGAATGCCTCCCTATCTCTATCTCCCTCTCTCTCTGTCTGCAGCTGAAGAATGCCGGCTGCTCTCTCAGATCCCAAAGGTGCGCTGTCTGCGCAACGAGCGCAGAGAAGGTACGTGTGTGAAATGAGAGTTCAGCAATCACACGGATGCAGTTCATAGCAAAATATGAATTACAGCATCTCTCAGACCGCAATAGCCACAGAACAGCTGTCCTCTTGTGCAACACTTAAAGCAACAGATCGCCCCGAAACTAGCAAATAAGTGAGGCGCGTAATTGAGTTCTGATGGCGAAATGAATGAAAGTCTTGAAATAGAAAATGGCGTGAAATACACTAAAATGTAATGTTGTTTTGGGCTGCGTATCGATCAGGTCTCATCAGGTCTCGCGTGAGAGGAGCGCAGGCGGCCTCAGCCTCCATCCTGACGTTCCTGGACAGCCACTGTGAGGTGAACACAGACTGGCTCCAGCCCATGATCCAGAGAGTTAAAGAGGTGTGTCATCTGCACAACACGCGTCACCGCTCGCTGGCTCTTCTCTCTCGCCGTGTGACGTGTTTCGAGAGTTATTAATGAGTCACGAATGATCTGAATCCAGACTGAGGGACATTTTTCCCAGAATCAGAGAGAGAGACAAAGGCAGTTTGTCTTCTCACAGCTGCACCGTATCTCTCTCGCTCTTCTTAAATCATCAAGAGATTATCTTCATCCTCTGCTTTTTCCTCCACAAGAGCTCACGAGCCTTAAAAAACGAAAAAGTATTCGCACAAATGCTGGTTTAAGAGTGTAGACACAGGACACGTGCATTATGTTAGCATGGTTTTAGTCGATAGCTTTATTTGTATGACGCTTTTGACAATTTTCATTGTCACAAAGCAGCTGTACAAGAAAACATTGACTATAAGCAAAACATATAAGGTCAAAACACAGGTCAAATATCAGACAGACTATAAATTCCTATATGCAGAGTTAATTAAATAAAACTATAAAATTCTAGCAGCCCCCTCGGACAGGCAAACAACAATACTGCAAAACAGTATGCAAACGGTGGCGAGGAACCCAAAAAACCTCGGAGGGAAACCAGGCCTAACCAGGGGATTCCAGTTCCCCTCTGGCAAACGCTGCTTTCCCCTCTGGCAAACGACAGTGCTTGCACAACAAGGCAAAATAAAAAAATAGTTAGATTTAAGATTATCATAAATAATTTTGTAGAGTCGCCACGTCCTTCAAATTGTCCAGCTTTATCATCACAGCATTTGTCAGGTCTGGGCATGGACTGCGTCCTGCCAGCTCTAGTAACCCTGGAACAATGAGACAAGACTGGCTGAGAGTAGAGTGTTAGTGTCATGTAATATGTAGGAGCTATTAATATGGTTTTACATTTATTTGTTTGGTTTTGTGCTTATTGCTTATCTGTGTCTGCCCCTTTAACACCCTAGCAGCCAAATAGCAGCGTCCTGACCCCATAGGTCATTTAAAACCTCCTACTGTAGGTTTAAAAATATTTGTTTCTAGTATGGGTTTTATATCTTGTTTTGGCATTATCATTGTCAGATGTGTTTTGATATGTTTGGTTATTGTTATTGTTTTGATATAATTCTAATATTTATTATCCAAAACAATTAGATTGACAACTGTTGTGACAACTGACACAGTGTAAAGATGCCATTGGGGCATTTTGTCTCAAGAGGCAACATCTACATCTAAAGAACTTATACACCAAAGGATTTGCAAAAGTATACCGACCCTGCGAAATTTACACAGGGGTTGAAAGTGTAACATTTATTTTATTTATTGTTTTATTTAATTGGATGTTTTTAAACAGTCAGACTTCTGTGTCTGTGTCCCAGTCATTCATAAAATGTGAGCTTCAATGTCGTGTGACAGATTATCCAAAGAAGAACCACAAATGTAAAAATAATTGTAAAACATTCGCATTGTAAAAGACTTTTAACATGTTCTTGTTAAAAGTAAGTGAGGGAAGGGTGAAATTGACCCGGATATTTGTTTGCGAGACCACAAGTAATAACATAATACCCTTTGAATAATTTAAAGTACCAGGTACATAAATATTTCACAGGAAAAGTGGAGGATGGATTTCAAATATATCAAAGTTTTTCCATCTTACAGCCTCACTGTACCGTTCTACAAGCACACTGTTGTTTTGTAAGGGTGGGAATCGTGGTCTGGTGACAGACCCTCATTAGCCGCTGTAATGTATGAAACTGCGGTGTATGGGATGTGTTGCAGATGGCGGTCTGGTTTTACCCCACCCATACTAAATCTCTCCAGAGTTCAGAATCTTCACAGTTTGTGCCAAGTCTAATTGAAACCACTCGTCTTCTTATACGGTTGTAATATAAACTTCTCCAGCACAAGTTTTTTTATGGGACACACTTGCTTACATGCTCATAAATTGTTTTCTGTATGTAGTGTATATTCACCAAGAGTCACGTTGACAAGAGATTTCATGTTTTCGTGTTGATGTGTAGCTCAGGTTATTCAGGGACATTTTCCACATAGATGATCAGTAATAGTTTTCTAAAAGTTTAATGACGTATAGTGTCTTGTGGTTTGTGTTGTAGGATCACACTCGTGTCGTCAGTCCTATCATTGATGTCATCAGTCTGGATAACTTTGCCTATCTGGCCGCATCTGCAGACCTGAGGGGAGGTGAGAGAGCTCAACATCTGAAGATCTCATCGTGTGTGTGTAACCAGTGGATCAGCACAGAGTTTAATGTCCTAAATGTCTCCATTATTTGAAGATCAAAAAACCTTTTCTTCAATTTTCTGTTCCTTAGATTTTTCTCCTAAAAGTAATGTTAGTAATATCATTGGAATTCTAGTGTAATCTCAGTAATAACATTGGAATTTTAATAATTCCAGTATAATCTCAATTGTATATGAGTAAATTCATTATATTAGTGTAATCTCAATTCTGTGTAATCTCAGTTAATATTAGTGTAATCTCAGTAATGTGTAATCTCAGTAAATTCATTATATTAGTGTAATCTCAATTCTGTGTAATCTCAGTGATATTAGTGTAATCTCAGTAATATTAGTGTACTCTCAGTAATATTAGTGTAATCTCAGTAATATTAGTGTAATCTCATTGTAATCTCAGTGATATTAGTGTAATCTCAGTAAATTCGTTATATTAGTGTAATCTCAATTCTGTGTAATCTCAGTAATATTAGTGTAATCTCAGTAATGTGTAATCTCAGTAAATTCATTATATTAGTGTAATCTCAATTCTGTGTAATCTCAGTAATATTCGTGTAATCTCAGTAATATTAGTGTAATCTCAGTAATGTGTAATCTCAGTAAATTCATTATATTAGTGTAATCTCAATTCTGTGTAATCTCAGTAATATTAGTGTAATATCAGTAATGTGTAATCTCAGTAAATTCATTATATTAGTGTAATCTCAATTCTGTGTAATCTCAGTAATATTAGTGTAATCTCAATTCTGTGTAATCTCAGCAATATTAGTGTAATCTCAGTAATGTGTAATCTCAGTAAATTCATCATATTAGTGTAATCTCAATTCTGTGTAATCTCAGTAATATTAGTGTAATCTCAGTAATGTGTAATCTCAGTAATATTAGTGTAATCTCAGTAATATTAGTGTAATCTCAGTAATATTAGTGTACTCTCAGTAATATTAGTGTACTCTCAGTAATATTAGTGTACTCTCAGTAATATTAGTGTAATCTCAGTGATATTAGTGTAATCTCAATTTTGTGTAATCTCAGTAATATTAGTGTAATCTCAGTAATGTGTAATATTAGTGTAATCTCAGTAATGTATAATCTCAGTAAATTCATTATATTAGTGTAATCTCAATTCTGTGTAATCTCAGTAATATTAGTGTAATCTCAATTCTGTGTAATCTCAGTAATATTAGTGTAATCTCAGTAAATTCATTATATTAGTGTAATCTCAATTCTGTGTAATCTCAGTAATATTAGTGTAATCTCAATTCTGTGTAATCTCAGTAATATTAGTGTAATCTCAGTAAATTCATTATATTAGTGTAATCTCAATTCTGTGTAATCTCAGTAATATTAGTGTAATCTCAGTAATGTGTAATCTCAGTAAATATATTATATTAGTGTAATCTCAATTCTGTGTAATCTCAGTAATATTAGTGTAATCTCAGTAATATTAGTGTAATCTCAATTCTGTGTAATCTCAGTAATATTAGTGTAATCTCAGTAAATTCATTATATTAGTGTAATCTCAATTCTGTGCAATCTCAGTAATATTAGTGTAATCTCAGTAATGTGTAATCTCAGTAAATTCATTATATTAGTGTAATCTCAATTCTGTGTAATCTCAGTAATATTAGTGTAATCTCAGTAATATTAGTGTAATCTCAGTGATATTAGTGTAATCTCAATTTTGTGTAATCTCAGTAATATTAGTGTAATCTCAGTAATGTGTAATCTCAGTAATATTAGTGTAATCTCAGTAATATTAGTGTACTCTCAGTTATATTAGTGTACTCTTAGTAATATTAGTGTACTCTCAGTAATATTAGTGTAATCTTAGTGATATTAGTGTAATCTCAATTTTGTGTAATCTCAGTAATATTAGTGTAATCTCAGTAATGTGTAATATTAGTGTAATCTCAGTAATGTATAATCTCAGTAAATTCATTATATTAGTGTAATCTCAATTCTGTGTAATCTCAGTAATATTAGTGTAATCTCAATTCTGTGTAATCTCAGTAATATTAGTGTAATCTCAGTAAATTCATTATATTAGTGTAATCTCAATTCTGTGTAGTCTCAGTAATATTAGTGTAATCTCAATTCTGTGTAATCTCAGTAATATTAGTGTAATCTCAGTAAATTCATTATATTAGTGTAATCTCAATTCTGTGTAATCTCAGTAATATTAGTGTAATCTCAGTAATGTGTAATCTCAGTAAATATATTATATTAGTGTAATCTCAATTCTGTGTAATCTCAGTAATATTAGTGTAATCTCAGTAATATTAGTGTAATCTCAGTAATATTAGTGTAATCTCAGTAATATTAGTGTAATCTCAATTCTGTGTAATCTCAGTAATATTAGTGTAATCTCAGTAAATTCATTATATTAGTGTAATCTCAATTCTGTGTAATATCAGTAATATTAGTGTAATCTCAGTAATGTGTAATCTCAGTAAATTCATTATATTAGTGTAATCTCAATTCTGTGTAATCTCAGTAATATTAGTGTAATCTCACTAATATTAGTGTAATCTCAGTAATATTAGTGTACTCTCAGTAATATTAGTGTAATCTCATTGTAATCTCAGTGATATTAGTGTAATCTCAATTTTGTGTAAACTCAGTAATATTAGTGTAATCTCAGTAATGTGTAATCTCAGTAAATTCATTATATTAGTGTAATCTCAATTCTGTGTAATCTCAGTAATATTAGTGTAATATCAGTAAAGTGTAATCTCAGTAATATTAGTGTACTCTCAGTAATATTAGTGTACTCTCAGTAATATTAGTGTAATCTCAGTGTAATCTCAGTGATATTAGTGTAATCTCAGTAATATTATTGTACTCTCAGTAATATTAGTGTAATATCAGTGTAATCTCAGTAATATTAGTGTACTCTCAGTAATATTAGTGTACTCTCAGTAATATTACTGTAATCTCAGTGTAATCTCAGTGATATTAGTGTAATCTCAGTAATATTAGTGTACTCTCAGTAATATTAGTGTAATCTCAGTAATATTCGTGTACTCTCAGTAATATTAGTGTAATCTCAGTGTAATCTCAGTGATATTAGTGTAATCTCAATTTTGTGTAATCTCAGTAATATTAGTGTAATCTCAGTAATGTGTAATCTCAGTAAATTCATTATATTAGTGTAATCTCAATTCTGTGTAATCTCAGTAATATTAGTGTAATATCAGTAATGTGTAATCTCAGTAATATTAGTGTAATCTCAGTGTAATCTCAGTAATATTAGTGTACTCTCAGTAATATTAGTGTAATCTCAGTAATATTAGTGTAATCTCAGTAATATTAGTGTACTCTCAGTAATATTAGTGTAATCTCAGTGTAATCTCAGTAATATTAGTGTAATATCAGTAATGTGTAATCTCAGTAATATTAGTGTAATCTCAGTGTAATCTCAGTAATATTAGTGTACTCTCAGTAATATTAGTGTACTCTCAGTAATATTAGTGTAATCTCAGTGTAATCTCAGTAATATTAGTGTAATCTCAGTAATATTAGTGTACTCTCAGTAATATTAGTGTAATCTCAGTGTAATCTCAGTAATATAAGTGTAATCGCAATTATGTGTAATCTCAGTAATATTAGTGTAATCTCAGTAATGTGTAATCTCAGTAAATTCATTATATTAGTGTAATCTCAATTCTGTGTAATCTCAGTAATATTAGTGTAATCTCAGTAATATTAGTGTAATCTCAGTAATATTAGTGTAATCTCAATACTGTGTAATCTCAGTGTAATCTCGGATATATCAGTGTATTCTCACGATTGTAATAGTGTAATCTTAGTGTTATTTAAGTAATCTGAGTGTATTTTCAGTGTTAAGTGTTAGTCATTTCATGTGTATTTTTTGTGTAATCTGTGTAATGTCTGTGTACCATTACTGTAATCTCAGTGTAATCTAAGTATAATATTAATGTAATCTTAATAACCTCAGTGTAACACCGCTACTCTTTTGTATCAGAAAGACATTATGCAGAAGTTAACAGCTACTTTAACTGTGCTCGGATTTGCCAAGATATGTGAAAGGGAAGTCAGTCAAAAGCCTGCAAGCTCTTGAGCTTTGAAAGGGTGACATCTGATCATTAAAGTTTTTCTGAGTGTACTGTTTGTGCTTCTCTCTTCTGCTGCAGGATTTGACTGGAGTTTACATTTCAAGTGGGAGCAAATTCCTATAGAACAGAAAATGGCAAGAAATGACCCCACTCAACCAATAAGGTCTCGCTCTCTTCGAAATACAACATATATTATGAAAAGTGTGTATAATGTACAGATGATACTGGGAAATATCTGTCTACTAACAGCTGTCATATTCTTGTAGGACTCCAGTCATTGCTGGAGGAATCTTTGTAATGGATAAAGGCTGGTTCAACCACCTGGGCCAGTATGACACTCACATGGACATATGGGGTGGTGAGAACTTTGGTAAGTCCAGTGTTGAACTTATATACCCTGTGACCTCTCTACTGTTCTAGGTGGTTGCCAGTGAGTTGCTAATGTTTCTTAGGTGGATGCTAGGGCATTGCTGTGGGGTTACTAGGTTGTTGGTGTACCGGGCCAAGACAAAAGAACACTATCACAATAATTTACAAGCCACTAATCCTGAGAGTGAGGCTTGATGTAGTGAGTTATGTCTCTATGTTCGTGTTGACCTCGGTTGAACTGTTTGAATCGTGTGTTTTGTGAAAGATAAAGCTGCTGGTTTTGCTCCAGCTGTCAGATGTGATTAACAGTTGCTTTCCAAAAAGCGACGGCACGTGAAAAACGTACAGGGAAGATCTTTCCGAAAGACAAGTCATAGAGAGCTGACTGAATGCCCAGGGTGGGATCAAGATAACTATGATCAGATTCTGTGTGGGGGGATTTGGGTTCATGTTTGGAGCCCCCTGCTGGATAAAACAGATTCTTCCCTCTGTTATCGCGTTCTCGTCGCTCTTTCCTCATGTTGTGTAATATCTCCTTTCTTTGTTTGATGCGGTAGAGCTGTCGTTCAGAGTGTGGATGTGTGGCGGCAGTTTGGAGATTCTGCCCTGCAGTCGCGTCGGACACGTCTTTAGGAAACGTCACCCCTATGACTTCCCAGAGGGCAATGCGCTCACCTACATCAAGTAATTTGACCTTGACCTTTCCATCTGTCACTCATTCTGCCGTGAGGGGCAAGAGGTCTCTTACGGGTTCTCTGTGTGTGTTTCAGGAACACACGGCGAGCCGCTGAGGTCTGGATGGACGATTATAAGCAGTATTACTATTCTGCCAGACCGTCGGCACAGGGCAAGGCCTTCGGGAGGTCAGGCGTCTTTTATTAAGAAATTAAAAAGTGTTAATGAGAATAAATGTAAAAGAATGTCTAAGCTGCTGCTTGAATCCATTCTTCTCTTTGCAGTATTGCAGATCGTCTCACACTAAGACGGAAGTTGAACTGTAATTCGTTTCTCTGGTATCTTGAGAACGTCTACCCTGAGCTCAAGTAAGTCACGCCCACTGCCCTGTGTCTGTGATCTGATTGGCTGCCACACAAATCTAGACAAACGTTATATAACACTCTGCGTTATTATGTTGTGTTTATGTGTTTTGATAAGAATTCCAGAGCAGGAAGCTCCATACAGTCTCCTGAAACAGAACAGTTTGTGCCTGGAGAGTCACGGCACAGACAGTCTGGGTTTAGCTGAGTGTAAGAGTGTGCCATCCATACCTGCTTCACAGGTGACGCTTTAACTGTCTGTGTACGTGCGTGTGTGAAATGTTGTGATATAAAAATATTTAAAAAAATGTATACATCCATTTTTTATTTTGATATATACGTATATTAGCTCTTCATGCCTCCATCACTTAAACTCTCATTTGTGTGCAACGGTTTTGACAGAAGTGGACTCTGATTGAACCGCTGATCCATCAGAATGATCTGTGTTTGGCCATCACAGCTTTCACTGCAGGGTCAAAGGTCAGACTGGATCCCTGCAACACCAAAGAGTCTAAACAGGTGAGTGTCACGTGTGCCAGACGAAAAGACAACTGGGTTTTTATCAGCCATTTCGTTTGATGTCAATGTCAGAAGAATATCTTGAGTTTCTTTAGCTATTTGCACTTTTGGGATTGTGGATTTATTGAAATATAACTCCCTTGAAACATACTCACAGGTTTAACCGACCGGTTTATTCTAATAGGGTAATCTCCACCATCTGTTCACATGTGGTATTACAATTTTGTTATGATATAACTTTCGTGTTTTACTCGATATGTCAGTTTATATACATTTTATATTCAAATCAACATTCATATTAACAGATACATTCATAATTTATGTTAAAAGTATATCTAATTTTTTTATATTAAAGTTGAAAGTCTGGCTAAGAGGTTATATTAAAACCATTTGTCATACATAACAAGCCTTTTTAATGTGATATTTATATAAAATTGTACTGATAACCCTTGGTTCATAAAGTTCTTGTAATATCAATTATATAATTATATTAGGTTATTAGATTATATATATATTATATATAAGTTATATACATATAATTATAGATTATTAACACCTTATTATAGCTCTGTTCAGAAACCTTTAGACTATTTGACACATTTTATCATATAGAGTGCTGTGACGTACTGACGGTATACATTAAGCAAAGGTTGTGGGTTTGATGCCCAGGGAACGCGCATACTAATAATTCAGATATTGAATGCACTGTCGCTTTGGATAAAAGTGTCTTCCAATTACGCGAATGTAATTGTAAATAATGGGTACAGTTTATCTATACATTTTATTCCCTCGGATTGAAGACGTTCATCTATGAGCCCACTGCATATGTTTAATCTCACAGGCATTTGGCTGGTTTTCTTGTTTCTTATCAGCCTGACCTCTGATCCTGTACACTTATTCATGCTCTGTCTCTTTGTGCTGCCACGTAAAGTAAAGTACACACACCGAGTAGATTCACATACTAATTCCTGAGACACATCCCTCTCGGAGCATTAGGAGATGGGTTAGCTACACTATAACATGCATTGCATTTTGTTAGCAATTATCGTTCATGAAACGTACAGTATTATACTGTGTAATATTGCTTTTCTTTGCTATGTCAGCAGGAGAGAGATTCTCTGCTTGTCAGCACACACACACACACAGAGAGAGAGAGAGAGAGAGAGAGAGAGAGAGAGAGAGAGAGAGAGAGAGAGAGATAGAGAGAGAGAGATAGAGAGAGAGAGATAGAGAGAGAGAGAGAGAGATAGAGATAGAGAGAGAGAGAGAGAGAGAGAGAGAGAGAGAGAGAGAGAGAGAAAGATAACACAGCATATGTCAAGTTTGGCGAGATTAAACCCACTGACCTCACTTTGCGGCAGTCACACAAAGTGAGATGCCAGAACATTGCCGCTTTGGCTCAGTAAGGTTGCTTTGGCAACAGACACTGTATTTTATAATCTGATTAATTATTAAGAAAATCAATCAGAGCATTTTATCTGGCATTATAAACTATGAGGACTATGGAAACTATACAGTATAAACAACCTCTTCACCAAACGTACTCATTATTGAGCGAATAATTCTGACCATATACCATTAAAATGAATTACTACCAATTATTTGTACATTTGTCACTTTTTTGCAACTTCTAACATATATTTGCGGATTGCTTTCTGTGCATTTGTGAATTCATAAAATTGCTGTGAAGCTCTCTATATTTATTTGTGGATCATTGTCTGTTTAGTAATAAACTGAGCAGTTCGGCTCATAAACTGTATATAATAATCTTAAAAATTCTGATGTCTTTTGTCACTTTCCATTGTTTTGTATCATTTACATTAGTAAACACTGTTCCAGGCTCTATTGCATTATCTAATGACTGCATATGAAATGTAATCTTGATTTTCCCCCCACCCTGTAGAAATGGAGGCCCAGGGGTCCAGCGTTGCAGCATATGATCAGCGGCTTGTGTCTGGATAGCCAGCCCCCCTCGGGCCCACCGGTCATAGCACAGTGCCGCCCGCAAATGGCCAGCCAATCCTGGGAGCCGCAGCTGATCACCTGACTCCAGCGAAAAGCGCATGGGGAAGGAGGGGAAAGGGGAGGAGTTACATAAGGTTGCTGAACTGGAGGGGCTGTATGACCCGGAGGAAAACGTTTGCACTGTTTTAGTTAAAGGTGCCACTTTCAGAAGAATCCATCATGGCCTTGTCCAAATCCTTCTCACAGTTTCATCATGGAATAGCCGGAGAAATCAACAAATTGCTGCCAAATTGAGTCCAGAGAGGTGACATACCCAGTTTTCCATTTTCCAGACATGGCTGTGGAGTTCACAAGACCCTGGTTTTGTCAGTTTACTGGAGTGCTTTGTGACACCTTGGGTTTTTTTCTGAACGTTGGTTTAAGTTATCAGAAGCAAGAGAAAAGATGTATATAAATGCTCAAGACTCGAGAGCTGTATATTTCCTCATTCCCACCAACACAGTGGCGTCTGCAGCACAGGCTTTAATATCTCTTCTCATGGGGTCGGAAATGTGTCTCCATCACTGTAGAAAGGTTTCTGCTTGATTCGTTCAGTATTACATTGGGATAAAGTGCAATTCCTTGTGACTGCATCTACCATGGAAACGGATTCAGCACCAGCAAGACTTTGAGAGGTTTATAATAAACAAAAGTCAAAGATTAGCTGTAGCGAGCCGGCTTACTGAAGCCGTGATGGGCCAAAAATGTCAGCTGAAGGCTTAAATTGCATGGAAACACAATGAGATGAGTACATGGGTGCAAAGTGCTTGTAAAGAGTAAAGTTTCTGCATGGTCGGTACATCAACACAACGGCTAACATGTCAAGCCCAAAGACTGTTTTCTTCTGTCTTTTTTGTTTGCTTTTTGGATCTTTGTATTAACTTGAAGCCAACGTTTTTTTCATTTTCAACATGTGCTAGATAAATAAAGACTATTGTCAAAAACAGACAACGATCCAAAAAAATACTGTCCAAGTTTTCTTTATGCATTAATACATTTTCATGAATTCATTACAGTACTGCAGAGCAGTATGTGGCCACAGTGAAACACTCCTTTATTAAAGTTGAGTAAAATATGAATTTATTCTACTGTTTCCATATGGCACAACTTATGGCACAAATTTTCCTTTTTTTTAAAAGGCCAGAATTAAGGTAATGCGTAGCTGTGTTACATGATAGAGAGGGAGAGGACAGCAGATGTCAGATAGTAAGGGATGAACTGTATGACTGATTTTCAGTGGCTGCAATTCACATAGTGACCACACGGTATCAGTCCATTACCACCAATGTGCCTCTTCCTCTAAGTAACATCAACAGCTTCAAATGGCATGACCAGACTGTTTATAGAATAGATGAGAAACATCATGACCTGACCTAACACTTGACCCGAGAGAATGAAAACATCCTTTTGTCTTTTGTTGCAAAATAGAGGCACAGTATTTGTAACCTCTTAGTATTTTTACTTTATGTTCAGTGATAAGGAATGTTGACTGTGATAAAAATAAATGAACAGTCAAATTACATTTATGTGTAAGTTTGTTAAGAAAAATACATCCTGATAATAACAGCAACATAATAATTATAATTTTCATGATTATAGTAATACGCATGCATTTTTCTTTAAAAAAAATCCGATCCGTCAGTTTTTGTTGCTGATAGTTTGGTATTTATAAGTCAACACTAAGGTCACTGTGTCCCTTACCAGCAGGTGATTTCTTTCCTGACAACACGTGCACACAGCTACAATGTCACAAACAAATGAATAGCTTGAATAGCTTATCCATTATCGTTCATGTCATTAAAAACTACACGTATTGAATAAACTTAAGCACACACACATGACAGCAAGTGAATGAAGTTTTGTGCACAACAGGCTTGACAGCTTTGAGTTTCACCAGCATTTCATGCATACTTCATGTTTCATTCACAGCTGATGTTTGAGTGATGGCCCTTTAAGAATTCAAGTTATTTTTCACAATAAAAACATCTATCTTATAGTCTTTACAATTACGTTACATTACAATCTCATAACACAAATCCAAGTTCAAATCCACAAGGAAAACATATTTGACTTAAAGCCAAAATAGGACACTTGACCTCATTTATGTTTTGGCTTCAGGCTTAATTGCTTCAAAATAGTATGCAGACACCAAAAATGTACCTAGAATGCTGCCAGATAGTATCCAGGACACAAAGCATGGGAACTCCTTCAACATCTTTCCAGGATCCGCCACATTTCAGGATCAGCTGTATTTTAAGATTAGCTGGATTTTAGGATCAGTGTCATTCTAGAATCAAACTCAGTCCAAGATCAGCAGCATTCCAGGATCTGCTGCATTCCAGAATCAGCAGCATTCTAGAATCAAACTCAGTCCAAGATCAGCAGCATTCCAGGATCTGCTGCATTCCAGAATCATTCTAGAATCAGACTCATTCCAGGATCATCGGCATTCTAGAATCAGACTCATTCCAGGATCAGCGGCATTCTAGAATCAGACTCATTCCAGGATCAGCAGCATTCTAGAATCAGACTCATTCCAGGATCAGCAGCATTCTAGAATCAGACTCATTCCCGGATCAGCTGCATTCTAGGATCAGCCTTATTCCAGAATCAGACCCATTCCAGGATCAGCGGCATTCTAGAATCAGACTCATTCCAGGATCATCGGCATTCTAGAATCAGACTCATTCCAGGATCATCGGCATTCTAGAATCAGACTCATTCCAGGATCTGCTGCATTCTAGGATCAGCAGCATTCTAGAATCAGACTCATTCCAGGATCATCAGCATTCTAGAATCAGACTCATTCCGGGATCAGCAGCATTCTAGAATCAGACTCATTCCAGGATCATCAGCATTCTAGAATCAGACTCATTCCAGGATCAGCAGCATTCTAGAATCAGACTCATTCCAGGATCTGCAGCATTCTAGAATCAGACTCATTCCAGGATCTGCTGCATTCTAGGATCAGCAGCATTCTAGAATCAGACTCATTCCAGAATCAGATGCATTTCAGGATCAACACAGAATACTAGGATCTGCTGCATTCCAGGATTGGCCGAATTTTAGGCTCTGCTGCATTTAACAAAAAATCGGAGAAACTCTTGTTTTGTGCATTAAGCGCAGTTTGAATGTGTGACAGCATTCCAGGATGCTGAGAGAATTCCCAGTCTCTAGTCACATTCAATGTGGAAAATCATGAAGGAGGAAATCATTGGCAGGAGGAGTATCCAAACCTTTCACTGCTAGTTATGATAAACAGTGACATCCGAGGAAAGACTGCAGTCATCGAGTTATTTTTGTATTAATACAGCGGTAGCTCAGCCCGTCCAGTGTTGTTTAATAAATAGCAGTGGAGGAGACACAGTGAGGGTAGTCTGGTTTTGTGGTATCACGAAAGCTCCTCCCACGCTGATGTTGTGAATGATTCATCAGACTGACGCCGCCCAGCACTGAGCTCAGGGCGGGCTGAGGGTGAGCTCGACCCGGTATCCGCACACACTCAAACCGGAGGGCAGGGGACGGAACCATACGCGATTTAAGGAATACAAGATTTCATTTTATTCATCGTTTGAATCTTTCATTTCCTCCGATTGGCTCACTCACATCCACGGATTACACGAGCAGTTCAACCGAGCCGCCGCTGCTGAACAGGTGAGTCGGTTCACCTTTACCTCTCCATCTGAACCGAAACCGCGATGATGGTCGTGGAGGTGGTCATCATAATGGTTATGTCCGTAGTGGCGATGATGATGATGATGATGACGACGACGACGACGTTTAGTAATGATAATATTGTTAGCCAGCTAACGAGCTAACTGACTGTTTGACTTTGACTTCAAATAACGTAGCATCCGGCTAGTCCGCTAGCGAGCCCAAGCTTAGGTAAAATCACCTTAAGTCATGTTTTGTGTGGAAGCAACAGTCTAAATGTGTATTTCGTGTCGATGTTAGGCCTTAATTTAGCCGGTTAATGTGTTTCGGAGGTTTTATGAGGAGTTGCTAGCTCAGTTAGCCGGTTAGCGGCTCACCTGCCACTGAAATACTTCAAACACATTTACGCGTTGCGTATCTATCGTGTCAGGGTGAGTCATAAAGTAACAAATACCTTCACTTAAGGGGGGTCATTATTTTGCTGGTGACGTGTTTTATCAAAGCCACTGCCATACTTGCAGGTGAAAAAACGAAATTGGACATTTATTCTGTTAAACATCCTCGTTGACGCTGTCAGTCCAGTTTATGTTAATGCTGGCGGGGAAGGTTTATGACCTGCATCATGAACGTCATGGTAATAGTTACATGTTCAAGGTCTGGGGTCACTTTTTTGTGTTAAACTGGCCCTAAATAACCCTTTGAGTGGCTGTCACTGGGTAAAATGTTAGGTTGGTGTTGAAGATCAGGTTGGTGGTTGTCTTGGATTATGCAAGACCGACGTCTGTCATACAGGTTTGTCAAGCTGTCATTATGTCTGTTATCATAATATCTACGTTTCACATTACACTGATGTATTGTACTTGCAATGTTGGTTTATTGGCATGGGGGTCGAACCCACAACCTTTGTGTCGGTAGCACACGGTGGTCTTGATTCAACCTTTGGAGTTTAACAATACACGCTTGTATGTTTTATTTTGAATAAAACCCTCAATGACATTTGTTCGAGTGAACTTTTTACATGTTAACTGATGAAAGTTGAATAGTCGATGAAAAAAAGGAATTAGGAATGTTGAGAGAGAACTTCCAACGATTAAAAAAAACATTCAAACATATTGTTGCGTCCCTATTCGAGTCTTGGACTCTGACGACTTGTCGGCTTCGAAGAAATATCAGCTTTGAATATGGAAACTAAGCGCTCTCAAAACAACATGCGAACTTGCCAAAACTTTGATGGCTTACCAAAAGTCTATTTAAATCGGTATGTCATTATATACCAGATTTTGTGCCGCCAGAAATGTTTGCTTTCAGCCTACATGTTCACCTGAATTGGTTTGAGGGTTTGGCTTTTCTCAGAACCGTATGGCATCCGGAAACGGGTACGTCCAGCCGATGAGTCATCGAGCTGAGCATTAAAGTACGATGGGTTTTCTTATGAGATGAAGTCATTTCCTTATAGACACAGTACTTCCCTAAGATACGTATCGAGAGGCTTCCATGATCTGTTTACTCGGCTAGGCTGCGTTCCAGCTGTACCAGGCTGCCTGACGGTTAATGATTATCACGTCCCAAACGCTGTACCCTGACCGGTACGCTTCCTTTTGTTGATATGGTTCAAATCGTGTTTTATGAATGTGTTCGTTTGATCAAGACATTTTAGTTGGCTTATCTCATAACTCATGTACTCGGTTATAAAGATTTGATGCTGTCTTTTGGAAAGCACATGGACACATTGGACTCATTTCTGTATGGCCGGTCAGTTCTTTCTTCCATTTGTGTAATTTATTGCGACTGTGTCGACTCCGTTTCAAGTTGTCTGTTTTACGTCGGTGTTGTAGCGAGGGGTCACGGCACAGGTTTCTACACAGGGACTTTGGCCTGCTGTGTGTCTTTTTCTCTGATCTACAGCTTACATCACTTTTAACTCATTCATGAAATGTTATTTTGCCATAAACTGTCTTTTGAAATGATGTTGGGGCCTTTGCTCAGCCGAAAAGATCCCAGAGAGCCCAATAATAATGTCTTTGGCTATGTTACTTACTTTATATTATCAAAGGAGAAGAAAATCTTACGATTTTTAACCATAACATTCAGAGTAACTGAATTAAAGCGTCACAAGCTTGCTTTATATGTGTAATTTTACAAAACAAACATTTAAAGTAAATAAAATACAAATCTTTTTTAGATGTACATGGAAACAAAAGTGGATAGAGTTCCTATTGTTGTTTTAAAAACCTTGTTGTCTTGTTTTTGTCAGGTATCAGCTGCTTTTACTATTCTCTTTACTATTACCAAGGTCTAGGGATGTGTGCTATGACTAATTTGACGGTCGTTTATACGAATGTTTTGTAACCGTGTGGTCGACTGGTCTAAAACTAAGAATGGGCTAGAAGGTGGTCCAAAAGTTTTGCGGAGGGCCTATATAATACATTTTAAAGACAAAGAATGTATGGTATTAATCTAACTGTTCATATACAATAATTAATGTAGCTAAAACAGGCATGTGTTTCAATTTCCTTTGAACATTCATATTTCTGCATTTGCTGATGCGCCAACCCTGACAGGATCGTTTCAGCGGCTGCAAGAAGTGACGCGATGAGCATTTGTTTGCTTTGTCTAGTCTGTGCCTGGGCTTAAAAAAAAATAATATGATAAGCGATCATGTTTATTCAAGCGCATTTTTGTGATAAACATTAATATCAAAGAAAGGTCAAAGTTCTGTGAATCTAGAAGCTGAGACATTATCCTCTCAGTTTTATTCTGTGTGCTCAAGATGCATTCACCGCATTTACAGCTCATTCTAACCATCAAATAACGTCAATCCGTCTTTCACGCATTTTAAATATTAAAATATTGATATTTATTATTAAGTCATTTTTAACCTAACTGTGTGTCACTTTAGATCGTTATCTACTTTTTCGTTTTTCAATATGGTTACGTATGGCTCCGGTGAAATTATTATTATGCCACTTTGATATAGTTTGCGTAAAACCTACCCGTTCTCCTCCAAAACACCACCACAATTGGCACAAAGGAAGGAAGTGCATGCTAGATCCGACCTAAAATTGTAAAATGTTGTTCCTGATACACTTTTAAAGACTATCAATAATAATTTTTTCAAACATATTGTTTTCGTATGTTATTTAAAATGTTACTTTAAAATGAAAGTCAGTTACATTATACTATTTTGTGTCATTTTTTCGTGTAATCGACTGCTGTTTTCATTGTCGACTAGTAGGAGCTGTACCCCTTAAACGACTAGTCGATTAGTCTCGCACATCCCTACTAAGATCTTGTTAAAAGAACGGATACATTCTGATCAATGCTTATGTTAATCGAGACATTTGTATTTTTTGGAATGATGTAGGCCACTTTCGCTCAGACCCTGAATCTCATATCTCATCTTCTGGTCTTAATGAGAACTCTTGACTTTAATTCTGTGTTGAGACCTGCCTGTCAGACAGACTCGCCCATGAAGGCACCTCGCTTGTGTCGTAACAGAAAAAATGAGCCAGTCGCTCGCTGTTAAGAAATTGTGAAATTCCTGTGAAGTTCTTCATTGCTGACGTGGTGTGTGAAACGTATTGGCGCTACCAAAACACCAGCGATGTTTCACGTTGAGCTCTTGCCACACCGACTCTGGTAAGGGCCGTTTGTCGCATCTTAAAGTGTGCACAAAAGCACCCAAAAGTTTTAACCTTCATGTATTCAACCTCATATGGTTCAGAACCTGTATATGACTCTTTCTTCTTTGGAACACAAAAGAAGATATTTTGAGAAATATCTCTGTGGTTTTCAATGGGGCCAATGTTTTTTGGTTAGCAACGTTCTTCTAAATGATGATCTTTTGTGTTCTGTAGAAGGAAGAAAGTCTTAGAGGTTTTGTATGACACGAGGGCGAGTAAATAATGAAATCCGTAAACCGTGCCCTTAATGCAGATGTCCAAACACACAGCAGCTGTAGATCGAGTCTTAGGCTTTATTCTCTGTCTATCGCAGTCGTACTCAAGGACAGCAGTGTGCTAATCTGTAACTCTTGACACAGTGCGATACAGTATCTCACATGTAACATCCTGTGGCAAGGTTCAGCTTACATCGCCATCAAAAATACCAACGGCTTTGGTTCTGGTTTCGCTATGTACGGATGCAAGGAAATTAGGGTCCCGTCTTTAGCCGAGAGGTTTTCAAACACGATGCGTTTTTCGAATTGGCTTGGTGTCAGACGTTGGCTCGATCGCTGCTGAGTCAAGAGATCTTGCTGAAGGCACCTCGCTGTCATGAAATCTGTTCACTTTGCTGCATCACGGTTCGCCTGGAATTTGATCGCCGGCTGTCGCAGGATCTACTTGCTCTGTTGTGAAACGAGAGTGTCGTCGCTGTTGACATGATTGCAGAGTGTTGCTTTTGCAAGTAAGGTGAACGTTTCCTGTGGTTAACACGGAGAGTGCTGCTGTTTGCAGGGGCTGAAACATACGTTTTACGTAAAGCCTTTAGTCATTTCTATTTTTGACAATTATTTTTTGCAAAACATGCATTTTTTCCAAGGATGTGGCATGAAATGCAGCCCAAGTTGCTTTGTCAGCTGAAGATATGAACATGAACACATGAGCACAAGCATGTATTGTACTCTCAGAGAGTAGCCTCCCTCAGATAAGATAAAAGTAATGTGAGAAGAATGTGCATTCCTGTCCTGAGGAGGAGGGGTGGGCCTTTCCTCTGGCTTACATCAGTGTATGTGTGCCCTCACACATTAAGACTTTCTCTGAGGTTTCTGCCAGAATGTTTCTCTCCCATCTCTCATCTATCCAAATGGTACTGCTGTGAACTTCCCTCACAACCGGCCAGCGTTTACACTCACCGGACGGGTGACTTAACTTTAATTTACAACATCAATTTCCTAAAAACAAGAGTGCTGCAGGGCGTTCTACACATGTAACACTTGGTTTCTATATTATTCATTTTATTCCGTGGAAGAAAATGCTTTTGAATTCAAGCTATAAAATCTATAGCAATCATGAAATGGTAACGTATTACAATACGGTTTTAATTATTCACATTAGACATTAGCTGACTTTTTATTCCAGAAGCTGTGCATCAAAAATAGAAACGGGATTCACATCAAATGAATGTGCATCACATTGGTCATTTGCAGTGTATAAATGATATATTCAGTCCATCTATGTTTTGTTTGCACTATGGAGGGTTACAATCGATTGGCTTGGTGTCTTTAAGATTAATCCAAATGCTAAATATTGAGATCCCACACACCACAAATCGTAAGAGCAATTCAGTTTTGTTTTGTCTCAGTATTGCTCCTGGTGAAAACAGACTTTTTGATCTTTCTGATGACTTAACTCAAAAGCTCTCGCTGGGCTGGACCAGCTATGACCTGCTCTTGGTGAGGGATTAGTGATGTGCTTGAAGTCCTGACTGCCCCTGAGATGTAACTGAGACTGATTGGAGCTTCATTCTGATAGAGCTGCTATTTATGAGAGCCTATATCAAAGCACAGCCACAGTCTTTGTCAGTGGATCATTTTCCATTATTTAGATTTTTTGGCCTCATTGGATGCATGGAACCTTCATTTTTCTTCTCATGCAGTACAGTGCATTTTCTTGAGCGACAGACAAAGACTTCTTTCAGTTTGTTCAATTGAAGGTGCAGGTCTACAGGGAGAGAGATGGCCGTATTGGTTGTGTCGAGTGTCAGTCAGTCATTCAGAAGGAGAATGTTAAACACGACAGCGCCTCCTCGAGTGGCTGGACTGGTTGGGCAGGTTCTGATGAAATTCCCTGCACAGATTTGAGGTAAAGCTATGAGTCATGTAGGCTCCTGTTGCCTTTTTTTTCAATGTTGTCTTTCAGCGAGGAAGAGGTTTTTACACCCTAGAGCTTCTTTTATCTGATTTCATTTGTCCCTTTATACTACCTGAGCCCTTAGAGAATTGAATCAAGTGTTTACAAATAGCCTAAAACAATTAGATTACTTCTTACACAAAACTTGACTGTCCAAGCCTAGTCGATTCATCCTTGAGGCACATATATTCCCCAAAACAAAATTATTTAGCAATATGACATATTCTAGCAACATTCTAGCACATTTTCAGTGTGTCGTTGCACATTTAATGATTTTGCTTTCTCTGGGCTTGTTTTTACTATAGTTTTTATCGCTGATGCTGATATTGATGTAGTAATGTGGCCGAATTGTAGATCTAACACAAATGTTGTCATGGTAAGACTTGAACACAATGCATTGTATGCCCTCCACACATCATTTTTATTAAAGGTTGGCAGTTAAAGGGAAAGTTCACCCAAAAATAGTAGTAAAGTTAAAAAACTCATAAAAATATATTTCTAAATTGTACCGGAGTATATAACGCTTTACAATGTACTTCCATAAAGTAAAGATCCTTAAAAAATTGACTTGAGCGAAATACTACTACCTCTGTTTATTGCAGAAAACTGTCACTGTATAAAAGTATCCAATGCAGAGTGGAACAGACTCGCTCAATGCGTTTCTACTTTACAGTCATTCGCATTGCGGACGCTGAATGATGTGACGGATGTGAATGAGCTTTGCAAATTAAGTTAGACTTGTTAATTTAGCTGGATATCGTGGGCTGAAATTTTAGTTAACAAAAAAGGATAAAAAAGCTTTATTGGATTTAAAACCATTAAAAGGATGATGCGATCGCTTTACTCTCGCATATCTAATTTAAGTCTTTTTTATGATTAAAAAATATGATTTCAGGAAATCGTGAAGCCATTGTAAACATCACATGCGTGTCTTAATGGTAAAATTGTTACTATTTTGAATTCAACTATTCAGACAGACCATGGTGTTAATTTTCGAGTGGGTGCTCCTATATTTTTGTTGGTGTATTTGCCGGTGCTCCCAGTGAAATTGATGTGCTTAATATTACGTATGTAAGTTACCTTTGCATGCTATTCAGTCGTTAAAGAAGTCTAAACGTTGCAATTGTAAGAGGATTGTTTTCATTGTGTAGTTACAAGTTGTTTGCAAAATTTGCACAATCAAAAGGTTCTGTAATTTTACTGCAACTGTCAAGCATCCTGATTTCTTTACTTCATCATGAGTGCCACCTCTTTATAAACAGCATCGTTTTGTGGGCCTTTCAAACCTGTATAATGCTAGTGTGGAATTTTCTTAAAATATTGACAGTATAAAGGGACATTTTAAGTCAATCAACTGCAGTATTTCCTCTGAAAAAAAACCTACGATGTGCCGGTATAAATCTTTAACTTATGGTCATACCACCCAGCATGCAATTCTACTCTATAGGTACTCAAGATTAATATGAGACTGGCAGAAACTTTGTGTGTTAGGTCCGCTTTAACATTACAATTCTCTTCAAATTGTCCCGTAAAAATGTGTTTACCATAGTAGCAAAACTTAAAATGGTCATTTATTTTACATTTTTCTAAGTATGTTATTTTTGTTTTACAGAACAATCTTTCCTACTTTGGTAGTCAATGGTGTCCAAGAACTGTTTAGCAAACATTTTCCCAAATATCTTTCTCTGTTTCCATCAGAAAAATACATTTATAAAGATTTGGAACAACTTGAGGATGAGTAAATGAAGTTTTTGAGTGAACTGTCCCTTTAACCGTCATTAAAATAAATGAAGGCAAACAGCTGATTTGTAAAAAACAGGCTTAAATGTCTTTAAGAGAATTTTTTTTTTAGACCTTTTAGTGAAATATAACCCGGGCTCATTCTTTGTGAGATTCACCTGTGTGTAATCAGAAAACAATTTCTCTTTTCAATCGGGTGAATGGCTTATTGTAATATGAAAGGATTAGGTGGCTGGCTGGTTTCAGGGTGGGAGGCTGCTGGATGTGCCTGTGATTTTAGTCACAGGTTTCAGATGTTTGTTGCTGGACTGTCAGTCTGAATAAAACATGAGCTGAGGAGCTCTGGTATCAGCGGGACGTTCAGGAGCGCTACAGTTTACAAGACCTGCGTGATCACTCACTAAATTAATAATAACCTCTAAGACTTGAAACTAAAGGGCCACTGGCCTGGATTGTGATATTTGTTTTACAGCTCATAGCGGGCACAAAGAAGAGTTTGGTTCCAAAATTAGTTATCGCATGTTTTTAATTATGTTATCATGTTAGTTAGCTGTATTTTGTTGTTGTTATGGCTTAAATCAAAACAAACCAACTGCATTTTGATTGATATTAATTGGAATGCACAATAAAAAAAACATGAATTTCATTTTGAACAATCTCATTTTGCAACCAAACTCTTCGAATGTTAAATTGTGTCACTTTTCATCTACATAGTTAAGTGTCACGGTGTGATAGTGTATCACTGAGTATACATTTGATATCATCAGAAGTCCTCGAACAGTTCGAAATTATGTAATTGTGATGACTGCATGTAAAAATATATGTGGGACATTGCTTACGTAAGTAGTGTCGGTGTATTAGTCTGTACCACACAAGTTCATAAGCAGCCAGTTTGTCATGCAAAATCTCGGTTAAAGGTCATTTTTAGACACTTTGAAATGCATTTTGGGAGTGTGAATGGCACTTAGACATGTTCAGCTCGGCATCATATACAATCTTGACGGCTGCTGAAGCAGAGCCGTCATTTATCATTAGATATGTAAATGCGTGAATGTAGATCATCTTCTGGGATCTAAAAAAAAACATTCAGGCCTCAATACGTGATGGTGAAAAGCAGACTTTTGAGCACTTTCGTGCTCTAAAAGAGTGTGTCCGCTTTTTAAAGCATCAGAATGAGGAAACGTGGTCAGTTTGTCATTTAGCAGATGTCATTTTTATCTACGGTCACATCTCTAAAAAAACCAAGGTTATATTTTAGAGTCTTTCTGACAGTAACAGTCTGCCAATAGTGATATTGATGATTATTTCATTGTAATAAATTATTAATCTATTTGAAAAGATTTCCACCATATGTTTCCGCAATAACAGGTCATTCTGCAATGAATATTGAAGCACTGATACTTCCTGTCTTCAATTTCATATACTGATGATACTAGTAATTTAAATGTTAGGATAGTCCCTATTATCATGCATCTTCTATTCCATAGCTGTGCTGTAGCTTCACTTTTGCCTTCGGCTCATGGAATGGTGCTTGACATCAGTTATTTCTATCAGAGTGAATCTGTACACCAGTTTGTGCCAGGAGTGATTTCTGTTGCCTGCGAAGACTCGCTCTTCCAGGGCAGATAGCAGAAAGTCTGTACAAGACATCTGAGCATCCATTAGCGTCCTGAGATTGCTGCAGGCTCAGCTGTGCCTCACTCTGGTTCTCAGAGACATTGAGCATGATTGTAGATGGAATTCTTATGAAATAAACCATAATGATTTCTATTGGCCTCTCACACACTCTTTAAAGCGGCCCTGCAACGGTGTGTCATGCAGACTTGTTTACAATGTTAAACATGCTGTCTTCTCATGCTTAACATGGTCAACTTGTCAAAAAACGAGCTGGATGTATTACTTAGTCATTCTGTGCTCGATACACTCACCCAGTGTTCGTACAGGTTTAGGAAACTTTATTGGACAATTTTCCTGGAAAAGCATGCTTCACGCTTTTCAGACCGATGAGCTTTGTACAAAACCCTTGTGTTTCAGAGAGGCTGGGGAAAGAGGAGATGCAAATATTCACGGTATGTGGAAAATAAAGCATTTTTTAACCTTAAATTGTCTATACACATTGAATTACGTCTAAATAAGCGATAATATTTGTTTTAGCCGTGTCATATGACCCCTTTAATACAAATTGAGGCTCTTCTTTTGTTCAGTGGCAGAATATGTCATTGTTGATTATTCCGTTTCGTTGTGATTTATTTCTGACCTTCTGAAGATGTTTAACAGGAACTGTTGTCCTTTCTTACGATCGCAGATGCCTGAGCCAACTTCATATTATTTCCAGAGGAGTTATGTGTGTCCGTGTGAAGGTGTGCATGCCTGCCCTACACAGATAACACTGAACCCACGCAGGCCGATAAATATGCATCCACTTTCATTTACACATGCAAATGTTTGTGTGCTTCTCTTCTGAGCGTGTTTGTGGCTCATAAATGCTTTATCTGGTGGTAACATATAGTCATATGGTGGTACTGTGGACAGAGCTCAAGTAAAGAGACACAAGCTTTAGCATAGACAGGTTCACTATTATTAACAATGATTTTGAGTGTTATTTGCATCTAGGGCTGTCACGATTATGAAATTTGTCTCACGCAGGTATGGTGATTAATTAAATTGTCTATTTTAAGGCTTTGACAATATAACATCAAATAAAAATTTATCTATTCAATAAAGAAAAAACATCCATTAGAAATGTGAACATTTTGTAAATAACTAATAATATTAACAAAAAACTAAATATGAGGATGGTGACATCTTGGTGTGAAGATACAGCAAGTCTGTAAGCACAGTAAAAAAACAAATCGACGCAAAAATACAAAGCTGATATCACTGAAATGATGGAGAAATATCATATGAACGTAACAGTGAGTGCAGATCAAGGACGGGGAATGTCAAATGCTGCAGATACTGCAGATCACCCTTGTTTTCTAAGGTTTCACAATAATTGCGGTTATCTGAAATAATTTTTATTATGTCAAATAATTGCAATGAGACTAAAGTAAGTGCGCTCTGTTCCTGGATGTATTAATGTCGGCGTCTTCTGGCCATCTACAGTACATATGCGATACAGAACAGTTTTCTCTCTTTTCATCTGTTCTCCTGATCTTTAACACACCACACTCACAGGTGACTGCATACAGACGCACAATTTGTTAATATAAAGTGTCACTTGGTTTCTTTGAGTTGTCTGGATTTACTTGATCTCAGCCATTAGTGGAATTAACTCCGATTAAGACACGACAGCCCCCACTGAGACCCTCTCTCTCTCCCCCTCCCTTCTGGTTTCAACATTCAAATAGGTTTATTGGAATGTTAGAAATCTTCCCAAAGCATATACATTTAAAAAAAGATTAGGATTTAAACTTTTTTTTAAAGTTGTTTAAAGTATGTTATCGACATGCTTGAAGCTGACTGAAAACATAATAGCAATTCATTATTTCAATTCATTGTCAACATATTTGTAGTTAGATCAGGCTAGCTAGTATTTTTATAATTATGTATTATGTACGGAATTACCTTATTAAGAAACTACAGGAAAAAAAACTTGATCATGAAAATTAGTTGTTACAGTGGATTAAAAGAGATTTAACATTTTACTAACATTGTTTAATGTTTGGTTAAATTCACAGTACAGAAGGGAAGAAAAAAGTAAAAAGTTGCCTTTCGATGTAATTATTAAAATGTTTGATGAACACCCACGAAGTTCTGAAAGTGGGAGTTTTGAAGTGTGAGGTTCGATGACAAAACAGTATTTCACTATAGGCTGGCTCTTAAATCATACAGCCTATGTGAATTTCTTTAGGTCAGTAGACTAAATAGTTTATTTTGAGAACTTTGATTCCTGACCAGGCTGTAGGTTTGTCTCACCTTTACCTTGTATTGTCTGTGGTCTGGAATGTTATTATAAAAGTGAGAGACGTTCTGTCGGTTAAGACAGTGACTGAGTGGATTGTCAGTGGATTTGTGTGCATCTAAAAGCGGCTGTTTGTCAGGGCCAGAACAGAAGTGGAGCAGCTCTTACACAACATCCAGCATTCAGCCTGCCGTCCCCCCTCCCATCCGACCCCTTTTTCACTTCATGTTTATCTACTTCCTGTTACCCTGACTACATGTTCAGGAAACGGAATACCGTAGTATCACTGCATGCTGCGTTTTATAGAGTAAAGATTTTGTGATTTTTAAGGTCCTACTTTGGTTTATGGAGTGTCCAACAACATGTTTACATTCATACACGGTGTCTAATAATAAGCAGTTGTTATTACCTTAACACTCAAATGGATTTGTTCCCCTCCTTTCTATTAGCCTTCTCTGATCTGATTGGTCAGATGGTCTAGTCCGCTGTGATTGGTCTAACGCGTGCAGTGTCGCAACTGGAACGTAGGCGGGCATTACACGGAGTGACGCAAATCTTACCTGGAACTGAAATTCGAACACAACAGATGACTTATTGAACTATATTGAACTGCTTTTATTAAGAACAATTAAAAAATTACTGCATTACTTTAGAAAAGCGGACATTTTTGAGTATTGTCCTGTCACTAGAAGATACGATCCATAGTTGTGGCTTATTTCCTTTTTAGTAATTTACTGTTTCTATTTCCCAGTTTTATAGTACACCATAATAAATGGTGGTGCTTAAAGGTTTTTTTGTCAGCAATGCTAGAGAATAAACAATTTGGGTTTTCCCCAAAAAAACGTGTCTTTTTTACATTGTATCTGTTGAACTTTTGTCACTACAACAAACCTTTTGTGCGACAGAAAGATTTTAAAGGACTTTTAGGATGCTTTATATTTAATATTTATTTTAACATATGTTCCATGTCATTGTCTCTGACTCTTGCTTGCTCTGTCTTACTTTCTAAAAGGTCTTAGTCTATCTCCCCGCCAGGTTCCCTTTGCAGGTTTAGCTTTAGTTTCTTAATGTTTAACATACTGAATGCGAAAATCACATGCCTTTTTCTTTCCATCAACGATACTCGCAAAAAACATACATTTATATTTTATGACTAATACTGTTAAAGGGGGAAATATACAAACCAAGTTCCAGTCGTAGTCACCCATCAACGCTTCATCCAACCTTCCCTGTGCTACAGAAATGTCTAGAATTTTCTGGCAGTGATTATTGGGAAAAAAAATTAATATGTGAAATCTGTTACAGTTTTTGTTTATTTGTAATATACCGATATATCGTAATTGATGATATAAGCTCAAAATTGACTAAATATACATTAAAACATTGATACTACATTAAAATACATACACTCACCTAAAGGATTATTAGGAACACCATACTAATACTGTGTTTGACCCCCTTTCGCCTTCAGAACTGCCTTAATTCTACGTGGCATTGATTCAACAAGGTGCTGAAAGCATTCTTTAGAAATGTTGGCCCATATTGATAGGATAGCATCTTGCAGTTGATGGAGATTTGTGGGATGCACATCCAGGGCACGAAGCTCCCGTTCCACCACATCCCAAAGATGCTCTATTGGGTTAAGATCTGGTGACTGTGGGGGCCATTTTAGTACAGTGAACTCATTGTCATGTTCAAGAAACCAATTTGAAATGATTCGAGCTTTGTGACATGGTGCATTATCCTGCTGGAAGTAGCCATCAGAGGATGGGTACATGGTGGTCATAACGGGATGGACATGGTCAGAAACAATGCTCAGGTAGCCCGTGGCATTTAAACGATGCCCAATTGGTGCCAAGTGTGCCAAGAAAACAACATCCCCCACACCATTACACCACCACCACCACCAGCCTGCACAGTGGTAACAAGGCATGATGGATCCATGTTCTCATTCTGTTTACGCCAAATTCTGACTCTACCATCTGAATGTCTCAATAGAAATCGAGACTCATCAGACCAGGAAACATTTTTCAGTCCAATTTTGGTGAGCTCGTGCAAATTGTTGCCTCTTATCCTATTTGTAGTGGAGATGAGTGATACCCGGTGGGGTCTTCTGCTGTTGTATCCCATCCGCCTCAAGGTTGTGCGTGTTGTGGCTTCACAAATGCTTTGCTGCGTACCTCGGTTGTAACGAGTGGATATTTCAGTCAAAGTTGCTCTTCTATCAGCTTGAATCAGTCGGCCCATTCTCCTCTGACCTCTAGCATCAACAAAGCATTGTCCCCCACAGGACTGCCGCATACTGGATGTTTTTCCCCTTTTCACACCATTCTTTGTAAACCCTAGAAATGGTTGTGCGTCGAAATCCCAGTAACTGAGCAGATTGTGAAACACTCAGACCGGCCGTCTGGCACCAATAAACATACCACGCTCAAAATAGCTTAAATCACCTTTCTTTCCCATTCTGACATTCAGTTTGGAGTTCAGGAGATTGTCTTGACCAGGACCACACCCCTAAATGCATTGAAGCAACTGCCATGTGATTGGTTGATTAGATAATTGCATTAATGAGAAATTGAACAGGTGTTCCTAATAATTATTTAGGTGAGTGTATAACCCCAATAATTAGCACCACAGAATTGTACAAGAACAGAGGCAAAAGGAAAAGTCAAAAGGAGAGGTCTAAGCAAAAGATATTGTTGTATTTGGTCACAAGTAAATGACATCCGGCATGTTTCTCAGACTGTCAATGAATTTCAGTTTTTCTGCTCTGGCTGATAAAACATAGAAAGCTAGATACAACTATCCAGCAATTTGGCGGCAGTTTAGCAAGTTAATGTGTGAAAGTGTCTGGTGCTTAAAGTGCACCTAATCCCCCTCACATGACTCCCATTCCTACCCACTCACTCACTGGTGCCAGCAGTCTCACTCTCCCACACCAACAGGAAGAGAGACAGGCAACGGTTGTTCTTCAGTAACCGGTAAAGACAGAAGAGAAGACACTGCGGCTCACATGATGTATATTAATAACATTATGATGACCTCCAGTGCTAAAATAAAAGTTTGAAACCGTGTGGGCGGGGCATGATAGAGAATGATGTCACAGAACTCAGGAGATGAGATGTGACCTGGAGTCCTTTAATCTTCTGCGATGCTCCAACCATCTGACCTGAATGCAGTCAGTCTCAGTGCTGTTTTCTTCTCTCATCCTCTGACACTAGATTAACTCATTGGCAACAGTTCAGTCTTTTGATCTCTCTCTTTCATTCCCATACCTAATACACAACACTCAATCAGTAAATATTCCTTGATTTTGAAGGTCCTATTTTGGTTTAAGAAGTGTCAAACAACAAGTTTACGTACATACACAGCAGTTTTACTTCCTTCATTCTTGACTTCGTCTCAAATTATTTGTTGGCAAATCATCTGTCTAATCCCCTCCTTTCCGCAAGCCTACTCTGATCTGATTGGTCAGATGGTCTAGTCTGGTGTGATTGGTCTACCGCGAATGAGGCTCACAAGCTACAGTGTTTAAGGGACAATAGTGACGTTTTCGTGGGCAGTCCTAGCAAAACGTAGGTTGGGACTGTATGTAGTGATGTAAATCCGCGGCGGTTTGTGAATCGTACCAGGTCACGATTTGTTTGCGTGATTCAGTCAACTCCTTTTTTTCCAAGCCAATAACTTTTTTATTGATTCGCTTTCAGCTTTACAACTTGGCAGACCGCTTTCAATCACACGGCAACATTACACACTCCATGAAATGTAATTTACACGATCTCATAATATGTACTCTTTAACATTTTCCTCCGTTACTCGCACTAAAAGATTTTAGAACAAACCAAAGTCCACTCACTGTTAAAAGAACAGAAAAATGCCTTTTCTCATCTTCTGTATTGATTTATCTATACGCTTTTGGGTCACAAGGCCGCTGCTCTTGGGATGTCAGGGTTTGGCTGGTGAGCATGGCCTGTTTTTTCAACTGCTATGTTATTGCAGTTTGAACACTTAAGTCGTTTTTGCTGTTCTTTTCTATAAGTACAGATTGCAGACCGACTAAACGAGAAATGTACTCTGGTAAATACACAGCCTGTGTCCATCAGATGTTTGTTTCACTCTCTTTGGGAATGTCTGCGTGTATTAAATGTGTTACACAAACAAGCTGGGCCTGGCACAGGTTTTAATGCTAATGTTGTATTGTGTTTTCCTCCTTTCAAGACACGCAGTTTCACACCGGCTGTGAGTGTGCTGACTCATTCAAATGAGCTTCACGTTATGCTGTTGAAATCTGAGCTGATGTCGGGTTGAAAGGAAAACACTGACGGAAGCGTCAGCCTCTCGCTCTCAGTTTCTCTCTTTGGAGAATGTTCTTCCTTTGGTGAAACCTCTGTGTGTGTGTGTGTGTGTGTGGCTCTGCAGGTGAATGCTGACAAAGACGCTCTGATGTGACTCACCGCTGCATGACATCAGGTGTCTGACTGACTGTGCGTGTCTCTACTTTATAGCACAGCAATTTAGGAATAATATTTAGGAATAATAATCAAATTTGTGAGTGTTTGAAATGTGATTTGTTTTTAGATGTTTTTTGAAAGCCCTACAACGTTGTTGTGAAGGCTCGCAAAATACACATGAAACAATGCAGTTACAATAGAACTTATTTTGAGATTGATAGCTTTATCTGAACGAGTAAAAAGCAGTTTGTGTGCATATGTGTATGTGTCTTCATTAAGTGGTAAACACCGCTTGACTCTTGTTTATTTTTGTCTGTTATTCGGAGCGATATATTATGTGTCAAACGTTGTCAAATATAAACCCGTCCATCTCTCCGTCTGTCTGTGTGCAGGAGGAATCAAAGCGATGAATAAGCTACGGCAGAGTTTTCGCCGGAAGAAAGACGTGTACGTGCCGGAGTCCAGCCGGCCGCACCAGTGGCAGACGGATGAGGAGGCTGTGCGCGGGGGCAAGTGCAGCTTTGCCGTCAAGGTAATGAACTCAAACCTGCAGCTCTACGTCATTTTCAGAAGCTTTGAGGGATTTGTTTTCTTTTCGGAGCGATCCGTCTGCAGCTACTGTGTTAAGTTTGACCATTTGTCTCTTAACACTCAGCTCGTCTGGCTAGAATTTCATAAACACAATGTTTTTTCGTCATTTTTTATGTAGTTATCGTTCTTGGTGTGAACATGTCTTTATTGTGTGTTTTCCATATCCCCCTCATCCTCCGAGTTCCTCTTTGTCCACCTGGAGATCATAAATACACCCCATACAGCTTGTGTGTGCGCTCAGCAGCGAGTCCGTGTGTATTTCATGGTTCTTTTGTGAAGTTGAGGTGCTGGTGAGGAGTGTGACAGCCAGTGAATTTGGTGGGTTTGGTGCATAAAAGCTGTGTGAGGACAAACAACAAACCTTCTCTTCTTGAGGCCTGGGAACTAAGATCAAATTCTTATTCAAAGCTTGTTTAAAAAGCTCTTTACTGTCTCAATGTGCACTAGGCATGTACACTAATGCTGTGTTCACACCAAACGCGAGCAATCGCATTCCACTTTATTACTCGCGGAAAAGTTAGTTTTTTTCGCGTGAGTGACGCGAAAACTCTTTGCGCCAATTCATAGCCCGAGTTGAAAATTTTCATCTTGCACGGAAAAACGTGTTTTTGCGTCTATGCACGTATCTGCATTGACTTTGTATGCAAGTTACTGCCAGCAAACTCTTAATTCGCATTTGGTGTGAACACAGTATAAGACTTGAGTTTAGTTTTGGAATTCACTAGTCTGAAAGAAACTCCCACAAGTCTATATGCTGCATTAAGTGGTCCCCCCAAATTAAAACGTATTCTTGAACTTAGAATTTTTATTAAATCAAAAACATATTCAGTGATACAATGCTGGAACATCAATACTTTTGGTTTGTGGTCAAATTTTTGTTATGTTTGATTACTTGAAATCTAAGATAAACTTCTATATTTCATAAAATGACACAAATCTGTGCCCCCCCGGATCCATCTTGGGACCCCAGTTTGAGAACCACTGATATATACAACTGGATTTTTGTTAACTATCAATCGTAACTTTGTCCTGTTCATACAACAGCTTACAGGAGTGACACCCATCTTGTCTGTACATGATAGAATAACCAAAGTCAAGCCAGTTTGTATGAAAAACAGTTTTATCGGGCAGAGTAAATATCAGCGATAGCAACTTCCACCGGAACGGAAAGTCTTATCGCGATCCTCAGAACATTATTTAATAAACCAGACTAATTGAGGTTTGAGTTCATCTGTCAGATCTGAATCATTTGGTTCATATAAAGGTTAAGCTATAGGCTAAAGACACACTTGGGTACATGTTGGCAGTTCAGAGCCACCGTATTCAGCCGACTGCTAAAAATGACTGAATAACGTTGCCCATTTCTCTGCTAAATTATAACTCCGTTTCTTTCTCCAGAGAACGGAAAACTGCTGCTCTCGTGGTTATAGACAGATGGTTTTCTCATATATGCTCAATAACTGGTTCATATCCAGGTTATAAACCCATCGGAAGAAGAGTAGACCTTCAAACCTCATGCGCCCTCTCTACGGAAGAACGTCTGATTCTAAAAAGGGCATTGATTTCATTAAGACAATATTCTGAACAAAACTCCTTCCAAGCTTCTAACTCTAAACTATTGCATGATCTCATTGAACAGTCACTTTAATAGAAATTCTCAGTGGCTCTGGAGGTTTTTTGCGGCACGGGCAGCGATTTGCGAGGTTAAACGTAATACGATGAATAGAGGATGGTAATAAGGTGAATTAAAACGGATGAAAATGAGGAGTGTAGGGACAAAAAACTAGTCTAGTATTCAGCCGTACATTACAATGCTAAACACCGCTGTTAAATGAGTGCTGAATAATTTTGATATCATATGTGTAATAGGAATGTCGAAAGATTAATTGTGATAATTTGCATCCAGAATAAAAACAAATATCTACATTCTGTATTTATTTTAAATATAAATAAGTACATTAAAATATTTCCTAAATAAGTTTATAAATACAAATTCATCTGCACATGTATTATATAAACAATAACCGTTGATTAATCGTGATTAATTGTTTGACAGCCCTAAAGTGTCGTTTTTTTATTGACAACCCTAATTTAGGACATAAATTAAAAATGAAATGAAAATAACTGACTTTAAAAACTTTTAAAATTTTCAGTGACTTTTGTTGTTGTACACACAACTTGAGATAAGAATAAAATGAACAGAAAAAGTTAAAAATGTAAAACATGAGACATGTTACTCTGATGACAGTTTATGACATAGCCGACAAGAACGTGCATGTTTAAATCTGAGCAAATCTTAATTAGGCAACAACAAAAGTGGTCCTCCAAGTGTAGAATAAAACATTCATTAAAACCAAAATACAATAACGTTTACAGTACGTTTTTGAGACGTTTTGCTTAAAAAAAGTTCACTCAGAATTATCTCTTAATTATTGTATCGAGAACAACATTTCAGTAAATAATCTGAAAAGCAGGAGTACATATGACACGTTACACAGCCCGGCTCATATGGGCCGCTGCACACGTCACACTCTGACAATGGCTCAGGAGGACTGAGTTCAGTATGTTTTACTAAAGGAAAGGGAAGGACTTCCTCTCAGCACAATAGCTGTCGTCTCCTGGCCTGACCTCCGCGCTCCCATGTGGCTTCGGGGCGAGACACGCTAATGTCTTCTGTAAGAGATGAGTTTTGGGGAGGGGCGATGCTGTTTCTCCACACTGAATGTCAGTGGCCACTAGTCCAACGGTAGCTGATAGGACTGGGTGACTACTTCCGTTTGAACAGGAAACAGTGAATCTCAACACTCTAACTGTGTGTTCACATAGAGCACGAATGAGGCGTCAAAAACGCGCTATTCGCGAGTAGTTGGACGCTTGAACATTTTGTGTCATTCGCGTCATTCGCGTCATTCGCGCTATTCGCGTCATTCGCGTAATTCGCGCGTGAAATTCGCGTCATTCGCGCTATTCGCGCCATTCGCTCGTGAAATTCACTTCATAGGAGGGGCTACTACTACTAGAGCAGGCTCCTGATTGGTTAACGCGACGCGAATTTCCGCCAAAGTTCAGATTTTTCAACTCGCGCAATTCGCGTCATTCGCGCCGCCTCATTCGCGCTATTCGCGCCGCAAGCGCGTCTAACGCGTCTTTACATTGACTTAACATGTAAATCACTCGCGCTTGACGCCTCATTCGCGCTCGGTGTGAACACACAGTAACGGTATCGAAAACTAAACACCTATGTGTCTTTCTCTGTCTCTCTGCAGTATCTGGGGCACGTGGAGGTGGAGGAGTCTCGTGGCATGCACATCTGCGAAGAAGCCGTCAAGAGACTGAAGACGGTAGGTGTCACCCTTCTGACTTCCTTCTTCTGTTCTGATGTCACATCTCCTGTTCACGCTCTGCACACAGCGTGGAGTGGACAGCGAGAGATCTATTTAAAGTATGCCTGTCTTCTCCTGCTGTTCTTTTCTCCTTCCGGTAATCATGCTCGGGTTCTCGTGTGTTAGTTAAGCTCGTGAATGGCCATTAAATCGCTTTATTGACGTTAAACTGACTGGATAAAATACAAAAATTGACTTTAGTTCTCCCAAGAATTTGTAACAAGTTCTAAGACGAGGACCCAATCTACACCTCTTCAATCGACCAATCCCAGCACATAAGCACCCGGGCAGGCGTAAGTTTCCTGTCTCGGGGGGTCAGGGGGAAGACATTCCAGTCTTCAGGGAAAAGGAAATCTACTGCGATGTCCATATTCCACATTGACAGGGCCTCCGCCCGAGTTCTTTTCTGAGCTTCGGTGAGCTGCTTCAGGGCATCAGGATGATGGTGACTTTAAGGCGTCCGCTGCCGTTTAATTAAGGATGTGGCTGTAGGCACACTCATGATTTAACCACAGACTCGGTCAAACACAAGAACACACATTTTCTCACTGTAGAAAGTTCCCCCCAAAGACAGACTTGTAGTTTACACATGCCAGATGCATAAAATCTCATGGTCCTGTAACTACTCTCTAAAATCTTATTATGTCCAGGACTGATTGTATTAATATCTCTGTAAACCCGAGCACATAATGAACTGGCTTTAGGATGAGAAGTGACATGACTCTGGGTATGTGTCACGATGGGAGCGATCTTTGGCCGCTGTAATAAGATTTCCTCTCGCCCGTGTGCAGGAAGTCCAAGCGTGTCTGCAGAAGTTCATCTTTATTGATGTCATACGCTTGTGTTTGTTGTTCATCATTAGTTTGCTAGCTGCACGTAACGTCCTCCGAGTGTCGCATTGAACCACAATGACAAGATGTGGCTCAGCGGCAAGAGCATTGCGTTAACCACTCAAGGTTGTGGGTTCGATCCCAGGGGATTCCACAGTTGGCGTCTGCCAAATGCATAAATGTAAATGTAATACCCAGAATCCCAGTTTTGAGCTGTAGTGAGCTGCTTGCTATCCAAATGGCAGACTGATTTGAAATATTCTATATGAGAAGGATTGTTGTTTTGAAAAACAGACAGGATTGATATTTAAGGGTCATACAGACATGTGATGTCATGATGGATTGTCTCATGAATATTAATTAGGTTATGTGCATATCCTTTAGAATATATACAGTATGTGTTACTATAGCATGTTTAAAAGCAATAAAAATCACAAGAACAGTAAGCATAAATTAATAAAACTAGTTCCTCTAAATAAGAAAAAAAATAATTTAAGCAAATACAATAAAACATTAAATTCTCAGCTCAATTACCCCATATTTCTTTTTCCTCTTTCACTTCCTGTATTTGTGTCTGTGTGCCGTCTCACTTCCGGTTCTCTTCCTCCTGCTCCGTTCTTGAAGTGTCAGTGGCGTTTTTTTATCCCAACCGCTCATCTCACTGTTTGCATATGTGCTGATGTAAATGCATTATGATGTTCTCTTCTTTTAAGCAGGTTTGTTCACACAATGCATTAAGAGCGTCTCAGTCAACTCTGACCCCTAAACCTTTGTTTCTAACCCAATGAGCGCGGCCGAATACTTACACATGTGGGCACGTTACAGTCATGCTAACCTCTAACTTCTTTCGGTGAAACTCAAAACAGCCTTAACTGACAATGTGGGTTCAGTGTCTGACGTTATGACGCTGGACCATGATTTCATGAACTGAGAGCAGAACTTTGGTTTGCACGCTGTAGATGAGGGGAAATTTACTTTTTGGTTTATGTTACTACGGCCACATCCACACTGCATAACTCCCCACACGTCATTCTATATGTGTATGGAATACAGGAGTCACCTACCCACCTGTCAAGATGGTTGCCATGGCAATGACCACAGCAACCTTTGGCATCTCGAGATGTTTCCACAATGCAGCCAATTCCCGATTGATAAAATAATGAAATCTCAGGTGTGGCACTTTGAAGAGAAGTGATAACTGCACATGTGCAGTGTGAATGTGGCCTAGATGTATCCGAAACCTTCACACACACCCTCTGTCAGCTGCTGGATGTGTGTGGGGGCTTCACGTGAGCTTTCTCTCATGACTCACTTTAGGAAGTCATGTGATGTCGTCAGAACCAACGCTAACCAACCCCTGCTTTCATCACTAACACATGATGACATTAAGCGGTTCTTCTCAATGCTGCTACTGTGACCCACAGCACTGCACATACATCTGATTCAGACCATTAGAAGAGATCCATGAAAGACTGAAAATGTGTAGTGCTATGAGTCCACAGGACTGGAATCGAGAACCACTGGTTTAAAGAGACAGTTCAACCACAAATTAAAGTTCTTCCATTATTTTACGCTCATTGTTCTTCCAAACTTGTTTACTTTGTTGTGCAACTTTGCTGATTTTCAACCTGTTTTACTATATACCATTGACACAATACAAAGCGAGTTGAAAATCTGTGAAGTTAAGCTTGATTAAGGGCGTAATGATGGCGGAATGTTTTTGGTGAACTGTTCCTTTAAGAATACAGTATAAATTAAACTCACATAGTGGAGTAATACCACTAGAACATTCACAGCACACACACACAATGACACAACAACAAAAAACTGCACATGTGGTGAGTCTAATGTCTGATTGGTGAGCTAGAGTTTTGATTTCCCCCCATACCCCCCCCCCCCCCCATCACTTTTAACCATTGAAACCCCTGAGACCAGAGAACACCCTGACACGCACTCACAGGACATTGTGTCTGAGTTCATTTGTAACATTCTCCTGCGTTTTCCTCCCATCCCATACCCCCATACCAACCCTCCATTCCAGGACAGAAAGTTCTTCAAAGGCTTCTTTGCAAAAGTAAGTTCTGCTGCGTGCTTGTATGTGTGCAAAGTCCACAACATACTCAGAGCAAGTACGTGAATGTAAATGCTTCCGGCTATGCGAGCTCGATTTCCAAATGTGTCGCACAAAATTCCAAATAGTTTGCGAGAATGCGTTCTCAGCGTCACCTCTAGAGGCGCTGTAGTAGAATTAATGCAATTCTGTTAGCATTCACACCAACAGTCAATAAAGTTATGTTTATTCTAAGCTTACGTTGCGATTTCACATTATAACTGCGTAAGCACGTGATCATTCAACATTATAATTATCTGTTCATATCAAAAGAGCACCGTTCCATAAATTATTTCCGGGTTCAAGTGGGAATTATCGAATTTCCGAGAGCATGTGAAGGAACCATTAGGCTCAAAACAAAAAACATATGGATTTTACAGCAAAAAGTTTTATTTGACTGATTTTGTAACTTCAGCAACACACTTTGATTTAAAAATGTAGTATGCAGCATTAAGAATTACAAATACAATATATTTATTATCACCATACCTTCACCACAATATAATTTACATTTTGTGGTAGCCCACTTAAAAATACTGTAGTACACACTATTTAAACTGTACTAAACTGTAGTGTAATATATTGTCTGTACTAAATTCTGTAAAAAAATATTTTTTTAAGTAATATTTTAATAAAGTACAGTAGAATTACTATAGTATACTGTAGTATTGTATATATGTACTTTAGATAGGTTCAAAATACTAAAGTATTGATATTTTATTAGTTTACTATAGTAGTTACTAAAGCAGGAGTAGGTCAAAACACCTTCAAAATTTGCCCCATTGACTTTCCATAGTAGGTATTATCAATAATGAATTAATAAATTATTAATAATAAACGTTGGCAAATTTGGTAGTGAACTAATACTTAAATGTCTGTTACTTCCAAGACAAAAATCTGGGAACTTTGTGAAGCTATGTGACGTAAAACCTACCCAACTCTCTACTTAAATATCCAGTTAAAATAAAACAACAAGTCGACGCTGAATAGAAAACTCTTAAGGGCTTTGTAATGTCACATTCGTTTAAAGGTGACTCATATGTATGTAAAGGGATGCACGCCTGCAGTTTTTGTTTACGTACTTGCGTACAGTATGTTTGTGGCCTAAACGTGTGTGAGTGTGTGCGCTTCACACTAATAGTAGTTTGCTGTAAAAACACTCCTGGAGTGATAGGAAAGTAAGTGCCAAGGGACAAGGTTACAATCTATATTTTGCCTTTGTTCACTTAAACAAGATATGCGTGTGTGTGTGCGCGCGTGTGTGTGTGTGTCTGCGCGCGCGTGTGTGTGTGTGTGTGCGCGCGTGTGTGTGTGCGTGTGTGTGCATGTGAACTGATTATACACACAGGTAAGTGTTATGACACTATTAGAAAGTGTGTGTTTGAGTGTTTCACTTGTCCCCTTCTCTTGTCTACGGGTGCGTCACTATACAATACAACACGTCGACATGTCTGTACCCCTGCTGGAACATTCTGAAAACGTTATTTGACTTCTCTTTTTCAGGTGTTGTTTGTAGATGAAAAACATTATAAAAAGCAGGAGGGTGAAGGGTCTCAGGAGGAAAAAGTCAGTTCTTCCTCAATTTCTCACTGACTGCATGTCTCTTTATTTCTCTCTGCACAGTCGGGTAAGAAGGCCGTGCGAGCGGTGCTGTGGGTGTCTGCGGATGGTCTGAGGGTTGTGGATGACAAGACGAAGGTACAGTAAAGTCGTGTTCACACTTTTTTAAGCTGCTAGCGTCTGTTTTACATTATAATCCTAAGGAGTAAACCGTGTTTTCAAAAAACTCCTGAGCGTTTTTAAACACCAGCGTCTTTTTCTGCAGCTCAGAGCGTTTTTTGAGGTAGCGTTTTTTTTACTGAAAAGCACCATTGTCAACTTTATCTTATCAAAAAAGTCAAGTGCGACACGGCCCAAGACTCCAATCTGATTTCTGATCATTGTCATTGTGTTTTCCAATTCTTAATAGAATCAAGTTCCTTGTATTAAACAATGAAAAAATTAAAACTAGTGATTTACTGCTGTTGGGTTCATCTTACTGAATGGGTCAAGAACAGGCCTCCGTGATATTTTGCCCCCCAAAATCATAAAAAGAAATTTTTTAAATCATGAAATGCCTGGATTGCATGTATTGTCTAACGCCTCGGTCACACTTGACTTTTCCCTCTATTAAGTTCCATTTATACGCATGCGACAGACCGGAAACGCAAGCCCATCTAACGATATTTTGCAGAGTAGCAAAGTTCAAGTTTGGTGAACTCTGACCTGCAAATCGTGTCAATTGAGTGTGTGAGACCAATTGAAGATCAAAACGTCACAGCGTGACCTCTCGGTAAAGATATATGAAAATGGAGGAATTGTGGCCGCCCATTTTCATACCACCGTCCGAACGATCTTCACATGCCCAAAATCAAGTCTGACCACGGCTTAACATTAATGAGAATTATCATAGAGAATAATTTGAATTACAAACAGAGAATAATTTGAATTATCATCAGTTATGACAGTTTGGGGGAAACGTCTGATTATAATACAATTTATATTTATTCGAAATTATAATTGTCTTAAAATTGGCTTAATAGGCACACACATATCATGTAAGGTCAAGAGTAGGAGAGTGAAGCTGGATATGAATGCGCAATATTCATGTTCAGTTCTTTCTGCCTCCTGCTGGTGAGAGTCTGTAACTGCACACCAGCTCCTTTTGGAGTTTGACAACCAGTGTCTGAAATGAACATACACAAGTTGACTTCTATAAATACTTGATAATTCTTTGAACTTGGTTTTATTAAAAGCTTATGATCGTCCCTGTGATGACATCATTTAATAAATTTTGACAAACAATGAAGCATCATTCTGTGGCTCAATGTGAGGAGTTTCCACACCTGTAGACCTAGAAACACTTCTGATGGTAAGATTTCCACAAAGTTTGGGCTGTCTGAAAACCCTGTTTTTGATCGGCCCGATTCGTACAGTTTGACCCCAGAGTGTTACATCCAAATCGAGGTTGCCACTATTTCTGCTTTAAAGGCAGTTGTTTTTCAGAAGTGTTTACTTTGGACTTTGTGTGACCCTGGTTTACGCGATTCTAGTGACAAACACTGTAATACCCAAAGCATTTAAACATTCTTGACGGCACACAAATTGATTTAACGAAATAATGTCAAAGCAGAGACATGTTGCCTGCTTTGTTCTCAGGACCTCATTCTGGATCAGACAATAGAGAAGGTATCATTCTGTGCCCCGGACCGGAACTTTGAACATGCCTTCTCCTACATCTGCAGAGACGGTACCACTCGCCGATGGATCTGCCACTGCTTCATGGCCGTCAAAGACTCGGTCAGAACTCTTATATATAGTGAAATGTACTGTGTTGAGTTGGCTTTAGATGTTTGAATTGGATTAAGAGTTTTTGCAGTGTGATGTGTGGACTGATGTGGTCTGATGATGTGTTTTAGGGAGAGCGTCTCAGCCACGCTGTGGGCTGCGCGTTCGCCGCATGTTTGGAACGGAAACAAAAGAGGGAGAAGGAGTGCGGAGTCACGGCCACCTTTGACGCCAACCGTACCACTTTCACACGGGAGGGCTCCTTCCGCGTTACCACGGCAACAGAGCAGGCTGAGCGAGAGGAGGTCATGCGACAACTACAAGATGTCAAGAAAGGTGTGTGAGAGAAGCACTGTTCATTTTCGTATTTCACATGCGAGAAGGTGTTTTTTTTTCTCTGTGTGAACACATTTTCTCTCTTCAGACTCAGACAGCATGTTGGGCAACTCTGGCAGTGTGACGAATCCAGCGGTCACCCTCGTCGGACCCAACGGCTCATCCTCCTCCCCTCCTCTGCCTATGAACAACCCTAAGGAAGCCAATCCTCACGCAATACCCCGGCGGCATGCCCCCGTGGAAGCGCTGGCTCGCCAGGGCTCATTCCGGGGTTTCCCGGCGCTCGGTCATAAAACATCGCCCTTCAAACGACAAATGTCACTGCGCATGAATGAGCTGCCCTCCACCATGCAGCGCAAGTCTGACTTTCCCATCAAAAACACTGGTGAGCTGTTCCTCTGTGTTACCTTGAACTTTGTCGGTGTGTGTTTTCTTCAGTGAAGTAAATGTTGTTTGTTTGTCAGTGGTGGAGGTGGAGGGGGAAGGCGACAGCATCAGCTCTTTGTGCACACAGATCACATCCACCTTCAGTGGACCCCCGGAAGATCCTTTCTTATCGGCACCCATGACCAAACCTGCCTCCTCACCACAGTCGCCCTCTGCTCCAGGTCAGCTGCACTCTTTTACACCAAAACAAATTTTTAGCAGTTAAATGGGTCAGTGTTTACTTTATTTAAATAACCTACTATACTCTGTGTCTCTATTCACACATGCTGTCTGATGTTCTAGTGAATGGCACAGCTCTTCCCTTTCCTCCTTCGTTGCCACCCAGCCTCAATGTAACTGCTGCAAACTCTCCTATCCTACCGCCTCCGCTGCCAGTCCGAGACACTAACCCTTGGGCCAAGACCCCAACCACAGCCACTACGACAGCAAATACAGGTAAAAGCTTAAACCTTCCTGTTGAGCATGCTATGAAAGGACCTGTAAACTGAAATCTGAAGTAATCTTCTTAATGTGTCCTGTAGGGGGTGAGTGGCCGAGCGCTACACCTGCAGTGGGAGCCCTACCTGCAGTCAGCGTGACTCTTTCTGCGCTTGTGTCCTCCCACAAACGCACGCCATCTGAAGCAGACCGCTGGCTGGAGGAGGTCTCCAAATCTGTCCGAGCCCAACAACCTACCGCGATCGCGAGGACCGACACGCCTCCACAGCAGGCCTTCCCTGTGCCTGCTGTACCTGTTCCCATAGCCCCAGGCCCCTCTGCACCCTTTATGCCTTCCATTCCCTCTGCGATCCCCACCGTACCCCCGCGTCAGCCTGCGTTCCACGCACAGGCCCCGGCATCTTTCCCGGTGTCCAACGGGCTCCCGTTTGTCCAACCGACCTTTCCAGTGGTCGGCATCACACCTTCGCAGATGGTGGCCAACGTGTTTGGTTCGGCCACACAAACTCAGAACATCCCTGGGCCTGTTCCCGTTCCCCAAACGCAACTTCAGTCGTCACCCTTCTCCATCCCACCGTTAGGCCAGTTTGACACGCAGAGCACTGGCATTCCCTTCAGCAAACCACCCCTACCAAACGCCATGGTGCCGCAGCCGCCCAAAGGGAGCGTCACTTTTAACGGTGCTAACAGCTGGCAGTCACCCGCACAGTCAGTGGTGCAGCAACCGGCCGATGCTTTTGATGCCCAGTGGGCCGCCCTGGAGAGCCGATCGCAACAACGCACCAATCCCTCCCCTACGAACCCCTTCTCCAGTGAGCTCCACAAGACTTTCGAGATCCAGCTCTAAGGAGTGTGGCCTAAGGTCACAGACCGACACTGAAGGACAACACAATGGATGTTAGTGGAGGGACAGCACGAGGGGATCGGCCCTGCAAACCACTTCAGCTCCATATCTTTACGTTTTTTTGTCCGCTCATCCATGTCTTTTTTCTTGTGACATGGAGGCGAGGGGGTGTGAAGTTCACTGGTAAAACTCTGTCGCGTTTGTGTCCAAGAAGAGTTGGAGTCATAAAATAATGAAGAATTCTTTAGATGCTCTAACATGATCCCACATTGTTCAGTACCTCCTCTACCCTGCTAACTCGTCTCACAGCGCCCCCTAGCAGGCTGGATGACTGCTGCCAACCCGAAGGACGAGGCACTGAGAGCAGACCTTCGGGTTTCTCGAGGTTCTTGAAGAACTTCCTAAGAGGACGAAGCAAGACAATGCCAAAATCTTTATTTTTATGCATTAAGTATATTTTAAATAGCTTTGAGATTTAACAGAAGTGCTGTAAATAATCTTTCCAATGGTGCAGGCTTATTTCGTGTGCATACAGGAAAAGAGCATATATATAAATATATATCTGTGAAGGGACATTTTTAATTTCTCATCTCTTTTCAGTCTTATGGCCATCTTCCATAGTTTGGATGTTTTGTAAATAGATAATCAATTTGGACCCAACATTGGGTTTAAGGACCTTTGAAACACTCTGGTCCCAGACAATGTTTTCTGTCTTTTATCACCTTCTTTTAACCTTTTTTTGTTACTTTAGTTCTCATCAGTACTTTTATTTCTAATGCCTACGTATAATCATTTTAAACTGTTTTAAATGAATTTTAACACTATTTGACAGTTTTTTTTATTTCGATAAAGAGATATATGTTTATGATAGCACAAGCACTGTACTAATTGATCATTTGGCTGGTTAATATTAAGCTCTGACGTTTATTTAAGGTTTGAAATGACTCGTGGCTTCAGCTTTACAATGGTTGCAGTCTTTTTTTCGCATTTTCACTCAGCCTTGTTGACCCTAATGTTTTATCAAAAGCGAAGATGATTGGCCCTGTTTTTAAGTTTTGATTCCATTTTGTAAGTATCGCATTGTATTATTGAGATTCTTTAAAGAGGAATTTAATCTAAAAGATTGAATAAAATGTTGGTGATAGAGGAAAACGTAAGGCTTCTGTGTGTTTCAGTTCATTCCCACAACAGCTATTTACTTTCACACACAGTTCATGACCTCCGTCCTACAGCTCCTGGACATCACCTGTCTTCATAGACATGCAGCGGTAATGAACAACGATGCACGCATATAAAATATGTATTTATGTAGACGAATCGCTTGTTTTATGGTTAATTTTTGATGGAACATAATGTACACACATTTTCTCATTCAACACACTGCGAGGTAAGAGTTTCCCGGCATGCCAAATGGTCAGTCTGCGGCGCCCCTGCGTTGCATCGGTCACCAATTTTACATCGTTGCAACCAGGCACAAAGTCCATTCATTCTATAAAATTATATTAAGCTAACCACCATTTTTAGTTTAAAATCGCGTTCAATTTTTTCATAAAAGTTTGTCAAAGTCGCAGCCGTTTGTGGCTATTGTATGCTGTTTGGGATCGTTCTGAATAACTAATATTAGTGAAATCAAGGTATACGTATTATCACGCATGTTCAATTTAAAAAAAAAGAAAAAAATACTAACAGTAGCATTATTTTTAAGTAAAATAATATTATTATTGTGACATTTATTTGTGTTACAATTTTATACTTCTCTGAATTGTAAAAATGATAAATAAAGCTACTTTTTCTCAGTGCAAAACGTAATATTTTAATCTTAAAAATGATCCGGATGTGTGAGGTGCACGCATAGCACTGTGCCAGTGGAATGTCCTCCAAAAACTACACAAAGACGCTGCAGTGGTTTTTTTGTGAATGGCTTAAATTGCGACGATCTTGAGCCGAAAGAGTGACGATTTGATGTGGGAGGGGCTCCGTGCAAAGTCTCAAGATCAGTGATCGGAAAGACCTAAAAAGTATTTTTGTAAACTTAATTTGATTAAATTGTAAAACATAATTTGTGCGTTTATAGTCAGTTTAACTTTTCTGAAATACGTTGCTTTATTTTGACCGATTCGAATAGATAGGACTCGGTCTTACATCAATATCTTTGGTCTTGTGCGACTGAAAAGCTGCCCGGATGCGTCAGAAATATGGCTGCAGAGTGCAATGACTTCCCATGAAGCCTCTTTGGTAACACACGTCCTGCAGGGGCCGCTGTGGCGCTGGCGATGTGTGCGCGCGCTGATGGAATAAAACAGGTGAAGTAGAAGCGCTGCAGCTGTTCACCATAAACGCGTGCACGGCAGGTGTGTACATCACTGATTTAAAGAATAAACTGTCACTTCGTCAGACTCTTACAGGTATGTCTGTTATACGCAACACTTCACGGTCATGACCACGACACTGTAGCGAAGTTGTGTGATGTGTGAGCAGCGGTTGCATCACAAACACAAACGTTCTGTGATTCCAATCACTCAATCGCATCATCTCATTTATTTGTCACCTAACTGGGGTTTCGTTTCGAGTTTATGTGGACGTGTGTGTGGTTTTAAATACTCTGAGCAAATGTATAATCTACGTGGAAAAAACCGCATAATATTTGGACGTCTAAGAGAGATAATCTGCCCTGGATACGTTTGACAAGGTTGAATGTTACGGTCCTTTATAGGTCCAAGATGACGGTACCGTTAAGATGATTCATATCTGAATATTTAATGACACTTGCCAAAGATTCTGTCAACACACCACATCATGTTGTTACTTCAATAAAACTTTACTGCTGTTTTCAGTCAAAACAACAACATGGCAGACATTAAGACATCTTGCACTTCTTAAGCTTCTTATATTCATTTGGATATCCCATATCAAGGGGAAATATTCATATTTTTATAATATAGCTATACAATGTATATAATATCAGGTCGTTAACCTTCGTTTTAAAAGAAATTGATATTGCAAAGAATCAGAAAACATATCGTCCTTTTTTTTTGCAATAATACATTTATTTCCCATAAACATTTATATTTGTATTCATCTTGTACTTATCAATCATGTATTCTTTGATAGATTTTTCTAGTATTTATATGGACGGCTTCTGTCAATGAATGAACATGTTCTGTTTTTAATATACAAAAACGCATAATTTGTCATCGATACATGTGGATAAACGTCTTGTATTATAGTGGGGAGGTGGAGCGGCCGCAAAGATGTCCAAGCAGAGCACGCTCACTGCAGCTGTGGCCACGATGTTAGGAGCCACACTCGGGTGTCTGTTCCTGTGGCGCAGCATTCGCTCTCAGAAGAAAAAAGCCCTGAAGAGTCCCGCCACAGCTGAGCCCATTCAAGCTCTGGTAGAGCCGGACGTCGCCTCCTCAGAACCCGCAAGACAAGAGCTATCCGTGCCACCGCAAACCCCGAAACTCATGCCCTTGACGCCGGTGGATGCCCTGTTACAGGTGCCGCCTGTAATCGTGAGCTGTTTAGAGGAGTGGGAGACGGTTTGGCCAGCGTTACAGATGGACCTGTGCACATATCCGGTTCTGGGATTGGACTGTGAATGGGTAAAACGCATGCGTGTAAGAGTGGGTCTGTATGTGATGAAATGAACGAGTGTCTCCTCAGCGGTACGTTTCTCACAAGACGTTCTCCGGCCCGCAGGTGTCCTTCAAAGGCAAAACCTCTGCCGTCTCTCTACTCCAGTTGGCAACGTTCTCCGGCCGCTGCGTGCTGGTCAGGCTGCTGCCGTTTCGTGACGCACGGCTTCCTCTGCCAAAGGGTCTCATCGGGGTCCTCTCTGACCCTCGTGTTCTTAAAGTGGGGGTGGGATGTTATGAGGATGGAAAACGTCTGGCTCACGATCATGGCCTGACTCTTGAATGCACCGTGGACCTTCGGTATCTCGCCCTTAGACAGAGGTAAGAGCACGCTGGTCTGGTTAAAAATCGCGTCAGACGTTTATTTGGATGTACATTGTAATGCTGTGTGTTTTTATGCTGTTAAAGGCATGCAGTGCTTAATAATGGACTGAGTTTAAAGTCTCTGGCCTCAGATCTGTTGAATGTCACGCTGGATAAATCGTATGAGCTGCGCTGTAGTGACTGGGAGGCGGACTTACTGACCCTGGAACAGGTGGATAGTTTTTTCCTGGATACATTTAAAGATTATTTCTCATTATTCTTCAGCCTTTAATATGAAATAAATACCACAATTATGTGTGCCAAGCTGATTCAAAATGTGTCATTTGTCGGGAAGAATACAGGAAAGTGTCAAACATATTAACAGCAGTATTATATTTAGTATATTTTTAATCTATAAAAAAAAATTAACATGTCAAGCTCCACACCAGGATAAAAGCAGTAATTCAAAGGAAAATGTGCATATCTTAATTGAGTTTATATAGCAAAATGTTACGCACACATTCATGCATACACGTGCTTCGCTAATGTGACGCAATGTCTTTCTGTATTGACCAGATGACTTACGCAGCGCGTGACGCTCAGATCTCCATCGCCCTATTCTTTCACCTGCTGCGCCTGAGTGCAGAGCTCACCGTACCCGCTGAGGGCGAAAGTTTGTTCATCCAACTAGCGTCACGCTGCCAGGGGTTGACGGACGTGCCCTTCAGGTGGCGCTGCGGAGCAGAGGGAGAAGACGTGGAAAGACGACGACGAAGCAGGAAGTCCACCACCGACAGCCCTGAGTCTGGAGATCAACAAGTTCCAGACCCGCGGCGGAACAAACGCAAACCGCTGGGAGTGGGCTATTCTGCCAGGTAAGGTAGCGTTGTCGTCATCAGTGTGTTCTCACTATAAAACAGACAAAAGGAACCTGAAGATATGTGCCGGAATATCCAAATAAGAGCAACACCTTAGCAACGCACTCAAAAACACTTTAGCAGTGGAAGGGTTTAGAAATGCAGTGGCATCCACTTGCAATTTTGGTGGCGTTGTAAGTTTTGCACAAGAAACAATTTTGTTCTTGAAACATACATTTATGTGTCTTCTGATGTTAGTAAAGCTACAATGCCAACATGAAAGCTCCTTCATGTTGCACATGACGTCGTTGTGTGTCTTTATTCAGGAAATCCCCTCTGTATGATAACTGTTTTCTTCACGCCCCTGACGACCAGCCGCTCTGCACATGTGACAAGAAGAAAGCCAAATGGTACCTGGAGAAAGGAATTGGAGGTAAATGGTGTTTCTTTTTGTTTGTCTTTATCTTAAAGTCCCAAGCATATCAACCATTTGGAGCAAATAGAGTATTCAAGTATTCATCCGTTTTCATATTTTATGAATGTATTTATTATGTGTTGCCGTAGTCATTTCAGTCGTATAGTTATATAGAAAGTCCCTCGCTTCCAGTTGACACAACGTTATTATCTAATAACATGCTGTGTATTGTGTGCTTTCACCAGAGTTGGTCAGCGAAGATCCGTTTATTGTCCGGCTCCTGTTTGAACCATCCGGCCGTCCAGACTCGCAGAAGGACTATTACCTCACAGCCAAAGAGAATCTGTGTGTGGTGTGTGGGAAAGCAGAGTCTTACATCAGGTTCGTGTTTTGTTAGCTGGAAAGTTCATCCCACTCGGAAGTCATTGAAAACCGCTATTTGAACGAAGTTATGAGAGAAAAAGTCAATAGGATTTAATGTTGTTTAGTTTCCATTGAACTTCAAAATATCTTCTTTTGTGTTCTGCAGAAGAAAGAAAGTCATACAGGTTTGGAATGACAAGAGAGTTTGTTTCTTCATGTTCATCTAGGAAGAACATCGTCCCACACGAGTACAGGCGCCATTTCCCGGCCGAGATGAAGGACCACAACTCGCACGACATCCTGTTGCTGTGCACCTCCTGTCACGCCGCCTCCAACGTTCACGACTGCGTCCTGAAGCAGCAGCTGGCCGAGGAGCATTCGGCTCCACAGGGGTGCGAGGAGGGCATTCGGCTGCTAGAAGACGCAGACCGGCGGCGAGTGCGCTCGGCCGCTCGTGCTCTACTCGGCGCCGGCGACGGAATGCCTGAGTCTAGACGGGAGGAGCTCCAGTCAGTCATCCAGAGCTTCTACTGTGATGAGCAGCAGAAGGTCACGCAAGAGATGCTTCAGAAAGCTGCGGCGCTTGAGACCAGGTGAGACTCTTTTTGTCAAATCTCTGCCCTCCAAGTCTCGAACGCATCATTAGATCAAAAGCTTTACATCGGTCAGAGCCGATAGCCTCGTGGGTGCTGCTCCCACATGTGGCGCATCGTGCGACCCGCATTCTATTTGCGCCTCAGGGTCCTTTCCCGAATCCACTCTCTCCCACTTCGCTTCCTGTCCCCTCTCTCACTTAACTGTACAAATAACGCTAAAATGCCAAACATAAATCTTAAAGAAAAAAGCTTTATATGGTGTATATCTGTATATCTCATTTTTTGACCCTTTCAGGATCTCCAACGAGAGTTATGTGCCGCACGGACTGAAGGTCGTGCGGGTGTACGCCGAGCACGGCTTGCGTGGCCTGATGGAGTTGGAGCGCCGCTGGCGGCAACACTTCCTGACTAGCATGCAGCCCCGCTTTTTGCCCCCGCTGTGGTCTGTCAATCACAACCATGACAAATATCTGCGCAAGTATGGCGAGGACCTGAAAATCCAGCTCAGCTGCCCGCCTTCCACCCCTAATTCAGAATAGACTTCACTCTATGACTGCTTGAAAAGATTTGAGGTTTAGGGCATTACCTTGGTGTCCTGTAAACCTTGTGACGTCATGTCAGAGACAGACTCAGACTCGAGTCCTGGTGTTGACTTCCAAATTGAAAAAAATCTAGACTGTGGCCCCAAGGGAGCAGATGCAGATTGGGTAAGAGACTCTTTGAGGATCAGAAGCCACTGTGGTGAATGGAAGGACACCTTGGTAGATGGTGCGAGAACGGAAATGGTGATAGGTACTAAAACAAACAAAAAAGCATAATGTGCACACTTTTTTAATGTTTAAATACTGTGGATAAGAATGATCATTTCCCTGTGAAAAGCAGACCCTACTGGATTTTAACCAGAGAGCCCAAACCTGCTCTTAATTCTTAATGTTGTATGAAATAAATGAATCCTAGCTTACAATTCTTGCAGGTTTGTGGCCATATTAAATATTTTTGTTAAGTGTTAAACCAGTTCGCACATGGACTGAACTCGATGTCCATGATGGAGCTTTATTGTTTCAGTTTACAATTTCGGGCTGTTTTTGTCGTTCGGCGGGTTTCGAGGAAAACTCATCTCATGACGTTCTGAAGTGTGACTCAATTGGGCATATCTTGTCGCAACAAATGTATCATCTGCGTAATATGAAAATGATCTTTTCCAGATCATTTTCACAGATCTGATCCAGATTTGTGTAGTGCGAGTTTGTGTTCGAGCCGGAGAGATCCGCTCCATGGACGGTAACAAATGTAAACGCCCACATAAAGGACACTGATAGCTTAACACTGAACTATAACTTAAGAGACACTAGAGCTTTTTGTTTTATTTACATTTGTCCAGATGTAACCTATTTAAAGCTGCTGTGTTTCCTTATTGTCAATAAAGACATTTAATGTCATATCTATAAACTGGGCAGTCTGTGTTGGCTGGTTATTTCAATATAGGTTATGTATATGTGCATTTACTGTGTTACTACAAAATCATGGTCTTTGGGAAAGAGGCATGAGACTATCAAATGTTCATAAGGTGGTGCTGCTGGGGTGATTGTGCTCCAGGTGAGATCCTCAGCAATGTTAGTGCCCATGAATCACAGACCCCATTAATGTGCTGTGTGATCCATGAAGCATCTTTGAGTTCTTTGCTTTTAGAAGCGTTCAAGGCCATGTTGTTTACGCCATACCATGTTTTTGGACTTCATCTAAGCTGTTTTGTCTCCTTAAATGAGTCCAACAATGATAAGGTCATCTGCATATTTGATGATAGTGTTGGTAGGATGAGTCGGGTTGCTGTCATCATGAGTGTAAAAGGTGTAGAGAAGTGGACTTAGCACACAGCCCTGTGGGGCCCCTGTGCAAAGGTGGAGGAGCAGGGGCCTAGCCTTACCTTCTGGGGGTGGTTGGACCGAAAGTCTTTGATCCAGTGGCAGATAGATCAGTAGAGACCTATAGTGGGGCAACCTTGGTTTGTGTAGGAAAAATATGTATGGTATTAGACTTGATCTTAATGCTCCCTGAACCCATCGAGTCCTCTGATCCTGGGACATAGTTAAACCTAAGCAGACGAAACATAACTTTGCAGAATAAACCCCTCAAATATCAACAGGAAAAATCTAAACCATGTCAAACTGTCAAATCCCATTAAGAAATGTCAATGATGTGTCTATTTAACCTCTGACTAAATGTGTGGGTGCTAAAGCAAAGAAATTCCTTTACAAACAGGTTCAACCGCATAGTATCACTTGTATAAAAATATACAAATTATCAAGGACGGAGTGGGATAAAAGTTCGGATATAAATACTAATCCGTAGCGATCAGAAAAGAGCAAATTGCGTTTCGACGCTTCAAATAACTTATTTGTCGGTGACATTGTTTCGCCACTAGGTGGCGACAAGTGCGACTGAAAAAAAATGAATATGAGATTGAAGGTTGATTCATGCAGTAATTTATCAATGAATAATTGAATCATTTATTAAATTGATTTATATTTACATTAGAAATAAAGTGCTGCAAATATTTTGTCGGAACATTCAGTAAATGACATTGTTAGGGAGAGAGGTCTGGACTCGATCTGTGAAGATAGCTGGCTCTCCAGAGGATGAATCCTATGATATAACACGTCATTTTATTCAGCCGTGAGAATGAAGGATGCTGGGAACTCAATCCTTTGTGTAGTTGCGTTATTCAATGAAAATGATTCATGTTTTCCCAAAACAAATCTATTTTTTGAGATGTATTTTGAATCCCGCAAAAACTCGGGAATGACAGTCCAGACGTCACTTTCGGTTACGGACGTCAATTACGTCAAGTGGCTACTTTTATATATTGGCGAATTGAAATGGACAATTGTTTAAGCATCTACCAGATACCAGTACAAGTGATATAATGTTTGGAAAAAATTAATTGAACAAAAAAATTACAAGAAAAACATTTCAACTCCTTCCAATGGACAAACAAACCAAAATATATAAATAAAAAATCAACAAAGCTAAAAAAATGCATTATGTGATAAGGCGAGATATTCCTTTGAAAAAATATGACCATAAATATTAATGACTTGGAATTATATCAGCTATTTATAAGCAATGGAGAAGTCTTCATTTCTGACGAAAACACATTGCACTTAAGTCCAGATTTTGCGAACGTTTTTTATGAATACAATATTTACTAAATAGAATATTGAAGTTCACCACATAATCAAACATCTTACATTTATTAGAATATGAACATATAATATCTTTAAGATATTACATATAATACAGTTTGGGTGCAAATAAAAAGAAGTAACATCTGAGTTGCATCACAATTATAAAAGAAATTTTACTCCTGCATATTACAAAAGCGCATTTTAATTAAGTCGCTATCATCACAGAACGTTTCGAATTAGTCATGACGTCATGTGGTGTACTTTTTACACTGCGTTCTGAGTGTTTGCGAAACATTTTGCCGTCATTGACGTCAATATTACCATATGCGTCCTAAAAAAGGAAATGCGAACCCGTGGTTGCTTTTAACATGAAAAGCTCTTAAACTTGTAAACTTTTTAGATGAAGCTTGGACTATATGAGCTATCTGGTGAATGTATTGCCCTGAATATCTGATTATCTATTTACTAAATAAAACCATTTTTAATTATTAAATAGGCCTAGTGGTATTTCTAGAAGGACAAATCCAATTACAGAGTTGACTATGCTGAGCCACCCTAAAAACACGGAGAAATAAATGTAATCATGAAAGTGACCCATTTGTCATTTATGGTGACCCATAACTGAAATGTGACCTCTGCGTTTAACCCATCCAGAGAGTAGTGAACACACGTACACCCGGAGCATCAGTGGAGCAAACGGGGTCAGGTGCCTTGTGAAGGGCAAGTCTGTCGCTACCAGCTGGCCCTGAGAATCGAACCGGTGACGTTCTGGTTACGAGTCTCACTTTGTAACTACTAGGCCACAAATGTTTTATATTATATGTTTTAAATTAAAATGTTTTCACTGACTCAAATGTATTTATCTGCTTTTAAGAGTTCGAAGGCTACCAGCAAGCAAAATAAAATACAAAACAACATATCATGGCTACATTTATTTATATAAAAATACAAAACTTAAAAAAGTTTCCATAGGAAAGCAAAATGAGAGCAATCCCATCTTTTTCCGTATCCTTTTCTAATGCATCAATGCTATACAGGTCAATACTCTTCAGTATCAAGTATTTATTGGAAATGGTCATTTTGGAAGAAAAAATGTATATGCCTGTGGGAAGGTTGTGATCTCAAAGCTTTAAGATTCAAGAGCAGCCCTTTCATGAAGCAGACCCTCATCAACACACAGGTGGACACACATTTTAACCTCCTTATATCTTCCAGTCAAGTATACAGTTTACAAGTAAAAATTTAATTAAATTAAAAAAAAGAATTAAGAACTTTGAAATCATAAGACCGCAAGCCGAAATGTGTGTCTATCGTGAGTTAATACACAAACACAAGCCTCAAAAGCTGTACATTTAAACACTTTACTGCTGACATTATAGAATAGCTCAAATTTGGATATGGCGGACTTGGGTGTAACTACAACTGTCTGAACGAGAACTGAGACGGTTGTAGCTGCAGAGAAGATGCTTAGAGCACACGGGTGGGGCAGGGCTTGGCCGGCACGTCTAAGCTGCTCTCGCGCCCGCAGTGGGATGGCATGCTTCCAGGGCACTGCTCCTCTGTAACGGCGGGCAATCCCTGGGCACAGATCTGCTGCATGCACTGCCTGAAATGAAACACGGTTCAGAAAGTCCATTACAACAACTGCAACACCTTCATCAAGAACCAGCACATAAGGCAGACATCTTTGCACTACATTCGGTAGAATTCAGGTTTAAGAAAAGAAGACGTGCTCAATAACAAACTCTACTCACCAGGCTGAGCGGGACATGATGTAATGAATATCAGGCTTCTGGAAGCCATTGAAAGTGGAAGACGCAGCCACGGTGTAGGCCCCCATGTTATCAAACAGCAACCAGTCGCCCACCTGCATGTCTGGGAGGCTGCACTGCTCTACGATACGGTCTAGACCGTCACAGGTTGGACCCCAAATACTGCACGGGTACATGTGCTCGTCAGGCTTGGGTTTCTATAAGAGATTATTGGGTCATGCATTAGATATAAACAACAATGTTGTTTAACATTGAAAAACAGTATTGACAGCCTTCTGTAGGAGATGATTCAATCCCATACCTTGTGCAAAGTGGGCAAGACATGCGCATGATCGAACAGAATGCAGTTGAAGGAGCCATAGACACCGTCATTGACGTAGTACATCAAGGTTCTGTCATTGGCCCCATCCTCTTCTTCTGGAGTCGCAGAAAAACAATGAAGATTTTAAACTAAGTATTAAGCTCAACAGCATGTTTGAAACCATGTTTTCCTTCAGCTTTAGCTCTCACCATCAGAGGCTGACTGCTCCTTCATAATGACCTTTTTGGCAATGATGTTGACTGCCAGCGTGTACGCAGACGCCACATAGTAGCGTCCAGGCTCAGAAATGATCCTCACGCCGCAGTCAGCAGGGAAATATTTATCCAGTGCAGAGTTGACCACAGCAGCAATCTTCCAACAAAAACAAAAAAATTAAGACTTGCATCACATGGGATTAGGTTTCTTTTATAGGGAAAATAAAGTACCTCTTCAAACTTGAGTTTGGTATCATCAGATCCTGGAAAACCTCCACCGATATCAAGCAGCGTCATGTTGTATCCAAGCTCCGCCTAGTAGAAAATTTCCACATTAGATCCAATACAGTGAAAGACACATTCAATGGTTGTCTCAAGTGTTGTTTTACAATAGAAACTCACTCACCCCCATGTCAAACACGCAGCGTGCATCTGTGATGGCCTGCGTGTATGTCTCAGGATCAGTACAGCCGCTGCCCACATGGAAACTCACTCCGATCACATCCAACCCCAGCTCCTTCGCCCTCTCCAGCAACAGCCGGCTGCTCTTTAATGTGGCTCCAAACTTCACGCTTAGCCTGCATACGGCCTTTGAGTCGTCGGTGGCAATGCGGAGAACCAGTCTGTGAAATAAATCATTTAAATGATTGTCCGAAAAATGTAAACCATTTATTTTTTAGGGTGAAACGTGACCTGCACCATGCTTTTATGAAATTCATCTAGAATAAGTTTCAAGTTACTCACTTGGCCTTGTCATGGCACCGTGCCACCTTCATGAGCTCCACGTCGCTGTCAAAAGTCATCATCTGCACCCCATGGGCGGAGGCATATTTGATCTGAGACACCTGCTTGCAGGGGTTTGCGTAGATGATCCTGGTCGGCTCCACACCCACAGACTGCACGAGCTGAATCTCCGTCTGAGATCAGAGACGTCAGGTTAATACGGGATTAAAGCAAACGCACTTACAGTTTGGTGTCACGCGCTCACTGAGACGCATGGAAAAGGCGAATCTTGTAAACACCTTGCTCGCGCAGTCAAATCCAGCTCCCAGAGACGCCAGCGTTGTGATGACAGCCCTGCTGTCGTTGCACTTCACCGCGTAGAACGGCATGACGCGGGGTAGGACGCGTGCCCATCGCAGATGCTTCTTCAAAACGTCGCCCAGATCTGCCACGTAGAATGCGTCTTTATCGTCCTATGGGAACGAAAGAAACGAATCGGAATCATTTAGAACCCGGAAGCACTTTAAAAGGTCACTTGAAATAAATGCTTGGAACAATTTAAGAATCCGGACCGTTTAACGTCACAACATTCACTAACTTCCAATTGTGATATATTATTATATTTGGAAAATACTAAAGGACCGATAAATGTTAAAACTTACAGATAATGACGACTCATTGATCTTCTGTTCCACGATATCACGTGCACAGAATCCCTCCTCCAGGAAGGTGAAGTCAAAGTCTTCTCCAGTCAAAGTGGTCATCGTGTTTGTTTAAGATTTGATTGCAAAAGAAACTAAAAAGAAAAACACGGCGGTGTTACAAAACGTCAAAGACAGCACAGAGACTTGATCCAGAGAAGAACAACATGTGGAACGGTAGTCAATGCCTTATCTTTGCACTAAAGACATTTAGACGCCACACAAGGGCACTGCTCTTATAAACACCAAATGACGTCAATGTGATATTCAACACATTTAAACCTTTCAGTCCCAGCCATTAAATGTATAAGAAATGTCAAAAGAAACTACCAATACAACCTTGCATTGGTAGAACTTGACTAAAGGAAACGTGTTTCTTTAAACTCCATATTTCAAGTCAAGTTCCCAGAGCAAATGGGTAAAAGTGAAAAGCGTAATGACTCACAGGATCACAGAAAAAGATGGAACTAAGGCGGCTAACAGATGTCCAGCAACCAAGGCGGTTCACCAGTGAAGTTGAATCCTTTCAGATAAGCCTCAAGGCCCGGGCCAGTGTGTACTTCTTTCAAGCAAGATCTCTGTAAGGATTACAATTATAGACGTATTATTTGACTAAATAAATTCATGCAGGCCTACACATAAATACAACAAAGCAGACATCGCGAATACAAACAGACACTTCCAGAAACACATACAGTTACAGTACAATCTTTATGACTAATAAAACAAACTGTTAATAAAGCACATGTAAAAAGATAAAGAAGATTACTCCAATTGCTTAAAGTTTCGATACGCTGTTTATTTATTGTACTTGACTGTTAATCCTGTTAAATTAGGCAAAGCTTTCCTAACGCACCGCGTCGTTTTTTGACGCACACGCCGCCGGTCGGGCGTTTGCGCATAGCCGGTAAAAACGGCCCCTCCCTTGCGAAGAGCGCGACTACAACGGTTACCCAATAAGGAAAAGCCTTCTTTGGACAAACTATAAGTGGCGTTCGATTCATCCAATCAGCGATCGCGTCGAGACGGCTTCTCTCGTCGGATCAGCCAATCGAACGCGCTCCTAAGGGCAAGTGAAGCTGTGTGGCGTGATTCCTTCATTCATTCCCTCAACGGTGAAAAACGCTCCGTTTTGCGTTAAAGCAACGAAATGCGTCTAGTTATTAAACAGCTCCGCGCTCGTCAACGAAGTCAGCGCAGGAAATTACATTTACCGACTGGAATCTTAATAAATGCGTAGGGAAGCGTGACACGCCGGCCACGTTGACTCGCGCTGCTGCAGAGGCCCGTCATGTCATAACATACGTACTATTTACGCGAGCTACGATTAACAACAAACATATAAACCTTTTGAAAATGGTTATTTGAGCAAATTAACAAGCGGATCGGCGATTTCTCGGTTTAACGTTATTTAGACGGATAAAGCGAATCTACACATGACGGATAAACGACCCCTAGTTTCGCTGAATAATGTCGTAAAACTCACCTTAAAACGCATTTACAAAGACTTTTCCCATTAGTCCAGAGAGCTGGAAATGAATGAAGTTGCTTTCGGATGAGATCTGCTAACGCACGTCTGTACTGCTCGAGCGCCGCTTAACTTCAGCCGTATATATAGTGACGTGGTTTCCAGGGTGACGCACCAGCTGAAACCGGCTTCCTCCGAACACGCGAACCGGTTTGGTCCTGTCACTCGCGTGGATGAGATGAATAAAGAACTAACTGGTCTGAGTCAAACCACTCAAATATTTACTTGTATTGTGATAAAACCTCATAGAAGAACAGTTTTAAGCTTTGAAGTGTCTGCTGGGGACCGACATTATTATTATAATTGTTTAAATAGTTTAAGTTATAACTTTTTTTATTTCAAAACATGTTACCTAAAGTATTCTTTTTTTCTCAGTGAGAAACGTACCACACACAAGTTTTCCGTGAGCTTTCATCTGAACTAAACTAAACATTAGCTACAATAAAACTATTCTGAAAGCACAACAATTTATGAAATACCAAAAATGTTAAAGAACATACTGTGTAAAAAGAAACGAATGCAGCTGTGCTATAAGTATACCTCTTTTCAACAAAAAATAAGATTTATAAATTACACTGCCAGTCTACTTTTCAAAAAGGTGTCTATAAACTATATTTGTGTCTTTCAAGTTTACACTGTAACACTTTATTACCTCAAAAGTGGGCCACTTTAGCACCAGATAGAATTGAAATAGCACACTTACAAGTATACTAGAAATAGTACTTAACATAAAGTAGGCTACAGTTAAAATATGCTTGAAGTTAGCATATAATAAAGCATTTTTTAAAGTTCACCTAAAAATTCTGTCATTAAGTCATTTTGCAGACGCTTTTATCCAAAGTGGTTCACCTCACATACAAATGAGGTGAACAGTGGAAGCAATTGGATCAACATTAGGACAACAAAAAGCATAAGCACTGTAAAATTGGTCTCATAAAGCATACCACATTGTACAAAGCTGTGATTCTTTACTCATCCTCTTGTCATCTCAAACCCCTTTGACTTTCTTTCTTCCACAGAATTTAAAAGAAGATATTCTGAAAAATGTCGTCTCCGTACAGAAGTGAAAGACTTTCTTTAAAATATTTTCTTGTGTGATTGCAGAAAAAAGAAAGTCGTACAGGTTTGAAATAACAAGATGGTGAGTAAATGATGACGGCGTCCTTTTTTCGGTACACCCAAAAATATCTCTTTAGGTACACTAATTGAGAGACCCTGTTTGACATTTATGAAAAATTCACTTTTTGGTTGTAATCGACGTATTGCCTAGCGGAGACTAAATGTATCCCGGTGTATTTTTGTTTGTGTCATTTTCTAAAAATAGGTGCTAATAGAATGGCTTTAGAACTACTGTTATCGTTGAGACAGGTTTGATCTAGAATACCAAAAAAATTCTTTTAGAAACAGTTGCATCCTTGAATATCTTTGTAATTTAGTAACTAAGAACAGTGGGTTTGAAATTACAATGTTGCATTTTAACCTCACCTTGACAGTGAGGACAAAATTAAATAAAGTAGCATTTACATTCGGTTCATAATGACCAACTAAAACTATGGTTTGATGGAAGTGTTTACAATGAGCTTTCTACTTGCATTTTACCAGACTTGAACAATCCAGAAACATTATTATGTTTATTTTAATATATATCAGTGAGTTACAGTTACATTCTCAGTGTGTTCTTACCCTGTTAATGATGTCATATTGGGAAATGGGTTTGTGCTTTTTGTAACATTTCCTTCCTTGGTAATTGGGCCATCTGGTCCTACTTCACTTTTATAACAGCAACGTTCAATCAAGATCCCAAAATGAACGTTTCCTCACCTTCTGCACACTTCGTCTCTTATCTTTGGGTTCATCCTGCCAGATGTTATAAAATTAAATAAGTACACTACACTAAATATATCGGCCATGAAACGATGCCTTAATCGAAGCAGCAGACTGTCATGTTTACTGTACATCCTGTGCACCTAGAGCAAGAAAGATATTTGGTATACAGATGGAACTATTTTCCCGCACGTGTTTTTTTTATAAACAGCACTGATTCATTCAGTCATGTTAAGGATTCATGTAAAAACGTTAAAGAAAAGTTATTTTTTAAGCTGGTGTTTTGCATGCTAGACTTCAAATTGACTGTATAGAGCTAACCACCACTGTTTTAAAAGTAAAAACGTTTAAAATTAATGTATTTTAATGTATTTGGGATTTCCAAAATCATTCTGGATCATTTATAACTGGAAACTCTATAAAGGTCTGTGTTTCCATTCATACAGTCGCACACTTTCTGTGGTTTTCTCCAAGATCTCTTTAACTTGAGAAACTCTATGATCCACGAACACTTGGTGGCCGTGGTCTAGAATACGTCTCCCAGACGCAAATGAGCCCAGACGTTTAAGAATTCTTGGTGTTTGACGTTAATGCGTTTCCAAAATCCAGACCTTTGATTTTTCCTACAGAGGTCAACCAGAACATGAGCTCATTGTTTATTACTAACCATAAACACAGCAAACCTCAAATCACTTTTTCTCCTGTGCTTTTTCCTCTCCAGACCCCAGAAATCTTTCAGGTGGCCACATTTTCCAGGCTTATCAGACGATGTCGATTTTTCCAATTTGATAATCCTATATTTTCTCTGCCGTTGTGGTTTGAGATCATGGGGTGGAAGGAATAGCCTTGCAGACTTTTGGGGTGTCTCACGTTGGGTTTATATTGGCTGTGTAGTTTATTACAACAGTTTAATGTCTGCAGCTGTACACGATTTTTGTTTGGACATGACTACGCTCTTAAAAATAAAGAGTTTTTTGTAGCGAATCCATAGACGAATAGTTTCCAATTTCTTTTTCAACTGTTTTTCACTTTTCTGTGTACAATATTATCTGTATATAAGGGTTTAATGTTTCTGAAATACATAAAAGGATATATACAGCACACAGGCCCCTAACACGCCTTAAACTTGCAACCTGTCAAGCTTTATTACTATCAACATTGACAGCGAGATGAATGCTGATATCATGTTGGCTGTGAAAGTCACACAGTCCTTCAAGTTTCACTTTTTTTACATCAACATCCATAGAGTGCAATAGAGATTTAGTCAAAAATATGGTTCTCATTTATTACCATTTATGTGTAAATACAGAAAATATCTTCTATTGTGTTTCGTTGGTGAAAGTCATACGGGTTTGGAATAACATGCGGGTCGAGTCGATTAAGAAATAATTTTCATTTTTGACTGAAAAATCCCATTCATTTTAATGTTAAATAAATCTGGTTATTGATTCAACATTAAAGTCTTTTAATTTTTAATTGCATAACATCTTGTGTAGGCGGGACTTGATTTCATCCACCAACAACTGATTGGATCGTTTAAAGGTTGAAAGATTTGTGTTAATTGGACATCATTAAAATGCGGTGATCTGAAACTGAGCTGCGTGCGATTTGCATTTGCGATTTATAGATTTCACATCTGATAGAGAGGCTTACACTATATATAATGATGTGCGCGGATAAATAATTTATAATAAACGCTTCACCACTGTGTAAAACAGTTAGAATGATCTCATGCCGACTTTAAATAAATGTCCTTGAGAACTTTTAAGACTATTTTTAAATCTGAACATTTTAAAACTTTACACTAATAATGGTCGAACAAACTTTTCACACCCATATAACACTTGTCAATGACGTGTAATGTTGATTTAATGCTCTTTTCATGTTATATTGCAGAGAGAACGTTTAGAGAACGTTGCAGCAATGTTTCAGCCAAGTACCCCTCACATGTTATACAGAAAATGTTAAACTCAGGTGTCGGGGTGAGTTTGTGTACACATGAGGTTTGAGATGTTAAGCAGTGATCCTAAATAGAGTGTTTAGTGGAAGGAGGTTTCTATGTCAGCATCACCAATAAGCCTGCTGTATTTATTTAGTGGGACAGAGCAGGTGACTGTTTTCAGACACAGCATCTGTGATGGATCACTGTCAGGTCACTGACTTATCTCTAAGAGCATTAAGAGAGCATTACAGTACTCTCATTGTATGTCAACACGTAGTGCGTTCCCTGGGACTTCTGTGTTGCTTCCGTCACGCTCGGACAGTTTTTATTTACAGTAACATACAGTATGCATGAATGCGTTTCCAGGTAGCCTATAGGAAAACCTTGAGTCTGATGACACGCTACTATAAATATGTCACTAATATGAAGCAAATACAAGATGGCAATGATTATCTAGCATGTTTTTCCATAATCAAAATGAAAACCAAGAGCAATATAGGACACAAACAATGATGCCCGATGTGTTATGAAAGACGATTGAAATGTTATTGTCAAACCCTTGTGAGGCATTGTGGAAAAAGTCACAAATTCAGCCAAAGAAGTAGTTCTCTGAATATTCTGAATGAAAAGGATGTAAAGATGAATAGTATAGGATTCAGATGGATCTCCGTGTGTACTGTTTTCATCATGACATTTTCATCTCAAGAATAAACTGTAGGAAATCACGTCATTGGATTGTGTAAAGGGTGCGCGTGGACGTGTGCAAACACGCTGCGTCGTGTCCGGTTAAATCGTCTTCTTTAAATGAATCACCAAATACAGAAACTTCTCTCCTGTGAGGCTTGAAATCAGGACAAGAGAGTTTGGTTTTAAGCATACACCTGTCGAAGCCTGTGGAGAAACAAGTGTGAAAAATGCATTACATGTCATTGCTGCCAGAAAGGTAGATGTAATGTAATCAAGTGGAGCGGATGGTTTACATTAGACTGAATCAAAACAATGATGTTTAGGAAACAAGCACAAACTGCTTCTTACTGGCTGAAGGTTGATCGGACCTTGACCGATGATGTCACAAACCTCACAGAGACTTGATGTCTGCCTCTATTTTTCTATTTTTATCAAATTATTATGTAATCGTATGTTTTTAATACAGTTGTCAAATTAAGTCAGACTTAAAACTATAACCTATATTCATTTTTAACTGTTTTTACATTTATATTTTTAACTATATATTCAGATTTACATTTACATATTTAGGATTTATGATATTCATATTTACATGCATTTTCAAGGTTTATAATATTCAGATTTAGACATAAAGGTTTTAAAAAGATATATTCAGATACGATAAGAACTATATTGAATTGTGTGCTTTGAACAAGAATCAAATTGAAAGTTCTATTTTATTCAAGAAACTCTTTTAGCTACAGTTTGAACTTTATCAGTTCTTGCATTCCTTGGAAGCCAAGCCCCCTGACCTTGGCATTTCTAGTGGCAAGCTCTGCTAGAGTCACTACAGAAATACTTCAGACACAACCATACAGCAAGATCCCAAACCAAAGTATACTTCGAGTTCATTTTACTAAGTGTACTTAGTTTGTGTACATTTTGAAATACACCCACTTGTGGTCTTTGCACTTGACCACTTTCGTGATGTATTTCCTGTTTTTGGCCCAAGTGTTCTAGTGGGCGTGAAGTTCCCATGTGCGCATGTAGTATTTCGAACCCGTTGAGACACACTTAGCAAGCGCAAACATGGAACGATAATTCATCTGGTGTTTCTTTTCGCTTTTTGCAAGACCCGGGCTTAAAGTCTCCTGACATATCCAGAACGTGATGCATGATGGGATATACTTAGAAGCTGTATTCAAGATAGTGTGGGTTTGGTGTGTGTCATGGGCACTGCACAGAGTTGCGCTCTTACGTCCTGCCGTGTGCACGTGCTCTCAATTGGCCAAGACCGCAAGTGGTGGTATTTTGACGTAGCCTATGTTGTAAGTTTACATATATTAGTGTACTAGTATGTACTTGAAAGTAATTCAATACTACTTGGGGGTTATATGCAGCCTTCACGTATTCTCGGAAAATAATTTACTCTTTTAATGTTTGCATTGAGGCCTACTTGTAATGCTTTAATGCTACGAAATCATTCGTAACATTAATGTTACAAAATCCAGTCATCCTTGAGATCACTTCCGTGTTGAATTGGACCGTTGGAAACAATTGATAAAGCACGCCCGCCGTATGCAGGCAGAAACACCTCGCTGGACACAGCTCCTAAAGTATCATTTTAAGCACATGTTTAGCCAAGAAGAAGTAAACTAATGAGTGCACTTGAGTAAACTTCTTTTTCTGAAGGGATGAACAACAACTGCACCACCCACAACAGCTTTGCATCCTTTGTTCTCTTTTGTATTGAAGCTGAACTTGTATTGAGCAGCGTGTTTTGTTTGTTCACTTGCACATCTCTTTGTATAACAATAGCTGTTTTATTAATAAATGTACAAATGATACATTTCTGAATAAAAAATGCAATTTCTTTGCTGCAAAAGAGATGAGGTGTGACATATTTCAAGGACATCTGAAAAAGCAGGTTGGCATCCAGCTTGAGGTTGTGTCGATCTTTTATGTCACCCACAAACAAATTTGCTGTCTATTTTGTGTAGTACATTTAGATAACCTAAAGTAGTATGGATTTGATCAAAGTTATTTCTAATACATCACGAAGGAATGATGGAAGATGTGTTTTATTGTAAACCACAGCAGGCCCTTGTCTTGTGGATAAAACTGGAGACATTCTAGTGTTTCTCTTGTGAAATTCATCCAGGCTTGAAATGAAATGAGGGCGATGAAACAAATGATGAAACTGTCTCTTGAAGGAACAGAGGCCTGCAACAGTTAAACACTTTTGCTTTTACTGTTCCTCTCTGTTGTGGTAACTCATGTATTACAATAAAAAAGTTAAAGACATTAACAATCTGCATTATTAATTCACTTCTGGAGAAAAGACGAAGCATGGATTTTCTCTATTACATCACGTCTCGAGTTAAGCACGACTCGAGAGGTTTCTGACCACACTGTGGTCACCCATGATCCCTACTTAAAGACAAAACCTCTCGTTCTCAGGAGAAATATCTGAGACTTACGTTATTATTTTTAATTCGCTGTGTCTTTTGTATGAATGGGATGAGTATCAAAGCTCCATGTCAAATGTTTTAGTTCATCCTGGTGATGTTGGAGGGTGTGGTTCACTGAAAGAACTCTTTTGAAGTAGACAATGTTACACTCTATCAAAATTCTCTTTAAGTCATTCGAATCATGCATATTTTTGGTCTTTGTAGCATTGACTGCTTCATGAATGGCCTCAGGACGTAATATCTCATTTATGACAAGTTGAGTTCCGCTACAGACAGACAGATAGCAGATGGATGGAGAGACGGGCAGATAACCAGAACCAGCAGTGAGCTCACTTTCCCTTCCTACATCAGCACATTATTCAACTCCTCCCGTCGAGAAGGAGAGAGACAAAAGAGGGAGATCAGAAGGAGAGTGTGGATCAAAAGAGAGTAAATGAGGACAGACAGCGAGGGGTTTGGTGGGATTGAGTCGTCTCGGTCACGCACAAACTTTTACACAGAACCTCAAAGAGCCGACAGAGACGCATCTGTGTGAATTCTGTATGTGGGTCACTGAGAACACGTACAGACCAAATATAATTTTGTGTCATTTTAAGTCTGAGAAGTACATAATAAGTTTACTGTACTGATAGCGCTCTTTTTTTTGGTAGGACAAAGTATTTCAGGTGAAGTTTTTACCTTTTGATGACTAAACACACATGTATTGAGAATGTAAATAAGTGTCTTAAAGTGATAGTTCACCCGGTCATCATTTACAAACCCTCTCGTCATTTCAAACCTGTACGACTTTCTTTCTTGCGCAGAACACAAAAAGATATATTTGAAGAAAGATGGGAGCCGAACAGCACTGGACCCCATTCACTTCTACTATATGAACACAAAACCATTGCAACATTCTTCAAAATATCTTCTTTTGTGTTCTGCATAAGTGTCGTACAGGTTTGAAATGACAAGAGGGTGAGCAAATGATGACAGGATTTTCGTTTTGGGGTAAACTTTCGCTTTACACACATGTTAGCTTTCAGTCCGTCTATGTGACCTATCAAAGACAAACGAACAAGTCTGAAGTGAAGTGAGGCACATATTCTTTCCCAATACATTTCAGACTGATCTCTGGCCAATCCAGAATTCAGATATAAATGCCATTATGGCGTTCAGAGTCTCCCGGGCTCAGACAGTGACGTGTGAAGGGGGAACAGCTCTGACCTCCGGTACTGAGGGGGGATTACTCTGAATAAGCAGACCCCTTTTGTCTGACTGTGTGAAATCTCCCCAGAAGTCCTCTCTCCTTCCATCCCACCATCCAATGAACATTAGTGTTCGGTCAAGTAAAATGCAATGAGTAAATTACAAATTATCATTTAAGGTAAACTATACTTATACTGTGTGTGTGCGCGGAATGTTTAACAAGAGGAAGAGCTTCTTATAAAAGCGAGTGTAGAGCATTAAATTATATTGATAACTGACAAAGCTTTTTTTAACCCACTGATGTAAGATGTTTCGCAATATTTGAGGCAATCTGCTGTACAGTATAAAGCCGTTCAGAGTAAAACTTGCAAATATTATTAAGTCATTCAAGCATTTCCATTTTGCAAAACAGAGATTAAACATCACAGTCTGAGTGTGGGAACCAAACAGAATACAATCATTTTGATAAATGGAATATCATACGACACGTTATTTGGTAATAAACATAACCGTAAGAACTGTAACGACTATTGGGTTATAATAAATACGAATAATTTATAATTGTTTAAAGGTCCAGTGTGTCATATTTTGGAGGATTTTTTCATAGAAATGCAATATAATATATGGTACATAACTATGTGTTCAGAGTTAATAAAGACCGTTCATATTGAAGCCTTATATTTTAAGAATGAGCTATTTCTATCTACACACACCGTAGTCCCCTTACATGGAATCCGCCATGTTGTTTCTACAGTGGCCCTAAAAGGACAAACTGCTGTACAGCGCACGCTTCATGAGTAGGCTACATTATCTACTTCGGCAAAGAAGCAAAAAGTGCTTCGAAAGGGAGGCGTGGAGTGAGATGTTGGTTGTAATTCGTAACCTAGCCTTTAGACTCCCCTTAAATCTCCACATTGCTCCTTTAAATTGTGTGATATGCAATGCAGTGTTTAAGTTTTGATAACAAAAATGTTAATCATATTGTTTATATAAAGCTCACTGATTCAGAGGTCGATAGCGGCCATTTCTCATTTTACTCCTTACGTCACAATCCTGAAGAATCTGGCTTTGATTGGAATTCTTTAGGGTAATACTCAAAAAAAGCTTTAAGCGCATGTTTACATTAAAAACAATGGAAAGTGGGTTAAACACATTCTCAATGAGTTGCCATTAAAAAGTCTCGCTCTCCGATTTATCTACACACTTGTGCCGTCGATCTGTTGTATAAATGCAATGTCACTCACGTCGTTTTATTTCTCAAGTTAGAACAGAAATATTGGGTCGGCTGCGTCCTTATACTGGTTTTAGAAGTTAGTCATCAAATTGTTTCCTTCAGTCATTAGTGCTTGAGTCAGTTATATTAAAATGTAGATTGGTCTGACTGAAATCGGAAAAGTACGATTGATTTGTCCTAACCCACTTCTAGTCAGTATAACTCTTGATAGTCTTAACTTAGGGGCTGTTTATGCAAGTGGCTCATTCTTAAAAACAGTTTTCATACATTCTGTCTGAACGCGTGACGTTAATATGAAAGAGAACCCAATAGGAAGATGCTGACATAAAAACCTTCAGATGAGGAACACTGCGCTTTCACTCGCTTCTAAATATGACTCTCAATATTCAAATATTACCAGCTGAAAGTTTCATCTTCTGTTGAAGCAGATCTCATTTGAATAACATTCATTGCTTTTCGAAAAAGAAAAGCCTCGCAAATTTGGGGCTATTGGAATCGCTTCTTGCTCCCTGAACTCATTGGAAGTCGCTTTGGATAAAAGCATCTGCTAAATGAATAAATGTGATAGCTAGACGCAGTTAAAGGGACAGTTCACCCGAAAATGAAAAGTCTCTCATGAATTACTAATCTTCAAGTTGTTCCAAACCTGTATACATTTCTTTGTTTGGTTGTACGCATAGAAAGAAATTTGCTCAAATGTTAGCAACTAAGATTTCTGGGGCACTAGGGACTACAATTGTAGAAAAATATGTATTGTATTATTTGTTCTGTCAAAAACAAAGCACCATTTTTTGACTACCTAAGAAACCTCAGTTGCTAACATTTGTATCTGTCATTGTGCCACAAAACAAGGACATTTATACAGGTTTGGAACAACTTGAGCTTGAGTAATTCATGACAGAATTTTCATTTTGGGTGCACTATCCCTTTAAAATTCATTTAAAATGTCTTAGACCCAGAGGATGAATGTGTGATGGTTATAAGTGTTTTATAAACATAATAATACAATATTAAAAACACTTTGTATTCAAACTTGTGTCTGTTTCGGTGAATGCACAGCTTTGAACTTGAATGATTCATAAACAAACAGTTAAATTCAAACACATTTTTTTGTTTTTCTTCTATAGAATTTCAGTCGATCTGTTTACGTTGCTATTATTCTTTTTTCATTATGAAGTGAATGTTTGGTATTTTTCTTAGTTATAATTATGCAAGTAGGTTTCCTCCTATTAGTTAAGCAAACTTTTTTGGCACACTGTAGAAGTTCCTGACTCACCTTTCCACTTTATTTTGTCAACCTTTACTTGCTAATGTTCTTGTTAAACCAGTTTTGTGTAAAACCAGGAATGAGTTATACGGATGTGAAGAAATATTTTTAAAAACTATCTGAATCTCAAGTGAAGTAGGATTCAGTTTGTAGTGTGAATGCCACAGATGAACCGGGAGCAGGAGTGGGTTAAAATGTTTTATAGTTCTTTACAAAACAAAAGCTCCTGTTTAGACTGCACTGCGTGTTGTTGTGGAAAAGAGGACGACGTTCGACACAGTCTGCAAATGTTAAAGCGAGACAATTCTTGCTCATGACGGCATCTGTAATAAAAATTACAGCCACATTACAGTCTCGTAAACATCCATGTGCATTAAACAAAGAAAACATGGCAGACACCCGTCCGACACATTTTGACGGCAGAATTAAAGTCTGTATGTCATTCCAATGTTAAAAGGGTCTTCTGCCTCGTCCGCCACCCCCCCTTCCTTGTCCGCCGCCCCCCCTTCCTTGTCCGCCGCCCCCCCTTCCTTGTCCGCCGCCCCCCCTTCCTCGTCCGCCGCCCCCCCTTCCTCGTCCGCCGCCCCCCCTTCCTCGTCCGCCGCCCCCCCTTCCTCTTCCTCCTCTGTCAGAATGAAGGTGACCTGCAGAGCGTCTGATCTTCCTCCTCTCCTCATGATGGTCCCGTTCAGCCTGCTGTTGGTGTCTCTGCTTCTCGGTCTGATAGAGATCAACAAAACAAGAATCATTCATTGAGTTCTTCACAAAGTCAAGAAATGTATGCATGCAACAACGTCTTCTTCCAGTTTATAAACTCAATTGGTGCCAGCTGAAATTGCTAGCAACTTTGTCGAGTGTTTTATATATTTTTATTTATTCTAAACGTGAAAATGATTCAATAGGTCATTCTAACTTTAGGAACAATGCAGATTTGAATGACTGAGCTTAATTTGTCATTCTTTAGAAAGAATGTATTGTCTTGTATTAAATACATGTGTGTTAGGCTTCTTAACAATGAATTGATGATCAATGAATCAAAAGTATTCATTTAAGGTTCGAGTTAAACATTCAGTAATCTGTATGTTTATGTACAGTTTCATTTATATTAAGTGGACTATGATACCCCATGTGCATTTTGTAGTATTAATAATTTATCAGTTATTTGTTAATGGTCATCGATTAACAGAACCCTCGAAAAAGTATTTCCCTGTGTATTGTAATGTAATAATATACCGTATTAAATTCCTACAGTTTTCTGTAATGCGGCTTAAATAATAGTTGGTCGAGGAAGTTTCAACCACATAAAAAAAAGTTTTCCAACACTGTCTTAGGAAAAAAAAGGAGTTTATTTAATTTATTTAAAATAAAATCGAATTTATTTAAACCTGACAAAGAGCTGGAACAAGAGTCCAAAGAAATCCAACATAAAGACACTGTCAGCTCTCTGCTCTATAAATACAGTAAAAGAGCCAAAGACAACAAGCACTTGTTCTCATGGGAATGTATCACGTCTGTTTACGCTAAAAACATTCAGGTCCACATACAAGAAGGGTTCAGAGTAAAACCAGTAAACAGATTTATTGTCTTCACGAATCTGAATCAGAGAAATGGAGCGGAGGACAGACACCGATTCTGAGAGTGACTCAGAAGAACCAGAGGATCAGTCTAAACCTGTTTGAGAACAATACACTGACCTCCATCAGACAGAGAGAGAGACATTTTACAGCATATGCTTGTATCATTTGTTATAATTTTGTATACTACATCCTTTTCTTTCTTAAATGGATAGTTTGCTTTCTTGGTTAATCTTTTTATATCCGTTTTATATATATAGAGATTTATGTCTTGTATTTTCACTACGTAGACGCTTCTTTTTTTATTTGCAAACACTATTTGCACTACTTGTACATAGCCTGCAGTTTTTGTTATGCCAATGTAACACACTTAAACTGAAGAGAGAGAGAGCGAGAGATTACAGGAGCGTATTGTGAAAGACATGAATGATGTCATGCACTTATATAACAGCTCTGTTCTTACAATTATAAAGTCCTGACAGACGAGTACATTGAAAAACACATCAACACATGCTTTAACAACATCTTAGAATATAGAAAGTGATTTATATAACAAATACATTCTATGTATTGTGTTTATTTTTGCATATTTCGAAGAAAAAAGTACCCGATTGATCATTTTTACTTTTTTTACGGAGTTTTGATTCTGAAGCATATCAATATGAACAATATAAATTTGTTTTCATTTGGATTTTTCCACGATATGGTTTCCATGAAGTTGCCCAATATCTGGTTTTAATTTAGGAGTAAAAGATTAGTGGTCAAGTCAGACCTCAAGCATGAATTTCAAAATATTGTTCTCAAATGGGTTAGTATGAGATGTGTTCACATGGTTTTTTTCAGTTGGGAAAATTTGTTCGTGTTTTACCTTTTTGAGGGTGAAGGTAAGCTGTTTACTTCCAACAGCTGTGTCATTGAGGTTTAACATGCCAGATTTCTCCTCTCGCTGCAGTCTCTCCTCCAGAGACGTCCTGCCAATGACAAACATCACAGTTACATTCAAGACTCATTTAATATTCAAATCACATTGAAAATACAGACCGGGAATGATGCGTATAAACTCATAAATCTAAAATATTGGACTGCTTTGCTTTGGACTAAATGCGTCACATGACTAAACACAACACGAATGTATCCTGAGAGCGTTTTGTTGACAAAAACGCCGTCTCAGTGTGGACGGACGGCAAAAATGGTTAGTGACACAAACTTTACTGACATGAAAAGCGGACATGTCATAGAAACATGTCATGACCTTCGTTAACGAGTCACATATTAAGCTAAAGAACCAAAGAGGAAGCTTGTGAAGACACGTGAAGCGGTCATGTTCTCTATATTTGGCAAACTGACCCTGAGTCAACATGTGTCGCCTGTCAATAAACCAGCCAACACTACACAAACCAATGGGTGTTGTAGAGATCATTCATATTCCTAAACCAGCTTAAAAGCGTTTATCAAGAAGACTCTAAACTATAAATTGAGTATAAAACAGTTCACGTACTTGAGCATCTTTTGTTTGCGGGTCACGTCGCCGAAGCTGCGGAACTCTTCTCCCGCTTTGATCTGATAAAACCGGGGTTGGTTCTGCAGCTCCTGCTGAGGGTTCCCGACTGGATCTGAGGTCACCAAGTTGGTGTTGCGGTCCTGTTGTCGACTTTCGTTCCTCTCTTTGATCCGGCGTACTCTCTCCTCCATCTTCAGAAGACGCCTCTGCTCCCTCACCTCCTCCACCCAACTCTTATCATCGTCATCAGAGCTTTCATCTTCCTCCGAGCTGCCGCGGCCCTCCATCTCCTCATCCGCGTCATCCTGCTGATGATACGAGTCAAGAGAAATCTTCATTTTTACTTTCGATCCCTAACTATTTTAATCCGATGAATTTGAAAGATCTCATGTTGTGTACCTCCTCCTCTCGCTGGATGAACTTGTTGAGTTTCTCTCTCCTCCTTTCACCCACTTTAGACACGATGGGGTTCAGCAGGCGGAACTCTTCGCTCTGTGCATCCACCTGGAAGTCTGGGTTCTCGAACATCACCTTGAACCGGTCGTCCGTCAGGAGGTTGACTGCGTCCTTGGGAAAAACGGACGATAGCAGAACGAGAGATTTAGAGATAAAGAAAGACCACACTGAAAGATACTGAAATAGAAAAGATCACTCACTTTGCCCTTTTTCTTCTTCTTCTTCGCACTGAGATCACGTTCCTCCATGAGCTTCAAGGCCAACTCTTTATTAACCTTGGGCAGCTTCTGTTGTGCACACAGATAAAAGAACAAGACAACAGAAAAACTCAAAGCCTTGAAGATAACGGACCATGAAAACTTGACAATCACATTTACTTGAACAAGACCAAGTGGATGTTTGAGCAATGAGGGCATTGCTAGCGACAAATATTAACAATTCAATTTGTGTATATTTGCTCATTTATAATGAATTATAAACAGGCAACTCCAAACCACACACAATGTTACCTTGAGCTGCACTCTCTGTGCTCTGGACTCATCAATCTTCTGTCGGATTCGGTCTTTCCGGTACTCGTCATATTCAAAGGGGTTCGCCATGTTCTTCACCTATGGCAAAAGTCAAATATGTTTTTACCAATAACAATGACATCAGGTAAAATGCATGAGGGTTTTCACACAAATACCATCATTCGGAAGTACCTTGTGATAGAGTCTGATGTCCATGAAGAAGCCGTGCATGTAAGCCCTGAGGAGAGCGGAGCCGATCAGATGAGTCAGACCTGAGATGAAAACAAAATATATATAGATCTATATCTTAAAGGTCCTATTCTATAGTATGCAAAGAAAATATTATTTGCGATTATATTCATTACAGACGTATAAACCAAAAATATCCTTGCATTAGGGGTGGGCGGAATGACCATAATCGATTTCACGGAATTAGTCATTTTATTTCATGGTAACTATATATTTCACTGTAACAATCATTATATTACATATAATTTTTAGCATTATTTATAATGCATTTTGCATTTTTCTTCTTTACCGTGCAGCCCTAGTAAAAAGGATGTAAACTCTTTGAAATGAGTAAAGTAGACATCTACACATGAATGCATCTGCACTTGATAGTTTCTTGTCAATTTTGCAGTCCCACCGCAGCACACATTTACAGTACATATGCTAACTATCCATTAGGGCTGAACGATACATCGAATTTTCATCGTCATCGAGATCGCGCGATAAACTTTGCAACAGACAGCCTGACACGATGAATAAGGAAAAAACGTTTATTACATGCCCCAAGCGCATGTAATAAACGTTTGACCTATCACGTTTAGCCCTGAAGACATGGTTGGCGCGTTCATACGATTTGGCCAATCAGGTGAAGCCCCAGGAAGTGTCAGCTACGCTCTGACGAAGACCTTGTGGTGAAAAAGAACAGCACTTCAGCTGTATGGAATTATTTTGTATTTAACAAAGATAACGCGTGACAAACAAAGGTACTGTGTAAAACATGCCCAAACATGTCAACGTACAAAACGTTGTGAAATAAATCAATGCAAGTATCTCTAGTGTGGTTTCATTCAAAGCAACTTACATTTACATTTAAAGAGATCTTTAAGTGCCACAACCGTTCCCAACCCCTGTCGTGGACCAGAAACCACGCAGGGACATTAAATGAACTTTCACACCTTGGTCAACACATGGACACTGACTGAAGAGATAAAACCAAACAACAACAAATTATTTCCTTAATCTGTAACTAAACACTGATAAATATTCTTGCTAAACACTTCGTCACTCCTCTTCTCTGTATATTTATGCCTTTTGTATGTTATTAAGTATAAATAAATAAAATGGTAAGATTCTCTATATAAAGCATTTTAGGACTTAAACTCAACTGACTCCATTGAGTCCGGAGGAGCTACTTCACCATGGACTTTAAACATCTCAAGACACTTCTAGAATCATTAATCCCCGAACACAGAGGATGCCTACTCGACGAAACCAGAGAAATCTCACAACTCTTGAATTCATATTCTTGACTGCTCCCTCTGCCATGCATAAGGTGTTGGAAATGTCCAATTGGGAAATTCTACTGTGCTGAATAGTGGGATTATAACACCTAGTCGTATAAAGCGAACCTGAAGCACTACAGATAAACCACACGTTATCTACAACACAACCGCTCCAGACACCAGTTGAATGACATGACAAACCCTGGTGTGAACAAACTTTAAGCCAATGAGAAACACAAACATGAGGCAGATCATTTGAGAACGATCAGAAGAGAGTTCATTAGATATCTCTCTCCAGGCTGACGGTTATATAATCATGTATTCTAACCCTCTGCGTCACATGATGGGCTTTCGTCTGATGCCAACATTCCTGAGCTGCTTCCTTTCATCTTTACCACTTTCTGCCCACTGGACCGGATCTTGACATAAAGTCTGTCCTGTATAGCAGACCTTCCGTCTGACAGCACTCGGGGAGACTGGGAGGATGTTCAGATCCATGCTTTAAGAACGTTTTGCTAACATGAAAACGATATTTTTTAATGTCGACTAATAAAATGCTTTTAGAACAAGACAAACACTATTTTAAACATTTCTGGAATTGAAAAGAACTTTCAGAGACCATGAGCTCAGTTGTGGTTTACTGTACACAGTAACTCCAGAGCACTTCCGGTGAAATGGATGTGACATTTTCCGTCAAAACTTGAAATATAAATTCTCAAACAACAAATTCATTACCAATATATCCACCTTTTCATCATTTGCACGTAATTACCCATTATGCCTAGCGTATGCGCTTGGGGACTTCCAATTATAAATAAACTATAAATAAAAGGTATTGTGTCACTTCATATTTACAGTGTAGCCTTGTGCTAGCTTTGCTTCTTAAGCCTTTAAGCTTTATTTGTTCATGGGAAACAAAACATATTGTGTTATTGACTAGCTTACGCTTCTAGCTGAAAAAGGGTAGGGAGAGGGTGCCTTTTAGCCTTTCTACTGTTTACCTGTTTTCGGCTAGGGAGAAAGTCAAATTGTTCACTGCTTGATCTCATTAGTTAGGCATTACAAAGTTAGCTTCAAAGCTTTTAAATGGACTTTATAATACTTTTATGTCATTTAAAACATGTCAAAGAGCAGTGTCTAAATTATTCCACAGGGGCCGCATGGGCATGAGTTTTTAACCTAGACCGAAGCTGGACAACGACATCTACTGGGATGATGACATTAAACTTCATCCAGCAGGCACATTTGATACATCGTCGTCTGCATGTAGACGACCAAGAGCTTTACATTTATAAAAACACTTTGCGCAGCGAATTGGACGAATTCTTTGCCATAACCATCAACGGTTCACATTTCTAAAGCCAGTGTTCTTAACAGGGGAGCCACAATCCAACGGGAAGATGTTCATACCCACACCAGATATAAATAAACCTGATCACATCTTTTCTAAAATAACGCAGTATTGGAGACATGTGGATGCTTCAGTGTGACTTCTTCTGGTATGTCATGTAGCGCTACAGCTGCTGTGTTGTTGAACGGCCTTTATTTATAGAGCTACAATGCTGACTTGGCCAAACATACACCTAAATACATACATTACATACAAAATACTTTAAAATAGTGTCTATTTTCTGTGTCATCCAATGTGAATACATTTGTTTGAATACTGTAATATTAAACTAAATAATAAATAAATAATTATGTCACTTAAATAACAGAGTGCAGAATTCAGAAGTCAGAACGAAGTTCGAGCCGTCTTTAAATGTTATTTACTTTACCCTCTTGTTGTGTCACATGGTCACACCCTCTGACATGGTAACGAATACAAAAAAAGGAAGTGCGGAGCATCAAAAAGGAAGTTACCTGGGTAATGGCGGCCTCCATGGAGACATCAAGAAAAAGGTGGACTAAAGATCTATTACCATTTTATTTCACAAACCCCTGGTGATAGATTCCAGCCATCAGAAAAATCTGACAATGCACTAGCTTTCCATTAAAAAGACGAGTCATGGATGTGACAAAACATATAGCTATATTTTCTTTTTCAGGTGACCATTTATGAGGAATATGGAGCGTTATGGATGTGACGATTCAATTTACCTGACTATGGAAAACTTTAAGAGCGTATTAAAACCCCCAAATATTGACATCTTTTACTATGGTACAGATGGTTGACATCTGCATGAAACTGCCCTCCAGTTAATGTACACATCTTCTGGAATGTTCTCATAGTAAATAACTGGAAACCAGACTCACCCAGACATTCCTTTCATATCATATGAACGCCTCGATATAACCTGTCATAACGCGTTATAACACCATCACCACAGGATTGTACTTTTATTGAACGCTGCACTGGTGCTACAGAGGTTTAAAGTTTTGTAGCACAGGCCAAACAGATGAAGCACAAGTATAAAACATATGTTATATTAGAAAAGTATTAAATTAAAATATTCAAATTAAAATAGTATTAAACATTAAAATATTTATGTGTAGTTCATCACATATAGGCAGGAAAAGGACGAAGGACATTAATGTTACAGTTGGGTAAATTAGGGCCATTTAATGTAGTTCTGTGTTTTCCCTTCTTTTACTATACATTAATTATACATTTGTCCACATACTGTAGTATACTATATTATTTTCTATAGTAAAAATCCTCCTTTATCAGATACAAAGGCATTTTTATGCATTTATATATTATTTGACATATATATTAAATATTAAGTAAATATAAGTGTACTCTATTGTGTTACAATATTTACTATAATTGATCAACACAGTGTTTTAATCCGAATGTTGTCGTTCTCCAGTATTTTTGTTTTGACATGTCGTCGCAAAGAGTGTGAGGTTGACGATATCTTTTCTCTTACAGTGAAATGCTTACAAAGTAAACACACAGATCAGCTCGGGAGGAGGAGTTCATACAGTGAGACGCAGAGAAATGCACGAGCGTCACACGTGTGTAGTAAACTGTGCAGCTTATTCACGCAAAACAAACATGTGACACATTTAAAGAGCCTGATAGCGCCTTCGCCATTCATTCAGTTTCCATATCGCTGAAATCCCAGGGCTCTTGAAACGCAAAAAAATGAAAATAGCGGTACACCCTTGATTTACATCACAAACACCTCACACAAACAAGCGGCTCTGTCTAAAACTGTATCGCACGCGTACTACACTTGTACATTTATTCTTATCACAGACCGTTTTGTTCGTAGCATGTGCGACATATGTGGCACTTACAGATCTGCACCTGCCGATCACAACTCTAATGTGTTTTCAGAAGAACAGTTGATCATTGACTAGTCAAACTTGTCCTTCGTTATTTTCTCACTTGCTTTGAAAACAAAAGCTCTACAACACATTTCTACATACTTCCAAATCATAACTCGCAGCCCTGTCAGTTGCTTTGAAAAGTACGACGTACCATATATTTAGTTGTAAACAATATCTGAAATGACTTCATTTTGAGAAAGACCTCATTTCAGTCCGATATCAAAAACACGACGCTCAAAGGTAACGTATGTAGAACCAAACCGATAGGTTGGGTTACAAACGAAATTCTGAGGAAGCAGCTTTGGTGCCGTGAAGGGAAAGTCTTACCCAGGTTCTCCAGGTCCTTTCGGGTGACGAACTTATAGTCGTCATAGATGGTGCTTTCTGGGTTCTCCTCCAGCTCTTCTGTGAGGTTATCTAAGAACGAGCACCAGCGTGGAGCCGGACCGAGAGCCTGAACAACAACAAAGAGTCTCAAACCTCACAGAAATTTTGGCATTGGTATTAACATTATAAAAAGAAACCGGCTCCTTTTTTCAGTCACGTACAGTACTTCTGCAAGTATACATCATAACATGCTAGTATTTGTTGCACTGCCTTTACAGTGATGGGTAAAAAAACACTGTGTGCAGGACATATCAATTTTAGTAGAACTCTGTTCCAAATCAATTATTCAATAGAAACTGAAAAGATGCTTCTGTGTTAGCTAAACATCATGAAGGGAGTCTTCACTGTTTCAACTGACTACTGTGCACAACAAGTACTCAGAAAAAAAGAGGAAGGTATAACTGACTGAAGGTGTGCAGAAACACAATGACTCATGATCATAAAACACAATGTGTCACTTACAGGAATGTAAAAGGTGTTCATTTTGGGATCTTCGTTGGCAGTGAACAGCATACCTGCATAATTATGTTGGAGAACAATAATCAGAAGAATAAACACAATTGAGAGGTCAAGAAACCTGTAGAACCGAGTTAACACCCGGTCGCATGTCAACACACTCCTCATGATCACATAAAGCTCGAAACATTACAGTCATTATAGTGTGATGATAAATTAAGCTTGCTAGGGATGAAAAACTATTATAATATGGGACGATTCAAGTCGGTTGAGGTGTTAAATGAAGCGCAATACATGTTTTAAACAGCAGGGGGAGCTTAGTTTACGGCAGTAAGGAAAAGCACAGACAAGGTTTGTTAACATTAAAGAAACTTTGGTATTGTTCATTTTTTATTTGATTTGGAATTTGGTTTTAAATTGCGATTTCGTTTCGTTATTTGACAAAGTCAATATTTATTTTACAAAGAAAGGTAAAAAATACCAAAAGGACATTTGTGTATTGTGTATTGCCGTATTGTGAGAAAAAATTATTTTATAAACAACTTTACAAGTATACAGTAAAATAAAAAGCGTCATTGTTTGAAGTGCTCATAATAATATAAGTATTCATATTAAACTCTTATTATCAATATTGTGTTAATACTACTACTGGAAATAAGCCTGCGCCATTATCTGGTTAACAAGTGATACACGTTTAATAAAGTACAAAAGTAATAAAGCACAAAAAACATATTAAATAGATAATGTGATAATCTTGTTATTCTGAATTCTTTTGTTCGCAATGATCTGCTCTTTTTGTATTCTGTAGACATGTGTGTTACTAACCAGAAGAAGGGTAGACACACACATCATTGATGTTGGCCTGAGGTTCGATAGATGAAAACATTTTCCCCTGAAATGAGACACGTTACAACATGTTAAACGACAGCATGTAAAGTACATCAACAAAACTAAGAGCTGACATGCTGGTCTTACATTGTCTTTGTTCCACATCTTGATTATTTTGGAGTCTGCGGATATGACCAAATCCAGCGGGTTGTGGAAGTTAAGGGCTTTGATGGGCAGACCGTAGTAATGATCTTTAACCTGCAGCGGTTGTGAGGAACGCAGGTCGTAGAGAAGAACCTGACAACACAGAACGAGACAGATTATTCACCATACTGTCAGCAAAGTTTGGCTTAACATTTAATATGAAGGCTAGGCTGGTAAAGTTACAACCTGTCCGGTGCTGGTGCCCACCGCCATACCCAGAGAAGCATCAAACTTCAGAGCACTGATCGACGGCAGGCCTTGAACTCTAAAACGGAGGAAACAAGTGACCGTTGATCATTTAACATCTGAACGAGTGATGTGACAGGCAGATATTACCACTGTGTCTACACCGGACGCGGCGCAACCCAACACATTAGAACCAATTATAATTGTACATTTTGTTCACACTGGATGTGGTTTGCCGTGACACGACAATCCCATTAGAACAAGCCGTGTGTTGTGTCCAGTGTAGACACGGTGTAACAAAATACATATGTGTGAAAAAACACTAACTAAAATTAAATAAAAACAAGACATTATGAGGAAAAAAAACGTACTTTTCACTACACACCCTATAAATAGAGCAGACTATGGACAGGTAACCGTATGAGCCCAGAATATAAATGAAACGAGCAAAGTTTCATGTTAAGAGTTTTTCACATTAATTATTATAGAATGTCTTGTAACACACTTTGTAAAGGAGTGAACCAGCATCTGTTTGTTCGCTTCACTTGAGGCAAACTATCAATAAAAGGTATTGTGTCACTTAATATTTACAGCGTAGCCTTGTGCTAGCTTTGCTTGTAAAGCCTTTAAGCTTTATTTGTTAATGGGAAACAAAACATATTGTGTTATTGACTAGCTTACGCTTCTAGCTGAAAAAGGGTAGGGAGAGGGTGCCTTTTAGCCTTTCTACTGTTTTCCTGTTTTTGGCTAGGGAGAAAGTCAAATTGTTAGCCAATCCAAAAACTCCCTCTTGCTCCTTTGAAGCCCATTCCGGTCATGTGGAGTGGCCGTTTCTGAACTGTGTAGGTCCTTTGCCCTAAGTGAAAGTCAGGTCTACATTCTGACTGTAGAGTGTTTTGGTCGAACGCATTTCCACAAAGCAATACCCTTGCGCTCTGGAAGCACACATAATTGTTTTTAAACCGCTTGAAAAGTTTTGTATTGTCTTTGGACTGCAAAAAGTCACATAAACTGATCAGGGTACACATTTGACATCAATATTGAGGACTGACACAGTCCTTGCTTTTTGAATCTGAAATGCTCCAGCCACACGTCAAAGACTTCTGCATTTGGTACTGGGTGATGTACCAAAACTGCGAGGCACATCTGGACGACGCTGTCTATACGAAGTCATGGGATTATCTTACAACAGGACTAGGCCTTAGTTACATTAGGATATTTAAGTCGTTTTTAAAGACATACTTTACAACGAAACATTACTGGTGTTCATCTCAAAATATATCAGTGTAATTGTTTTGTTTCAAGAAGCGATAGGGCAACGGTGTTTTTTTATCGTTATTAATCACATGACTTTTCTGTGATTCATCGCACTGTCAAGCGTAAAATTCAATAATGAATTCAAAAGTAGCGTAATGTGCACTTTTGTTATAAATGTACTGCTATATGAACAAAAGTGCAATATGATTTGGTTTGCAAACACTTTAAACAAGTAATGTGCTTTGTAATGTAACCGTATTTCCTTTACATAGTAGGATTAACAATTTTAATTAAAAATATTTCTTGTAAATCCGTTATCAAATTTAATATAAAATCAAAACTATCTGCCTCTCCCAGGACAGTTACGTCCTGTCTAGTTTGAGACAGAAAAACTAAGTTATAAAGATTATAGATTTTTTGCTTATACATAAACTCTTTCAACACAAAGTGTCAGGTGTACTGTATTCAAAGTGTATTTTTAACACATTACAACAAAGAAAAAAGTAGCATTCAAGAATTTAGTTATCTTAACAATTCAAAAATTAGTCCTTTGTTGTATCATAAACATTATAAACTGAGATCTTTATGACGGTGCTGCCCCTTTAAGAGCTCTCTATACAGATATACTGGTCTAATATATGTGACACATCCGTTTTATTTCCCAGCTTGTGTGAAAGTGAAAAAATTCAGCTGTGTTTGTCTGTTCACTGCCTTTGGGTGATGAATGTTATATTAATGTTGGATATAACGGTGGGTTTGGAGGTCGTTTGAAACTGATAGACAGCTTTAAACGATCCCGGACATGATCCGAACAGTGAAACGATCTTGTTGGCAATGTGTGCGCACATGCTTTAGTTCCGCCCCCCACACGCGTCACGTGTTTTTGGAAATAATCGTACAGCTGTATCGGTCTTCTATAAATGTGAACAAACTAAAGACTCTACGGATATTTGAAGGGTGCGATACTATTCTGTAAGAACTCAAGATTAACATGAGATATACAGAAACTGTCGGAGTTATGGCCAATAAAATAATACTTAAACTGTGTTAATCTGCAATAACATGTTAACTTTCACCGCCCTTATTTTAAAATAAGCCAGTGCGAGCTGTTTTCGATCAAGACACCGCTTACATTGAAGTAAGTCTGAGACTAGGCTTAAGCCCTGTCCGGGAAACCAACCCAAAGATGAAACTGAGACTTGCTTCACTGACCATCTTTCTAAATGTGAGGTTAGCAAGGCCACAGTAACCTACCCAAGCAAAGGTAGGAAATGGTTGAGTGAAAGCTGTTGAAGATAAGGTGAAAGCGTTTCTTAAGATCCCTAAACCCAATAACAAGTGTGAACCTTGCAGATTCTTAGGAATGTATTTCTTCCATGAGCTGAAACTAGTTCAGTGAAACTCTATTATTCACAGGATACAAAGAAAAACATTCACGATGAGGAACATTTCTCCACAGGCTCAGACTGAAAACTGTGTTTTTGTGCTTAAGTGAAAACTCTTGCTGATGACTTCTAGAAAGGAAGAAGTCCTCATGTGTAAACAAGTGAACGAGCAATTGTTCATTTGTGAAGTTTGCTCTGCCTTTAAGCCTTCATTGTGAATAAATAAATGATATTGTGTTTATTTTAAGCCTTGTACCAGCTTTGTTATTTCCATCTTTAAGCTTTACTTGCAGGCAACTAAAAGGTGTTATGTCATTTATTATATACAATTGCAATGGTACGTCACTACAAAGACAAGTCCCTTTAATGCAAAGACATCATTCATGAAATCTAAATAAAACGATTTCCTCTTAGCTTTTCCCCGCCTGTGCTGGCATGCTGGTGCACAGCAACTGTACACCATGTTGAAATAGTAATGTCTAAACAGTCTGCTTTAATATTATTGTCTGACCACTGTCGATATCAATACTACAGCCTCTCTAGCGCTCTCCTGTATGCCTGCCAAAATGGCGGAGTTTAGATTACGTGACGTCAACCTCTAGAACTCTATTGCACCCAATTTTAATTCCAGCATAGAGTCGCCTTAGCACTGCAACGAAGATATTTCATAGCAACCCTACATTGACAGACTGCTTTGGGACAAATAAGGTCACATGACTTACTCTGTCCCGTCAGTAACGCTGCTGAGGGCGCAGTCCAATACAGCCACCCTATTCCTGACGCGAGGATCCCAGCATTCCACTCGGCCCTTCACAAACATAACACACTCATTAACTAAAATACCATCAATGTGAGTCGCATGTTACACAGAATAAACCTACCTCCACTGTGCCCGCAGCGAACAGATGATGAACAGGGTTGACGTCGCACACGTTCAGTTCTCTGTAAAGACATGACAGCTTCACATAAATTCTCATTCATCTCAAATCCTCATCTGTTTGGTGAAACAATCAGTTTAAACAAAGGTATTAAAAGTATTTAAAAAAAAATGTAACTTTAAGGATAGCTTAAATTATATTTTATTTAGATTTCTTTCAAACTATTAAAAGGGATGTTACTGATGATGTGGCACAGAAGCATTATCAGGGCAGTAGTCTGTCGCCCTCTGATGGCCAGATACTTACGCTGCATTTGTCTGTAGAGAATTGAGGAACCTGCCCTGCTCAAGGTTCAGCCGGAAGATCTCGGAGCTAGAAAAACAAAATGATTTCATTACATTTTACTTTATACTGTTTTAAAACCATCTTAGAATGAGACTTCAAGAAGCTGTTTGATAAAATGACAAAATATTTATTTAGGATATTTGTCATCATTACATTTGTGTAATTTCATGAGTTCACTATTTTTTTTAAATGTGGAAAACATATTTATTAAAAATGAGTAACTGACTGTAAACTTTTTAACAATGGTTGTAAACATGAATTGGATTGAGCTGATAGACAGAATAATCAATTTCCAGAGTTGAATCTTACCTGGCACCTACAAAGTAGAGGTCACAGGAAGGGTAATGATAAGAGAAATCCCTTCCAAATTTCGGGATGCGAGTCTTATAGTAATGACCGTGTTGAGAGTGAAATGCCACATAGCGGTCTATATGCAGAAACACCAGCTGGATGCAAACAAAGACACATTTACACATATGATGTTTCCCCATAAAATATCACATCTATTTTTCAGAAATCAAACTTTACTTTATAAAACTAAAACACACATTTGAGACCCAGTCTGAAAAGTCTCCAAAGGAAACTATGAGATACAGGCATCAGTTTGATTTCAATCACTAAATTCACCCTGATATCAATCTATGGCACTCAGACCTTACTCGGTCAATATTAAAGATATCAAAGCTGTCACAGAATGTTGTTTACAATATGTAAGCTGATTTTATATAGAAAACAGAAAATTACTTTTACTGGGATTTCACACACTGGGTAGGTCACATGTAGACAAACAGACACAGAAACAGGTTAGACAGTTACCTTTGAGTAATCATCTGATATAATATCAAACGTCACCACTGTAGGAAAAATAAAACATCAGGTGAGCATCATTACATCATCATGCACCTGTCGGAGTCATCACACATTTTATCATTTGTAAATAGACGCTCGTAAATGAGAGATTGAACTGTTGCGTGTGGCCATTCTGATGAAATATTAACCAGTGAAGTCAGACACTGAGAACATCAGACGCCATCACACAGCAACAACCTAAAGAAGAAACCCTAAACATCACGTTTACACGTTTTTTAACAAACTACCCTACAAAATCTCATATATATACATATATGTATATATAAAATATTAGAAATATATAATTGTCTTGTAAAAACCTCGTTTTATTGTTACTTTTCTATGACTTTTTATTGAGATTCATGAACGCTGTCTTGTAGGCAAAGAACTGTATGTATGAAATGCATGAGTATTTAATAAATATAACACCTACCATCAGAGTCCAGGCATCGCTCAAATTTCTGGGATAACTGATACGTGTCAAAACAGCGAACTCTAGGCTTGTATGTGCCTGAAAGGATTATCAACAAACATATGTTATTTTTTTTAATTACAAGCGGTTTAATTTCTCTGTTTTTTTTCTTTCATCAAGGTATAGATGCCTACCTGCAGCAATAATGTACTGGCCATCACGAGACACTTTGATGGATGTGCAGAGAGTCGGCATCTCAAAATCCTGGATCAGCTCTATCCTCCTGAGGATATCTAATCAAGAAACAGCCACATGTATTTTGAATACTCTTCAGGAGAGAGTGCATTTTACATGCAAGTTATTATTGTATGTAATGTAAACATTATAGGGCCTTACCGACATCTTTGTTCTGTAAAACTCTCTTCTTCCGATCAGACAACCACTGAAATTAAGATATAATAAATAATCTGACACTACAGTTAAACACCATTGGCCACAATACTTCATTACCACTTTAAAGCATAATCCATAGTATAAATACAGCCAAAGCATATACATATAACCCTTATGGAAATTCTCATTGGAATTAGTATGATGTAGTAACAATGTGTTTTTTGTCAGATTACCATTTGCATAATTTTAAAATTAAGGGTGAAACTAAGGTGCCTGTAAAACAACAGTGATTATGGTTTTACTACAAATTTACAGTCACACTACAATTACTCGTAGGGCATCATTACAAAAAGATCATCACATTCTAAAGCTGTCATCTAAACGTGTGTAATGCTACACATAAGTAAGTCTGGTCCTGTAAAATAAGAAAGTTTTGCACTAAAAGTTTCATTGTAACATGTCATGCGGATTATTTACTGAAGTTTGAAAGGTGTGTTACCTCCGGAAGAGATTTGCCATGACTCAGATTATATATCTTCACATTATTTACACTGGACACCTGCATGGCTGAAGTCGTCGAACACAACACATAAATCTGATTTAATAAATAATGATGCAAACAGCCAGCATGTACATCAGGCACCAGAGCTGATCAGACCCATGTGGTTACCACAAGTCCACAACAGGAAGTGAGGTGGTCCGTGCTCGTGCGGAAACACAAGGCCCGGAACAATAGTTCCTAGCGCTCACCTAAATATATATTTACACAAAACATTACATTAGGCTCTGATTTCTGCATATGACTTTATATAATCCACTTAACACATCGGCCAAAACTCTTTCGGGAAAATATAAAGTTTTGAAATGCCGTCGCAGTATAACATGGGTAAGTTGTCACAACGGCAGTTTTAAAGGGCCAGTTCACCAACAAATAAAAGTGATGTCACCGTTATGCGATTAAAAACATGTATATGAATGTGGAGCACAAAAGAAAATATTTTAAGAAATGTTTAAGTGGTTTTGTGTCCATACAATGGAAGTCAAAGGGGTCCAATGTTGTTTAGTGATATATTCAAAATATCTTGTGTGTGTGTGTGTGTGTGTGTGTGTGTGTGTGTGTGTGTGCGTGTTAGCATAAGAAATAAAGCCATACAGGTTTGGAATGACATGAGGGTTAGTAAATAATGGAAGAATTTTAATTTTGGCCGAATTACCCATGTTTAATAGCAAAAATGTTAAAAGTTAAAATTGTAAATGACGTGTTGTCTTTGAAATAATAAATACAAAAATAAGATAAAAATGTAAAACCTTTAGTTAATTGGTAAATTTTCGAAAGATAATGAAAATGTAAAAAGTGTTCATTTATTATCAGGAAGATTTGTAATAATGCTATTCTGTATTGATACACTATCATCTATAATTTACCTGTTTTCATTTTTCCCAATTTAACTAAATTGATTCTTACATATGTTACTGAGATATATACGCGTGTTTTATCATATCTAACACCCTTTTAAATGGGAGATTTTAAAGAAATGTAACGTGCATGGGATCACCATATGCAATGTGAGAAGAGCGAGTGGCTCTCGGTATGGCAACGACAGCACACAACACCTATTCACACACGAGATCACTTTACACAACAGTCTGCAGTCTGTCTCACCTCACACACAGCACACGACACAGCTCCAACATCTACTGCAGACACTCGCATCCATACTAATTCAGGGACTTCTGTCATATATTTCCCCAGGCTCTACACATATGATTTCAGGGATATGTTCACATTTCTTGCGCAGTAATCTGTGAGCGGTTATGTTTATCGTCCTTTATTCTGTAGTGTATTTGGTGGTTAGGCCTCTGCTTGTGAATAATCTGAAGAATGAGTGACCGCAGGTAAGTAAGAATTCATTTCAGTTATTATTTGACAAATAAGTTGCAGTTCATGTTTAAATGAAACATGTATTTATTAGACAATTCTTTTTGTTCTTCACGAGACAAATGATAAGAACGTCAATATGGTTGCTTAAATATGGACAAACCCAATGGTAGAGTTCGAAAAAGCCAAATGCATCAAATGTTTGCTCACCATTTTTAAATGTTCTCATGAATTGGGTGGTGAGTCGATGAGCTATTTACCCCATTCACTGTCATCATAAAACATTTGTGTTGTTAGAACATGAGAATTGTCTTTCCCCGTCTGAGAAACCCAATATTCCCAGACACTGTATACAGTCAAGAGCAGCTGTCCTTGACTAGAGATGATATTTTCACCTTGTTTTAGGAGATAGACTTCTGTCACGGGTGAGAAGAGGAGGTCGCTAGCCGCGATGGAGTTCTGGTTAATCTCAGTACCTCTGGATAAAGTCAGCTGTCAGTCTTTAGAGAAACTCAAACGGGTCACAGCAAAAAATGATCTGACCACAAGCACCAGAGTCCACATCCCAGAGCTGAAGGTAAGAGAACGCCTGGAGTCTCCTGTGACCGCTTCGATGCAGATCAGTTTGAGGGCTTGAACTATACCAGAACTATATTATTCAAAATCAACCAAATGTTGAGTTGAATTATTTTTTATTTAGTTTTGATTTATTTCACGTTAATGTTACTAATTTCAATGTAATGTTAAGGCAACATATTTATCATGTAGCACAGCTTTTTAAATTCATATTTTGGTAGATGTTATTTTAACAATAATCCTGCATAGCGCTTAATACATACATATGAAATTAAATTAAATACTTTTGTAGCCACCAGAGTGTGATAAAGGATATTATCTAACTGCAGTTTGTACAGCATTTGCCCAATGTTGCTCTATTAAAGCAACGTGACACTAGATGTTGACTGTAGGCCTACTGACTTTATTTTTTAAGATTGAAAGAAGTGAGCTACAACCTGTTTGCTGTTGTTTGTGTTTTGTTTAAGTCAATAATGCTGCATCCCTCCAAAAAACAAACAGTTCATGAGATCACTCAAAGCCATATTACATAAATGTTTGATTTCTCCAAGGTTTTGTTGATATATGGATTTTTCCAGTATGACAGTATGTCATTAAACTCACAAATGTCAACACTTTGTGTTGCTTTCATCACTTATCACAAATTTAAATGTTTCATTTGAATGTTTGTAAAGGTTGGAACACTGGATGTGTTACTGGGGCTTTCGGACGATCTCTCCAGACTGGACTCATATACAGAGGAGTAAGTCTTTAGTAATATCATTTTACAATTCTTCCTATGAATAAAAAATATAAACAGTATAGATATAATATACTGTGTATGGTTGGCGCCAATAGCCCTGTGGTTAGTATGCTGACACATTGTGCAGGGGGCAGTTGTGGCCAGAAGGTCACCGGTTAGATTCTCAGGTAGAGACTAACGTTTGCGCCCAGGGCGCTGCAGTGATGCCCATTGCTCCCGCCGTGTGTTCACTACACACTGGATGGGTTACATTATATACGATACCGGGGTCAGTTGTGGGCTGGGGGTTAGAGTGTTGGGCTTGTGATCAGAAGGTTGCTGGTTCAAATCTCAGTGCCAGCAGGTTATGACTGAAGTGTCCTTGAGCAAGGCACCTTACCCCTGATTGCTCTGCAGTAATGTGTATTTAAGCAATTGTGAGCGTGGCATGGTTGTTGGTGCCAGACGGGCTGGTCTGAGTATTTCACAATCTGCTCAGTTTCTGGGATTTTCACGCACAACCATTTCTAGGGTTTACAAAGAATGGTGTGTCCTGTGGGCGACAATGCCTTGTTGATGCTAGAGGTCAGAGGAGAATGGGCCGACTGATTCAAGCTGATAGAAGAGCAACTTTGACTGAAATATCCACTCGTTACAACCGAGGTATGCAGAAAAGTATTTGTGAAGCCACAACACGCACAACCTTGAGGCGGATGGGATACAACAGCAGAAGACCCCACCGGGTATCACTCATCTCCACTACAAATAGGATAAGAGGCTACAATTTGCACGAGCTCACCAAAATTGGACCCTTGAAGACTGAAAAATGTTTCCTGGTCTGATGAGTCTCGATTTCTGTTGAGACATTCAGATGGTAGAGTCAGAATTTGGCGTAAACAGAATGAGAACATGGATCCATAATGCCTTGTTACCACTGTGCAGGCTGGTGGTGGTGGTGGTGGTGTAATGGTGTGGGGGATGTTTTCTTGGCACACTTGGCACCAATTGGGCATTGTTTAAATGCCACAGGCTACCTGAGCATTGTTTCTGACCATGTCCATCCCTTTATGACCACCATGTACCCATCCTCTGATGGCTACTTCCAGCAGGAAAATTCACCATGTCCCAAAGCTCGAATCATTTCAAATTGTTTTCTTGAACATGACAATGAGTTCACTGTACTAAAATGGCCCCCACAGTCACCAGATCTCAACCCAATAGAGCATCTTTGGGATGTGGTGGAACGGGAGCTTCGTGCCCTGGATGTGCATCCCACAAATCTCCATCAACTGCAAGATCTATGCCACAAACTGCACACACACACACACGCGCACGCACACGCGCACGCACGCACGCACGCACGCACGCACGCACACACACACACACACACACACACACACACACATATACATTTATAATATCTATAAAGAAATTAAAGTTTATTATCGGAACAAGTCATTTCATCTCTTTTAAATCTCGGATATTGAGGAATTGTTGTAAAAGTTGAAATTGCTTAATGTGCAGAGTTAATGTGCAAACATATGTTTCCAAGACTTATCGATCACACATTTTGTATAGTGCATAACACATACAATGTAAGTTATTATGATGTTTTGTTGACAAATACTACTTTCATGGCCCAGGAGGGTATGAATGTGGGTTCAAGATATCGCCCCGATTTAGGACATTCTTCTTCTGTTGTATATGATGTAAGGCATGTCTGTCGGTTCGGCACATGCATCTCTGCTTGCTCGCTGCTGTAATACAGTAAAACAGTATCTGAGTCACTCAATCCACTCGAGTCCAGTTTCAGGTGCCACCTGACAGCGATTCACCCTTCCTCAGCTGCAAGGTTTATGTGTTGTGGAAACTGTCCTCTGCCGTCTAACATATCCATTCATGACTTCCAGACAGGGTTACATTTGGTTGAGATTATAGTTCTGAGAACGGTCCCGATTCTATAGTTCTGATCTTCTGTTTCCACCATCATCTGTTTCATCCAGAAATATCATTTGATCAGTTAAGAAATCCTGAATATTTAACCCAATGAGTGTCCTCGTCGGCATCACCGGCTAATGGTTTCTTCATGTTTCCACTACACCACAGTGTCCTGCATCACATGTGGCAGAGCTTGGCTGATGTGATGGAAGAGTTCAGCGGAAAGCTTCTGGAGAGCATGTTTCCGAACGCAGGTGAGCGAACACTAAACCGACATCATCAGAAAGCAGAGAAGAGCTCATTAACTGAAGGGCATCTCCTCACGACTCAGTCATGTTCTCGCGTAGATCCTGTTACGTGTGGCACACACATGACCTGCTGGAGAGACTTCATACCGTGAAAATAAGACTCTTGCCGTTGTTTGTCTGTTTATCAGATTGTGAGTAATGTTTTGTTAGTATCATCAGGACACGGCAAGCCTAAGCAGAAAGATCGACAGTCACCATTGAAATCCTATTTTCAGACGGGACAGGGTAAGTGACCTCGTTTAGATGTCAACGTGACGAGTCAATGTATTAAATAGACATGTATGAAGTACCGTATATATACTGCACATATATTCACAGCTATAAGTGAAACATGCAGTATAGAAATTGGAACAATTCCCTATACGATATGTAATATACCCTATACTAATATTTGTATTATGCATATATAATACTATATTCTATATAATCTATATATACATCTATAGGAGCTCATGACATATGTATATGCTACTTAAATGTAGCATAAATCACTTTTAAATCATGGACATATTTGTCATATATCACATTTCCATATGGAGCGGGAGCTTACCCAACGAAATGTATATTCACTTTTTTACTGTATGTGGAAAACAAAAAAAGACGGCAGATGCTTTATTTAAATCCTTCTTCTTTATTAAATGCTTCTATTGTTTTATTTCTGATATGTTTTTGTGTGTAACGCCGGTAGAAAAGTCTTTTCTTGACATATTCTTTAAATATGAAGTGTACATTCGGTGCATTCTGATTCCGCATCTCTGTTGTTTTTCAGTTGACTTGGCAACATACGTGACCAAGTTTCAGTGGGACAGAGCCAAATATCCCCCCGTGCAGCCCCTTAAGACCCTCACAGACATCATCTCCAAAGTATACATATAACCTATATGAAGCACGGATCATTGTTGTATGCACATGTATGTTCTGAATGTTTCTCTCTCTGTGTGCGTGTTTCTGTTTCAGCAAGTTTCTCAGGTGGACACGGAGCTGAAGTCACGCAGAGCTGCTTCCAATAATGTGAAGTCCAGTATACATAGTATTGAGCGGAAAACTGAGTGAGTATACAGCAGAAGTTAATGTTTGTCATATTTGATAAGTATTTCGTTGCATTGTAAAGCCACTTATAGTTAATATAAATACACATTATTGTAGTATTTGTTACATAACAGATCTTAATTTTACAGTTACTCAGTCAGAAAAGTCAGTATAGTCTTTCTTTTTCAATGCACCTTTGCAATATGGATTGAAATATGTATGTTTTCGTTGAGATTCATTTGTTTAACCGTATGAAGACATGATGATTCATTATGACTTCTGTATGTATTCAGTGGCTCTTTACATACCCGCATGTTGACTGACATCGTGAAAAAAGAGGACCTGGTTTTAAATTCAGAGTATCTCACAACACTGCTAGTTGTGGTGCCCAGGTCAGTGTGAATTTCAAACACTGAGAGCAGATCTTCTCTTATTCATCACCAAAGTCATTTTTGAAGCGCATTTATTCTATAACCTCACAGGTCGGCTTATGCTCTGTGGGAGAGGAGCTATGAATCCATGACGAAGTTTGTTGTCCCTCGCTCCAGCTGGTTGGTCACCTGCATGTTTGTTTATCTAGAACCCGAACAGTCTTGTGGTTGATGGCTAATCCAACAGTATGATCAAGTTACGTCTGGAAAGCAAGAGTTCTCACCGGCTTTAATCGAGCCACTTTACCCACACACCTGCGGTTACAGACAATGAGGCCATCGCAGGCTAGTGCCCTTCCACTACGAACCATGCCCCCACCACACCCCCCCCGGGCGGTTTTACCACAACTAAAACATTAAACACGGTTACTTAACTTAAACCATGGGAACAAAAAATGAACCGTTGTTTTGCTACAGTAACCATCGCTTAATCGTGATGTTTATAATAAATTGTAGTTGGAATAATAAAAACAAGCTTAACACCGTAAAAATAAGTTCATAAAGTAACCTGCAATTGAATGTTTTAAATAGAGATGGCGATAGAGAGGCAAAAGTTTAACTTCATTAAATTATGTTTCATCAACGATATTGTTTTGGCAGACGTAAGCATTAATTCTACATTACAAAAAGTGGATTTCAAGTTAATATATTGTTGTTGTCATTTGACAAAAAAATTTAAAAAGGCAAAATAGTGTAACTGAATGTATTGAGCCTACGACTGGATTACGCCACAGCAATACAATTGAGTTTGTTTGAAAGTAGAAAGTGGTAATCATTCACATTTCGAAATAACCCTAGAAATGTAAATGAAATTGTTTATTGTTTTGGGCGTATGAATGAATAAAGGAACATACCTTTGTAACACAGGAGGCTGGGAGAAGAAGCAGACACAGGGATTTTCACAGTGACCCTCTTTAAGAATTCGGTCACTGAATTTAAAGCCAATGCCAAAAAGCACAAGTAAGTGTGAGCACATGGACAATGTCTGTTTAGTAACACTTCATACAGAAATGTGTTGTTCCTGTGTTGGCCAACAGGTTCACGGTGAGGGAATACAACCCGGACGAGGCCGAGAAGCAAAAGCAGGAGATGAGCCGTCTCGCTGTGGACAGAAAGGAACTGTGTGTATGTGAAACTGTAGATATAATGATGCAAATCAGTGTCTGTTTACAAAGAATAACAGAATACGTATTTGTACCACCAGAGAACATTTGTGTGTTGGCTGAAGGTGAACTTCATCGAGATCTTTGTGGCCTGGATTCACATCAAGGTCCTCCGTACATTTGTTGAATCTGTGTTGAGGTAACGTTGTGAGGATTTTCATTTTTATCTCAAGTAATCTGGATTTGGATCAATTTGATGAGAAATTTTCATTTCGGGATATTCTGCAATATCGGCTTTTGATCGCAGACTTGATAAATCTGAGCTCAGTTTGACACATTGTTAAGATATCTTCTGATGACAGAGACATTTCTGCCATTTGTCTCAGGAGAAATATCTGAAAAATGCAAAAGTCTAGTTAACTTCGTCGATGTCTGGGAGAAAGAACTGAGATAAGATATCTTATCTGTAGTTTTGGTTTGTAGGTACGGTCTGCCAGTCAGTTTCCAGTTTGTTTTGCTGCAGCCCAATAAGAAGAACGTAAAGCAGCTTAGAAAGCAAATGAACAGCTTGTTCAAACATCTCGACCCAGCGGCGACTGGGAAAGCCGATGTAAGAACTATTTTTCTTCTTTCTTTTGCCTAAACGTCTTTTTTTACTCACCGATTCACTAGTAAGGTGAGAATAATAATCGTCATTTCTACAATATCAAAATGAAAACAATCCACTTTTGTAAAACCGTTTGTTGTCTCTGTTTGTAGGTGGGGTTTGACATCCCTGATGTAAGCACTGGTCAACAAGAATATTATTCCTACATCTGTTACCCCATTAAAATAAAAATGGTGGACCCAAGCTAGTGGACATCTTGGACGTTTTTCGGTTTGTATGTTTTGTAGATAAATAAACCCTGACGAATAAAAACTTCTGTTTGTTATTATTGGTTATTTATGAGGGATTCTACTGACTGTCCGATGTGTATCAGTACTGGCGAACTTGTCATTATCGCAACAAATGTGTGAAACATCAAAATGTCGAATAAAACCGATAGTTTGGACCAGTATAAAACTTTTCTTTTGGAAATTTGCATTCCGACCAACCGTTGGGTTTCCATATTTGATCCAACCATTGGTCTTGTGAGTAAGAAAATACTACCATTGTATTGAAGAGCAGAAGACCGTTACATGGGTCTGACGTGAGGATGACAAACTGATGTAAAAAGCTGAGGCAAACATCTTCAGCAGACAAAATTGTCGACACAGACCTCTACAGGGGGAATAAAGTTTGTTATTCATATTCTACAACATATAATCAAATATAAATGATAATTTAGTGAGAACTGAATTCCTCTCTGTGTGATTTCATGTAGGAGAGGTCATTTGCATATCACAAGTAAATCAGCACTTTAACATCTTTAAAATGTCAAACAACAACACCCCCACACCAAAATGTGTTCGCAGCTCATCTGTTTGTTTTTGCTCTGGCTTGCCCTATTTTTGTAACGTTGAGTTCCCATTGGTTAACATTAGTTAAAATCTTAGTATACATAAATCTTTCTTCAGTGGAACACAAAAGAAGACGTTTTGAGACACTTCTCGGTGGATTTGTGTCCATACAATGGAAGTCAATGGATAAAAGTGGGGTATTTTAACCCAGCATATGAGTTTTTCCATATTGGACCCAAGCATCCACGGGTTAAAAAATCTATGCAGCGCATATTGTTTTTAAGAGTGTACACATACAGCTGGATACAAAAGGAACCAATATAAGAAAAGTGGTCAGGACACAAGATGAACAAAACATATCACAGGCCACATCATGCTCAGATGTTATCTCAATACACTTACTGATAAAACATACACTCACTTACAGTATTATTGCCAATGTGATTATTTTGAGTAACAAAACCACAATGTCATATTTCGTCGTTTCGGATAGTTGAGATTTTATTAAGAGGCAGGGCTGTCAGATCAGACAGTTGTGAATGTCTGCTAAACCCTGTTTGTTTGCCATACAAAGTGAACACAAAACAACACAGAACACACATCTGAAAAGTGGAAATACACCAGCTGACAGTCACACTGACAGTGATTCTGTACGTTCCTCTCTTCAGCCATAAGTCATCTTAGTACTGTGGCACATGCAACAATACGTTTTGATCTTACAGACACAAGGATCGATAGATAGATAACCAGAGTCTCTTGAACATCGTTTCTGCGGGATCAAAACCTTCCGTGTGGGTGGTTAAAAGCAAAGCGAAGTTCTCCTCGCGTAGGAGGAAGTTGTCAGAAAAACCAACCTGATGCCTCATTAGATAGCAGAAGCGTCTTACAACAGAAACATTCAGTCAGCATTGTTTGCTTGTGACATCCCATCAGAAATGGGCCGGTCTCTACGAAAACAAAAGAAGGATCAGAGGGGCTTAACACTCAACCAGATGAACTGCAACAAAGAAGAGTGAATGACGAGTGGACAAGGAGAACATTGAAAGAGGTATTTCAAATTTGGAAAGACATTTGTTGTGTTGTGTCATTTACACAACCGGTCAAAGATTTGGACACACTTACTTCAAAAAAATCATTTCTTCAACCTCATGGGGTTCGAATCCTGTATTTGTGGAAGTGGTTTGGGGTTCATACTATGGAAGTCAACAATGTTCAATGGTGTTCTTCAAAATATCTTCTTTTGTGTTCTGACGAAAAAAGAAAGTCATAAAGGTGGGGAGTTTTCATTTACATAAACACTTTTGTACAACGAAATTGTTAGGAACCACTACCAGGTGACCAGTTAAGAGAGCACATACATTGTGTAAATCTACGCACCTTAAAAAATAAACATTCGCAGTCAGTACGTACATTTCTATTTCAGATTTTTTAAAGTTTTGACTTTACTTTCAAATTCTTAACATCAAATAATAACTGTGTCCACAATTTGCCTTTATGTGCAAATGCACACAAGTAACATTGTGCAGGGTTTAGATGTTTGCTGCATTGGAACATTACACGCACTTTAAACCACGAGACCGACGCCTTTTACACAGATGCTTTTGGTCTCATTATCACAGAAACACGCACGATGCCGAAAAATGCAGCTGAGCCTCCCTCCAACGTGTCTTCTTTCCCTAAACAGAAAAACCTTTAATGAACTTTAACAAGGTCATTCATTTTTCTTTCAGAAAAGAGCAGTTATGAATGACTCTTCTCTGTACGAAGGCGAGCCGTGTGACCTGACGAGGAACATTGAGAATGAGGTGGTCATCCAAACGTACATCTATTCTCTGATCTGTGTACTCGGCCTGATGGGAAACATTTTGGTCCTCCTCACGTATGCCTTGTACAAGAAGGCCAAAACCATGACAGACATCTACCTGGTGAACGTGGCGCTGGCCGATCTTCTCTTCGTCATCGCCCTACCGTTGATCATCTACAACGATAGGCACAACTGGGATATGGGCACGTGGGCCTGCAAGCTGCTGAACGGAGCGTACAGTATCAACTTATACAGCAGCACGCTTCTGTTGGCATGCATCAGCTGCGATCGCTACATAGCCATTGTCCAAGCCAGACGCTCCGTTCATATCCGACGGCGAGTTCGGGTGTACAGTCGTCTCATCTGCACTCTAACATGGCTGCTGGCTTTGGTCTTGTCTTTGCCCACGTTCATATATTACGAACTGGTTGACGAAATGGACTTAACCGAATGCTTCCCTGTGTATCATGGAAACGATAGTGCTAAAGTGATGAAGATTCTGATTCCCAGCACACAGATGGTCGTCGGGTTCTTGGTGCCCCTGATGGTCATGATGTTCTGTTATTCTTGCATCATTGTGACTCTACTGAAAGCCAAGAACTTCCAGAAGCACAAGGCTGTGCGCGTTGTGCTCGCCGTGGTATTTGTGTTCATATCTTGCCATCTGCCGTACAATGTGGCTCTCCTTGTCCACACCACTAAGCTGTTTAAAATCAGGACTTGTAAGGACGAGCAAGACATGTTGATGACGATGTCCATCAGCAGAAGCGTGGCCTACCTTCACTGCTGCTTGAATCCCATTCTCTACGCTTTCATCGGGGTTAAATTCAGGGGTCATTTTTGTCAGATCATGAAGGATGTAAGATGTCTGGCACGAAGGTGCATCTACTACCAACGCTCCACGCAGCAGACCTCCGACCTGTACGTATCAGCTAAACTCAACGTCGTTGGGTGCAATAATGAAAACCCATCTTCATTTACGATGTGATGGACAGTTTTCAGTAGATTTTCCTCTAAGATTACAATAATTTGAGGTTTGTTTGATGCTTGGCTTTATTTCTCATTAATAAGAAAAGCAAAAGAGAAGAGCTTTGTATATAGCGTATAGCTTATATTGTATATAGCTGTATATTAGTAGTTTACATAAAACACAGACATATAATTTGCTGTGTTTGTCCGCATTATTTGTTTATGCTCTTTTTTATTCATATACTTTAACTCATGCATGACCTTCAAAGCAAATGCTTATCCAGATGATCAAGTGCCTATTGTCTAAAAGCCCAACTAACAAAATATGTGTCCATTTATGTAAACATTTTCAATGTTTCGTAAATGTTTCGTACAGTATTCAATACAAGATAAATAAAGTGTTTTGTCATTGTTATGGGTTTGTCAGTGATGTTGATCTGTGGTCTGTTAAATGTCACGTGACAGTAAAATGTTGAACCAAGTTTCAGCTAAAAGGCATGTCAATATGTTTACCGTGTATTGTGTACCACAAATGGTTGATTCTAAAAGAGATACTCTACACTAGAAATTAAAACTCTGTCATGATTGAAATACCCTCAAGTTGTTCCAAACCTGCATACATTTCTTTGTTTGGTTTTACACAAAGAAAGATATTTGAGAAAGATTTGAGCAAGTGAGATTTCTGGGGTGGTCAAAAAATGGTAGTCAAAGGTGGCCCAGAATTGTTTGTTTTCCTAAATTCTTTAAAACATATATCTTTTTACTATGGTAGTCAACGGTGCACAAGAAATCTCTGTTTCTAACATTTCTCTAAATATCTTTCTTTGTGAACAAGCAAAGGAAGAAATGAGTTGATAGAGTTGATGGTTTCCAGCGCAAAAATGGTCCAATACCCGCCCAAACGCACACAAAACCAGCTTTGCTCTCATCCGATTTCGACTGCATTGTCCATGGCTTCAGGTCCGAATCAATCTCTCACTCCTTTCTGTAACATTATTTTTATATTTTGACCACTTAGACTTGGGCATATTGATTGGTTATATTTTCGCTGAGTGCTGGTTGCTTCTTTTTTGGCGGTTGCAAACTATCACTAGTGATTGGCTAAAAGCCGCGGGATAGCCTGCGAGCTGCGACCTCGTCGGTGGGCGTGTCTAGTAACGTCACGATTACTAATTGGATGGAGTACACGCACACTTGGGATTGGTTAAATAATAAGCCTATACAATGTACACGTTTCAAACCCGCCAAACTGATTCCAAATCCGCCCAAATTTTGTTCACCCGCCCATCCAATTATTACCCACACAATGAAATTCAAAACCGCCCAATCTGGCAACACAGATTGGAGCTACTTGAGGATGAGCAGTTAATGGCAGAAGTTTTATATTTGGGTGAACTATCCCTTTAACTTGTTTTAAACTTGGAAAATGACACAGCTAGCTGTGTCGGACTTTAATGTACAACGGAGAGGTGAAGTACCACCTGATGTGAAGCGGCACATCCAGCTGTGGATTATCCCTTACATGTAGTTCTTTTAACTTTCACATGATTGTATTTATTGGTTGGAAAGGAAGACGTCTCTTTGCACGTCGTGTCTCATGCCTATACCCAGTGACACACTTCTACTTCCTTCTAATATGCACATGTCCTGATAAAAGTAAATGATGATTATCTGCAGTAAATATACCAAAAATGGAGAAAAGAGACGTTTTAAAAAAATATTTAAAACCCACAGTAGGAATACATTAGAAATGATAAATTCAGCTTGTCAAAGTACCCTTTTAACTCTCACTTGACTTCAGTAGAATTACCTATTTAAATGAAGCCCACAACATTTCCTTGTACTTCAACTGTAAAAAACAACATTTACCAAAACAACATCTGCCCCCCATTCCCCTGTACCGTAAGTCTTGTTTGCACACTATCTATTTCGAATTTCTTGAAAGGTAGCTGACAAAGAATATGGAAACTTTCATTAAGTTTTAGTTCTTTCACTTTAAAGTTAGCATTTATTAACAGTAGGTGTTTTACCTGATTAAAAGCGTTTTGCCTTCACTTCTCCATAATAAAAGAATAGTTCAGCCAAAAATGAAAATTCCTTCAAGCTTTATTCACCTTCATGTCATTGCAAACCTTTAAGTCTTTCTTTCTTCTGTACAAACCCAAATGGAAGATATTTTGAAGAACGTGGGTAACCCCACCACATCGACCCCCATTGACTTCCATTGTATGAATGAACACCACGCCAGACATTTGATCTTTTATTCACATGTGGTTGATAACCTGTATAAGACTCTTCGATGAAACACAAAAAAGATATTTTGAGAAACGTCTTAGCCGTTTTGTGTTTATACAATGGAAGTCAATGGGGTCCAATGATGTTTGGTTTCCAACATTCTTTAAAATATCTCCTTCTGTGTTTCTGCAGAAGAAAGAAAGTCATACAGGTTTGGAATGACATGAGGATGAATAACTGACGAAACAAGTTTTTTGTACTGTATATAATGGATTAAAAGGATGAAAGTTGACAGTTGGTTGAGAAAACGGCCACATTCTGCAGAGCTGTAAAATCATCAAGTCATCAAGACCAGACGCCTTTCGTCTTTTACAGAGATGCCTGTGGTGTCCTTATCACATCTGTTATCGATACTGAAGCACGCAAGATGCAAAAAGGTTGATTTGCATTGCCTCCCTCTCGCATTATGCATTGAGCTTTGCATAAACAGAGAAATCGTAGAAGTTTTGTAGTAAGGTGTATTCATTCACATTCCTGCTCCCTTCAGGAACGAACAGTTATGAGTGACCACACGAATAACAACATTTTCCTGGGGACTACTGAGAGTTATGACAACGCCATCGAGCCGTGTGACCTGACGAGGAACATTGAGAATGAGGTGGTCATCCAAACGTACATCTATTCTCTGATCTGTGTACTCGGCCTGATGGGAAACATTTTGGTCCTCCTCACGTATGCCTTGTACAAGACGGCCAAAACCATGACAGACATCTACCTGGTGAACGTGGCGCTGGCCGATCTTCTCTTCGTCATCGCCCTACCGTTGATCATCTACAATGAAAGGCACAACTGGGATATGGGCACGTGGGCCTGCAAGCTGCTGAACGGAGCGTACAGTATCAACTTATACAGCAGCACGCTTCTGTTGGCATGCATCAGCTGCGATCGCTACATAGCCATTGTCCAAGCCAGACGCTCCGTTCATATCCGACGGCGAGTTCGGGTGTACAGTCGTCTCATCTGCACTCTAACATGGCTGCTGGCTTTGGTCTTGTCTTTGCCCACGTTCATATATTACGAACTGGTTGACGAAATGGACTTAACCGAATGCTTCCCTGTGTATCATGGAAACGATAGTGCTAAAGTGATGAAGATTCTGATTCCCAGCACACAGATGGTCGTCGGGTTCTTGGTGCCCCTGATGGTCATGATGTTCTGTTATTCTTGCATCATTGTGACTCTACTGAAAGCCAAGAACTTCCAGAAGCACAAGGCTGTGCGCGTTGTGCTCGCCGTGGTATTTGTGTTCATATCTTGCCATCTGCCGTACAATGTGGCTCTCCTTGTCCACACCACTAAGCTGTTTAAAAGCAGGACTTGTAAGGACGAGCAAGACACGTTGATGACGATGTCCATCAGCAGAAGCGTGGCCTACCTTCACTGCTGCTTGAATCCCATTCTCTACGCTTTCATCGGGGTTAAATTCAGGGGTCATTTTTGTCGGATCGTGAAGGACGTAAGAAGTCTCGGACATAGGAACATCGACTCCAGGCGCTTCTCGCAGCAGACCTCTGAACTGTACGTATCAGCTAAAACCGTCATTGGGTCCAGTAATGATGACCCATCTTCATTTACAATGTGATATACATAAACATCTGAGTATTGTTTTCCTTAAGATTGCACTTACTGTTTGATTCATTTGAGGTTCGTTGGCAAGGTTTGGACATTTTTTCTATGGCTTTCTTTTTTGACCGCATTTAAAAAAATAAAATGTAGCAAAAATCCTGTAAAAAAACTGAAATGGCACCAGAAATAACTGCAAAATAAAAGTTTTCCTGTAAAATGACATATATAACATTTTTCTTTTAAATGTGTAGTGTAATTTTTTTTACATATTTTACAAATACAGCAAAATTCCAAAATTGACATTATACGTGGGAAAACTGTTGAAATAACATTATAAAATCTGTCAAATTTCCTTTTTACAGTGCATGTATACATTTCAAAGCGCCTTATCAGCATTATCATAGTTCAGGAGTATTATTAATATTACTCTATCTGTCTATACAAATATTTTCTTGGAATAATAGTCTTATGCTTTTTAAACATTTACCAATGACATATAATTTAGATTCTCAACAATTAAATTAGAAATGTAACAATAAAGATAAATAAAACTTCCTCGTTGTTGTTTTGTCAATGATGTTTATCTGCGTTATGTTATATGTCACATCACATGAGATCAGCTGTAAGGTATCTGAAAAAGGTTAGATTTTAAACTGATCTGAAGCGGGGACTTTTGGTCTTGTGGTTAGAAAGGATGGCCTCTCTTTGCAAACGTGTCTAAGGTCACACTTCTGCTTTGTCTGAAAGTGAAGATGTCCAGATAAAAGTAAAATTATAATCATCTCCAGTAAATATATTGTAAGTTGTGCTTTGCTCATTTGCAGGATACATTACACAGGGAAAATCCTGCCGCTGAAAGCAGCTATTTAACTCTCGCTCTACTTCTCTCCAAAGCACTGTAGATTTACCTATTTCAATGAAGTTACATTTCCTTGTACTACAGCTGAGGAATACATGACAACATTTAACAAAACCACATCAACTCCCCATTACCATGTACGCTTTAAAAAAGTCTATAAAACAAACCAAAACTTTATATGGAATCATTCACACAGAAACCCACCTTAGATTTTCATGAAAAATGACGACAATATTTTTTCTATATTTATCTTTATTATTTACGAATACAGCATAACTTCACGTTTGTGATACATGGAGCTCAGATTAAACACAGCATCTGTGAGGTACGTGGGCAGAAAAGGGAAGATGTAGAAAAAACACCAGTCCATTGATGACACAAGCAGGTATCGGGTTCGGGGTTTGGCAGAGGTGAGGGCGTGTAACATGGCATCGATAACCAAAGAGCAATCCTTAAATCCTAAAGAGCACGTCGACTGGAAATAGTCGCACGCCACATCGATGTATTTCTGGCTGAATGTCAGTTTACGTGCACCATCAAACTCGTTCCAAATGTCCTGCGAGGTTTTTCCGTTGCCTAGAATGTTTGTGGCAGCACCGAAATTTCCAGGTTGAATAATACTGACCTAAAAACAGGAAATCAAGTGCAGTACATAAGCATCATGTGTGCGCTAAAACCATTCAACGAATAGTGTGAAAATTCTCTCATCATTTACGCATGCCATCGTAGATGTAGGGTGCTTGAGATCGCATCTTAATATAAGATTATTAGTTTGTGTACAACCGATGAAAGGAAGTCATATGGATCCAGAGGAAACGATGAGAGAACGTTCATTTTGAGGCGAATGAACTCCTTTATTTTAAAAGAAGGTACCAGCTTTTACCTTAACTCCAAAGCTGGCCATCTCTACTCTTAAACAGTCGGCAAACGCCTCCAGTCCTCGCTTAGACACACTGTATGCTCCCATATTCAGACAATTGAAAAATGAAAAGATACTTGACACGAACAACATACGGCCTGAAAATGAAATACAGTGTTGAATTATAAAAAATCCTTTTTCAAATGAATAAACAATTTACGATTTTAGCGTGTTATTGAAATACCTTTGGTTGCCCTGACCATTGACAAGAAGGCAATGGTGACTCTGATGGGACCCACTAAGTTAACATCAATCATCCTCTGAAAGTCTTGGGCTGTGCTCCATTCGATTTCTCCCCAGTCACTGACTCCTGCGTTGTTCACAACGGCATAAAGACCTGAAGACACAGACAATTACAACCATACAAAGGTCTATTTCTTTTCAAAAAACCCAAAGCGCACCAAAAAACAACTCCGGTTACCTTTCTCTGGCAAATTTGACTTGACAAAGTCCCTGGCCAACTTTACATCTTCAACTTTGGTCACATCCAGCTGTAGTATCTTCATACGTTCTGAACCTTCATCAACCAGACGCTGGGCTCCGGGACCCTCGGGGGATATACATCCGGCAAACACAGTGAAACCCATGCCGTCCAGTTTCTTAGCAAGATGATGCCCGAACCCACTGTCACAGCCCGTCACCAGCACTGCATAGCCAAATCCATCCGACAAACTATTTTGCGTACGCGTCACCCTGCCAACCATGAGCAGAACGATGACGGCGACAGCTAAATATGTGAGGACATGAGCACCAAGACATTTGTAGGACACGAGCAGGAGGATTACGCTGACGCATAAGGATTTCATTGAATGAGGAGATGAGTGAAGCATCCGTCAGCTGTAACTGAAGAACAAAGAAGGAGAACTGAGATCTGATTCATTACTATACGGTGTAGTTTGTGTGCAATTCTGTAGAGCTAATTATTATTACTGTGCATATTTATTTTATGCGGTATAAATGTTTTAGTGTATACTTAGACCAAGTTCATTTTGAGCTTACGTCATTTATTACGATGTATTGTATATTGCAAATAAACAAAATCTATGTTCACATATATTGTATTTTGACTTGCATAACCTTATTTGTTTTGCTTATAGTCAATGTTTTCTTGTACAGCTGCTTTGACTTGACTTGAAATGTACGACAAATATTTAGTAACTGTTATGTTAAACTATTGTTTAGAGCTCAGGGTTTACGCCAGTACCTTGTCATTTCTGCATACGAGTTATAATACTGAAATATTTTTGTTTTTATGAGTACCGTCGGTGGTAAAAAAGAATAATGTGGTTTTCATATTCAGCTTTCATAAACGTCATATAGAAATCAAAGCAAAACACAACTTTTTAAATTGTTCCATTGTGTTATCGGCATGCAGGTATAGTTTTAGTTGTTCTTTATTTACAGTAAGCATTAACCGTGTCTCCTAAAATAAAGATTAGACTGTCATTGTTCAAATACACGGAGATGTCGATTGTACAGGTAATATAATCTGTATTATAGTTCATTTGATGAGATTGTTTGGGTTTATATTGAAATAATATTTATATTTGAATAATATTGACTTCTGATTGCAGGCTTGACCAATCTGAGCTCAGTTTGTGACGTCAGATTACTTTCTTAAAGTGTGAGATCATTTTAATAGAAATAGTTCATTAGGGACACACGCGCGCAGTTTCAAGACGAGTAAAACGCGTAATCAGATCAAACGCAGATCGATTGTCCGATTAAAGCCGTGATGTCATCATTTACTGTAAACTACAAGCAGCGGTAGCAGATAACCAACAGTTTGAGGTTTCTTATGAACACGAACAAAGTTTTATCACGAGATGTGCTTGAATACGTTTAGCTAATTGTCACACGCTTTCATACGCATGTTTGTTTCTGTAAATAACTCAATTTATGCCAAAGAAGACGATTTAACACGGAACACGTTCGGAAATAGGAGTTAGTGATACAAACTAAGAAACGTTTTATAGGTGATCCATTCCAATGTTTTCTATACGCATTCTTGAATTGGGAAATTACGAGTTAGATCTCTTTCATTTCGCAATTACTTCAGTAACATTAACGTTTTTAAGTCATGCAGACGTTACTTCCGGGGTGAAGTGGGAATTATCGAATTTCCGAGGCAGCGTTAACCTGCCGAGCAACGCCTGCGCGATAACATTTACTGACATGATAAATAACATCGCCATTATTTCTGATATTTCTTTCAGTCGACTCACCCCTTCTTGATGCTTCGTTTACAAACGCGAGGATGAAGTTCTTCAGTGCGGGTCTCTCTTAGCAGGCTCATCGTGGTCGTGTTTACCTAATGTTGCGATGCGCAGACCGATCGGCAAATGACATCGAGTCTCGCGAGAGAACGGGTGTTTTCGAACACTCTCGCGATTCTTTGATGGCAAATGCCGATCTGTCTGCGCGGCCCGTCGAACACAAGCGATCACCTTTTGTATTTCATCTGCTTTAGTGGAAAATATTTGGTTTGGACTCTCCCTAATAAATACTTGTTAGTAAATAAGTTCAAGGAGATTTCTTTGAAGCTTATTCATCGATATTATCCTGTCAAAAACTTTCATGGTTTCAAAGTTTAAATTAAGTATAGACACAAATTGTACTTTCTGTGATTCACAACCATCTTACATCTTTTTTGGCACTGTGATCATACAAGAAAACTTTGGCAAGACATTTGCGTCACTTTTGTACTGTATAAATAAATGTTTAATAATAATAAAAAATCTGCTCATCTGCTTTCAGGTGCAGATGAACCTTAACCACTAGTGGTCACTAAAGGGTCAGCAGTTTGTTCAAGTCCATTCATTCCTAATCGATTCTGATTCTTGATGTTTGCTATAAATAATTCAGAATTCATTACAAATCAGGATCATTTGTCTGCAGTAGGTGCTATTACAGTAGCCTACATAAAGTCAAACTAAAGATTCAATTTAGACTTATGAAGTTTTGCGTTCACACTGGAAGACCAAAGATAGGCTACTGAAAGGCTATTTTGCAATATATGTATTGCGTACACAAACACAAACATGAATTATATTATAGATATATAAATATGGCCTCTGTTTCAGGTTGACAGTAACAGAACCTCGTGCACATCGGCCCAGTTTCACAGAAAAGGCTTAAGGCTGGTCCCAGACTAAAAATGGAATGTGTGACCCGTCTTAACTGAACATAACTCGCCCAGAAATTCTTAAAATATTGTCATTGCTTTGTCTGGTGATGCACACCAGTAATGTATTCTTCAAAGGCATGTTTATAAAAGCGATATAAATATCTTAGTTCAACTAAGGCATAAGCATAAGGTGTCTGTGAAACCTGGCCTTTAATTTATGCAAATATATTTCATCATAAAACATGAATTAACATATTTAGCTCCATACCCAAACACACTATGCAAGAATTTGAAAGAAAAATGGATAAACCAACATCGGATCTTACTTTTCCGTGGCCTGGAGAAGTTTCCTCGATCTCACAAGTGACTTTTTCCACAGGTCTGATAGCCGAGGTTCCTTTATCTATTCAACCTAACTTCTTTAGCCACATAGGCCTAACGTGACTTTAAGGCCCTCGTGATCACAGTCAGAATTCCGCGCTGAATGCATGAATTCGAGGAAAAGAGGATAAAGAAAGGAATTCTAAAGAATCTGATGTAATCACCGGTAAATCGATTCATCGACATAATAGAGGCATGGCCCTAGTAAGAGAAATGTATTCATAAGGTCACCGCAGAGACAGATCACTGACGCATACAGTGACCACTCAACGATAGCATGACTTGATGTTCATAGATAACGGAACCAAGAAGAAAGTGCAATTGTGTCGTTTTAAACAAGCACTGATAGCACAGTGTAAGACAAGTCTGTGGTAATATTGAATTGTTATTGAATGAAGCATCAACATTTTAGTGTAAAATTTAGCTCGAGTACCTTTTGAGCTTATTTCATTAATTGTAATATATCGGTATATTGCAATTAAATAAATACTGTACAAATGTTCACATATTTTAAAATATTTTGCAAATGTCACTGTCAGGAAATTCTAGACATTTCTGTAGCACTGGTAGGATGAAGCGATGATGGGTGACGACGGCTGGAACTTGGTTCGTGAGGACAGTAATAGTTATAAAAGCCAAAAACGATCAAATATACACAACTGGTATGTTAAACTGTCGTGTCGAGCTCAGTGTCTGTCTGTGTGCGAGGAAGAATTACAGAAATGTGTTAATGTGTGAAATTATATATATATTTTACATCGAGTACTGTCGTTGGTAAAAAAAAATTTCAGGATCTTTTACTGTTAGCATGTTAAACGTCATAAACAGTTCGAATGAAAGCGAAACACCTCTTTTTAAAAGAATTGTTACATTGTGTAGTAGGTTGTTGTTGGTGATTGGGTCAATGGGTCGAGCACGATGTGTTACACCGTTGTTTCTTACATCTGGGTTACAAAACGTAAGTTTAAGGCCCATCTAATAATTGCAAACAAAAGTCACTTTCCAAAGAAACTTTCCAGAAAACTTTCGAAGAATGCTAGAGGGAGTAAACATGTTGCTATAGCAAACATAATTGATTTAATGTTAAATCAGCCTTGAACCGGTTATTTTTAACATTACAGTAAATCCATTATCTTCGCTATCTGGGAAAGTACCAAATAACTTTGAGGAAAATGTTTCTAGTTCTCTGTTGGAATTGCGACAGGTTTTGTGCCTTGCACAGTTCAGGTAGGCCTACAACTGCGGCTTAACTTATTTACACATGGAGAAATGATAACACAAGAATACCCAAAAAGTTTAAAAAACAAAAACTGCAACCTCAGACCTCCATGCTGTCGTCAGGTGAAAATATAACGTTTACTTCCACAAAGAGATTTCTCACACCTTGTTAAATAATAATATTAAGAGACACATTGTTGACTTCTTCGGATGATCAACACTGGTCCAGAAGAACTTCCTGTTTTAGTTACACAAACGTTTCAACATGAACAGAATGAAGCCTAGCGGATTTTAAATGTTAAACAAATATCTTTAAGATTGAATTACATATGCAAGATGATAAATCAATAAAACTGAAGTGCTTTTGGACCAGTGTGTACATCTTCCAAAGTAGTTCAAATCTAAACAATAACACTAGGAAAAACATAATGTTGCGTCAGTGTCATTTAAACATACTGCTAAGGTTTATTAGGGAATGTTAGTTTGCTTTAAAAAATATTAAAATATGGATCAAATATATAATCTTAAAGCTGTAACGTGGGAAAATTACATCGTTGGCTGGTATTCATGTTTTTGGTTACGTTTGCTTTCACCATAATAAATGTGTGGTTACATTAGTTTTAGTACAAAAGATGAATGATGAACGTTTATGAATGACAGATTATTTTGTAAAACATCTGTGAAAGTTTTTATTCCATTGACGAGAGCTCCGTCTAGCGGTCATTTTAAGTATTGCTTTCTGCATCAAGTCTGTTTTAAATTCACATGAAAAAGTTGTATTATGCTTAGGTTATTTATGAAATGACACATTAGGTCAAAGTATTCTTAATTAAGTGAATCGATAACTAAAAACGTATTATTATATAATGTGAGTTATTTTTGAAAGAAAGTGTCATCGTCTCTTTACAACATAAACATAAAACGTTCATCCATTGAACCCAAAAACAAAACCTTCGCTGTCCTCTGATGAACTTTCTCATTTATATTTACTGCTTTGCTTTTAGATGTGTCATCCTTAATGCACTGGTATACTCAGGCAGTTCAATTGCCAATTGTATTCTGGCTTTTTCATCCATAGGCTCAAACTTGGTTCCTTTAAGCACATCGAGGCGTTTCCGTGAGTCAGTGGTCTCTTCGGAGAGATAAGCCTGCACGGCTAAAGTTAGGGGGCCTTGTTACGGGGCTCCACACACACATAAACAAGCTTAACAGATGGGGGGAGACTGCACGGCCTAATTGTGCAACTTGGCTCTGCTCCCGGACTGAACCCCAAAAGAAAACATCTCATGTGAAGAGAATGCGCTCTGCTCCGAGCCAACAGAACATTTCCTCACGTTGCTGTCTTGTTTTGGGCAAAAGGACAACAAGACGTTTTGCAGCATGCAAAACCATAGAGATACGTTTCAGGATGCTTTTAGGGGAGTCTTTGTTTGCTAGCAGCGAGATAGTCTCCTCTATGTCAGAACGTTCTAAAGCAGTTGTGCGATTCAACACACTGAATCTGGCTGATAGATTTCTTAGGACAACACACATTGTAGACTAACTGTACGATGTCCAGAGTTTCGAGGATGTTTATTCGCTTTTTCTTGTGTAGTAGACTTAGATTGAGATGATCAGCAGTGTTGAGGAAGAGGTGACCTTATTTATTGTCTTTTGGTTTATACTTCCATACATGCGTCTCCGCAGAAGATGCCTGTAAGGGATGAAGCAATATGAGAGGCAAGTCGGTATGAAACGGAAGTAGCGATTCTCATTTTTACCATATCGTGACTTATAACCCGAGCGCAACGACTTCTGAAAAGCGAAGGTGAAACATTTGAACGCCAGTTCACGATCCGAGCGAAGAGGTCGTTTCGAGAGTGGGAGGAGCTTAACGTTTTTGATAGACTATTACAAGTGCAAGTGAATTAAAAATAAATGATGTGCACGGACGAGTCATTGATAATAAACACTTCCCCACTGTGTAAAACAGTTCGAATGATCATTTTTAATGTCATGCCCACTTTAAGCATGTAAACTGTATAAAACAAGTCTGACATGGACAGTTGACGCTCAGGGTTTTTGTCATGATTATGTTGAGAAAATCTGCTAAGGGGTCACTCATGTAACAAATCGTGTTAAAGTGTATCCCTTTTTATTGGATGCATGTACTTGAACATCTGCTTTTTGATATGCTTCTGTGTATTTGGCATGACATTCAGTCTTGCTAATCAAATGTTGTGGATTTAAAGGGGCAATTTGTGATTTTAGCAGCATCTAGTGGGGATGTTGCAATTTGCTACAAAGGTCTCTATCCACCCCAACACTACTGGTTTAACTTGTGTTCAAACAAAGAGTTTCCTTGTCCTCAATGCGGTCATTGGCTTTTACTCGTATAAGTGCATTGGTATGTATAAGCCTGTCTGGAGAGACTAGCAGGCGTTCACACGCTGCATCTGATTCAGACTGTGTTGACTTTACCATATTTGTTGTTATGGAACCAAATATTATCTGTTTTCAGCGGCAGTGGATTGTGATCCGCCTCTTTTCAAGCTTTACAAACATGATGTGTTTCAACTCCACGTGACTCATGTCGTATATTCCAAGCGTCCTAAAAGCATACAAATGGATTTGGAAGTGGAAATCATTTATGAATTGAAGATTAACACAGTCGTTATTCTGCTTCATGCATGATGCAACAGGGGATTCCTGGAATGATTAGATATAGAAACACGTCTCCATGTTTTTAGAAGTCATGTCTGGGGGGAGAGAAGCCCCTTATGTATTTTGGATTGTGTCAAAAAAAAACGCTACAAATTTTCACCAAATTTGACTGTTGAATGTCATGTCAAGGTATCAGGGGTCCCATAATGTTTTATTTGACTAAATAAGTTACTATACAAAATATCGGATCCTCATGACACTGGATGGAGTTGGATGATCTATCACCACCTACTGGTCAGAAGGCAATTTGGTAAATTTATTGTTAGGTTATTGACAGATGAAAAGTGTCATTTTCTCACTCCTTTCTGATTCTCAAAAAATTCAGCTCATGTGATCTTTACACAATGCTAGACGAAAATGATCATATGAATCATCTTCTTGGCTGTAAGGGGAGTAAATTTATAAAATAACGCAGATGGATTTGTGTTTTCTACAAAATATACACAATGAAAGGCACATCATTTAGGGTGTCATTACTTTTCAAAGCTACTTTCGCATGGTGACTATTCTTCACGTGCCTCTGACATCCTTGTGACATGACAGTCCAGTGGCATAATGGATACAGTACATTTAACATTTAAAAAAAGTTCAAATCCTGAACAAAAGTTCATTTTGTGTATTTTCCAAATACATGGATATTATTATCGTAAAAGTGTCCGATTAATTTTCGTATGACCTGTTGAGTGGCACAAGATCATGTGTTTGATCATTGTTTAGTGCATACCTCACTGCTAAATAGAAATACCAAGATGATAGGTCACAGATACGTCCAAGTTATTGTTCATATCATCTTACATACATGACGGTGCCATGAAACTGCTGCAGAAACTCAAACCCCTTCCTCAGGTATGAAGCAATGCCGACTGAGCACGATGGGGCGTACATTACTTCTGAAAATAAAACAGTTGTCGTTTGTTATGTGGTCATTTTATTATTGTCAAAATGCATACATTACAGTGCAAACAGTCTTTGGCAAAAATACAAAATATAAGAATCACGTTGACCATTCGAGCGTGTTCAGTCCTGGTGGGCAGTGCATTCCATGGCAGGTGGGCACAGTTTGATTTGGGGGGGTCGTAAGATCCTCAAGGAGGGAAGGAAGTAATAAAACCCTGACATGGACACAACCCCAATGTTGCAAAGGAGACATGAATAATGAGCTATGGCTGCTCAGATGAGTATAACAAAACATTCATTGACCATAAGCACACAAACCAAACCGCGATTCTGGTTATCTGACGTCTAACACGCTTCTGATGTTTAACCAGAATGCAAGGCAGTGTTTCGAAAGGGGCAGTAGTCTAGAGAGGAGGGGCTTCTTTCGTCATCACAGCCCCCGCATCTCTTTCATATGGCTTTCATTTCAGTAAGACGCAAAAGCACAGCATGTTTTTCGTACAATCGAGCGGATGTAAATACAAAGCGAGTCTGGATGAAAGAGTATGAAGAATTGTGTACGCTTTAAGTGATGTATTGTGACGAGGCACAATTGTTTACATCCTTTAGATGTACACTGGGGGAAACATCTGGACCTTCATTCAGAACATGCCGATATAAATACTGTGCTGGTAGATGAGGAACGTACAGTAACGTCACGTGTCTGCAGAGCTCTTCCCAAACCTTCTACCTCAGATGATGAAATAAAGATCCCAAACCCAAAACATCCATCGTTCAGAAAAGCAAACAGGCGCCCGAGTCTCCGGAACCCGCAACGGAAAAGCCAAGGGAAGCAAACATTTGGTGATCAGTAGCGTTTTTTCCCCATCGCACATATTTTTCACATTATTATTCACGTAAAGATACAAAGTGGGAAATTCTGAATATGATACCAGGCATCATTAACCCTTAGCGCAGGAATAACAGTTTACAATTCTTTCGAGTAACTACGAATCGGCTTTCCCTCAAATGTGGCTTTCAAAAGCACATAATGAGTGTATATACGATGCATTGTATATTGCGAAACAATAAAATGCACAAAACAAAAACGGAGTAAAATAGCACCAGTTCTTCAGCATCTCCCATCTGAGAATGCTTCTGAAAGACAACAGGTCCAGAGATGGACTCTGGGTGTCATCTTAGGCCGGTGGACCTGAGGGAGGGAGACACGGTCCCACAATCATCCATCTGTCCATTCAAATACTTACAGGCAGTTTAAAGTGTGTCTAGTTGTGGGGGATATATAAAATACCATTACATAAACAATATAAAAAAACCCTGAAAGATGACTAAAAAGCTCAAGGTCACGTCTGTCACGCGTCCTGAGGTTTTACGTGATGCTGGTCATGCAGACACAAGGGGCAGCACGAGCCTTTGGGTGTCACGGGATTCACGCATGCCACCCGTGGGCACTTCTCCACGAAACACGTCACCTGAGCCTCCTGACAGAAACGAAGATGCGATGTATCACTTTTTCTTGAATTCACAAAACGTTTCAAGTTTTGGTTTCACAGTGAACTTACTTTACACTGACACACGGTGCAGTGATCCTTCTTCCAGCTCTTTCCATTTTCTCGTTCTCTTCCCTCATCATCAGTGCAGCCGGTCTTGCTCAGACGGCCTTCAAGTCTTTTAATCTGTCAGATCCAGCAGAGACAAACAGGGAAACATTAAAATGATTGCCCGAGTCTTCAATTGACAGACCGTAGAAGGGTCAAGTGGGTTAAAGGTCCAATGGATCATTTCAAGTTGGTGCTCCTTTCAGATGTGAATTTGCTTAAATGGGTTTATTCTAGAACTCTTGAAACACGTGCTGTTATCTGATCTAATGTTTAGACAAGCTGTCCCACATGGTGGTCCCTTCAAAGGCCCCTAATGTAACCTTTCCTCAGCTAATGCTCTGTTTCCTGAATCGACATCAAAGACACACATAGTTCCTATTGTGTAACGTTAAAATATGATTTCTGGACCAGGCTCAAGACGTGTTGTGTAGACAACTTGTAGATTTAATTTTTGAATTATTGTTTTTTTTTAAATATGAGTCTGTTTAATCAGATCCGCTTGCCACGACTTAACAAGCAGATTGGTTTAGTTGAAACACAGACATGTCAACATGAATAAAGTTGTATTTTTTCATCTGCGCTATTACTGCTTTAAGGAGATTTTCTCAGGGTTTTTCTTTATTCTGTTAAAGCTGCAATGAGAAGCTTGCATCAGCTGATCCTCCTCTACCTATAGAAGTATGACGCGATCACGGCTTCCGTTTTAAATTTCATTCAGTTTATAGCAGCATATCGCGTTGCTCAGGAGCATATTACCCTCCTCCATCCCCAGCTCCACTTCACATTTACAATCGCGACTTGACTTCTGTTATTCCTTGTCATAAGTCTCAACTTTTGTCTTTAAGAACTAATGACATCTGCTTGTTCTGTTCTGTTTACCTTGAGGGGGGTTATCTCTGCGCTCCCTGCTCTTATTCATGCTGGCTGCATGGAGAACAGAACCATACCACCAATCTAAATGCTATCATTTTTGACGGCAGTGAACTGTATTTTTTTAATTGTCCTAAATACATTACTGCCATATTGCTTAAAAGTGAACTAGTAGTATTTCAAGTTTTCATTTTCTGCAAATTAATTAAAAACAGAAACAATACTTTTGTTTGAAATTTAGGGGAATATTGAATATTAAAAATGTTGAGGATTTTGTAAATAAATATAGTATTTAAACTTGTTCAAAATATTGTGGAACTTTTGTATCATGAATCCAGTATAGTGTATTGCAGGAGTCTCCAACCTTTTTGTAAGCGAGGGCTACCAAAATATCTAAAATCCTCTAGAGGGCTACTTGTTGATAACATACATTCAAACTTTAATGTGATGCCTTATTTTTACGCTCACAGAACCAAATTCAGTTTTCTTTCAGATATTAAAGCTTATAACACTTGCTAATAATAACCTTTCATGACGATGTAGCACTTGGCTGATCGGTATAGTCACAGATTTGTCAACTGCCTTTAGCATTATTGGTGAGCCCTGTGTTTAGCGGGCACCTTACAAAGTTCATGCGGGCTACCAGGTGCCCACGGGCACCACGTTGGAGACCACTGGTGTATTGTATCGAATTCATGAGAATCATGAAATATCTTCAATATCTCCTACAATTCCAAACTGTTCAATACTCCATACGTACATTTTTTCCCTACAAATTCCTGGAATGCTGCATGCTGGAATTTCATCAGGAATTTTAAAAATGATAATCGGTCAAGAGGAGTGTCTGGTTGCAGTCATTCAAGGTAAAAATGGTGTACTCCGTTATCCACCGTTAACAAGCAGTTACGTACCTTTTACACACAGAGTATAGAACTGTAATTTTCTAACTGCTTGTTTACTGTGGATTCATATTTTTATTTCGTGGAAAGATTTGATCCGATATGAAACAGGGCGGATATATTTTCACATGTGATTTTAATCAAGGAAGCATTTGGAAAGTTTGATCATTGGCCGGTTAAGCTGAACAGTAAAACTATCTCGATCAATTGCCCTTCCAAATGTTGTTCACAGACATCTGTGACTTGGAACACTGTGTATACTGTAAATGCTTGTCATTTCTACTGTTGTATTTTGTGTAGTATGGGATTTTAAAACATAGGAGTCCCAAACCTGCTTTCGTAAACTTGTGATAGTTTTCTGCATGTCTGTTACAAAGTCCTGGAAATCCTTTATTGAAGGTTCAGTGCTTGACTGTGCGGATACACTTGTGTTTACTGTAACTTGAGCCTCTTCCAACGTGCTAAAAAACAAAAATGACAAAGTTTAAAAGCTGTCATTGAATACATCTCTTGGTATTTATTATTTATGTGATTTACCTTAAAGGAACACTTTACCCCAAAATGAATATTCCCTAACAATTTACTCATCCTCATGCTCATCGAGGTGTATATACAGTATGTTTTTAGCACAGCACACATATTTGTTATATACATATTCTGTCATTGCTCCTATATCATCATAAAGTACTTATATCATTTACTTGTTTGGGACTTTAGGAGAAAGCGTTTCCCATCATATTTCTGCAGACAAAAAAATAGAGAATGTGAGTTGTACCTGTGGATATTAGTGATGTTACCGTCAGGTCTCTCTTCAGCATAGCTGTTGTCCGCTGACCTACGACCTCTAAAGTGGAATGACAAGGCATTGAACTGACCTTTAGTGCGGCAGTCTGCAGAGGCAAAAAATTCAACACCGACATTACACACACAAAAAAAGTAATACAAGTTTACACGGATTTAAGAAACATCCTTCAGTTTTTTTAGAAAGCACATTACCACATAAGCACGACACTGACTTGAAATCCCCTCGCCCCAAAGGGACAGCCTCGTGTATCCTTCCTATTCACCTTTTTGTTTGAAAAACGTATCATCCTTATTACACACTTATCATCCAGAAAAACTTTTAGGTGATCCTCCAGAACAGTGTTTTCAGAATGCGGCTTGCAGTCAATGAGTCCATAGTGTTGACTAGTCAGATGATATAATGTGTGATGTGAGGCAAGTCTGAACAAAGCAGTGCAGACAAGCTCAGACTGCTGCGTGTCAATGCCGAGGACAAGATAGAAATCAAGGGCAACATTGAAATCCCAGTAAATAATGTGATAACTAGACTTAAACAAAAAATAAATAAGGGTGATTGTACGGAACCGTCACATTGCACGTATGTGTCAGACGCCTGTGCTGCTAACGCAATACTCTACCAAATGAGCTACAGAAACATCAACAAGGTCAACGGTTCAAACAGGTCTATTATATACTTCATCATGTCCTGGTCGGTTGAGCCGGCGAGAGGAGAACAAGAGAGCAGTTAAAAGTACGGTCATAACAGTGTCCTGTACCTTCACAGCAGTCCTGCCACATCCGCAGGTCAATCTTGGGCAAGTCATCACAGCTTCCATAGCCGTGAGGGAAGTCTGCCACACTGAAAACATCCGACTGGATGCGGGTGATGTTGTCACTATTGTCACACAGCACTCGGGCGAGAGACGTCTGCTTCAACTGAGTCAACTGTGCTGGATTGAAGACGCCTGGGTTCTCATACCAAAACCTACACGAACATGAAAAGATACGTTTTTAAACATAAAAATATATACTTTCATGTGCCCAGTAACAAACTACAGTGTGTTAGACGGCTTCAACTTTCAGCCTGCTAACAGTTCCATTTCAAAATGCAACGGCTGTTTTTATACATCCAATCAAATCGTAGAGAAAGACAAAAGCCACAGACACAATTTTTCTCATTTGAAATTCAATTTCACTCGGATATGCGTCAAAATACGGAAGTAAAAATGATCACAACTTCCAGTTCAAGGGGACTTTAAGTCAGAACATGTGCAAATGTATAATTTTAAACCATTGCTAAGTATTTTCTTCAACTGCAGTTAACCAAAGACAGTTTAAAAAATGCAGTTGGAAACTGCTCCGGTTAATGACGACATAAACCAGTAACCAATCACATCAAGTCATTTGACCCCTGTGGATCAGCAATTTGAGGGATAAATATGCCAAGATGGCGCATAGATTTGGGCTCAATAGATCTCTGAACTGCAGTGTCAGCTCTCAGTTACGCTTTCAGCTTTAACAGCGTCTTGAACTGCAAAGAGTGATTGAGATGCGATGCGGCTAATTTGCATATTTACATATCTGCGTATACTTCATGAAGCTGAGGTGTAGAGCAACAGTACATTCAAGTTATTTTAAGAAAATATTTTCTCAATATTTTCTAATTTCGATGGTCAAAGATTCGTCTTAAGGGATAAAATGATCGACCACCGGGGGACTTTAACTGAAAATAAGTAAAAAATCAGCTAAAAATAAATACAAGTGAATTCCTACATTAAATCTAAGTAAAGCAAAATACATTTAAACCCAAAAGTAATTATTCTAATAATATTTTTTAAATGATTTAACAACAGAATTCCAATAAAAGTACAGAGCAAAATGGGTTAAATATTAAACAAAATGTTAAACATGTAACTACATAAATACATAAAAATAAAAGAGAATTCAAAATATTACTAAACTACAAAATAAATGAAAGATATAGTAAATTAACTCTAAATTAAGCTGGACATGTAAAGCTTGACGTGAAGCTTCTTGTAACAAATCAAGAATGCATATAAAAACTACTTTTAGGAAAAAATATACTAGGAAATGGCTAATTGAGCTTTCTTGAAAACTCATATAGCTTAATTTACATGTTCGCAAATCTTTACTAATAGAAAATAGTGTCTGAGCAGATTTACCAACAAACGGTCTGTGAACTAAGAAAATACTGTAAAAAATACAGTAAAACTCTGTATGTGTGAAGAGGACTATTAAGCACCGTTGCTCGTCTGATATTTCTTTGATACACATTAAGCACATTGAATATAGATGGAAGCCAGAAGTCTCACCGGTCACCATCTCTCAGCCGTTTAAACTGGGTGGCCAGTAAACACATAAGAGTTGGACCGAGTCTGCTGCCCGGCACTAGATCTTCAGCCATCAGAGCAGGAAACAGATCGATATTCAGGGGCGTGCCGTACAGTCTGCGAGAGTAACATACCATTATACCCAAGAAAGTGTGGAATTAGTGTATTATTACATGTTTAACAACTATCTTGACTAACCTTTGAAGCTTTTCACGTACGCTGGGGTTCTGAATCTCATTCCTCAGATCCTCAAACGTCTGAGCGGAAGTGAGGTTGCAGAACAACCGGTAGTCATTGTACGACGGGATGCCATGATCACGCCCCCTTTGAATGTTCATGGCGGCAAGGTCGAGCGCCACAGCATGTGCCATTGAGAAAAGACGTTCCGTGAGCTCCGTATTCAGCAGCTGCGTGGACACACGCATTTTCCCCGCTACTCCGAACAGGCCGCGAAGCAGCGGATCGATGCCTCCCTCGTTCACAATGCGGAAAGGCGAGAAGAAAGCTTTATGCAGTGAGATGTGTCCCTGCTGGATCGGCTGGAAGTTCTCGTCTAGACGGTACAGAATGGGATTAATGAGTGTGTGGCCGAAACGGAAGGCGGCGGTGGCGAAAGCGTTGAGGATCCCGGCGTTAATGTTCGGATTGTAGCCGTTATAATCTCCCATGTGTCTCATTCCAGCTTCGCCGAGGATTTTAGGGAGCCAGTGGCTGTAGGTGATGTGTTGCATCTCAGCCCCAACGATCTTCCTGGCCTCGTGGTAAATGGTGTCCCCGTCCCAGTGAGGGTTGAGACGTAGCAACTCGCTAGCAATGCGATTATGCTCGCGGAACCAAACCGTGTGCATGGCTGTCAACCCAAGCTGCTCATTGGCACGGTGATCGCCAGCTAGGAAGCAAGGGATGGGGCTTTCGTTTTCATCCCTCATGCACTCAGTTGGTGGCCCGGTGGCGAACGGCAACAACGGCTTACCGGTACGTTGGACAATACCCTGACGTAACATTCCCCTGTGGCTGGCCACGTCCCGGACCTCTTCCGCCTCGTGCTGTGAGCTACCGTATACGTTGGAAGCGTCAATGTAGGAAGTAAGCTGGTTCATCTGTTCACGCGGATACACCGAGTTCATAAGCAGAGACGTCATTCCGCTGCCGCAAACCGGACTGGACCGCACAAAGAACATGCAACGCGCTCTGCTGCGCCGCTGTCGAGGGTCGTTCGGCGGGAACATAATGGGAAAGCAAGGAGGGTCGTTGGTGCACACAGAAGTGCACAGCTGTCCATCAGAGAAACGTGACTGGCTAAGGGATACGACGGTGGAATCCAGGTCGTGGTCCAAGAACTGGCCCCACTGCATGAGCATATGTGTATAGCGGTCGTCCGGGGTGATGGTCTCCGTACCAATCATTGTGGTGGAGACCAGGCGCGGGAGCGGCAGAGGGAAGCCGTTGTGCAATCTCTCGGTGATCCCGCGTGGGAGATTGAAACCGTTGTCGTAGACAGGCTTAAGCAAGCGTTCAAAGGCGGTGAGGGATGCGCCCCACATTGGGTGCTGAAGGTTGTTGCAGGTGCCATCGTGGGCGCGATACTTCTGGTGGAAGCAGATATCAGAGCAGTTGTTGAAGCGTCGATGGGCCATGCAGCCAGACAAGTTGGCGATCATATCCAGGAAACGGGGAGACACCAGATCATTGTAGCGGAAGGCTGAGAGATGATTGTAAACAAGAAACACAGTATATTAAAATGGATGAGCAAATTTTGAGAAAATGTCATTATTATTGATGATCTATTCTTTTCAAGAAAACAGTGCCTTGATAGTGAATCTGGCTGGAAGGTAAAACACCCCGATTGTCTAAACACACAGGATCCTTTTGCCATCATGTGGCACTGAAAGCTGTGCGGTTGTCATAACCAGAATAACAGTGTTGTCTCCTTGGCAGTACAAATAGTGTCTGCTGAACATTAGTCCCTTTCACGTTTCCTTCAACATAAACCAGTTGTGCATTCTAATGTCAATAACTAATAATAAAAGCAAGCTGGCATTTGTATTAGCGCATTACTTTTTTATGTTAGTGGTAAGAATAGAATAATATGATTTGAGAAATGTTTGTAGTAATGATATGAAAAGGGGTTACGTGAGATACCGGTTCCATTCGTGTCCACCATGAGGCCCTGGTTGACATGCCTCTGAATGAGAAGTAACGTCTGCTCAAAAATCTCTCCCGCTCGGGCCTGCTCCACAGTGTAGGGGTCCCGGGGGTAACGAAACAGAGCCAGCAGCTCGGCGGGGGTACGAGGAGATCTGACAAAGGTCATGGTAGAGAACACATGAACATCACTGCAAATGACGTGCAAATGGTTGAACATCCGTAAAAGGGACAGTTCACCCAAAAAAACATTCTGTCAGCATTTATTCACCCTCGAGTTGTTTGACTCTTTCGTCTTCAAAAGAAGATATTTTGAGGAATGTCTTTGTGATTTTGTGTCTGTACAATTGAAGCCTATGTTGTTTGGTTAACAACATCCTTCAAATATCTTCTTTTGTGTTCTACAGAAGAAAGCCATGACTGGTTGGGAATAACATTACAGTGAGTAAATGCTGAACGAAATTTTTAAATGTTACCCAGCTATAAATAACAGGCTCACAATGTGACTTTGCTTATTTTATCTTGTACGTGTGATTAACTACAAACAGTCAACTCTTATTTATTTTAGTTGAGGTCATACGAGTGAAGCAGATAAAACAAAGAGCAAGCTCTTCGCCAAAGTTAACAGTCTGCCTTTCAGCTCTAAAATTGTTGGTGTCGATTCAAACTAAATCAAAAGAACATTAAAATCATAAAGCAATAAGGTAATTTTTATTATAAGCTTGATAAAACAATATTATTCAGAGAACACAGCAGGTGCCAATTTAAAACAGTATAACACTGGGGTCACTTGTGCCAAACACATGGCCGTGTTTTGTCTTGGACTGCATAATATCAAAAAGAAAACTTTTATATCTTTCCAACCTCCCCAAAATATTATAACTGTATTTAAATACAGTTTAAAACAGCAAATCTCTGTTTTCTGTGGAAATATGACATCAGTTTGGTAATTTAGAAACACAAGTCAGACCCCAGTACGTTTACAATCTCTCCTGACGAGGATATCATTATCATTCAGATAGACTTCATACAAACTATATTTGTTTTGGAAGCAAATCTCTCTTAAGCTAAACCAACAAAGTCTCATGAGAATTCGTGACAATGTCAGAAATTTTAATACGCAACATCCTTCATATGTCTATATGAACGGAATCTGATTGGAATTCATACCTATTTTACAAGGTGGCTCATTCATGTGAATTCCTATTTCCTACAATCTCATTCGTATGATTTGACTTTCCCCCTGTGACGTTAGGTTTAGGGGCGGGGCTAGGGGCCATTTATCGTTGCTTTGCCAAATCGTGAAACTTGCGTTTTTAGCAAAATTATCCTTTGCGGCTGTGATTTTAGGGTTTGGGATGAGGTAAGGTGTAGGTTAGCCACCTCCTAAAATTGTACGACTTCTTTTGATATCAGGTTATAAATATATAAATGTAAATACCCGATCTGTGTATTGAAAGTTGTGCTGAGTGATACGAAAAAAGGGATGAAGTAATTGTAAAAAAATATATACATTTTTAATAGTCCAAATAATCGTTTTCTTTGATGGTAAGGTTTAAGGGTAGAGTTAGGGAATAGAATATACAGTTTGTACAAGTGTGTGTGTGCGCGAGTGAACATGTCTTTTCTACACTGCATATGTGCTCTAGTACCAGGCCTTCATCTGTCGATGGAAATTTTCAGATTTATTTCATGGCATTTCCGGATTCATTTAATTTTTTTGTTTTATAAATGAAATTGTAAAATAATTTCGCATTTCTTATTCACTTTCAATTGGGGTCATCCATCCATCCATCCATCCATTTTCTACCGCTTATCTGGGGCCGGGTCGCGGGGGCAGCAGTCTAAGCAGAGATGCCCAGACATCCCTCACCCTAGACACTTCATCCAGCTCTTCCGGGGGGACACCGAGGCGTTCCCAGGCCAGCCGGGAGACATAGTCCCACCAGCGTGTCCTAGGTCTTCCCCGGGGTCTCCTCCCGGTCGGACGGGCCCTGAACACCTTCCGGGGAAGGCGTCCAGTAGGCATCCGTAACAGATGCCCAAGCCACCTCAGCTGACCCCTCTCGATGTGGAGGAGCAGCGGCTCTACTCCGAGCTCCTCCCGGGTGACCGAGCTTCTCACCCTATCTCTAAGGGATCGCCCAGCCACCCTGCGGAGGAAGCTCATTTCAGCCGCCTGTATCCGGGATCTTGTCCTTTCGGTCATGACCCAAAGCTCATGACCATAGGTGAGAGTAGGAACGTAGATTGACCGGTAAATTGAGAGCTTCGCCTTGCGGCTCAGGTCTTTCTTCACCACGACGGACCGGTACATCGACCGCATTACTGCAGAAGCTGCACCGATCCGTCTGTCAATCTCCCGTTCCATCCTTCCCTCACTCGTGAACAAGACCCCGAGATACTTAAACTCCTCCACTTGAGGAAGGAACTCTCCACCAACCTGAAGTGGGCAAGCCACCCTTTTCCGACTGAGGACCATGGCCTCGGATTTGGAGGTACGGATTTTCATTGGGGTCAATTGGGGTCATATTGAACCCAAATACTAGATTAATAAAAAATGTTTTACATGCCTTCAGAACAACCGTATCAAGCCCAGTTGTTTTTCATGTGAATATAGATAGGAAATGTAGAAAAGTCACAATCTTATTCCACTTGATATGAAGGGAACCATTTTGATTGGGGTCATATTGACCCGACGAGAGGTTAAGGGGTAAAGCAGTTTCACAGAGAAAATGTATTGGACGACTTTTTCTTTTCGCTTATTTGTTTAAACAATAAGAATATAGTTATTGGTTTGTCATACATATTTGGACAAAATAAGGGTACATTTCCAATTCTGGGTGAACCGTTCCTTTAAAAAAACACTGATCCAGCTCAGAGCGAAGGCTTCCTTTCCAGTGAAGAGTGACGAATACATCACATTGACCAGCCCATGATGCCAGTAAATTCCTTATGGCTTACAGAATTGTGACTCACAGCAAAGGGATTTGCTTTTCCTGCCATATTTTAAAGCCTACCCGTCAAAGAGTTGCCTCCTTGTGGAGTCTATCGCGCTGTTTATGCTTCGAATGGCCTCTTCGAGGGAAGTGGAGACATATGGATCGCCCTCCCTGCTCACCTGCGGTACTGGAGACACAAGAACATAAAAACAATTCAAACGTAAAGACTGAGGTTCAGACAGGCAGGAAATTGTCTTGTATTGTACTTATTTTATTCATTTTTCCAATTCATTTCTTACCTTGAACGGTCAGCACCATGCTGGATGAGGAAAAGCCAATGGAGTTACGAGCTACACACTCATATCTTCCCCCATCGGCGAGCCCCACGTCCTGAACTTCCAGATAACCCTCAGGTTTGATATGAAATTTCCCACTCTCAGTAATCTGCACTCCATCCTGCAGATCAGGACCACAGATTTCAGTTTCAGTGATATTCGGGACAGTCCCGGGAGGACTGCCGTGGATGGATGGAGGTGGCTGTGGTGCAAAGAGCCCATTGGTCTAACCTTGCTCCACGTGAGGATAGGTGTGGGCTCGCCCTGAGCACTGCATGGAATCTGGACATCTGATCCAGACTCCACGGTCAAATCCCTTGGAGCATTTGTGAAAACAGGCGTTACTGATGATGTAAAAACACGTGTTAATGATTACAGCGCGCTGAGAAACAGATGCATCTATCATGAGCATGCACAGGTCATACGTGCACCAGTTCTCAAGGAACCGTAATTATGGGGAAGTCAATGAGAGGGCAAGAGGTTTAGTTCAAGACACGTCAAGGCCAACGTGGATTTGCTGGTTAAAAAGCATCTGAACCCCATTTCATCAGTCATACGGGATTGACATGACAAGAGGGCGTGTAAAAAATGACAGAATATTCATTTTAAAGCTGAACTACTGCATTTCTTTTAGGAGTGTTTCTGCAACCTCTGCTCATTCCTTTGGGGTTCAGATGTTTCAATGATGCTTTTTAACCAGCAAGTCCAGGTGAACTATTCCTTTAAAATCAAGTGCTAAACATTCATCTAGTGTTTTTAAACCAGGGGCATCAATATGAATTAAAAGGATTAAAAAAGTCAAATCAAGCTACAAATTAAGATTTTTTTGTTTATTTATTCATTTATTATAGATATTTTTGTTTATTTAGATATTATTTTTCTTTTTTATTATTTCCAGTTAATAAAAGTCATTTTCATTTGTAGGTGAGCAACCCCTTTAATTTAAACTTTTAGTTTTACAAAAACATTTTCTTATTATGAGAATTAAACTGTGACTGTGTGTTGACATAGAGCTTGAATGAGGCGTCAAGCGCGAGTGATTTACATGTTAAGTCAATGCAAAGACGCGATAGACGCGCTTGCGAATGAGGCGGCGGGAATGGCGCGAATAGCGCGAATGAGGCGGCGCGAATGACGCGAATAGCGCGAATGACGCGAATAGCGCGAGTTGAAAAATCTGAACTTTGGCGAAAATTCGCGCCGTGTTAACCAATCAGGCGCCTGCTCTAGTAGTGACGTAGACGACGTAGCGAGCAGAGGCAGAAATAAAAAATGGGGGACAAGCTCATCTCAGTGTGTGGACACCCGGAGCTATATGATACGTGTTCATAAAAATAGGAATAAAAAGGATCTTGCTTGGAAGAAAGTGAGTGAGGAGGTCGGAGAATCCGGTAAATTGTAAAAACATTTTCGTGAAGCGAATTTCACTCGCGAATGACGCGAATAGCGCGAATGACGCGAATAGCGCGAATGACGCAAATGAAGCGAATGACGCGAATGAAGCGAGTAAACACAAAATGTTCAAGCGTCCAACTACTCACGAATAGCGCGTTTTTGACACCTCATTCGTGCTCTATGTGAACACACAGTGAGTGGGGGCCTTCAAATATGGCTGGCGACAAAGAAGGCGATCATCCAATGATCAACACCAGTTTTGAGGACAACACAATGATTTACTTACGAAGAGAAAAGTAAACAGCGTTTGACTACAAACTGAACAATATGCAACATGACTGTCATTATAATTGTATAACTTCCTAGCAGTCTCTTGAATTTTAGTGTTTTCATGCTCTTGGGAGACAATTAGTGACCGCACAAAACAAACCATGTTTATCCTCATTTTAATTATGTTAGAGTCTTTTTCAGGCCTGTGCTGTTTTGTTCATGGTTATTGTCAAATGTTGGCATTTGCTCAATTTGGAAGCTTCGATCATGTCAGATGAATTTGTGCCGACATAAAAACAAAACAATAAAACATATGGGAAGTCAATTCTCATATTCCGGAGTAGTCAGGGTTGCGAAATGACTAGGTGGTTAAAGCGTTGCTCTTTTTTGCCGCCCATGAGCCTGTCAGAACAGATCTGCGAGTCATTTTAGGGTCGTGACCCAGAAGATGAGAACCATTGATCTGCCCCGAGAAATGTTACTTTTATTGTTTGATGGAGTTCTCAGTTGTATTATATTTAAGAATCAAATTAGCCTCAGATGGTTTTCCTAAAATGATTTGGGAGAAATAAAAACGGAAACTGGAACTGTTGGAACACAGTATGGAGGTGTAAAATGAATATAGATTGTAGAGGTTAGATAAACTGGATTGGGGTAAATTGGATTAGAAATTGAGTCTTCAATAATATAGAATTTTGATTGCAGACTTGAAGACATTTGTGAGATTTCTGCCTCCCTTTTTAGGAGAAATATGTGAGATGCAGATGAGATTTGTTTTTTCTTTCTTATGGGTGCTTTCTCACTTCTCTTCCATCGGTTTCTGTGAGGCTGTTTTAAATGAAACCAGCTGTGAGTCAAAGCAAGGCCCGGGTTTTACAGTAAATCCAGACGGTTGTTATGCAGTGTGTTAACTGCCATCACTACATGGAAAACATCTCGTCATGTGGGAATTTCAAAGCGGCGAGCTTTCCTGGCCCTTCCACAAGCCTGTAATAAAGCTCAAGAGGTGGTATAAAGGCAGTCACATGCTGGGACATGGTTCCCCATCTGTCATTGTGACTTTATGGAGGTATTGTTGTTTTAATTGTAGGCTTCAGTTGTGGGCAAATTACTAATTTGTTTATGAAGTCAACCCTTCTTTCCTCTGGGTATAAAACCATGGACACCAAGGACAGCTGACCTGCTGGTCTCAGTGGATAATCACTCATTTGTATTTTGTAATGTTCAATATATCGATGGTTTCATTGGATGTTAAGTTTGGGTTACATAATGTTTGTTTATGTTGTTGCCGCTGAAACAGTCTATAACAATCGAATAGGCGGTGTAATAGTATCACTGCACGTACGTCGGTAAACATTTAGCTATAACATTTAGATCACAGTGTATATATAGATGTTATGCTGTCAGTACCACTTTTTGTTATTTACACATCTAATGATGAAATGACTACTAATGTGCTGAATCAATGTCAAATACATCCAGTTTGCTGCATTCGCCATTTTAAAACAACGTAAAATATGGCTGATCTATAAAATAAATGACTCGCGTAACGTAAACGTAAAATATGAGTATATTTATATAAATATTACATTTTATGCATTTGGCAGATGCTTTTATCCAAAGCAATTTGCATTGCATGATACTGAACATTTGCATCAGAGTATGTGCAATCTCCGGGTTCGAACCCGTGACCCGCATTTCGCTGCATTTCAAAGGTCAAGTTGGTGACTTGCGAATTCCCATCACATGACAATGCGTGACCAATAGAAGATTAGTACATCATGCTCATAGTAACAGGAAACGCAGATCATAACAGTATCGTACATCCCATTTTGTACAAAACGCAGGTATATAATAAGATGGATTTAGTTGCTTTCATATTTGCAGGGTTGTGTTAGATTGTGTGAATTTTCATAGTCTAGGTTTTGTTCGTAATAATTCCGTTTTTTAGCATTTTTTCTTGCTTAACTACATACTATTGTAATACTACGGTTATTGTGGCGAGACTTTACTAAATTTGTTGTTACTAGGGTTTTACTGTACATTTACAACAAATAGCATTCCAATAGTTCAACAATTGATATTGCACTTGTTAAATACAATCAAATTACCAATAGCATGTAACCAATTTCAGGAAAAAATGTGATACATTCCTATAATCACAATTACATTTTTTTAAACATGAACAGCAGACGCTGGTTAGATGATCATGGATATTGTGAATTTGTTCTCACTGGTCTGAAGGACATTTAGCTGAACAGCTGCACTGGCAGTGCCAACCGGACTGACCGCCTGGCATTCATACTGGCCCTGATCATGAAGGGCCAAGCGACTGATTCGCAAGCTGCCCGTCGACAGGATGACATGTCTTCTTTCATTGGGCAGAGGGCTGCCTATGGTAAGAAAAACAGACGTTCTGTTATTATGCAACAACTGAAAGCCTTGTAAACAGCTGATAAATTGACTCACAGTAAGTCAATAAACTTTAAATGTGTCCTTTAAAGGAATGTTCGGGTTCAGTACAAGTTAAACGCTGTTGACGGCATCTGTATTCATTCTGTCAATTATTACAGACAATCTTTTTAACTCAGTCCCTCAGACCAAGAAATAAATAATACTTTTTTTGCTAAATAACAGCATGTCACAGATATAGAGAATCACTTGTGTTAAACCTGAAACATCACATTAATCTTCAACAACACCATTGAAAACTGGTGGATTCCTGAAGAGCTGTTATTATTTCAATTGGCAACTTGATCTGTAGACTGATAAAAAGCCGACATACCGCCACGCGTCCACGCTATGACCGGCTGGGGGTAACCGCTGGCCTCACAGGGAAAATCAACTGTGTGACCCTCCAACACGGACTGATCCTGAGGGGTCACCGTGAACTGAGGACGAGCTGGCACGTGAGAGAGAAATGATAAGTACATTGCCAATCATTAGCAAAGTATTATCTATCTGCACACAGAATAAATGTACAGAGTGAATCTCTTACCCTGTACTATAATATATGCGTTGGCATTGATGGTGTCAACGTTGTTACTCGCGAAGCAGGTGTACTGTCCTCCATCTGACTGATTGACACTCTGAATGTAAAGACCGCCGGAAGGTGTAATGTTGATGCGGGGGTCCACCGGAAGGGCTGTCTGATCTCCTTTAGTCCAGGTTATCCGGGGCTGTGGCTGACCCGTCGCGCTGCACTCCAGGGTCACGCTCTCCCCGACCAGCACCTCAGTGTTCTGTGGCTGGATAACAAAACTGGGCCGAGCTGAATGGAGGAAGATCTACTGTCAGTTGTAAGGCCCCAAAACAGATTGCTGAGTGACAGACAGCATGATTCAACATAGAAAAGTCAAATTTGTGAACTATTTGTTAACGCCTTAGCATGTTCCAGCCTTCGGGTGAATACTTTCGCATAATATTTCAGTCTGATGACTTGTGACGGACAGAAACCAAAAGGCTCAGAGAGACAGAACTAAAATCTAGAAAAGCTGCATTACTGTAATATTAATGATAAAAGGAAAAGTTATTTTCATACACAAATTCACATTCTCAATACTTTTTGGAAAAAAAAATCTAAGATTTGTTTTTTTTAATTAAGACACATTTTTTTTATTGTTATAAAAACAATAAATACATGTATGTAGCAATATAAATCAAAATTAAAAGCACATCATTTTTTATTTATATTTACATGAATTAACATTTAAAATATTAAAAAGATCATTTCATTTTTTTATTTTAAGTTTGATTACATATGAATTAAACTATAAAAAAGAAAAAGACTCACAAGGTGACCTGAAGTATCGCAAGGTGACCTCAGAAGTCTTCACCTCTCCGGCCACATTTTTAGCCATGCACTGATATACGCCCTGGTCCGTCTCGCGTGTGTCCTGGATCATCAGAGTTCCATCTTCCAGAAGATTCAGACGAGTATCATCCCTCATGTTCAAAGCATTGCTGACAAAAAAAGGTTTACACACACGACTCACATTTCTGGTTAAAACAAACAAAAAGTAACATAAAAAGGATTACAAAAAATTACATTCGCTCATCTTTTACTCACCCTTATGTTGTTCCAAACACAACTTTCTTTTGTCCAAAGATATCTTGTAGATTGTCCAGAGCGTTTTTCATAATAAGAACTGGAGCTGTCAAGATCCAAAACAGCACAATAACAGAATCAATATAGTAGTTCACCTAACTGCACTCCGAGTCTTCTGAAGCTACTTGATAGATTTGACAAAGGCACCGTTATACCTGCTTCTGTATTATGTTGGGTGTTTTTTTATTTGATTTAAATTGAAAACTATCTGCATATCAGCTATAGCAAGAAAAAGGCAGAAATAACAAACCGATAGTTTTATCTTATAATACTGGCCTGTTGACTGAAAATGATCAGCTGACACCAAACTTTGCTGGCAATAAACTAGCCAACATGCATTCATGGATTTGTTTTTGACCTTCGCTAATTTAAAACACGGTCAAAACAGCAGTTTTATAATAAGTGAGCCAGTGACAAACATTGGTAACGACCAATAGAATTTTCTTAAAATCTGTATCAGAAATCCTATAGGCTCATCCCTAAAAGATTGTGTGCGCATTAGGCCTGTCACGGTATTCGATTTTTAACTACACGTTTTTTTTAAGTGAAAAATGTAAGAAATAAATGATGGCATCAGAAAAATTCACTCTAAATTGTATATCGTTTCTGTTCTGTTATTTGGTAAATTAATTACAAATGTAGGCAGAGAGTAAGAGAATTCATTACCATTGTGACTTAAGGTAACATTTTAATGCTAAATAGTTTACGATATTACACTCTGTGTAGAATTAACATGCTAATGATATCACATTTTTACAGTTATTGTCAATACCAATATATTGTGACACCTGTAGTGTGCAACAGAACAGAATTATCTCCTTATTTGGGAATCATTTTCCCTTCTGCTATAGCTCTTAAATGTCATTTTTAATAAATATGGTGCCAAAATGCTTTGTAGCAGTTTTCGTCAAAAATATGACAAAAGAACAAACAGTCTTTTTAATCACTAGTAATCTCTGAAGGTAAATTATTCTTCATTTGAAATTATAGCGAATGAGATTTGATCTTTAAAACTTCTGCAGTGGAGGGGTTCAATTTTGATTTGTTATGCACATAAAGCTATCCTTCAGAAGACTTGGAGCACAGCGTGGACGACTTTATTGGTGCATTTTTGGAACTTGACAGCCACAGTCGCTTTTATGAAAATCCACATGGAAAGACTTCTTTTATCAGTCCAACAGGTTTGGAACAACACTAGGGGTTTCATTTTTGAGTGCACTATTCCTATAAACATGTAGAGAAAGAATGTAAGCATACTTGTTTCTGAGCCAGATGATCTGTGGTTTGGGGTTGCCCTCTGCCCTGCAGGTGAAGTAGACGGTATTCCCGGAGGTTACGTCAACATCCTGCGGCTCTGATGTGATCCGGGGCACTTCTGCTCCACACGTCCAAGATGAAACCAAATAAATATGCGGCAGAAAAAAAGGGGTTCATTCAGTCTGCGAAAGCTTTAAGAATAACAGCATACTGAAAATAACATTTGACACGTCTCTCTTGCCTCACTTCCTCTGCTGACATGCCTGCTTGTGTTGGTTGAGGGCCAGACACAGGGTGATTGTGTATGTGGTTACAACGGCGGTGTGTTAAACCCCATATATTACCCACTGACACCACTGGGCACGTGGTAAAATTTTTTCCTGAACCATCTGACACAACTGTTGAACTGTTTCCAGACGTCTGGCTGCAAAATGTATCACACCGACATAGACTGCTGTTTCAAGAAACAGTTTTCCTTAACTTTACAATACATTTTACATGAATGCATTTGGAAGATCTGAATTCAACTTATGTTGTTCTGAACCAATATGACTTTATTTCTAAAATGAAACACAAAGAATATAATCCCATATAATACAGCATCCAGTGACAACGAAACTGACTAAAAACATGAAAAAGTCAATATTGTAAATAAGGGTATGTTTACACGACATTATATTAAAATGGAAATGTTCTTTGTCAAAGCAATCCACGTTCACACGGATCTGCAAAAACGCTGTATTGAGACACTGTATTGCACATACCAGGCCAGTAGTTAGCGATGTCACTTTGTAAAAAACTTTGCATTTGAATGCCCCTAAAACACTGATGCTGCCTAAATGACTGGCCAAAGTGGATATTAATGTTAATATGTAAAGTTAACCATATAAAAGGTATCGTGTAAACACACCCTAAGATACACGAGTTTTAGTTTAGGTAACTATTTGATTAAAATAATTGTAGCACACTTGAAGGAATGAACAAGCGTGTGATTTGGTTGGGTTCTTTTATTCAGCCCGCATCATTCGCAACAGCTCCGTAGCACACAGTACAATACAACTCGCTAACACTCGCGCGAACGAACTCTTCTTCTCCTCTTTTAGGTTTTCCGCCGGCTTACTGCCACCAACTGGACACTCATCACATAGCTGTATACTACAAATTGGCATGCATGTACTGAATAATTAAATTACCATTATTAATAAAATAACTGAAATAACAAAAACTATTACATGGGGGGGTCTAACTTTTAACTCACAATTATATTATAACAATTATACTCTTCTATCAATATATATATATTCTAGATTTCCCCACATTCTCCCCTACAAAACAGAATGTAGTCCCGACATTCTCAAAATAAATTACAGGTTATCTACCCGTAGATCATTTCTTTGGCAGGAGTCAGTGATATAACAGTTTTAGTACTCGTGCTATACTGTCACACGACACACAACATGTATCTCCTTTTCCATGCAGTGTGTTTGTAGCAGACATCATTGTGCACCATGATTTTCTACCACCATCGCTGTTTATCAACAGGAATCTGTACTTTCACTGAAGGAATCTAACCTTACACCATTAAAACAATTTACATTTGTTTCTGGAATGTTATGGTAACTATTTTCTCGTTAAAACCAAAAATATGAACTCAATATTATTCTGGTCAATTATTTAGCTTCTTAACATTTAAACTAGAACTTATTACTGTGATTTAATTTAGCAGTTTACCCATCTACAATACTAGGCTGACCTAGAGAATGGTAAGTAAACAATCTTGTTAGTTTTCTGTTTCTCAAAGGATATACTCTTTTGCAGGCTGGTTGTGAAGGAGTCTCCCCATCACTATCATTAGGATCATCAGTTTCACCCGCCTCGTCTCTGGATGATGATAAATCATCTTCTCCCCGTCTTGGTGCTTGCTCGTGTTCAACCTCTGGTTCTACATCGTTCAGCGTCACTGTGTCTTCTGAATGAGGTTCTGGAGGTTCTCTGACACTCTGACTCTCCTTTTCGACTGGTACTCCAACCAGGCATTTCCAATCATCCTCACCATCTGAACTGTCACAGTATGTTCGATTTTGCTGTGTCGATGTTTTTCCAGTCTTGGCTTTTTTCTTGTTTTCTTTTTCAGGTCTTCCAGGTAAACATTCTCTCTCTGCAGGTAAGTAGTCACACGGTAGCAATAGGTTCCTGTGTAGTATTCTTGTTTTCCCTTTGCCTTGTTCAGGCCGGACTTCATATACTGGACTATCCTGGTGCTTCCTCTTGGTGACGACATAGACTTGTTCTTCCCAAAATGATCGAAGCTTCCCAGGTCCACCTTTTTCCTTGAAATTCCGAACAAGTACTCTGTTCCCAGGGATCAGTTCAGCTCCGTGTATTTTCTTATCGTACAAAGCTTTACCTCTTTCCTTCTCTTTGTGTGACACTCTTGAGGCTAACTTGTAAGCTTCTGTCATTCTCATTCTCCAGTCCTCAGCATAGTCATGGTAAGATGAGCTTTGGTTCTTTGCTGGTACACCGAACATGATATCAATGGGAAGTCTGGGAGTGCGGCCAAACAGGAGATAATACGGAGCAAACCCTGTTGCCTCACTTTTCGTACAGTTGTATGCATTCACAACTTTTGCAAGTGACGTCTTCCAGTCGGCTTTTGCGGTTTCTGGTAAGGTCCTCAGCATTGCTAGCAAAGTTCGGTTAAAACGCTACACTTGACCATTGCCCTGGGGGTGATATGGGGTCGTGTGGGAGCCTTGCACGCCACTGTACTCTTGCAGCCTTGAAAACAGCTTGTTATCAAACTCCCTGCCTTGGTCGTGGTGCAGTTTTGTCGGGAACCCAAATTTCAAAACAAAGTCCCCGAACACCTTCTCAGCCGCTGTCTTGGCGCTCTTGTTTCTGCATGCATACGCCTGTGCGAATCGTGTAAAGTGGTCCATCACAACTAAAATGTACTCATAACCCCCCTTACTCTTCTCTAGGTGCAGGAAATCAATAGAGACAAGCTCAAACGGGTAAGTGGTGGTGATGTTTACCAGAGGGGCTCGGGTCGGTCTGTTTGGACGCTTGCTTCTCAAGCAACTACAAACACGTGTGACATAGTGTTCCACGTCCTTTTGCATGTGGGGCCAATAAAACCGATCTCTGATTAAGTTCAGCACCCTTTCTGCTCCCAGGTGGCCCATGTCTTGATGCAACTCCTTATAAACGAGCTCATGGTATATCCTAGGCAAAACCAACTGATGACGAATTACTGTTTTCCTAAACAAGAGACCATGTTCATCCAGGTATAACTTTGCTCTTTCCCTCATCAGTCCCAGAGCCTCTCTACCCTGACCTCTGATCACAGGCCGCGGTTTCATTTTTAGGTATGTGACAGCTTCTCTGATTTCAGGGTCTTCCTCTTGGGCTTTTCTCAGTACATCCTTGGGGATCTCTGCAACTGAAGTGAACAGCTCCTCCTCCTGTTCTCCTGACAACGCAGTTTCAATTGTAAGTGGACACAACCACGGCCCTCTCTCCTGACTCTGTACAACCGCTGCCTGAGATACGCTGACCATGACTTCAGGGTGCACCTCTTCTGAACAGGTTTCCATGTACTGTTCCATATGCAGCGGCATACGTGACAAGCCATCTGCGTCCCCATTTGACTTTCCTGGGCGGTATTTGATGGTAAATCGGAAGTCAGCAAGTTCCGCTACCCATCTGTACGTTGTGGCATTTAACTTGGCTGTCGACATCACATATGTGAGAGGGTTATTGTCCGTGTACACGATGAATGAAGGTGCATGATAAACATAGTCCCTGAACCGCTCGCATATAGCCCACTTCATGGCCAAGAACTCCAACTTTCCTGAGTGAAGATGGTAGTTTTTCTCAGGAGGGGTTAGGGTTCTTGATCCGTACGCTATTACCACTAACTTGCCTCTTTGCCTTTGATAAAGCACCGCACCAAGGCCTTCCTGTGAAGCATCGCAATGGAGTACAAAAGGTTCATCCAGATCTGGATATCCCAGCACCGGTGGGTTAGATAAATAATCAATTAACTCATAGAGGGCCTTTTGATGTTCATCTGTCCACATGACTGGGTGTGCTGACGCAAGCTGTCCATGGCTATGTTTCACTTTTCCTTTCCGCTTAATCTGTACTTTCCCTGTCGGTGTCTTTTTTTCGGCGAGCAGCAAATAAAGAGATGCGGCCTTGCGGGAAAAGTTTTCAATGTATGACCGGTAGTAGGAAAGAAATCCTAACAACTTTCTCACCTCACCAACTGTCTTAGGGGTCCTTTCTTTCAGTGCTTGGACAGGAGCAACGTCAGCCGGGTCCATCGTGTACCCATCTTTTGTCACCAGCCTCCCTAGGAATCGTACCTGATTCCGGAACACTTCACATTTTCGAGGCGTTAGTTTGACACCATGATTTTGATAACACTGCAGCACTTTTCTAATGTCCTGAAGATGATCATCAAATGTTTTAGAATGAACCAAGTTATCATCCAAATATGGTTGACATACCTCATCACGCAATTCTCTCAGACACTCCTCCATGCTCCTTTGGAATTCAGCAGGTGCATTTGACAATCCAAAAGGGACCCTCACCCATTCATATAATCCCCACGGTGTAATGAACGCAGTGAGAGGTCGGCTGGATTCATCTACAAAACCCTGGTGATAGGCTTTACCTTGATCAAGGACTGAAAACCAGGTGTTGCCTGCCAAGCTGTCGAGCATGTCCTGTATGCGGGGAATTGGATGTCTATCTGGAATGGATTTCTTGTTCAACTCCCGATAGTCACAGCAGAGGCGAAGAGTTCCATCTTTCTTACGCACACAGACTACTGGTGAAGAATATGGTGACTTAGATTTAGTAATCCACCCCTTATTTAACAGATCCTCCAGGTATTCTTTAACCTCTCTGCGAAGTGGCTTCGGGACAGACATGTATGTGTGCTTCACGAAGGTGGTATCATGTAGGCGGATTTTTAGCTGGAGAGATGGAATACATCCCACATCACTGTCATCGCGAGCAAAAGCACCACTCTCCTCCCTTAGAAGCTGCTTCACCTTCTGCTGCTGTTCAGGTTTTAAGTGATCAACGCATACAGGAGGGTCCCATAGGTTTTCTTTTTGCCCAGTTAACATTGTATTAGTGTTTTCTGTAGATTGACTGACTTGTTCACCGTCTTTTTGGAACGGGCTTTGACTGGCGTGTGTAACAGTCGCACATGCAACCTCTTTCTGAGCGGTCACCGGTCTCACCTCAGCAGGGTAAATGGATTTCACTCGCTGTATATGGCCCAGAACTGCCCGTGGAGGCAGGTCGATGTCATGGTTGGTATCATTGATCACAGGAATACAGATGCGTGAACAGGTCCCTCTCTTGAGGCAAACGATGTTTTCCTCCACCCTCAATCCATCTGGCCACTTCACGAACTCATCCGGTTCAAAAAGAGCCTCTTGATCAGATAGCAACGGGCCCGTTCTAATGTAACATTTGACAGCTCTAGCCTGTTGGGCAGGAATTCTTGTTACTGACCTTCCTACTTTCACTACTCCATCACTGAACCCTTCGTTTTGGCTTCTTACTAAGTTCAGCAAAACCTCAGCTTTTTTACAGTCACAGGACAGTGCAGTACTCATGGCTTTGGTCTTTACATTGGTAGGGCGCTCTACACCACTGTTCAACAGGTACTCAATGACATTGTAACCAATGATGGGCTCCTCTGCCACTTCATCGTCACCACATACCAATACCGGTACCTCCAGTTCTAACGGTGTGGTTTTGTCTGTTCCCAGCTTAAATGTCACTTCAACCCAGCTTTCGAACGGGATCACTGTTTGATTCACTGCTCGACCGGTGAGGGTTCCAGGGCCTAGGATCTCTTCAAGACCACGTAGTGTTGTGTGTGGGAGATGTTCTTTTCGCCACTTTTCATTCATGAGACAGACTTGTGAGCCAGTATCCCACAGCGCTTTTGTTGCTACACCATCAAAGAAACAGTTCACCATACATTTTTCTCCGATCAAATTCAATAACTGTGCATGATGTTTGGTGGACAACTGATTAGTAGTTATGGATCTGATATGCTGCAGAGGACAGTCCTTCCGTTTCGCTGCTTCATGAGCTTCCAGCTGCTTAATTCTGTCACCCAGGATGTCATGGTGATTGTCTAGGCTCGGTGAGGATGTGGTATGAGTTGTGACTGCCATACTGCTCGCTGAGTGCCCTCTTTCGGTTCTTCCTGCAGGTGGTGCCCTGCACCCTCTGGAAAGATGTCCACTTTGCCCACAACTAAAGCAATGATCACACTGATCACCTCTGCCTTCATTTTGACATCCACGGCATCCTCGCTTCCTTTCCCTGGGCTGCGTGGAACGGTAAGTACTCATCGCTTTTCTCATTTCTCCGATCTCCTCTCTCAGCTGTTTAACGACCTCATAGAGCTCAGAGTCTTTCTTGTCCATGACTTGTGGAGTTTTCAAAGCTTTTAATTGTGTATATGTGGACTGTTCTTTACCTCCCACAGCATAACCAATTTTCTCTTGACTTTGGCGTAGTTCCACTGGAACCTCACTGACTTTAGTTTCTTTGATGTGGGCATTTTTCTTGAACTTTTGCTGTCGTTCGCACTCAAGACTTGCAGCTTCGTTCATAGCTGTGATGAGAACCTCATCTGTGATTTTAGGATCATCAAGGCAGGTTTTTAGCTGATACTTAATGTGATCGTTTGATAACCCTGTTCCTAGTGCGCGCAGGAATCTTCTCTGTATGAGATCAGGGCTATACGGTTCTTCTCCATCTGGTTCTCGAGCAGCAGCTAAAAGTCTTTCCTTCAACTCAATGGCACGGAATAGGAAGTTTTGTGGTGACTCACGGCTCTCTTGAGTGATGTTTATCAGTCGATGATACAGGTCTGTTGAGCTTTCTTCCTTATAATGGCCTTTCAGAATTGTGCGCAGCTGAGAAAGGGTTAAATCTGTCTTGATCTCCAGCATATCGCGCAGGCTCATACCTGGACTCACTGCTCTTATCACCGCATCAAGTATTTCAGACTCTCTGTGTCCCTTGTTCACTCCAGCCTCAATTTGGTGCATCAAGTTGTTGTATGAAAGCTTATCTTTCTGACCTCGTTCTCCAATTTGGCCATTAATCTTAAAATCACGCCGGATAGTGACTTCAGAAACTTCATGATGACGTTGGGAAAACGCCGGGAGGCCGGACACAACAGGAACTTTCAAACTCAGGCGTTGGATTTCGTTTTTTAGCGCATCTGTTGACAACTCAAACTGATGCTGCAATTCGGTGTACTGTCTCTTTAAATGCGCGAGCTCCGCCGAATTTCTGTCTGCGTTAACACCGCCATCTTGTACCGCGCGGTTACTGCTTTGCATCATCTTGCTAGAAAACTCTAACAAATCTTCCACATGTTGACGGGCTACATCGTCATCTTCCGTCTCAATCACCTTCTCTACTGATTCACTTATTAATCTGATCAGCGAGTGCCGTTTGGTTTGTCCCTCCTCCACTGACAGTTTCGCATACACACTCACCTCGTGCAGCTGATCGAGCCGCAGCCGGAGCAACGCCGCGCTCAGCTGATCCTGCAGTTGCTCAAAGTCCATGCTCAGCCTCTTCGTAGACAACTCACTCAAAACGGCACCGCCGATTCCATCCATCCTCGTCGCCAATATTTTGTAGCATACTTGAAGGAATGAACAAGCGTGTGATTTGGTTGGGTTCTTTTATTCAGCCCGCATCATTCGCAACAGCTCCGTAGCACACAGTACAATACAACTCGCTAACACTCGCGCGAACGAACTCTTCTTCTCCTCTTTTAGGTTTTCCGCCGGCTTACTGCCACCAACTGGACACTCATCACATAGCTGTATACTACAAATTGGCATGCATGTACTGAATAATTAAATTACCATTATTAATAAAATAACTGAAATAACAAAAACTATTACATGGGGGGGTCTAACTTTTAACTCACAATTATATTATAACAATTATACTCTTCTATCAATATATATATATTCTAGATTTCCCCACATAATGTGCACGTTTGTCTGCTCTACAAAAGAAAGGAAATCATATGGATTCTAGCTTTTTTTAATCTTATTTTATGTTTAACTTAGATTTTTTTCTTCGGCCGCGATGCACAGTTCTGGTCACTTTATTGTTCGACAGCGATACAAGCGACGCGGTTGAATGTACTGCATCGGTTTTGGGCGGGCTGGTGTTGCGTTCTTTTGTCCTGCTGTGTTTTGACAGGTGCCCCAGGCATCAGTGCGCCGTATTTTATATATAGAGGGGGTGGGAGGGCAGTGTCGTTTTTCTGCAGGGCCATTGGGGCTGTTCTGGGGGCTTATTACTGAAACAAGCCCGAGCAGGCCCATACAGAAAAACTTCTGCCGTGGTTTGTGGTGAACGGTCTACTGATACTCTGAGGTCCCATGAGAGCTGGAACGCCGTTCAATCTCAGCCTTAAACATGTAGAAAATGTGACAGTCAAAGAGGTATTTTTTGGAGACTCATGTTCACAAAACTGTTTCTGCACTGAATCTCTTTTTGTCTTCTCCCGTAACTGGGATTTGTTTTGTGTAACTCAAAACAATGTCATATGTTGCAGACTGAGTCTATTTATGCATGTAAGATTCAGAACATCAGGTATTGATTCAGAGTCACCGAACTGGAAATTAGCCCAATATTATAAGCTGAATCTGTGATTTTCTCCAAAGCACAATGGCCCAGTAAAGTTACCCGTATTTGTTTAACATATGCTTAGAACGAAACGGATCCTGCAGCTTAACACAAAAAGTAGGCTCAGAACAGCAACATCTGGGAATTCACTCCATTGTTCAGTTCAGCATCTGTTAGATATTTTGTGATGACTACATGCACAAAGATTTTCAGACGCGTCCCGTTGAGCGGAGAGTGCCGTGAATGTGGAGATCGTGGCCTTCTAAATATTTACATCCATTTAGTGACATTTGCTCATACTGGTTTTGATTTGTGTATGTTGGTGTGTGAGCTGTTTCTGTGTGTCAGGGAACTCACCGCAGTTGAGCTCTTGCGCAGTGAGAGTTGCGACCGAGCGTCCCTGTAAGCGGCTGGGAAAGTCGCACGTCGCAGCGGCTTGAGCGTTACCGGACTCTGCATACTGCTTCAACAGATCGGCCAACCACAGCAGTTCACAGTCACAGTTGATTGTGTTTGAGTCCAGACGCCTATAAACACCCGCAAACATACACGTGAAGAGAGCAAATGAGATCTTTAGTTCTCAAGGCTCTGATAAATCATGTAGTTGATCTTTAAGCATTTACAACTTTAAGTGACGGATTAAGTCATGGTGAATAGACTTTTACCCGGTTTCACAGACAAGGCTTAAGACTAAAATGAAACTTTGAGCTGTCTTAACTGAAAATGAATTGCCCTGACATATCTTAAAATATGTAATTGCCATCGTTTCGTCTCAATATGTACATCAGTAATATTTTAATCTGAGGCATTTTAATAAAAGCGAATATCGTATTTTAACTAAGGCATAGTCCTGGCTTAAGCTGAGCCTTGTCTGTGAAATGAACTTGAATTAACTTATATTACTCACAGCCTCTTCATGGACTGCAAATCGGAAAAAGTTCCTAATGCAAGATGAGTTATTCTGTTGTTGTGCAAAAATCTGCAAAAAACATCAACATCACATCAAATTCAAGAATCGCTACTGCATTACTGTGAGGACTAATACCTGTATAAATTACTTTGTTCTGATGAACACAGAGAAATATATTTGTAAGAATGTGTTTGCACTTAAAATTCTATAGGTTTTCCTCAGCCTTTGTTTACATGACTCTGTTTCTGGCATCGCCTCTGGAGAACTGAGTGTAATGAGGGCATTATGTGTTAAGTGTTTGCCTTTCATGACTGATTCTGGCTACAGGAAAGTTGCCATTGAAGTTAGACAGCAGATCCGACTGTGATGTTCCCGCAAGCCTATCTTCATGCAGAAGGTCCACAGGGATGTTATGATTTTCTATCAGGTCAGATAGTGTCACTTTCCCATGGAGCACACAATCATCCACAACCACTCCGATTGACATTAGGAATGTCATCTTTCCTTGAACAACATCCACATTCCGTTCTCTTCATCTTCACCCACTGGGTTTCTTTTATTAAATAAATATTCAAAATCAAATACCCGGGGCGTTCCTGTCACTCCGGCACTGAGCCCGTGTTTAAGCACAAGTGGCTGTTCATCTTTTAAAGACATCAGAATGTGTGTGGGTGAATTTCTGAAGGCATTCAGCTCCATGATCGGCAAACATTTAGGACAGAGGCCAAGAGGAAAGAGAGAGACGGAAAACATAATCTCCAAATGAACTTCTGCATCATTGCAGTACACAGACTGCTGATAAATGTTATTTTTCATGGTCACCTGAGGATGTGAAAAGACACCTACAGTAATAGCGTGACTAACATATCAGAGAATTGAGTTTTGAGATACATGTGAGACTCACAAACGCTCAAGCTTTGGTAGATGGGAGAAAGATTCTGGCTCCAATGCCTCGATGTTGTTGAAGTGCAGGTATCTGTGAAACAAGACACAAGTCATATGTACTGTGTTTTACTTGCCAGAACATTGCATTTTGAAAGCACTCTAAGGTTTTCTAAGCAGTGGTTTTATAGGTTTTAAAAAACACCATTTGTTGTAATTATTTTAGCTTTGTGTTTTGATTCTAGGTTATGCTTTTTAACCTTAAATCACATCTGCAAAAACTGAAATGTGCAGATTATTTCGGGCTGGCCGCTCTGTAAATAATTCTGTGATATGAATGTATCACAGCTTTAAAAGTCCTTCTGGTCCTGCAAAAGTCCTGCAAAAGCTTTAAAAGTCGTTCTGGATTAAGGGCTGATGGAGTTGAGAATACGAAATGTGGTTGTAAAAAAGTGTTTCATCTTTTCCTGGCATGTTTTGCACATACTAACTTAAGCATCAAAACCGCAGATACCTTTTAATCTACACACACAATTCAAAGAAATACAACATATTGTTAGCATCTGAATAAATAAGCATTTAAAGACTTTAAAGCGTATTCATATTGGACTGTTATTCAATGCAAACTGCCCCTTAAACACTATGCTAAATACCAAATTTATATTCCTCACTAAACAGTAAAAACTGTTATTTTGGGGGTGAACTGTCATTTTATGAACCAGACAAAGGAAGCTGAAGGTGCAGAAGTTCACTTACAGTTGTTCTAGAGACACGAGTCCCTTAAAGGCTTCCCGGTCTATGGACTGGATTTCGTTCTTGTACAAATAACTGAAAGAAAAAATGATTTAGTAAACATTAGGTAACAAACAATCTGTTATAATTGCACAACATGTACTGGCACTATAAAAAATGGATATAAGAAGTAACTGTCTGGACGCTCTTGTTTGATGATGGCGCAGAAGGGACAGCGTGTGGGAAACAGGAAGTGAAGTCTGTGGTTTTCAGGTCTGGGGACAGGGGCTGGTGAGAACGAATGCATGGTCTCAAAAAACACATGATCTTATGACCTCAAGTGCCGCGTTCTTGAGTACAATGACACCATCCCACAGGACATGCAAAAATATTCGCAAAATACACTGCAAACTGTAATAACGCAATAATTACCGTGCCAAAAATGGAGATATCTACTTGGTAAAAACTAGCTAAATGTTTGCAAACACTGTGTTTTAAATTCACAAGAGTATGGATATTCGCTAGACAAAACCAGGTGTCAGACATTTGCTGTTTTCTCCAAAACTACAGTGTAAGACTCTCTTATTGGCCTGTGACCAACAAAGACAAGAACGTCTCTGCTCAGAGACAAACTATTCTAGCACCGTCTGATCTCTGAAGTTTTGGGTCAAGGCTGTCAGACATATAATTTCACATGTCTGAGAGCGTCTCTAGACAATGCCAGTCACAGACACTGAATCATTCAGAAGTGTTGGGAGCATCACTTTGGTGCACTAATGTTCTAAATCTATAGTTTAGGGTCAAATGCTTTTCTTTTGACCTTACAAACCTTTTGTTTGCTTAAATGACTGAAATAACTGCGCACACATATGTTTTTTCATTACACACACAAACGCATGCACGCACACACATTTATCAGAAAAGATGTGATCATCTCTGTTTTCTATTTAAAAAGGCATCTCAGAGTGAAACCTCAAGAAGCTGCTTGATAACATTTCTATAAATTCTACACAAAGACTGACTACACTGAAGATAATGAAGATGATCAAACAGTGGCGTAACGTCTGGGAATGCAGGTGCATATGGGCCTGGGCGATTTCCAACAGAAAGGGGGCAACCCCTCCAGAATGCCGTCGCGAATGGATGCAACTGGACCCCCTGGAACGTGTTCAGATGGAGGGAGCCTTTTTTTTTATTTGCATTAATATAATTTATGTAATTCATATACAATAAAAAGTTATATAAATTACCATTCATATAAAATAAATTGTTATATATTAGCCACTAGCCTGACGGATTACACAGACCAGAAATTAACTTCAAGGCAGCCACTTGTGACTGTTTAAACCGTCTGTATAGTTTTGATATAATTGTATTATTCCATAGTTTTTATAAATTTACTGTTGTTCAAACATGTGGAAAAATAGTGGGAATGAAAGCACCTATTATTTTGAATAGTGGAGTAGATATCACTGATAATAGTGCACATTAAAATATTAACTACACAGTACGTTTTCAGACTATTTCAGATTAAAGCAGCAATACTCTTGAATCAACTGTACTTAGATGTAACTGCTTTAACTCCAGTACTTAAGCACAATGGGATTCATAAATGCATCTGAAATAAAAATGCATCAATGTTCATAACACATTGTCTATAACAGGAGGATGAAATCCGATGAAGGAGAACTCACAGATATTTGAGGTTTTCCAAATCTTCAAAGGCTCCTCTTGGGATTCTTCTGATGTGATTGTTATTTAAAAGGCTTAAAAAAACAATATATCAGACATCAAAACAAATGGATACACATTCTATCCCTGTCAAACAAACTGCAGAGTGCAATAAAAAAGTTTCATGATTAAAAAGATAATATAGATCAAAACCATTACAGTTGGAATATATTTGTAACCCCGACATTGTTGCGTAATTTAAAACACAGTTAGTACTAATAATAAACAATTCAGATATAATACATGATATGATTCTTTAGCTATGAGATTCACATGGTGAACTGATGATGGCGGACTGTTTTTAGGAAGAATAGAATAAGAATTAAGTAATAAAAGATGACAGAGTTTGACATGTTTGACACTTACAGTGTATTGAGGTTCTTTAATCGTCTGAAGGATCCCGGCTGTAAATCCTTGATCTTGTTGAATCTCAGGTCTCTGAAATTCAAGAAAAATATATTTCGATCAATCAAACAAACAAACGTGTATAACTTTGTTGTGCATTAATCACATTCTTATAATCATTAATTTTTAGACTTTTTAGAAAACGGTTGAGGTTTAGTAGAGGACCACATTACAACGGAGATCACAACATTCATTTGGCTAGCAATAACCATAAAAACCAAATTGCTTTGTAAACAGGTTATGTGCCAGCTGGCCTTTTAACAGCTACATCTGCAGAACTTTCAGTGAGAGATTCTGAGGGCCACCACAGGAACATCAAAAGCCCTTGTGAGAACGGACTCTTTGAAGTCCACAGATACCTGTCTTTGTTATCACGTCTGGCTTAAAGAATGCACTTTAGAGAGATACTCCTTTTTTGTCATGATATACTCACCCTCAAGTTGTTCCAAACCTGTATAAATGCATTTGTTCTGTTGAACACAAAGAAACATACTTGGAAAAAATTTAGCAACTGACATTTCCAGGGCATCCCTGTCTACCATAGTAGGAAAGATTAAGATGGTAGTCAAAAGTGCAGCAGAACTTTTGTATTCAACAGAACAAAAAAGATACAATACTACGGTAGTCAATGATGTCCTTCCAAATATCATTCTTTGTGTTTAGAACAGAAAAATCATACAGGTTTGGAACAACTTGAGTGCGAGTAAATGAAGACAGAATTTCCCTTTAATATATGCAATAGTCTCTTAACCTAATGTTGCTGTAGACCAGAGGTCTTCAACTACTTTTCCTCGAGGGCCAGATTCTAAAAGTATAAATGGGATGCGGGCCAGTTCTTTTACCATATCCTAATTTCTCCTGTAAGTTTGTTTTTCAATTAAATTTGATTTATATAGCGATATAAATTCACAATGTGCATTGTTACAAAGCAGCTTTACAGGGGAAAATAAGAAAAACACAAAAGAGGTAAAACACATTATATGAGGTTAATATAACAAGTTCAATTATTCTAGTAAATAATATCTAATATCAGCAGTCTCCCGGTGGTTTATTTAGCATATTTGCATTAAGTGAATGCTTGGCTGAAAAGATGTGTCTTTAATCTAGATTTAAATTGGGCGAGTGTGTCTGATCCTCGAATAGTGTCGAGAAGGCTATTCCAGAGTTTAGGTGCTACGTATGAGAAAGCTCGACCCCCTTTGGTAGTTATTCTAGGTGTTAACAAAAGTCCTGAGTTTTGAGATCTTAGAGAGCGTGTTATTTATTGCATTTTGTTCCCTTTATACTGTTTTTGTTTCTGTTACTTTTAGATCAAATATTAAAACATGCAGTCAGATATTGCATATGCCTTTTTATGTTTTTTTAATTTTTATGTAATTTAATTAAAAGAGATATTGTCTTTTTTTAATTGTATTTTATATTCCTTGATGCATTAGTTTACCCAAAAATAAAATTCCTGTTAATTTACATACCCCCAGTCCATCCAAGATGAGGGTGACATTGTATTTTCAAGAAGATATTTATGAATATATTTGGTTAAAGTAATAACACTCAAATCAATGAAAGTCAAAAATGCTAATGTTTTCAGCACAGAAGTAATCCCTGCCCCTTGTGACGTTAAACTGGCGTTTTATAAAGAATCAGTTGATCTGTGCCAAAAACTGAACGTTATTATCGCATCTTCAGGTGAATTCCAATCGCACTCAGGTGCCCCACGCACTTAAAAGGGCAGATCCTTTATAGTGCGAGTTCTGGAGGGAGATAAACAGCTGTTTTCGTCAATTTGGCCATTTAAATCATACATTCGAAATGAATCCTGCAATAAAAATAACACAATTTTCCTTTATCAGAGACAACCGTTCATATGGTGTACTCTTCCTGCTGTAACTTTCAAGGGCACAAGACGTGTTTTAGAACGTGACCCATCGCGTGCACAAATGTTGCAAATAAGAAACGTTTTCTGGACAGATCGATCAAATCACCTTATAAGACGTCAGTATTGTTATGAATATTACTTTTGTATTGAATGTAGCAGCGTTTTGGAGTTCAAAGATGTGGTGCGTAAGGGCGTGCATTTCTTATAGCATGATTGGTGGGCCGCATTTGGCCCACGGGCCGCTAGTTGACTAGGCCTGCTGTAGCCATTCAATATAATGTATATAGACTAACAACGCCAGAAATGTAATTAAAACTTTATCATGAAATGCTTGTAGTTAAATCCAGTGTTACAGAAAACATATATTGGATATACTAGAAGTACACTATATACCAAAAGTATATAGACTTTCAAATGAAAAATAGTCAGAAAAGATGAAAAGAATCAGCACATTCACAAAACAGATGTCTAGGACGTTAAAACAATCTAAAGAAACAAAGAATGAGACTACATGTTTTATGACATGTAGTAGACTAAAAATGATGCTTTAGAATGCAGTGGAGTAAAAAATAAAAATATAAATATTTGATCAATGTGACAGTAAAAAGACTGTCCACCACTGGCCTTTACTGGACAAATGTTTTTACACAAAGCTATCATGTGACTTTAAAAGAACTAGAATCTTACACAACATGCATGCATACCTTTATCATCCTTTACTTAATAAATATTTTATTTTTATTTTTAGAGCGTGCATTAAATTTTATTTAGTTTCACTATATAGAAAACATGCAGAACATATTCTCTTGTGCTTCACATAGGAAAAAAAGGAATAGAGTTCTGGAGGTAAAAGTAAAGATTCATTTAATAGATCTGAGGCTTTGGCCTGCAGTCAACTCTCAATGCAATGAAGATCGGTATCTGCCGATAAATGGTTCTTTTTTAATGTTATCGGTATTAGCAAATAATAAAATTTAGGCTGATATGTTATAGCCGATTAATCATAAATCATTTTCTCTGGTTAAACTTCTTCAGCTGCACGCTGTTCAGAGTTAAAATACAGTACAGTACAGTCTTTTTAGCTATAGAGAACACTTTCTGGGTTGCTCTGGAAGAAACTCTATAATTAAAAGTGATAACAGAAAAGTTTAAAGAATCTTTAACCAGTGTAAAGTAGGCTTGGTAAACAGTTTTAAGGCTTGTTTACCTTTCAGTCTCAGAAAATGTTATAATAATAGTTAGATACTTTATATCGGCCAATATATCGGCTTTTGGCTTCCAATGTCAAAGAAAAATCGATTATCGTTAACAGTCAAAATGCAAATTTCGGTGCATCCCTAATATATACTTTATACACTGGTCCAGCTGGAAGATGTACCAACATCTAAACAACAAAAATAAACAATCTTCAGATCTATAATCTAAATACACTGAAAAGACAATAAGTTTAAAGCAGAATAAAAGGAGGGTCTGAAACAGCAACCCTGTGTTGTACTCGATCACATCTGCAGGTGTGTAACTCCGTCCATCACAAGTCTTCTGAGGTCACAGCACAAATACTTTGAAATGCTGGGAATTTTTAAGTAAGCAGTCAAGTGAAGAAACCACTTGGATCAGACATCAAACGTCTTCATAGGTGCAATTCACTCTGACTTCATACCAAAACATACCTTGTAGTCTTCATAGACTATCTAAAAGCAGAAACATCTGGGCTGCATGTTGGAAAGCTACATGGATACCATATTCACTCCACTATAAATAATACTTGTTCTCCTTACCTAGTGATTATACGGTATTTGAACAACATTAAAGAATCTATACAGAACTAAAGATGTGACAAACAAAAGTTTAGCTTAGTTAATCATTTAAAAAGGGCTAAGGAGAAACAAACTGTAACCGATTATATAATGTGCAAAACTGTGTTTTGTTAATGTTATGTTAAACCATCATAAAGCTATAGTTCACCCAAAAATGAACATTATTTTAACGTTGACTTACCCTCATTTCGTTCCAAACCTGTATGACTGACTGTCTTCTGCAGAACACAAAAGAAGATCTTTTGAAGAAATGTTGAAGAAAAACTTATTGGCCCGTTAAAGGAATTCTTTACTTTCAACATACATTTTCATGATAATTTACTCAACCCTGTTGTCATCCATGATGTATATGTATGATTAATACATTCCAGGATTATTCTCCATGTAGTGGACTTCAATGGACTCTAAACAGTTAAAGGTCAAAATTACAGTTTCAGTGCAGCTTAAAGGGCTTTAATCTATACCAGATAACGAATAAGGGTATTATGTAGCAAAACTAAAAAAGAATAAAAATGCATATGCTTTATAAACACAAATGCTCGCCTTGCTCGCGATCGCTTATGCGAAGCGTGATCAAGACTTCACATAATACGTTTTTACATTGAAAGATCACGCTTGGCGTAGGCAGTACTGAGTCAGTGTTTACAAATATGGAGAAGGAGGGCCGTTCAAAAGTTGTTGAATGTTCAATGACACATATTCAATTTTTCTTTGTTTAAAATGGTAATTTTGTGTGTGTATTCTAAATTCCGCCTACGTCAAGCATGACCTTTTCAAGTTGTGATCGCTTTTCGCAGAACAGAGCAAGGCGAGCATTTATTTTTATAAAGCATATACATTTAATTTTTTTTAGAAAATGACCAATCATTTCGCTAGATAAGACCCTTATTCATCGTCTAGTATTGTTTAAAGCCCTTTGAAGCTGCACTGAAACTGTAATTTTGACCTTTAAGCGTTTGGAGTCCATTGACCTCCACTATATGGAGAATAATCCAGGAATGTTTTCATTAAAAACCTTAATTTATTTTCGACTAAAGAAAAAATACTTAAAAATCTTGGATGACAACAGGGGTGAGTAAATTATCGTGAAAATGTACATTGAAAGTGAATTCCTTTAACTACAAACTTGTACATAACCACTGAGATGTTTCTCAAAATCTTTTGTGCTCTAAAGAAGAAGAGTCATGGAATTTCATTTTTACGGTAAATTATCCCTTAAATTTTTGTGAAAGCAATAAAAATAGCATTAAGCTCCCACATTAAATACTACACGAAAAAGGGAACAGGGCTCCAGGCTAACCTTTTTTACTAGGAGCACTGTAGCCCCTGACTGGAATTTTTAGGAGCGCAAGCAGAACATTTAGGGGCACACCTTAATCAGTGAGTTGAATTATTTATTATCAAGTGCAATTTTATTTTCATTTCAGAGGGATATGACATTACTCAATACCAGGGTCATGCGGAATCTGCAGACTTTTTTGATTATTCTATGCAAAAATTTTGGAACAAACTGTAGAATTCTGTCGAACTGTTCTAAATGCATTTACATTTGTACAGAAATGTAAAAATGTGTAACTTTGTTAAAACAGTTTTAAAATACTACCTGTCTATGCATTGAACTGCAGGTGACAGTGGTTTGGTTCTGCTCGTCATTTAAAAAGAGGTGCAAAGAAAAGGAAGTGCTTAAACTCTGAATACACCAGACCAAATTAGTACTCATTTGAACCAACAGAAAACGTGCATGTCATTTTGTATGAAAAAGTATATATTTTATTGTGTATAATGTTAAAGCAAAACGAAAGGGCTAGCCTAAATACGTGATTTTATTGTGTATTAAGGACACTTTTCATCTTGTTCACAACATAATGTAAAGATAACTTCACATCAACCTATAAGAGCATTCGCCTGTCGTTCATTCTTCGTTTGTTCATGGAAATGGTTCAGCGTTGTCTCACGTTGTGCTTCTCTGTAAACATGTAAGTGATGAGCTGAACTCTGAGATCAGTCACCCAGCCGTGCGCAGCTCCGGACTCTCCACTTCTCACACACATAGGCCTACACTGGTGCTAAAAGACAAATGCCAGGGTTTGACCGCCTCACGGTCCAGGGATGCTCCACCACAAACACGAGCTGTGCGTGTGGCAGAAACATGCTCAGACATGGACTGTGGAGATTCCAACAGATTCTCCACACTGCCTCAGGACACACAGATCTACCACACCACACACTGTGTTCGACAAAGAACATCAATCACATATTTCCAGACTGAGAATGACATGGATTTTTATTTGAGAGTAGTGATGTAACGATTCACTCAGCTCACGATGCGATGCGATTCACGATACTGATCTCACTATGCAATTCATTCACGATTTATTTTTATAAATAAACAAATGTCAGATAACAAAACCAAACTGGAATTTTAAAAACAAATTCTAATTCAGATAAAAAACGAATAATACATAAGGTCTCTTTACTATAAACAAACAAATCGTATACCCAGTGCAAAGGGTAGTGTTTTTGCTAGTTTAAACCCGACACAGTTCTCAATTTTCCCGTCCTGCACAGCGTTGTTTAAATAGCAAATGCATTTGCGCTCATTTGTGCGCCCATGGTGCTGTTGTTTTCAAGCACATTGCTCTTTTGAGGAACTGAAATAGACTGCGTGATAGACCAACTCAAACCTGTTCTAATGTCAACGGCGCGATATTTTGTAATGTTATTTAAATAGTGTGTTAGCAGAAGATGCTCCTCTGGGCGTGTCCACAACAACGCGCTTTACCTATTATACAGAGGGAAGGGAAGCAGTACACAATCATGCCAAATATAAAATATAAATTCTTTAATTGCAGTGTAAAAGATTATAATTGTGTACATAAAGATTAAAACCAGGCTTGTCCTGTAGATGGTCTGCTCGTGCGCTATAACCTCCTCTCTGGAGTAAATAATTAATCTGCCATTGTGCGAGCGTAACTGACTCTTAAAGGGAAGGAGAGATGAGAATTTGATTGGTTAACAGCACATTACAACTAGGGCTGTGCAATATGGAAAAAATAATCACATTGCGATTTTTATAAGCAATATTGCAATTGCGATTTTATTTGCGATTTTGGTAATTGTTTTACTTTTCAAGGATGTCACATTCTAAATGTACCAGAAGTGCATAACAAAACATTCCACAGTGGAATAACATAGTATTAACAGTAATAGAACTTTAAATAAAAAGGCGAGAACACCTTTAAGCGCCCCAACAGCCCCCCCCCCCCAAAAAAATTTGATAAATAAAAATAGAACACACACACAAAATTAAGACAAACCGTCATATTTTCTATAACAACATAGGTGAAAGAGAAAATTATATTTCTCAATTGCACAAATCTGTTTTTTTGTGCACCTGATGGCTTTGACCTTTTCCTGTCCATCTCTGTTTATTTGGCACTCGACAATCAACAGATTTCCCCCACCCCCCCCCCCGCCCCAACACTGTCATTTAGGAAACGAGTCATGGCCATAATCGTTTTGTATTACTTATTTTTTATTAGCCATTTCACACAATTCAGAAAAACAAAAATGTGCAAGAACTATAGGCCTGTATTCATTGCATTATGGATAAAATGTGCGATATTTGGAAGAAATTCGAGGTGGTGTGTGACTGACTTTAGCCCACTAATTGAATTCGCGTCATGGGAGGGGCTTCTGCCGCTCGCTAAATCATAATAATTTCTTCCAAATAACGCGCATCTTCGGCGAATACCTGACAGACAAATAAAAATTAAAAAATGTTCTCTCAACAGGTAGTGGTCTAGCTTTTGTTGAAACTAGTAACTTTGTATATGCTCTTTGTATGACATAGGCTATCGCTTATTTCTCCCCGAACTCTTTGTAAGTCGCTTTGGATAAAAGCGTCAGCTAAATGACTAAATGTAAATGTAAATAATCACGGCACTACCAGAGCAAGCTCCTGATTAGCAAATGTTCAGATTTTTCAACTCGCGCGGAAAACGCAAACGCTCAATTCACCTCATTCGTGCGAATCGCACCGCAAGTAGGTCATCGCGTCTTTGCATTGACTTAACATGTAAATCACTCGCGCTTAACGCTTGTTCAAAACGCTCCAGAATTTTCTTTTACTGCTTGTGCCGGTGCCGCCCCCCCATGTGACATGAAAGAATTCCGCCCGGGCGATTGCCTAAAACCGCTACTGCTCATACATTTCGGGAATAACAACTCGTGTGAAATGAGTGCGCGAGGGCAGCTGGTATATTTTGTCGTGTGTTTTTTATCTATCTTCGGAAACCGTCTTTACTGACGGTGTGCGCAGACATCATGTTTTTGCAAATGTGATAAGTGATCGCTTCGGTTATTTCTTTGTGGCGTTTTGAGCCTTTCTCATAAGGCGTTACGCCTGCAAATGCTTCAACAATGGATACTTGTTCAGCCTGGCTTTGTTGTGTGCTTTTGTTAGGTTCGACAGACTTTGTTGACATGCATTGATCATATAGTTTTTTATGCCGCTGTTTTAAGTGTTGGAACAGGTTTGTCGTATTGCCACGTTTCGTTGCAATAATCATTTCACAGGTCTTGCAGACTACCTTGCTCTCTAACAAATATTCTCTCCTAAATCCAAAATACTCCCATACGACTGATGTTGAATTTCTTTTTGACAGCAAATCATTTTTATTCTGACCGGCATCCATATTTTATATCGATTCCTCCCATTCGCCTGTTCTGTTCTTGTCCCTCTCAGCTTTTTTCGTATTTTGCATAGTTCGCAGAGTGAGCTCTGATAGGTTAACATCTTAAACATGCGCACAACACAGTTTTAGTATTCTGAGTTATAAATTAATTAATAAAATAGCAGCTTTGTGCGGTTTAGAAATCGCATGTGCTCAAATCGCAATTTTTTTGCGATCGCGATTAATTGCACAGCCCTAATTACAACCAAAGAACACACACCCATTACTCATACGGACCGTTTTCGCGTCGTAACAACACCTGCGCTTCAGACCATGTGCTTAGATCGTTAAAATAGGGCCCTATTTTTTAACAAATATCAGCATATCCACATTTTTCAAGTTTGTAGTAAAACACAGCAAACCCCTGCTGTTCAAAACATGTACTGCGATTCAAATAACATCTCAACCGGCTTGAATTTTCACAGTGTCAGCTCACAGTGAATCGTTTCATCCCTATTTGAGAGTGTGTGTATTGAAGCAAGGGACTGGCGAAAAATATCTCAAATTAAAGCCTAAAGTGAACATTACACACTTTTCACAGCCTTCTTTATTTACTAAAACAGTTAGATCCATTATAATGTGCCTCAGACTTTGTGGAGAGTATATGTCAGTTTAGACATAAAGCCAGCGACTCACTGTAGCTCATAAAGCAGTAATAAAGTGCATTATTCACTCTTTGTAGGAATGTAAGATAAGAGTGCAGACGAATGTGGGTAATAATTACATCATGAGTAATGTTTGCTGTCAGACAGAGAACACAATAGAGGCGAGCCCTCATACTATCACTCTATCAAACGGGTTGTGACTCATTGACCCCGTTTACGCTCCACACAACAGGTCAGATCAGATAGGCCAATCAGAATACAGATTTGCTCAGACAAAGGCCAAGATGGCTAGCAGTCCATTGGACAAAATTCTGGATTCAACTGTTTATGTAGGTTTCAAACAGACAGCATTAAACTTTGCAGTAACATTAGATTCTAATAGTCATACTGTATTTGTATATTGCATACATACAAGTTTTTAAATATGTGATTGTTGTAATACTGTCACTTAACTGTCCTCTGCAGTGATTAGAATTCTTGGTTTTATCTGGTTGTCCAAATGTTCAAAGTCAAACAGTCAAATCTACTTCCTTAATGTTCCCTATAATACTGCTTACTCAAGATTGACATAAGAGATGGACCAACATATGAAAATCATAACCAATAAGCATGTAGTATGAGCACTAGTAAGTGACGATTGTCACGTCAGGATCTTCCCGTCCTGCCTGTCCCACACCCCCCCCCCCCACTCTAAGAAAAGTTGCCAAGCCTCATCAGTCCCTTCCCGTCCTGTCCCTTCCTCACCTCACTGCTCGAAGAGCCCCAGCTCCTCCCCCTGTCCTGCCCATACCTAGTTTCTCCAATTTTGGCCTGCCCATTCCCCCTCCTCCTCCCCTCCACTTCCATTTATATTTATTTTGTTGTCCAACCCCTTCTTTGTTATTTCCATACTGACCCTAGTTTGTTCCATTCTATGTTGATGGTGTTTGTCATCGTGCCCTTTTGTCTTGGCCCGCTGAGTTTTCTCCCTTGGGGTGTGGGGACAGTCATGATTCTGTCCTACTTGTCATGATTTTTCTAGTTCTGTTGACAGAGTCGTGACAGTAACTTGTATTTTTGCTTGTTTGTGTTTGGAAGACACGTGGCCATTGCAGTTAGTGTTTCTCCTGTCGCATGCTTTGGCCCCACCCCTTGTTTCCTGTTAATCTCCCCATCAGTGTTTAATTCCTGCCACCTGCCCGTCAACTTCCTTATGTCATTATCCCTCCTCAGTGTTCCCTTTAAGCCCCTTGTATTCATTGTCCCGTGTTGGTTCATTGTCTTATCCTGCCTTGCCCGCCTTCGTGTTTGGATTACCCTTGTTCCTGTTTGCTGTGACCAGTCAAGTTTGTGGACTTATTATTGATATTATTCTTAGACCTTGTTTATTTTGCCCCTTGTAGGAAGTTTTAGTTTGAATTCTTGTTTTGTTAAGTCTTGTTCTCCCCATCCCCATCCCCATTTGATTTATTTAAAGTCTTTGTTTAACCCTTCACCTGCCTGCGCTTGGGTTCTGCCTCACACCCGGTTTCGTGACAGCAAATGGCTGTCACAATTATTAAACAATAATCTCATCGCAACTATTAAACAATCGTAATTATTTCAGATAACCGCCTTAGAAAAAAGGGTGATCTGCAGCATTTTACATCCACCTTACTTGAACTGATTCTGCACTCAGTTACATTCAAATTACATTTCTTCATCATTTGAGTTATATTATATTTTTATGTGTTATTTAGTTTATTAAAGTGATTCTGGATTTGCTGTATCAACACAGCAAGATGACATCATCCTCATATTTTTCAATTAAATTATATTATTTCAGTCTATAGGGAATGTTAGAAGTTATTTACAGAATTTTCACATTTCTTAATGTATCTATATTTATTAAAATAAATGAATTGTATTTATTTGTTATAATTGTCAAAGCCTTTAAACAGACAATTAATCCCCATAATTCCAATTATTTAACAGACATTTAATCGTCAGCCAAGTTTTTGACAAAATGGATTCTATGGATCTGTATTTAATACTGAAAACAACACAAGGCATTTAATAGATTTTTATAAATAATACCAACATCACACAATTCATTCTATAGACCACATTCATTCTATAGACCAACACTGGTACAGAAGAACTTCCTGTTTTACTTAAAACACCAAACAATGCATTCTTCACATCTGTGTAAAAATACTACCAATACCACATTATTTTTTATGGTGCAAGAGGAAATACCAAGGCATTCTTTGAAGGAAAAAATCCATCCATTATCTAAAATCTATTTCAGACGTGCCCAATAATTCTCTCACGGGTACAGCATCATATTTCAGTGTTCTGCAGGGTCAAGTTGTACAATTCACATCAGTTTAGAGAGCTGAAGCGCTTCCAGTTAAATGATGACAAGCATTATCGTTTCTGTCTAAATACAGATCACAGCTAATCAACATCAATCACTGTCAAATATAGAGCCTACTGCTCATACGAAAACCTGTACCGTGGTTATCTTGGAAACTACCTTTAAAATGCAATAGCATATGAACGCAAGGTAATCACTCAGTACCATGGTATATCAGTACCACAGTATTTCCTTTTTATACTCCTTATACACCTTTTGCGACATTGCAGATGGTTTAATGTGCGAACAGAAAAGTGAGCTGATGCATGTCAACAGGATGTGGTCTGGGTCCTTGCAGGCTCACGTCCAGTCGAATGATATTTTTTATCCAAAGTGACTTACAAATGAGGTAAACCATGGTGGCAGTATATACAATATACAAGGACTGTGGCAAAAAGGTGTGGGGCCAGTTGTCATAGGCTACTTGCAGTGTGGAAAGGTTTGTCATTGATTAGCTATCAAGCTCATTTGAAGTGACTTTTAAGGGGCTTTCACACTGTTGGGACATTAACAAAGTTCCAAAAACTACTAGTGGAAGTATCTGCTCTTTGGTGTGTTCACGCTGCAGGATCTGGGAAAGATTGTAGTTGAAGGAAAACCTTGGAATCAACTAAATTAGTTCTCAGTGTCAAACCCAGCATAAAAGCAACTCTTTTAAAATATTGCATCTCACAACTTACATCACTTTAGAGTTCCTAGGGCTGGTGGGAATGCAACCAGAAAAATTGCCTCAAAATTGCATTTTGAAATGGAACTGGCAGCAGACAGACAGTTGAAGGGGAGGAGTTAACAGATGCTCCACCCAAGCCGTCTAACATACGTCCTTTAAGATGGATAGTCATTACAGGACAGAAGTGCATTTTCAGATTTTAATTGAAGACTATGATGGCATACAAATTCTAAAGATGGGATGACATGCATTTCTGCATCCTGACTTCTTTACGCTGTTAAACATGCTAGATTCTAATGCTTAAGATCGTCAACTTGTTAAGGAACCAGCTGGACATATGACATAATAGTTCTATGCTAGATACACTCCCCCAGCACTCCAACTTGCATCAGAAAGTTTTTTTATAATTCTGGATCCCTGTTTCATTCTCCCGTAAAAGCAGGCCTACGTGTCATCCAAAAAGCGAAAGACCACGCCCACGTGCTAGTGTGAGAGAAAGACTAGTCCAGACATCAACCAGCCAGCTTTGGATTTGGAGATCGTTTGAAACAGATAGAGAACCGCCAGGAGGCAGGGTAGGTTCGGGCCGCCCCTCGACGTCCAGCACCACTGCATTGCACCGCAAGGTAGAGCCTCTCGGATGGATTGTGTACTGAGCGACAGCGTGTCAGGGAACCGGACCAACTTCCTTGTCGTTCCTGGTGCTCCCGTCTCCACTCTCTCGGCGGAACGAGAGCCGTGAGGCGGGGGTGATAGTTGGAATCAGCTGTGCGCACACCGGTCCCGCATATCTCACGGAGGCGATCGGGAGCTTAAGAGGACGAGCGGCAGGATTGTTGACGAGAGAGGACCGGGCCCGGACATATGTTAAGTTTGTATTTATGTTATGTGGCTGCCTCCTTCCTTCCCTTTATAGATCTTCATTACACATAGTTTTACAAATATAATTTTTTTATGATATTTTATTTGATTTAAATTAACATAAGTAAACATGTATAGTTAACTATAAAAACATTGCTTACTCTATAGCCCTTGGAAATATAGACTTAACACAGTTTTTTACAGTTTACTGCTTGGCACTGTGTGGTTTAATGGTACGTGCAGTGCTCTAAAAGTACATGAAATTATTTCCAGAGGTAAATGTCAAAATGCCTCAAACGCTGTTGATACAACTTGTATTAAAACCAGAACATTCCTTTAACATAAAGTCAGTTGCATGGCACACTAACAGATGGCCATCAACAGTTTACATTTGTATGTCATGTACAAACCATTCAATGAAAAAATTATAGTCAAACAAAAACATCAAATAGTCCACCAACGAATCAACTGGGAAATCGCTGATTGGCCCTCACAAGTCGAACAAGACTGATATTTCTTCCTCTTGTGCTCGCATGTTGTTATGGGTTGACTTATGTTATAGTACGTCACACGACAGGCTTGGGCTGTTTAATGTTTGAATAGTGTAGCAAACTCTCTTCGCTGGAACGGATAAAGCATCAGTAGTGTTCTTCTAATAACTATCTGGCCCCATATCTCCGCTGTGCAAATTAGCAAAGCTTTAGGGATTTTACAGGCTTTACATTCCACAATGACCCAGAGGATGAACAACTGACAAACCATGACAGCAGCAAATTCCACACAATGGTGCTTCTCCCTTCTTCACCAACTCGCACACATTCAATGGATTCTCTCAGAGAACAATCAACTCATGAACCAACACTATTAGAAGAAATGGGAGAAAAGATGTTCACTTTATTGATTTAAATCTTTATCGATTCCTTTACCTAATGAAATAATGAAGTGCTAATACAACATTTAAGCAGGTATGTTGGCAAACTACTGAAAAGGTCTTTGCACATGCAGTCCGAAATTTTCATATGCGTTTTTCGTATTTGGCGCTCGTTTGCAAAGTGTCTCTGAATGGTCAAAACGGATCTCAAAATGCTTGCTACGGATGCGAAAAATGCAGAAAATCTTACTTACTTCGTAATCATACTTTAGATTTAATACTGTCTTATGGTATAAATGTGAAAATCCTTCAGCAGAGCGAAGACATTTCGGATCATTATCTGGTATCACATGCTTGCTTGACTACCCAAGGCTGCAAATCAAACTCCTTGTTAATAATATGGTACAACAATAACTTTAACTACAAAATGTGCGTTTCTTGATCATTTGCCTGAATTGTCTCAAATTTCTAGCATGAGTAATAACGTTGAAGATATTGACTTTACCATTGAAATTGTTAACGCCACCTTCTCGAAAACGCCTGACAGAATTGCTCCTCTGCGCTTAAAGATTAAAAATGACAGCCTGACACCATGGTATAACGAACACACTCAGGCTCTAAAGAAAGAGGCACAACTTTATGAAAACTAAATTAGAGGTATTTCGTATGGCATGGAAGGATAGTATTCGAAAATACAGGAAAGCCCTAAAAACGTCTAGATCCGCCTACTTTTCATCACTTATAGAAGAAAACCAGCACAACCCTAGTTTTTTATTTAACAAAGAGGCTAAATTGACCAAAAATAAATCGTCAGCAACTTCTGATTCTGTATACCATAAACCTTTACATTTTGGGTGAACTATCCACATTTATGGGACTGAATAGCAGCACAAATGTTCGTATTTATTGAGACTATATCACGATGCCAAACCTCCCTCTTTTGTATTACATAATACTTGGACGGGGCAGTTTACTGGAAAGATAAAGATTGACAGCAACAGCAATACAGAATGGATTTGTGCTGGACCATATTTCAAGTATTCACTATTATAACATGATTGTCAAAAAAAGGTTACTATGACACAGTATTATCCATGATGATTTCTTTTAGGTTATTAATGTTGTATCATTTCCCTTGGTATTACAAATGTAGCTAATTTTCTAATAATAGATTTTACATCAACAATTTGTTTTGTTTGTGTCGAAACAGTCAAAGGGCTCTTTAGAAGCACACATCTCTACATCTGGCCCCTTAAACTGGCTCACATTAGGACCAGGTGACCGTCTTAGAACCAGAAGACGCTACAATATTAATAAAACATATGTACCTGAAGTTTCCTGGTGAATTTTCTATATGCTTAAGCCAGACTACTCTCAGACACAATGAAAGGTCATTAAAAAACTATTCGCCAGTCGACTGAATCAACCCATATCTGATCTCTGATCAGTTGCACAGAGATGGGTCCACTGCAGGGCTGTGCAAAATTATCGATACAGCTAACTATTGCGATAATTTTCGATCGATATCGATAGTCCAACCTATAGTATCGATACCTTAAATAAGTCATGTTTTGAATGGATTCAAAATGACGTTTCATCGCATAACCATTTTTTCCGTTCCTGTTGATGTCGCTGTGATTCGCTGTCATACGGACAATGTCTCAAAAGTAAGCGGGTGCGAGAAAGCAAATGGCGTAAAGTAGATTAATTCATATAATATCACCAACAAGCTTCTGTATATCTTAGCTCGTGCAAAGAAAATAACAGAGTCGGTGGTGTATTTTATTTGTAAGGATTTGTGACAGTGTGGTTGAAAACCCCGGCTTCGGGCATATGGTGAACACTAGCTGTGTTATGTGATTCCGATTCGCAGGCACATAACGGACGTAGAAGTACCCGGGATTTACAAAGAGGTAAAAAAATCCCTTAGCTCGGTAGAGCGAGTGACCCTGACTTGCAATGCATCGTATGTTAGGATTACATCACAACCACAGACACGCGCAATGCATGAGACAAGCCATACTGGCATAAACATTGCGGAGTTACTGAAAACTGCACTGGTGGAGTGGGATATAAAAGAGAGTCATACTGACAATTTCAGTTTCATGAATAGATTTGAATGTACTTTGTTTTTTATTAACAACATACTGAAAAAAATAAGTTTTTTGTGGCATTTGCATTTAAATGTTTAATGACTAAATATGCACTTTAAACATTATATGTTCGCTGTTCAGTAACACTGTGTAAGCAAGATGACAAATACCTCTTATAAATAGCTTTGTTAATAAAATTGAATGGAATCTTTTGTGTCTGCAGAGTTATCACTATAATGTGATGAACATACCAGAATGCCATAGATTGTACACACCAACATGTATTCCTAGCTCACTCTTAATTTGTATTTATTTAAAACAAATTTTTGCAATACATCGAACGTTTGTATCGTATCGAATGTATTGTGATATATTGTATCGGGACCCATCTATCGTGATATGTATCGTATCGTGAGGCCCTTGCCAATACACAGCCCTAGTGCACTGGATGGGTGAGCGGGTGTCTTGCAGACAAATGTGCGGTTAACAGAGAATGCTCATCCAGTTTGAGTCACTCGTTTGTAATCAGCCGCAAAACTGAATGGAGGTCTCTGTCAGTTGTCACAGATGCATTGTGGGTCTGGAAACACAACTTGTCACACGGGGCTATTAAAACCAGCAGGACAATGTTTTGAAAAATGTGTGCAATTCAGGCTATGTCTTAAGCTCTACAGATGCCAGATCTGAATGTTGTGCCTGTGCGCCAAAAACAGATTAGAACAGCATTAATACAGAGAGCCTCCATTAAACCACTGAAAAGGGCATTCATTCACGCATTAATTCATCCGTCAAAACAATGATGTTACTGTTGCATTAACATCAACGCCATGAATCCTACACCCTAACCTTAAGGTGATATATAGCCTAGTGCAGGGGTCTACAACCTTTTGTAGGGCTACCTGAAAGATAAAATCACCCAGAGGGCTACTTGTTGGATATAATGAGCAGTGTTTCCATTTCATTAATAAGACCATGGCAGCCCGCCATTTTCTAATTTGTTCCGCCATAGTTTCAAAACAAAACAAAAAAGGTTTTTATACATCTCAAAACAACATATCATTATATTGTCTGTTTCCCATATTGATTTATTCGTTGCGTTCTTCCACAATATCAACACTGGCCGCCCGCCACTAATCGATTTTTCATGATTCCCATTTATATTTTTATTTTACTATTAAAAACAGCTTAATTCATTGTAGATTTGTCAGTGCTCAGCGGCTCGACAACGCCCCCCTCTCACATCACAGTGAACAAATTAAAATGTGAGTGTTTTCAGTATGTGTGTTCCTCCGCATACTTGCCTTTCCACGTAAACGTCAACAATCAGAGATGTTATTGCCAGAGAAGACCGCTGATCGAGTTTATCATGACTTAACGAAAGGTTAGCTGAGTTTCCAATGTCATTCTCCCCTAATGTCTGACTCATTTTGTTGGAACAACTCATATGTCAAACACTGAACTCATGAGACACTGTCTGAACCCATCAAATCAGTCACTCAAAACACCTTAGAACAAGAGTGGTTGGTGAGATTTAGTATTTAAAGTTTATTTATGACGCACATGTATAATAATTTAGTTCTGAGTTACTTTTGAGTTTTGAGCTAGCTATTTAATTTTTATGTGGCAAAATTGCATCTTTTTGCAAAGAGGGCAAAAAAGGAGTAATGTGAAGAGTGACAGGTTATATTTGTGTCCAATCATTTCATAGCCAGTATATAACTTGAATGTAAAACTAAATAATAACAAGTCACTGGACTGCAAGATACATTTATCTGTTTAGTAATAATCTTTGGTTAACGTTTTCAGTTGGGCTGGTAACGTTCTCCACAAGGACTAAACTTTTTTAACATACAAAATTACTAAATAAAGCTTTCTACAAAAAAATGGCTATTAAGCAGTGTTTCCATCCATATAGTCAAATAGAACAAAAATGTGCCTTCTTAATAAGCTGGCGCCCAATATAACTAAGGCAATCTTTGGTTTCTCCAATTGAATAACTGTAGGTTGTCTTATTTCACAAATAGGCTATCTATAATAAATGATTTGTTGAGGGAACACAATAAATGTGCAGCTTTCGGAGGTGAATACCTGTTCTTTAGGAACACAGCTGTATAAGACTGTTAAAGGACATAATACCAAACCCGCAGGCACCAGGTTGGAGAGCACTGGACTAGAGTAAGAAGGAGGAAAATATTTTATGTCTTTGTCCAATAATGCACCGTTTCTGCTTTACCTATTCGTACCTCTATCTTTATCTTTTTTACAAGTTTATAAGTTAACACTTTTCCACAGAACATCTTTAGAACGGAACCACAACCACCGGAAACATTCCTTTTAGTAACTCTCATGCAAAGTAGATGCGATCCCATTACCCTTTGAAATAGCGCGTTGAAAATATGTGTTTTTTCAGGCAATACGATAAAAGCATATTTCGCAAAACTACAATGGAAACACTTTTTATCATATGGCAAACAAAAAGGTCACATGATCATTCACGGTGTGTTTTGGCAGAACATTCAGAAAGATAGGATGTCAGGAATTCACATTAAGTAATATCTTATATGATGGGCCAAATGGAGGAAAACCAGTGACTGCAGTATGGAGATTTATTAGCAACAGTGAGGTAATATGAAAATATATAAGGAAATATACACATTTCTCTTCTCTCTTTCATCACAGAAGGTGGCACTGTGCCCTAAAATTGGTTTGCAACCTGGCAGAAAACCTACAAAGAATAATTATGGCCAGAAATTATTTATCGCGAGAAGAAACTAAATAAACTGCAATGCATTTTTTGGCATTCTAGTTACAGGCTGCATTTAAGCCATTATACCTTGTTATTTTATGGATACAGTGGCTTCATTCCAAAAGACCTCCCAAATATAGACCGAGCGAAAGCACCTATAGGCCAAATTTTTCTATTTGGCCATTATAGGAACTTAGACATTATTCATAGGGTGCTTTGAACATTTAAAAAGACGGTGTATTGGAAACTAACTTATCTATTGTTTTATTATAGTGTAGTATAACTAAGTGTAGTACAACTACTTTATTATCATTACCATAGTTTGCAAATACCATGGTCAACTTTTATTGTGGTGAGACCATTAACTTGTGGTGACCTTAAAAAAAACATAACCAAATAATTTCGTGACCATACTGTACCTTTGCGTTTTGGGTCTCGTAAGCTGCTTCCTGTTCGTTTTTGTTTGTTGTTGGTTAATACGTGTCTATGATGCCAAACATGCTGTCATGTACTAAGCTCACTAGCTTTTGGTAAACATTCACTGTTTCTGTGAAATAAAGAGTCGTCCGAACGAGCAATGTTACAACGTAACGTTACGTTACAACGTAAACTATAACAATAAAGTACTCATCTATTGCACTGTAACTTCAATAACTGCATTAACTAATCTACTGCTCTGTAACCTTAGTAACTGCATTAACTCATCTTCTGGACTGCAACCTATTAACTGCATTAACTCGTATACTGCACCGAAACTTTAATACTGTATTATATTCTCACTATTGTATTCTGTATTTATTCTAACTGTATATCCTGCACTTGCTAATTGCACTTCTGGTTAGACCTAAACTACATTTCGTTACACTGTACTTGTATATGTGTAATGACAATAAAGCGAAACTCGGCGCTGCGCAGACCAAGCAGCCTATTACATGGCAGTATCGCGAGAGCAAATCGAAACGATTGATATCGAACAGCTCTCGCGATACATTAGTATCATACTCCGATCGATCTGCGCAACGCCGCGTGATGTCCACAACAATGGAAAGAGCAAGTAAACTATAAAACTGCACCTCAAAAACATCTGTTCTCAGACAATAACCGGCGAGCAAAAAAACATTCACAATAACAACGCGCAAAGACAACGCACTCTGAGGTAACGTTAAAGTCACGAAGTCAAGGAAACTTTATCGAAACAACGCGCAAAAATAAACGCTTGAACTGTCTTTCCCTCAGAGAAATAACGGCTCTTATACTTACAGGATGGTGGTCTGAGGGAGAACCGCGGGTACAGTTTCCAGGTTTAAATGCATACATCTGACAGTGGTACGAAAACACAAACAGCGGCTCGGACAGGACAGCACCGGGTTTGGGCCACTGCTGAGGAGAAACACGCAGAGAACACTTAAAAAGCACGGTAAGTTTCGGACAGTCCGCAGCGCCATGACCAGCAGTGAGCCGTGAGAAGAGTGTTTGGAGGATTTCTGCAGTCCGCTGGAAAGTAGAGCAGTGTTACAACATAAAAGACCAATCACAGCCTTCTCAATCGTGCTTGAGATAAAAGTCCAGCCTACTAAACTTTCGCCTTCTGCATACTTCGAAGTACGCGACTTTCCATCCCACTGCAAACTATTTGTTATATTATTTACTTTAAGAATCAAAGGATACTAGATGTTCTGTCTTAAACAAAAGTTTTTTTTGCTTTAGAATCGCAGTGAAGGGTAAAACAGAAATCTAGTTTAAAAGGAAAAGCAATATTATTTTCCTGCACTACTGGCAAAGCTTTTTCTTGTTTTATGCAGTAGCTTTATAAAAGTCTCTGAGGCGTCTCTAAAATCAAGACATATCAATCTATTAATAGTTTATTAAAGCTGCTAATAAAGACATTTCATATAAAATGAAGTTTATTATTACATTTATGCATTAGTCAGATGCTTTTATTCCAAGCACCACAGTGCATGTAAACTATAGCCTACATTTCTTAATCCGTATATGTGTGGAGGGATCAAACTCTCACCAGTTGCAGTGCTAACACATAAGTTATAAATATATTATAAATGCTTTTGCTTCTAAAGCAAATATATATAATGCTTTAAGGATGGTTATGTCGAAAAAAAAAAAAACAAGTTAGAAAATTATTCGGAATAGTTTAACTTTAAATCAGAATAAAATTGAATGAATCAATAAAACAAATAGTCCCACAAAGTGCAAGTTTGTGACCAGAGGGCGCTGTTTAGTCATTTCTCTGGAACATAACTTTTTGGGGTTTTGTGGATCTTTCAGATGAATTCGAGGAGTGCTGGTCTGGTCTTGGTCTCGACACACTCTGGTCTTGATTTGTGGTCTTGACTACAAGTTTGCAGATTTAGTTTCTCAGTAAAGCACCTACAATCAAAGTTCTTTTGTGGTCAAAACGCATGTTTACTCAGGTCTGTGGCAACACCATTTGTCTTTATTTAGAGTATGATGTGTCAACATCCAGCATGACAAATATTGTACAAATTTCACAATTTAAAAATGAAAAAATCAGAGCAACTTGTGATCTCACACATTTATATTAAAATCAAAATGTCAACAAATTCATGCTGTGTCGTACAAAAATAAATCAAACTCCAGTTCCACACCGAGCACGATAGTTCATACAAAATCTTGTCTTCATCGATGATTAAACAGCTCGAAATGAAGAATTTCAGATGAACTCATGAATTTACAATAATTCATATGAAAATTCATAACACGTGACATCTTTTGTTTGCCTTGGGTAATTCGTCACAGATATATATTTTTAAAAACAATATTATGCACCAACAGTAAATATGCTGAATATTTGTGCTTCAATTTCCGTTTCCGTGATTTAGATGATGATGATTTATTAGAAAACGATACTATCTAATTATTCTTTGAAAGCATTACTATATCGGCAAAAAGCTGCAGACGTGATTCTGTGCAGTCATGAATAATGGAGCCCTATAAAGGACAGATTAGATCCGGTTAAAGTCAAGCACCTTCGCATTAGCTCTCAATAAGGTATTCACAAATTTTCTACAGTTATTAGTACAATTGAAGTCAGGGGCGCATATTTCGGCTGCACCCCCAAACCCTACTTCACACTCTGACGGCCGGCCCCATTTTATCGGGAGATCTTTCCGCATTCACTTAAATCTCTTTATTTTTGATTGACTACTCTCTTAAATGACTGTACAGTGATTAGACATAAAGTGCTGCTGGGGATTATTTTGTTATGATATAGAGCATACTAAAATGAACTAGCATCATATTTCTTAAAATTCACACGAAAGATATTGTCCTGTCAAATCCCTGTAATCTCTCCTCAAACTGCCAAACGTCCGTCATTATGCTTCGAGACATGTTCCAAAGAGACACCTGAAGATTGCACATCAAGCAAAGGTTGGATAAATCTTTCGGACAAGTGCATATTGTCTTCTGGCACAAAAGTGGGGGACAAAAACCCTGTAGGTCCTGCTGTCATTGTCTATATATTCTTTACAGATCCCTTCTGTTTCCATACAAACACCATAAGCGTCCCTGTGCAGCGCTATACGGAACACAATGAAATTGTCTCTCAACTTAATGTCCGTGTTTTCTCTCTTTTAAAACATTTGTATTAAAAGATTTCTATAAAAATCAATCATTTACATAGAGTAAAAAGTTTCTGTAGCTTCCACTGTTTACAAACACAAAATTGCATATACCCAAACTGCTGTCCACCACGTAGAGTGCATCTCTTTTTTTATACACCTGGTTGAGTCATATATTGCTTCTGACTACTGTTAAGCAGGTCCCAAATGAAACTGCATATGACGCTAATGTATAGAGTGCTATTGCCATTACATTAATGCAGATTAAATGACAATGCTTTTCTGTCAAATAAGCAAAACATTTTCTTGATTGTTAGAAACAGGATTTACACCGTTAAATGTCCTTCTCTGTGATGTTTACAATTCACGAGTTGCACAAGATGGTGCTGGGGAACTTTTGGGATGCAAGAGTCGGCAGACTTATTTCCGGTCGTATGACACTGAATGGCAAAATGTTGATTTTTGGCTGGCAAATATAGGTGTTTTTTAGATACAAAAGAAAGAATGGAAGCGAAATGACAGATGCTCTTTACGTTGCTGAGCACTTCGTTTAGCCAAACCAACTCAATAGAGTTATACGACCCGCAATGGGGAGGCTCAGGGATGATGTATTTTTGGATGGAAAACCCGGAATCGAGTTAGCATTTTAGGACTTCGGGTTCCATCGCTCAAAAGTCTATACGTGTTTTTAATGGGTTTTTGGTAAATCGCCCAGGGGACAAGGTCTGTGTTAAACAAAACCCTTAATAAACAAAAAAATTCCCTTTCTACTTATGACATAAAACACAACAATTATAAACAGCCTTTAAAGCCTTATTGTGTCTTAAAAACGGCGGTTGCAACAAGTTGCTAAAAGTGACTACTTCCTTTGAAGGGGTACGTAAGAAGTTATCGTGCATATAAAGCTCACAAATAATGCAACATTGGCACAAATCACTTAAAACATAGATGCGGATACATTCACACGTAATTACAAGGGAACACATTTTTAATAAAGTTTGGAAGAGTTGTTGGAGCCTTGGTGGTGACGTTGATATCGAGCAACCTTAAGTGTAGTCTGTTTATAGCATCGTGTTAGCTTTTTACTTCTGCCCGATTGTACGTCGGCTTCAAACGTAACAAATGTTGTGATACTTTGTAAAGACTATCGTGATAGACAGAACGTGTAAACATCATAAACCTTTGTTAATCACAGAGCTTATTTTTGATATCTTCCAAAAGTCTATGGGAAAGTTATCCAACAAAATACATCATCCCTGAGCTACTAAATTAGACTGCCGACCCTGGCGTTGCAAATGCTCACCGGCGCCATCTTGTGCAACTAGCCCATTAAACACTCCTATAGGGAGTACATGATCATTGCTCTTAATAAAAAACATTTAAACCAACTTAACGCAGTTAATAAAAACAGGTTATTTTTCACGGAGCAGAAAACATTGTTAAAAAAAATCGCTACTTCCTTGCATTCTTGCAATGTTAAGGTGAAGTGTGTAATGGACAATAACTTTCAAGCAGATTTTTGAAATGCTCTCCCGATTGGTCTCGCTATTAGCCTCGCTGCGTATGGCTGGTTGGGCCGCTCAAACAAACAGAGCAATGTAAATGTATTGAATGTAAAAATATATAGGCAAATCAACATTGGAATGGTTTACTAACAGGTGACTCTTCGGTTAAACTGATGTTGCAGTGGTTCTTAACCCTGATCTTTGGGACCCATAATACTGCACATTCTGAAAGTCTCTTTTGATACAAATGCAGATGTTTTTTCCAGTTGACGATTGATAAACGTTGATAGCCAATCGAAATCTATACACCAACAGGCAAAACCAATATTTTACATTCAATGTTTTATATGTGTGTTTAATCGTATGTTGTATTTTGATTGTTAACTTATATTTGGCCCCACAAATTTCATGCATGCTTCCTGCTTTTTGCATTGCAAGGGGAAGAGAATGTTTCAGTGCACTGGAACAATTTGTGATTGACAACCTGTCACAGTGTTGTACCATTTGTATTATTTTACTACTGTGCAAATACCAATGTTAAACTATTGTTACCGTAGCAAAACCATGATTCGTTTCTGGTAATTGTAGCAACCATTGGAGACCGGATGGGGCGTGTCTAGCGAAAAAGTTGAGAAATGTTTAACTTTATGCAAATGAGGAGTGACAGCCAATACGAGTGAAGACAGAAGCTAACTGAATTCTTCTGCTCTCAGCTCCTGCAGTGAGCGTCACCAGTAGTGGAAACGCCCAATAGTGATCTAACTGCCAACCCATAGAGACTTGCAGTGACAAAGTCGCTTGCAATTTGAACGGGGCGTAAATGTTCAGCGCTCTGGGTCCCTAGAACCTGGATTAAGAATCGCTGTATTTTGTATCTAGCATTATATTTTGTTATTAGTATATAGTAATAGAAAACCACACACCTCTGACTACAGTCTGCAATCCTCTCTGAGCAAGCATGAAAAAGAATGTATATTCAGTAATGGTTGCATTACTTTTCAGAAATATACACTGAAAGGTGCATTAATGAGCAGCAAGAAAGATTCACTTCACACTACGTCAGTCCATATGAAACCGTACAAAATGCGAATATTTTCAAAAAACTATTCCGCAGATCGGTATTTTTTTAAAGCAAGGCCAAAAAGGAAAGTCCAAAGAAAAACATGTTTAGTCAGCATAACACTTTTTTCAAGAACTTATATATTTAACACTGACACACAACATGAGGCATCCCATGTTTTTTTTTCTGGAAAAGTCTTTTGTCCCCTGTATTCCTTCAGTTTAGAAAAGCGCCCGTTCTTTAGCAGAGGAGCTACACTTGAATGCCTTGTACTGCTTGTTTGATGTTTTCCAGTAGGGCTTTGTTCTCCGGGCACTGATACTGCTCTTGATTTGAGTACATGTCCGTTAATGTGGTGACATACGCATCAAAGTTCTCTTCGCTGATTGGCTCCTGTGGAATAGACGAAAGTTACCGTTAGATTAAATACAGAATGAAGTGATGGTGGTGACAACACATACACATGTGTGTAAATTTTATATTTGGCAGACAGCGGTGGAGTTGGTACAGTGAGGTACAGTCCTATCATCATATGAACAGTACAAACTTACAGCAGGATCATTTTACAGCATTGTTTTATTATGTACTAACTATAGTAATAACCGTAAATTATACCCAACTCTAAAACCAATCCTAAAGCAAATGTGTTCATTAATATGACTCAATTAAAGTGTAACGATTCACAGTTAATTAAAAAGCAATGATAAAGTGTGAAATAAAGCTCTTACTCTCTGATGAAGCTGTAAACAGCTGTTATTTCTAATGACCTCTTTGTGAAGTGATGATTTCTGAAGGGGAATACAAAGATCTGTTAACACGCTTCATACAACATGTTCAAAACATCACCTGGCCACTTCTGTATTTACCACTGAATCGAAACTCTTATCGCTTCATGTGGATTTCATTACTTAATTTTCATTAACTTTTCTCCATATTGACACCGCATCAGACGTGGAGCCTGCATATAAATAAATGATATAAAATCTGCTGGGATTTCATTCGACTACCATTCACTTTACACAACTATACTTACAGGTTAATAAACTATACAGTATATTAAAGGCCAGTCAGTACTATCTAGCGGCAAGGTTGCGAATTGCAACCAACCGCTTTCTCCACACCTCCCTTTCCAAACACTACGACGGCTGACAGAACATGACGAATTATGCAGGGGGACCAACGGTGCATATAGATAGAAAAAGCTCATTGTGTATGCTCTTTATACACCTCTGAAGGCATAGCTAAGCATATTTTATTGCATTTTTTCAATAGATTATCTCCAAAATTTCACACTGGACCTTTAAGTAAAGTTTTATAAAAGTATATGTAAATGACAATTGTAATTATTGTTAATGTTTAGGTTTAGTAATAATGAATGAATAATAAATGCATAATACATGCTTAAAAATGTGCATGTGGCACTGGGTGGGGGCACACGCGAAAATGGAATCTGATCGACTGACTCCTACCACTTTTCACCTGTGTTCTTGTTTAAAATGAACCAGTCAGAAGTCTAACGGTACATGAACAGGCTGGTATCTTATCCGCTGTCTGTTTGGGGTTGTGGCCCTTACCATATGAGGTAGCTAAACAGTTTATCAGTGAATGGCTGACGTTGGCCAGCTCATGCAACACGGATTAATTTTGCTGTTCAATCACCTTGTTTTCTTCCTCTATGGACTTCATATTCGACTCCATTGTGGTAATCTGCAGGACACGAATTGACAGATGTGTTAACTGTATTGTAAAAAAGAACCTAACATTATAATGTGTTATCTTAAATGTTTTGACTGACAGGTCAGTGAAATGCGGCATGATGTTAAAAATGTATAACGGAGCACTTATATACACTTATTTTAAACTCAATTCAAGCCACATTTACACTGTAGGGCCTACTCTTGTCGCTGTCCTTCTAATACTTCATATGTCCAAATTAGCTGTTTTTCAGGAAATGGAAAAAAACACTGTACTTGTAAAGGATTGCATACTGTGTTGTCAAAGTTGACATGCAATTTTTAATAGTTTATCTTGGTTAGATATTTGCTAAACCCAGTGGCAAACATAAACCTTGACTAAAAATAATGATTTACGGCAGACAGATCACGAAATGTGGAGATACAGGTTTCAGAAGGATAGCAGTGATGTACAGAGCCGATATTTGGACACATTTTCTTGTTTATTCTACCACCTGTTTACATTCACTGGGTCTATTTGATTGAACACCCCAGTAGGATGAGCCTTCTGACTTTACAGCAAAGATGCACGTGCACAGATTAATATCAGGTTTATATCAGGATATACTGTAGGATACACAGTTTTTTATAGATGTGGATCCCATATCAGATTAATCCTTAATGTTCAAAGTCAGATGTGAACATTTCAGCTCTCATATGTACTATTTCTGTTTACAGGCATGTAATAGTAAATAATCTGTGGCGAAAAAAGTAGGTTGACAATGCAAATGTGGCTTTTCTAGTATGAAGTTAACATGAAAGTTCAGAAATAATTGTATTTACCTGTGTTCTAAGTTTGATCATATCCGCCTCCACCTGTGAATTCGATTCATTTAAATCTGTAATATCTTCTTCCAGCTGTTTAACTACTGTATCACTGTCTAAACCTGAAGTGAAAACAGCCAAAACACAATGACATCAACTTATGCGAAAACATAACCAGTACGGTACAAAATACTGTGTAATTGATGCACAGCCAAATTTCTTGCCACTACATAATACAAATTGAATAGAAAATGCCTATTAAATGCTTGTCAAATCCCTAAATGACATCATTCTGTTAGAACAGGGTTTCCCAAACTGGGGTTCGCGAACCCCTGGTGGTCCACAAGGAAATTGCGGGGGGTTCGTGAGTTACACAGTACCTGTCTAACAGTGCACAAACAAGTTGTTTCCATTACTTTGAAAAAATTAAAAGGGGAATTTATTTTTAGAAATAACTATATTTATGTTGAATACTACTATTTTTTTTTAAATGTGTTTAGGTTTAAACATGCAAATATGCTATTAATCAATTAATAATCCAAATACATAAGTAAGCTGATAATACATTTAATAATAACATACGATTTACAATTCAAACATTTTTATGAATACATCGGTAAAATATGAACTTAAAACTATAATAGCAGCTTTGTTTTGGGGTGAAATTCTAATATTAGTTAGCAGGGAAGTTTTGCATATAGCTGTAGATGTTCAAGTGCCTTTTTGGATCAAATATGAAACAACAGCAGCACATATGATGACTGTAATACCGTTGCTTGACTGCTGTTTAATTGTGAGCATCTCCACGCCTGATAGTCTGGCTTTCTTCATGGCCGCTGTGGCTCGTGGACAACCAGAGAGACTGTAACAACGACACACACACAACATATTCACACAAAGCGCACTGAACTGTGACTACAGAAACTCTTTTTGAGCACAAGGGGGCACTCTTGCATCGGTGTTAAATGGTGTCATTCAATCATTGCTACTACTTGTTATTGTACGTTAAACATACAATAATACATAATAATAACGCATACTGCATGCGATGCTGGGATCTCATGTATAAGGTAACAAGTCAGCGGAATGAATTGCGTTTTTGTGAAATCACGAATATAGTTTTTTCTTGTAGTTATATAATAAACAAACCTTCTGTGGGTAAGGAAACTGCCACTGACGTGTCCGGATCCATCACATCCTGGAGTGGGACACGACATCCCGTCTGCTTTACCAGCTTTCCATGTAAACTGGGAGCCGCTGATGTATCCGTCTTTCTGTCGTTTGGCTGCTAAAGGGCAGCCTGACGCGCTGCGGTGCGACGCATATTTCCCTGTTATGTGTCCCTGGCCGTCGCAGCCGGGCACCGGACACCTGGAAACACAAACCATTTCATTTCACTTCTGTTGAGCTAAATACAAGCTGTTTTCAGAACAGTTCATGCACCCTCAGTCGTAAATGTAAAATTGTGGTTAATTATGAAGCGGCCTTCTCCTGTAAATTTGTTGGATTAGAATCTGAGAGTCTTGTAATAAATATTGTTGTACAGGTGTGTCATTTTACAACAAAAGTTAGGACGTCATTGGTTGACTATACCTGATTGGCTCTTGGTCTTCTTTGTCCTCTTTGCTATGTGGTATCTTTATTCCACTCTTTCGTGCCCGTGGACATCCTGACAAACTGAAGACATACACACAATTACACACATACACGTCTCACACAGCACGTACCCACTCCATCCATGCCATGCACTGCACTTTACCTCCATTAACGCATTTCAGCCCACTGAATTCTAATGACCCATCTATCACACGTCTATATCTTCTTTGTATATAGTGTATATATTGTGTTCTGGTATAGAATTGATCCTTTACCTTCTGTGTGAAGCGTAGTTGCCAGTGATATGTCCCGAGCCGTCACAGCCCGGGGTCAGGCACCTGGGACAGAAATGCATGCTGTTACTGCCCAGCTTGAGTAGACTCAGTCATTCTGATGCACTTTTTATATGTAGTTTTTAATAAGATATTATGCTTTGATCTTTCAAAGATTTTTCATATTTGAGGAAGTTACATCACCGACGTCTTTATGACCACAAGCTTCAAAGATGTTTTTCCACAGTTTTCATCAGTTTAATTTTCAATACTTTATATCAGTTATTATATATATTTATAGTTTTGTCAAATATTGACTTACTAAATCACATTTGCTAGTTAAGGCCAATATAAGCCATCTTTACGGCCTCAATTTCATAACACTCTGAATTTAAAGGGATAGTGCACCCAAAAATAGAAATTCTGCCATGATTTGCTCACCCTTAAGTTGTCCCAAATTTGTGTACATTTCTTTGTTTGATCATTACACTTGTAACCAAACCGTTCTTGGCCACCATTGACTACCATAGGAAAAACTACAATGGTAGTCAAAAGTGCCCCGGAACTGTTTGCGTTCCTGCATTTTTCAAAATATCTTCCTTTGGGTTCAACAGAACAAAGAAATGTATAAAGCATTTTTCTATGGTAGTTAATGGAGGCCAAGAACTGTTTGGTTACAAGCATTCTTGCAAATATCTTTACATTTTTGGACAAACTGTTCCTTTAACACTGTTAGCACAAAACAAATTTTAAAAGATAGATGCAACGGAATATTAACATGTGCTTTAAAAAATAATGTGTGTGCCTGAGTAACCAAACATGTTTTTTCCGGAGGATGCGTGTAGTTACAGTCCTGGTACTTTGAGCTTGAGGTGGGATTTTTCCAATAATGGCACGAAAAGAAACTAATGGCACAGTTCGCCGAGAATTACACACAATAACTCAGTTGACCCTTACTTGAGGTCTTGTGAGTTGGTGGCCATCATACTCCGAATGCTTTTATCTGCTAAAGGACAACCTGAAAGGCTAAAAGATTGTGCAGGTGGATGTTAGTGAAACAAAACCGTGGTCAATGTAATAAAACCCAACCAAAAACACAAACACTCACAAAAGACTGTTAGAGCAAACATGCCATGGTGAAGGAGGCATCAGCTCTATATTTTATTAACCCTCTGAACAGCACATCTTATATGGTATGTGTTTAATAAGTATGTCTTTCACAAGAGTTTGCACATGTGTTTCTTCTAAATAGTGTGAAAAGTGTCTAAATTCCTGTGTGACTTTCTAACAGTATACCTGAAGAAACCTGAAAACAATAAATTCATTGGACTGAATCCACCATGAGAAAATGGAGTCACACCTTCTATGCGGGCGTAATTACCCGTTAGGTGACCACTCCCATCACACCCTGGTGTTGGACATCTGTCTCCAGACAAAATAGACAGAATAACAGGCCAAAATCCAGAACAAATGAAATAAAAATGAAAGTGCCAAAGTCTGGAAAAAACGCAACAATTCAATCTAGACCCGTATGAGCCATATAAACACCTTCATATGGGTAAATGGTCAAGAATCTCAAATAGTATTTATGCCTATGCATTAGATGAACTCTGATTGGCTGGGTTAAAGCACGATTCGTTTTTCTCTCCATTGTACTTCATTGTTTCCAGTTTATCTCCACTGTGAGTGTGTGTTGTGCATCACATCACATCCTAAAGCAGAGCTGAGCATGAACCGCTCCAATGAAAGGAGTACACTAGCTTTCGGTGTTCGGACAACCGAACATTAATGTCAGATCATGTGGCATGCAGTAGTGCAGAGCTCTAAAACACAATGAGAAGCTGGGAATGAAGGAATGACGATGACTTACGTTATCAGATCCTTCTTGCTTTCTTTGCAAGGTGGGAATTTCGGCTTGGGACTGGGAATATTGACAACTGTGGTGTACGCGCTGTCTTCTAAAATGTCATGGAAGGGATCCAGATCATCAGACTGTAAGGACAAAAAGAGAGAGAGCGAGATACCTGTTAGAGTTTCCGTGGATTCCAATGAAAGCTGCTATTACGTCCAAAGACTTTCACCGTCAGAATGAAGGTCTGGCTATTGTGACACTAACCATAGCAAGACCTCTGCTAATATATATCATTACTTGTTGCTTTACTATATGATCATTTTTGCCGATCAGCCGCAGGAGATATTAAAAGCCCAAAACTGTATGTGACCGTAATGCACAAGCCGTACGGATATCAGATCAACCAGCGATCCGGTTCACGACTAGAATGTAAGATTATAAACTGGTCATTTTTGTGGCTTTAGGCAGGTGTGGATTAAAGCACAAGATTGCATCGGCTGCAGCCTAGGGACCCCTGTGTTTAGGGCCAGATATTTTTATTTTATTTTAAATGTACACACCCTCATTGGCCCATACGAAATATAACAAAAAATAAGCCGGTGATTGGATAGATGTGACATTTGGGTCACAAAGAAAGGTTAAAAGACCAACAGCTTGCATCGGCTAACATCACTGCTGCGGTTGAGCGGGATCTTCAGCTGTTGCAACAGCTAGCTCATCATGTCCTCGGGAATATTTCATGGCGTTATTCTACATTTTTAATTATGCGTTTGTTTTATACACAGTTTCTGTGTCTCAGTAAATCTACCGAGGCGTTTTTTAGCGTATATTGTTACTTGTATAAAACTGGATGTCACGGTGTCTGCCGTTGCTAAGCAACCCAAATTGTAACTCTCTTGATTTCAGCCCTGTTAAAAAAAACTGTAAATATGAGTATACAGTATAACAGACAACTCTCTAAATTATGGCAGCTTGTTTCTGTTTGTCTTAATAATAAATCACACATCATAACTGGAAAAAAAAAGAATAATTGTTCTTCTCGTGTCAACCCTGTTATATTAAAAATGGGGTTGAATGTTAATCGGTTTAAGGTCAGAACCTTAAATTATACTACAGAATCAAAAATTTTACCACATAAAAGTGATTTTTGATGATGTCACTTCCTCAAATATGATCAAAGACAATTGTTTTTAAAGGGGGCAACGTCAAAGCATGACAGGGTTTTTTACAAAACACACAATTTATCAAACCATCTGACTTAGTTCAGTTCATTGTTTTTTAATAATTTATGGGATAGAGGTTATCCTTAAAATAGCTTCCTGTGGCTCGGTGGTTCGAGCATGGGGTTAGCAATGCCAAGGTCATGGGTTTGAGCCCAGGGATTGCACATACTTAAAAACAAATGTATAGTATAATGCAATGTAAGTCGCTTTGGATAAAAGCATCTGCCATATGCATAAATGTAAATGTTCAAAACGATCTATTCACACGTGTAATAACAGTGTAGCTCGAGAGGAAATACGTTATTTTCCAGATTTACAGAGGATGCAAGCATCTGTCACATCATGAACAACAATACCAGTGTTCCTTCATTTTCCCAGGCACACATAAACTCTTTAACTTAAAATCCTCTGTCGTTCCCTAAACCCAATCTGTATGTAAATGACAATGCCAAAAAACATCAAATCTTCACAGCTCAAACAACAGAGCAAGTGAGAAGGAATCTGTCAATCATGCAAAATCACTTTTCTGTTTCAACAAACCCCTTAACAGCAGCATTTACAGAGAGACGTCACTGCTGTGAAACAATAAAGAAAGACTGCAGACATATGCAGCAACAGCACAGGATGAGCTCATTCGATGCTCTGTGATGTCCTACACTAGATGGCGCTGTGGTGATGCCTTTCATTTTCAGGTTATAAAGCCCTTCTCAGCAACAACTGAAACATTTGAGGGCACATATAATATATTTGTGCACCCTCAGAACACCAGCAGCACAGAGACCCCGAGAGATCAAATAATTACAAATAAAATCACAAAAATGTATTATTGTTTATATTATCAAACCTCTTAACACTGTGAATAACAGCAGCATCTCGCTTGATTTTATATCTTACCTTAAGATCAAATGATTTTTCGTATGCTTAAAATAATACCATTCGCAAGAAATATACCTGCCTAATAAAGCTAGGAACGCCAAGGTCATGGGTTCGATCCCAGGGGATTGCACATACTCACAATGTATAGTATAATGCAATATAAGTCGCTTTGGTTAAAAACATCTGCCTAATAGATAAATGTAAATAGTTCGTCCTAAAATGAAAATTCTGTCATCCTTCGCTCACCTACATGTCATTTCAAACCCGTATTACTTTCTTCTTTCTTCAGAACACAAGAGACGATATGTTGAAGAGCGTTGCTAACCAAACATCATTGGACCCGACATCGGTCACGACACAATGTGCTTTCTCTCTGGTCTCGTCTTTGACTCCGCCCCTCTCGTTTCCTCATTAAGCTTCCCATCAGTGTTTCCATCACCACACCTGCATATTGTTAATAATCCCACATTGGTTTCCCTTTATCATGCCCTCATATCTGCTGTCTTGGGGGTTTTGGATTTTGCCATGTGCAGTGAAGAACCTTGCCTTGAGTCTTGTTTCATGGGAAGTCTTTATTTTGCACCTTGTTTATAGTTCGGCTGCCTTATTGTAGTATTTCCCATCATGGGTCTTTGTTTTACTATGAAGTGTTTTGTGTTCAGTACCACTGCCTGCGATATGGTTCTTCCCTCCTCAACCCTGACCAAAAAAAAGAGGGCGAGAGAGCACTTCTCACTTTTTATCTTGTCTCTTTCTCTCTTCTCTATGTGATCTGGCTTTCAAACAAAATCTTAAGCTGCTCACTGCTGATGTGGCCGAGGATGTGTGTGAGTTTTCCTACACAGGGACCAAATATCCCCCAAAACAGTTTGCGGTAATATATTTAATTGTGTGTTTTTATATTGGTGTGCTGGACGGCCTAAATGTCCTAAAATATAATTTATAAGAATGTTGTTGACATCAGGTTTTTTAAATGCTTGTAACATAATTTATTCTAATATATAAACAGTTTTAAAATGCTTATACGTTATTTAGAATCTAAAAACGTAAGACTGAGACATCCTTCTCACTAATATAGTTTAAAGGGTAGTTACTAATGTTACTAACTTTGTAACTACTGTTGTCACATGGACCTTTTTAAAGCGATACTTTGTGTCACATTTACTCATCTTCGAGTTGTTCCAAATGTGTATCAATGTCTTTGTTCTGATGAACACGGAGAAAGATATTTGGGAGAATGCTTGTGACCAAACAGATCTCAACAACCATTGTCTCCCATAGAAGGAAAAATTACCTTTTTTCTCTTGAACGCAAAGAAGAATGTAAGACAGCAAACACTTTTGACTACCATCGTTTTGGTAGTCAACGGGTGTTGAGATCTGTTTGGTTATAAACATTATTCAGTTTTTCTTTGTGTTCATCGGAACAAAGAAATGTAAACATATTTGGAACAACTCGAAGGTGAGTAAATGATGACAGAATTTTTGGGTGAAGTATCCCTTTACACTGTTTTTACCTTTCTGCGCCTTGAAGGTGATCGTTGAGTTGCTGTCTGTGGGGTGGGTCACAAAGCTTTGGAACTTTATCAAAACTTTATTTATTTGTGTTTCACTGATGAACAAAGGTCTTACGGTTGTGGAAAGAGGGTGAGTAGTTAATGACAGATTTGTCATCCTTCTGTGAACTATCGCTTTAATATTCACATATAAACTATAATCTGAGGCAGTTCATTTCAGGAACATTCCCACTAACACACATACAAGGATTCGCTGTTTGGTCTCTTTGTAGGGACTTACGTTGTGTTTTTAACCGACATAGTGGTATTTTCTATCGCCTCCCCTTAAGCACACCCCTTAACTAAACCATTTGAAGCTGTATTGCACTTTTCCATTTTCAAATAAAATATATTTAATACTCAATTTCTATCGTAGGGAACACTGGCTGGATCTCAGGATATACTATCCTTGCGGAGACATTGTGTCCCCATAATAGTGGTAAACATACTTGCACACCACACAAAGAGATGCTAAAAGAATGAGGTTGATTGATGGGAAAATAATATTAAGTCATATCATTAAATTGATATTAATAACAGCTCAGTAACATCCTGAAGGTAGTTAGCGTGTGTGTGCGTGAGCAATCACATCTCATAAGTGAGGGGACGGATGAGGAAGGTGTCTCAGCCTGCAGTCACACTGACCTCTGCTACGTTAACCCCGTGAGGAAGTGACAGCCTGGGCAAGAGGTCACCTCCCAGGGACTCACTTCCTGCTGTCACCCCAGACTAATGCTGCTGCATCGAGAGAGCAGGAGAGAGACCCAGAGACCCAGAATTGTACCAGATAGCTATGGGGGATACTACAGTACGAATGTTTTTCAGTCTTATACCAATTATTGTACAAACAGTATCAGATCGCAAATGATATTGATCCTTCTCTTTCATATGATTTTTAGTGGGATTTTTTTGAGAAAATGTATCATATTAGAGGGCACACAGAAAGCTGTTCTTACATAAAAACTTCTGAAGACTTCTGAAGTCTATGGTGGATTGTTGTGTATTTGTGTATTAAGAGTTTTAATACCCAGTGGTATCTAAAACTGGACATTACATATATAAATATAAAAACTATTTGCTACATAATATAATATAAAAATAAATATAAATTGAATGCAGCATTACACTGTTTATTTGGCCCAGAAGCAGTAGGTCTAAAATGAGCCTGTTATTTACGTTATAAGTTGTTGAAAAGACGTCAAAATTGACTACATTTCAACAATTTTTTAACGTCACGGACAGACAGATCTTCGCTTATGCGGGTTCTTGTGTTACCATGTCATGATATGACATTTGGTAATAACAAACAAAACCAATAATGTTTGATTTCATTGACTTGTTGTAAGTGTTCCAGTCAACACATTTAAGCACAGATAACACTTCTTTTGTGTTGTCCTGCAAACTGGAAATGACCGGAAATCTAAGGGGCCGTTTATACGAGACCGGTTTCAGGTGAAAGCGCAAAACAATTTATGCGATTTGGCAGTCCGTTGACACGGAAACAGCGTTTTAGGGGACTGATAACGCAAACTTTTAAAACGGATTTCGAGGTGCAAGTTTTTTAAAACCACGGCGTTCTCTTTCCGTGTAAACCCCGAAGTACGCAAGAATGAGAAAACGACATTGTGCGTATGCGTATTAGGTGTGGGGGTGTGGTATGCGCGTGTGTATATAAAAACACAACGAAGAAGAAATAAATACATCAATGGCGGACTACATGTTTTTTTTGGCACTGCGCAATAGTTTGTTAACGCTTTTTTAGATAAAAAAAATTGTAGATTTAGATTTACTACACCAGTGCTATAACCACCAGCGGAGCCAACATTTTATCTACAGCAAAATCTTAACACTCATTCACGGTGACGAAGGGTTTTTAAACAGCGCTTTTGGATCAGACCCGGCAGGACGAGTAGATGGTGGTACAACTTTATCGATGGTGTTGTTGACGAGCTTCAATGGACGAACCTTTCGCATGTTCAAACTTTTCGCCATCTTGTTTGTTTATGTGCGCACGCTTGTCTTCATGAATGAGGAGAACTGCAGCGCTCTGTATTGTATGGTCTCTTTAGCGACGGAAGTCCGCTTTCCAATAAACCGTCAATCAATCGTCAGGGACTCTGGTATTTGTTCTTTACAAACTGATGTTGTAATACAGCATTTTAGTGATTTTTGCAGATCTGTGTAAATGCAGATTGTTTTAATAACGGTGTCGTGTGTACGTGAAACTTTTCAAAGAAAAACTTTTTCATCATGTAAACGTGGCCCAAACCCTTAATTAATCGGAGCCTTTAGGAACGATGCCTTCAAACGCTTTCTAACTCGGCACCTTACTAGGTCTTATTGTTTATATAGCCGAGTTATAAATATCCTTCTACAGGGAACATTTGACATATGGCTTCATAAATATAGTGTTCAAATATAGAAGCGATTCCATGAAGATCTCGTGGGATCTCTGTCTGCTTGGCCTCAGTCATACTTAATGAGCAGCTCCGCAGCGAGACGACGAGAGACTGCACAGAGCTACTGACATCTGTGGGTGGAGGCAGGACGAGAAGAGATGGAGACGCAGCATCATACACCCCTGAGTCTGTGACAGAAGGAGATGAGTTTAGCTGCGGGCCAGCTCTGCCTCAGCCTGTCCTCCACCGCAGAATGACAGAACATGACGAGAGAGAGAGAGAGAGAGACTTCTCCTGCTTGGGGCGCCTCCATGTTTCCACACCACATGTTATCTGCTTTTCTTTCCTGCATCCTCCTGAATTTCATCCTCAGTATCACTGCACCAAACGTCTAACTGTAGATGCTCCTCACTAGTAACCAAGGTTCATAATTCCACCAAATTATGTTTTTATTTTAATCTAATCAAGTCAACAAGATTGTGTGAGGTTCACAGTAGGTGTAGAGGTGATAGGAAAACAATAGACAACTATAAGAGATCTGACAAATAATCTGTCTGTGTGTTTAAAATGTGGATATGTTTCTACGTCTGGCATTTACTTCCCAATCATGTGATTGGCATGTTATGCCTTTTTTGTTGGTGTGTGACAAAAACTCTTTGTGTCTGTTTGTATAATAGCATTAGTTTCACACAATGGTAAGTACAAGACGCAAATGACATGTTTGACACAGCTGGAATTCATTCTAGATGTGATTTGCCTGTAAATGTTTACCCCTAAATCCGATTTGTTTGGCTGTTGCTGTTAGAAATGTGACCTTGAATACATTTTAGGGCTTTAATGTGGATTTCGATAATACATTTCGACATGGCCAAACAAATACATGAAATTCAAGCAAAAACCTGGCTGTAAATAAGATTATAAGACCTGACCTGACGAGTACCATCAACCTCAACCTGAGATAAGAGTTAAAGTTCATGCTGTGTGTGTCTGCAAAACAAATGATGTTAAAATGAAAACACCCATCCAGGGGTTATTCAAACCGGCGTATCCTTAGCCGGGTCGCTGGGCCCCAACAATAACATCATGAGTCACAGACAGGGTACACCCTGAATAGATGGCAAATGAAACTATTATCATTGCTGACACCTTGCATAAGAGACTATGGTAAACCCGTAGCTCGCCTTCTACCAGACGAACCAACATCCAGAGAGAAAAGTATCAGAAACTTGAGGGAAGGTTTTGTAACCACATTTGCCTCAGAGTAGACGCCTAAAAGCAATGGTGACGCAACAAGGAACAGAACCGCAACAAAAATAAAGAAGAGGAGAGAGACGTGGCACTGAACAAACACACACACAGCTTTCCTGTGGCTCAGTGGTTAGAGCATGGCACTAGCAACGCCAAGGTCATGGGTTTCGATCCCAGGGGATTGCACATAGTCAGAAACAAAATGTTAGTATAATGCAATATAAGGCGTGAGTACCTGTGTGCAGATTTCCAGGGGTTTGCCAGTCAGACTCTGTGGCATCTCCCTGCAGCGGGTGGACAAGTTGAGGATGGCGGTGGCCGCCATGTGTGCCGCTTCCATGTCGTGGGTGTAGTCGAAACTGCTCTTGCTGCAGGTGCTGCTGGCGCTGCTCTCTCCGCCTCTGGTCCCACCCCCAGCCCCTCCCCCTCCACAGCTCAGACTGCCGGCGCTGCTGCAGGGCCCGTAGCTACTGGTGGTGCTGCTCGCCGAGCTGGAGCTCTTGCAGTAGCGCTTGACTGTGGGACGGACACACAGGCGTGATATGACATGATACTTTTTTGTTCTCTGTTCCACTTAACATCCTAGACCGCATTTTTTAGCATCCAGCTCTCAAGACCTACTGAAGCTTCAACTATAGTCCTACAGTACTTGTAAACATGGCTTTGTTGACTGCACTTCTTGTTAGCTCATTGACTAAATGTTAAATGCTCTTTCATTAGTAAGTTGCTTTGTAAGGTGTTTTATTTTTACCCAATCCCAATATAATTTTTATCCCAATAATAATTCTAACACTATTCAAAGCACAATTCAAATTGTTTTAGCTCCTCAGCCCCATAAATTATTTTTCTTTCTGGATTCTGTGTTTTCTGTTTTTTACTATACAATAGTAATATATTTTTCCCACAAATACTTCAGTATACTATAGTATATCTACAGTCACCTAAAGGATTATTAGGAACACCTGTTCGATTTCTAATCAACCAATCACATGGCAGTTGCTTCAATGCATTTAGGGGTGTGGTCCTGGTCAAGACAATCTCCTGAACTCCAAACTGAATGTCAGAATAGAAAAGAAAGGTGATTTAAGCTATTGTGAGCGTGGCATGGTTGTTGATGCCAGACGGGCCGGTCTTAGTATTTCACAATCTGCTCAGTTACTGGGATTTTCACGCACAACCATTTCTAGGGTTTACAAAGAATGGTGTGAAAAGGGAAAAACATCCAGTATGCGGCAGTCCTGTGGGGGACAATGCCTTGTTGATGCTAGAGGTCAGAGGAGAATGGGCCGACTGATTCAAGCTGATAGAAGAGCAACTTTGACTGAAAAATCCACTCGTTACAACCGAGGTATGTAGCAAAGCATTTGTGAAGCCACAACACGTACAACCTTGAGGCGGATGGGCTACAACAGCAGAAGACCCCACCGGATGAGGTACCACTCATATCCACTACAAATAGGAAAAAGAGGCTACAATTTGCACGAGCTCACCAAAATTGGACCCTTGAAGACTGGAAAAATGTTGCCTGGTCTGATGAGTCTCGATTTCTGTTGAGACATTCAGATGGTAGAGTCAGAATTTGGAGTAAACAGAATGAGAACATGGATCCATCATGCCTTGTTACCACTGTGCAGGCTGGTGGTGGTGGTGTAATGGTGTGGGGGATGTTTTCTTGGCACACTTTAGGCCCCTTAGTGCCAATTGAGCATCGGTTAAATGCCACGGCCTACTTGAGCATTGTTTTCTGACCATGTCCATCCCTTTATGGCCACCATGTACCCATCCTCTGATGGCTACTTCCAGCAGGATAATGCACCATGTCACAAAGCTCGAATCACTTCAAATTGGTTTCTTGAACATGACAATGAGTTCACTGTACTAAAATGGCCCCACAGTCACCAGATCTCAACCCAATAGAGCATCTTTGGGATGTGGTGGAACGGGAGCTTGGTGCCCTAGATGTGCATCCCACAAATCTCCATCAACTGCAAGGTGCTATCCTATCAATATGGGTCAACATTTCTAAAGAATGCTTTCAGCACCTTGTTGAATCAATGCCACGTAGAATTAAGGCAGTTCTGAAGGCGAAAGGGGGTAAAACACAGTATTAGTATGGTGTTCCTAATAATCTTTTAGGTGAGTGTATGTATATATTGTTCCCACGCAACTCCCCACTATATTAACTTCCTAAAGTGTGTCATTACGTGAAAACAGGTAAGCAAAGTGTGTCATTGTGAGTATGCAGTGCGGAGATCGCATACCCAGGCACGCACACACTCACAACTATTTCAGTTGGATGACGCCGCCAGCCACCCGCATCAAGTGAAATGAATCCATCTTTTACACCACGGACAATAAACAACTTTGTAAACTGTAAAGACTGAGTTATATATGTGCAACGCAGACATTATTCATTCAAAGCTTCACATTTTATTTTTCAATATGAAAAATACAGACCTCCGGACCTCATAGATGGCTATGGCCATAGCGGCATTTAACCTTCAAGCATACACAGCAAACACTATTTTTTTCATTAGTATTTTTATCTTGTTTTTGGGTACAACAGCCTTAAATGAAGATACACTTAAGAGAAAAACAACTCTTAAATATAAAATTTTCTCAAAATTAAGTGAGATTATGATTTAGACAAGAAAAATATTTGCCAATGGGATAAAAATATTTTGGGAAAATCTATTTCAATGTTTTTCCACCGATAACAATATTTTTCTAATAAAAAAAATAGCACCATCTTTCATGGTGCTGATTTAACAGATGTAAATGACAAATATTAACAATTTAAGATTTGTTGCTTGTAATTGGGATATATCATGAATGTGTAAATGATTGTTACCAAACAAAAATTATTACATACATTTTTAGGTGGGTAACTAGAACTAGACCCATGTACACCATTTAAAGCGTCATTTAGCGTTCAAAGTAAATGCATCTTCATTCAAGAACGTTTAGATATTTGTACAAAATACAAAAGATTTTTTTTTGTGTGATTTATCTCTAACATTAGGTTTCAGACACCACAATCTACATAAAAGTATTACAAGGTGGCCGATTTGTACAATTGATCTAATTTGTATGTGTTTGTACAATCAGACTTTGCACCAGTGACGGTGCGATTTATAGCTTTTTATAGCTGCATTATAGCTTTTTTCTAAAAATCTTACATTTTTGTATGATTTCCTTCACACATGAAATAAATGGTCATCTCTAAAATAGTTAGAAAACCCTGTGAGATCAGTCTGTAGACAGTGGACAGAGGCAACTGCAGTAGTCTTCAATTCACCTACCGAGATATCTGTATCGACATCGGTCGACCATTAGAAATGTCTGTGACTAATTATACGTATCTCACGTGGCTAAGCAATAATAGCTTTTCTTGTCTGTCCTAATATGACATACCCTCCTCTGCAATGGGACGGTTAGGAACGCATGTCATACAGAGCAGTCTGTTGTCAAATCCCTGTAGTATGAACATGCTGTAAATGTATTATTATGAGGCGACTGTGAGAGACAGAGAGACTTTCTGCAGTTTGACAAAAGACACAATAAGCCACAACCACCAGCTGGGCATCAAAGTGGCATCTCCCACCGGGCGTCCTGCTGCCATGACGCTCCCTTGCTCTCTTTCTCTTTCAATTTCCCCTTCACTTTTACTCTCTCTATCTCTCATTAAAGCGTGGACGGTGTTCACGCTGTTATCCGCACAGAATAACAATTAGCAGCAGCCCTAAATCTAGACCTGACGCGCTTCAGCAACCTCATTCATTATGCATATGTCTCTACATCATTTCCATACATTTCCATACTTCAGATATCCAGTGAAGATCTCAGAGGCATTTTTGAAAACGTTTATTTCCGGCCCGCCATTCATCTTGCCATGAAACTTTGTTGGATGGATTATTATGAATCAATCGATAAATCAACATGACTGAGGAGAATTTCTAAACCTGGGGCTGGATTCACAATAATGTTCTTAAGCGAGAGATTGAATTATTGCAAGGAGCGTGTAAATATGTTCCAGAATGTACTTTGCGAAAATAAAAAATATCAGAATAAAATGGTTATAGTGATTATAGGAGCCCGCTCGTGAGTCACAATAAATGTATCTATTCCATATCCATTAACCTCACAACACAGTGTGTGACCAAAGTGCTCAAATTAAACATGAAAACCTCAAAATAAAAGCTCATTTGAAATAGGAATTAAAATGAAAACAAAACCACATCAATTCTGGCAGCTTTTTGAATTCTATTTCATTCTATTTTTAGAACAATCTTAAGCTCTATTCATTTAAACAACCAACATGAGGATTTAAGAACTAATAGTTGAGATGTATTTTCTTATCGACAATGTTTTGTAAGTCCAGCTCCAGAGTTTGTAATGGATTCACTAAAGCTCATGTCGTGGTTTTAGTCTTACCGTCATCACTTTTAAGCAGCGTGTCTCGCCCATGGAGTTTGGGTCCAGTGTTGTGCCGTTTGTTGTAGACGTTGTTGCTGTCAAAGTTGTTGTAGTCGAAGTTGGTTTTGGAGTATTTCTCCAGCTCTTTGGCCAGGTTGGAGCGTGGAGTTGTCGTAGGGACATTATTCTTATAACCGTACTGTGGAATCTCCAACTGTTTTACAAAGCACATGGGCCTGGAATGGAAATGACCAGTGAACATCCCAGCTTAATGACAGTATAAATAAACAGATGCTTTCAAAACGTTTTCTTCGGGAATTAAAACATCCAACCAGCCAAACAGATGCAGATAAAACCTTTTGATAAATAATAAACTAAGGATGAAGTATGTTAAATCTAAACAAAAAAATGCAGCCTCTGTGATTTTCCATCACATCCCAGAGATCTCTGGGAATTCTCCCGTTGAGAAACACCTGGGTATCTGTGAGAACAGCAGATGTGTAGATTACCTGAGGACCCGGTCTGAACCCTGGCTGGAATTGGTTCCGTCACATGTCTGATGTTTCTCATGGGCTTTGGCCAGTTTCTCCGCAGCTGCTATCGGGCAGCCTGACAAGCTGAAGGAACAGAGAGATATGTGAAGGATGTGACTTTAGCCAAGATAATATGTGACAGTGTTTCAAAAACACATTCAAAAAGCTATATTAGGAACATTGCACAAAAAATTATAAAAGAGACAGTTCACCCCAAAATGACAATTCTGCCAGCATTTACTCTCCTTCGAGTTGTTCCAAATCTGTATAAACGTTTTTGTTCTCTATTGTTAATGAAGCGCTGCACACAATTTGGAAAGTCTGTGTGATTTGACTTTTCTTTTACTTTTACTACACAGTTATCTTGGCCAAAATAATTCATTTTAATTATATTATCACGATAGTTATTGAAATGTTTTTAAAAAGAAATGAATAACGAATGAATGAATCTGTAGTATTAACACAATATCGCTAATTGTGAATTATTATATGACGGTTATTGACAATACCAGTATATTGTGACACCCTTAGTTTGACCATATACACATCCACAATATCAATGTTGACAACAAAGTTCCTGGACTTTTCCAGCCGACAGCCACATTATACCGCATCTTAAAGGAATAGTTCACTATGAAAATACTTTTTTCATGTAACAATTCACTCACCCACATGTCATACGTGTGTTTATTTCTACTGTCGAAAACAAATTGAGGCTTTTGAGGAAATGTTTCCAGGGTTCTTTTCCTTGAAAGCCTCAGTTCAACAGAATAATGGAATGCATTTTTCTTTTCTATTTGCAATTCTGCTCGGTTGATTTATTATTACATATTTTTCTTCTGTAGAATTTATAGTCTGTATATTATATGACCTGTGTTTCTCTCTTTTATCTTAAATGTGTGATCTCTGAGATAACCCGCTGTGTATTGTGCTCTGTGCGTGTGGTGTTTTATGCATGTGAGAGTATATGAACCTGTGTTCCTGTATGTATTTTGTTTGTTTTAACTAGTCAATAGGTTTCACCTACAGCTGCTTTGTAACTATGAAAACTATAATGCACTTAAACGGGGGGCTGTTGGTCAAGGTCGAAATTTCAGTTACATCGCAGCCTCAAAAGGGTCCAAACGACACCAGCTGATGTATAAGGTTGTTGTCTTGCGAAACGATTGGTAATTTTTCCAAAAAAAAAATACATGGCTTGCTCTTTCCCGGAGTACTAGTGCTGGACTTCCCGTACTACGTAATCATGTTGGAAAGGTTACGTGTGACGTAAGCGGATGTTCCGAAGAGTGTGGAGAAAGAAGACCGTTCGGTGACATTGAATGACACGTTATATGTCTTTGTGCAAGATTATTGTTTAAATGGTCAGTTCGAGTGCATACCGGGGATGTTTAAATCTTTTTAAAACTACGTCATGCGTGACCTTTCCAATGCGACTGTATAATGCGGAAGTTGTGGACGTGGATCGCGGAAGCAAGCCTTGTACTTATGTTTAAAAAGTATTGAATTTTTTTTGTTTTCTTGTAGACGAATCGTTTCGCTAGACAACACCCTTACATTTCGTTGCACTGTACTTGTATGTGTGTAATGACAATAAATTGAATCAAAATCAAATCAAATTCATCGGCTTGTGTCGTGTCGAGCCTTTTGAAGCTGCGACGAAACTGGAATGTTAACCGACAGCCCTTGTTCAAGTCCTTGGAAAGCGTTCCTCAAAAAACTCCATTTGTTTTCGACAGAAGAAATAAGCACACAGATATGTTATGATGAAATTTTTATTTCATAGTGAACTACTCCTTTAAGATGCTTTTGGGCAAAATGAAACATGTAATGCTCAGCGGAGAGATGAAGGGCTGCAGTAGGTGACAGTGTGTGTGTGCGACAGTGTTGAAAGTGTTCATGACATGAATCAAGCTGCCAGGGTGCTATTGGGCCAGAGGAAATGTATTTTCACTCTTGCAAGTACAAGCAAGGTGTGTGCTTGTGTGTGTGTGTGGTTCATGGTTCTGTGTTAGCCGTCTGGAGTGGGCTTCATCCCCTGGCGAGGTGTCAGTGATGTGCTAATAGCTGATGCTCCCTACAGCAGCTGCTGAGAGCTTTACAATGGCACCCTCCCAAAATATCTGCGTGTGAGGAAAGCGTAAGACTGATTTAATCAGCCTAATGAAATCCACACTCAGACCTTTCAACACGAACAGTGTCTAAAACATGGTCCTGAAACTTGAACATTTTAAGCCCGATTCACACCTCCGTCTTGTACCGTTAGTACACTCTTAATAAATAGAGATCATGTTAAAGAGAAAGTACACAGCACACTGTAAGAAATAAAGACGTTAATAATAAATATACCACCGGCCAAGGGCGGTCCAGATGGAGGGAAACTCACCTCCTGTGAGAGTTCCGGTTGCTGTTGACGTGACCCCGGCCCGTGCAGCCAGGCGTAGGGCACTTAAGAACATTTTCATACATTGCAAGAACTTGACGGCAGGCGAGAGGAAACAGGGTGGAAGATTAAGAGTTAGCGGTCCACGGTTAGTGATCTACATTAGTGTGAAACACTGTCATTATCAGCAGCGTGCTCAAAAAGAGAGACATCAAAGATCTCGCAGGAGAACTGCTAACGGAAGAACGCTTGCATGCACATGCACCATGCAGCGTGAGACATGCCACAAATGAGACACAAATACTCTTAGAGATGCACCGATAAGTCGGCATCGGTCGATAAAAGTAATTTTTTACACTATTAGCCGATAGTTTCAAAACAGTCGATGATCAGGGCCGATATATCCAAATATTCTATGAATTTGCGCTCTGTATGTAGAAAATGTTAAGAAACGGCACCAGTTTGATATCAACTATATCTCTTTCCTCGCCAGTGTTTTTTAGATTCAAAACGATGATATAAACATGTGGATCCGTATATGCTGTATTGTTTTACAAGGTGGGTAACAGCGCCACCTACTACATATAGCGGAAACACAGATTGCCTTAAAATCTCGTCTTTGGCAGGGAAACGTTGTCTCTTAATTTACCAGATAACTCGCCATTGACAGGGAAAGAGTTAATAGTCATTACATAAATTAATAATATTCGGAAAGTTAAGAAATATATATTTTATCTTCAGAATCGGTTACTCTGAATAATCAGCTATCAGTATCAATGGAGAAATTTAGTATCGGTGCATTTCTACTTTCTACTCAATTTGCTGTTTTGCGTTTCATGATATTGGTAATTTCTTGCTGGTAGTTTGCGTTGCCATGTTTAAGTTTTCTGACTTTTGGTCCACGTTTGATATCTTTGAATCCATATGCCCGAAAGAGTAACTTTTTGTTGAATTACATACTGAAAATGTGGAAATGTCTTACTCGCTCTTACTTTTCTTGCCATCAGGGCCAGAAAGCTATCAGCTATCCTTCAGCAGTTATACTTGACTGCTTAGTAAGTACATTTCACTTATACTGTAGGTATGTTAGTCCATGTCATATTTTTAAGAGCTGTCTACTGTAAAATATTGGAGCCAATACCAAACAATGGCTATTCATCAGACCCCTTGCGTCAGGGGTAGACAGGACAGGAAGAGGTCGGTAGATCTGTGCTCTGTGATCATCTTCATCATTATCATCTCCATAAACTCTCTCCTTCATCTTTAACACACCCTGACATGTTCATTACTGAACAGCCGACAGGCTCTGCTACGTCACGTGACTTACTGCACACGACACACTTCATCCGGCGATCTGAAACAATCTTTGAGTGTGAAAGCAAGGAAAGCATATTGGATTCTACTGAAGAACTGTACACAAAGTAGGGCTGTCTAACGATTAATCACAATGAATCGCATCCAGAATAAAAGTTTGTGTTTATATAATATGTATGTGTACTGTGCACATCATTTTTTTATTTATAAGCACATAAACTTATATATATATATACAAACAGTGCCCTCCACGATTATTGGCACCCTTGGTAAATATATCTGCATTGTTTCTCCTTTTGATCTTTTATTCCGCAAATCTACAATATTCCAACATTTCATTAAAGTAAAACCATTTAAAGTGGGGGAATATATTATAAATATATAGAGATTATTTTTCCCTCTAATGCACCCTAGCCACAATTATTGGAACCCTTGTATAAAAACGTTCTCCAACCTACATGTGCATGAGAACAGCTCTTTTCTTTTATGTCTGACGGGGTTCGAGAATATATGGCAAGTCATCCGAGTCCATTCCATCATACAGATCTTAAGATCCTTAAAATGTTGGCGCTCTCTCATCTTCAGTTCATCCCACTCATTTTCTATAGTGTTCAGATCAGGGAACTGGGAGGGCTATGGCAGGATCTTGATTTTGCGTTCAGTGACACATTTTTTGTTGATTTTTATGTTTATTTTGAACCAATGTGCTAGCAGAGCAAGTCAGGTTTTTATTTGTTGGTATTTGGTTTAAAACACGATGCCATGTATCTTAACAAGATGTCCAGGACTTCTGGTATAAAATTAGGCTCACAACAATAAAGGTCTGGCGACATATTTAACAGTGGACATTGGGCATTTTATCCCTGTGTTATTGCTGCCAAAAAAACTATTTTTCATTGAATATGGCCATAGACCCCAGTCCTGGTTGAAGTTCCAGTATGGCAGATAACTATGGTGGAGTTTGTTTTTGCATGAGAGCGGAAGATTTGTTTCTTGAACAGTGTCCCAAACAGTTTGTGGTGATGGACGTGCAGTTTTCCTTTATTTTTATAAAAAGGCTTTCTGACCCCAAAATTCAACTGATTACTTACATTTTTATAGCCTTCTTTGCTCATATTTACCAAGAGTGCCAATAATTGTGGAGGGCACTGCATATGGTATATTTAGATTTATAGTTTATATACTGTATTTACTAACTGAGATTATATATAAATGTTTATTACGTTTTATATAGTTTTGTTTATGAATACAACATTAATATGCACAGACATATTATGCAAACAAATTTTTTTATTCTGGATGCGATTTATCGCGATGAATCATTTGGCAGCCCTAACACAAAGATAAAATGCAATAGTAGAAATTTTACATTTGCTTTTGTTTTTGAGGAAAGTAAACAGTAAGCACTTTTGAATACGCAGTTCTGAGTGGTTGCCAAGGTGTTGCTAAGGTGCTCTGGAGTAGATTACTAATCAGAATATTCGATCTACAATAAACCAACAGAAAATGGTTCAAAATTCCCTTTCAAAGTATATGTCAAAGACCATCGCTGTGTAATAAACCCTTTGCCGTCCTTTTAATGTGTGAGGAACTTCATTTTTAATTTGCAAATTATAAAAATAAAGAATAAGCAGGTGTGTCCAAAACCTAACCTTTAAAAAAGCTGCGATCCTCAAAATTGGCATAATAAAAGTTGAGGTTTATTCGCTATGAATATTTCCAACCACAAACTTGTGTTGTACTGGTCTAGAGACTCCCATTGGAAAGGATGAAATAACAGAAGCTAAATGACTCATCTTAACAATCGCGATGGATCTCTCAGTAACTGCGTGTCATATCATGTCATAGCACAAACTAAAGCGACAGTCATGTAAAAATGCCCTTTCTATGCCGCCTGAGTGTCAGCTCGCAAACTCTCATGCCATCTGGATACGGTAAACGCAAATGTTTGTGTTAACTAATTTCAGTCTGTTGTCAAAGCCGTCAGTTGGTTCGAATGCCATCTGGTTCGTTTGTGAATAAATAAAAACTTGTTCACAGTTCTTTAAGCATTTTAATGAATCACATAAAAGACGGTGATGCACAAGGTGAATGAGAGGAAATCATAGCAAACGTCTCGCCCGTCCTCTTTCATCAGATTATAATTATTACAGTTTATTCAACTGGAATTTAATTGAGCATCATAAACAAAATGAGAAATCTAGGCAGCTTATTGAAGCGGCCTCCATTAGAATACCATCATCAAAAACAATAAATGCATTCATGCGTGTCTGTGATATTGAGATAGCTGTAACTCCTTTACGCCATGTCTGTATGTGAAAAAATGTGAGATTTCAAATAAAAAATGTCATCTCCATTCATTTTCGTGACTGGGAACACTGCAACACATACCGCTATTGTCTGCTGGTGTGGACGAGAGTTAGCGCTATATCTATCGTGATAATGTGAACGCCCCTTTCATCCGATTTATGTGCATATCTAGGGTCTGCTGCAGAACAGCAGATGTTTGATTTGTTTTTTTAATGTGTAGGACAACAGCATGCAAAATGAACCGAAGAATGAGTAACTCAGTCTCACAAAGACAACCACAGTCACGTACACAGTCAACCAAAGCATATCATATCAACTGAACAGCAGAAGCGGGCACATGTGGCACAGATGTTTAGAAAGACACTTGTGTGCTTACTCTCTGGTGGGACTCTGTCTTTATGAGGGCATCCAGACAGGCTGCGATGGTGAGGGTACAAGCCGGTCACGTGACCCGTGCCGTCACAGCCAGGCGTTGGGCACCGACTCTCCTTCTTCCCTGACCGTGAAGAATCTAAAATACACACATGCAGAATAAATGATATATAGATTGAATGGCTGAAATAATGAATTTCTGAATATAAATTGAATATTGATGACAATATTGATGTTGTCACGGGCATCTGTGGTATTAATATCACTGTGTGCCATGACGTGTTAACATTTTTCACAGATGTTGCTGGATCCATTTGTTTGTATGTTACATTTAGAGTACATTTAACATCAATGTATTACACAGAAAACACATACTGTATATAAGTAAGTGCAAAAGTGTGCATCATTTATTTCCACTTTTCTATCAACATACACTACTAGTCAAAAGTATACAGACATACAGTACATTCAAAATAAATGTTTGCATGCCAAAATTGGAGTTATGCCAAATAATACAACCCCAACTGTTAAAATCAACCTTAAAAATGTCAATTGTCCCAGCCATGAAATAAAACAACCCAACATTTTTAGGAGCCTGTTTCAAACACGACTTGTGTCCTGATGGACCTATAATAACCTGTGTAACCTGATTCTTGGAAACTGCATGAAGTCATATAATCAGATTGGAGTTTGCGATATGCATCTGAGCGCTGAAAATGTGGTTGCACTCTGCTGGCTCCTATGACTTTCTTTATGGCTCCCAACCCATTAATGCATCTTACCTTCATACTTTATGAATGCCATATAGCTGTGACCCTTTGCCCTTGTTTATATCTCCTTCGATTTAGTATATTGGACAAAGCTCTCAATGTGTCATGACTCTGGGTCTGTGGTTCTGTTTTTTGCCTGCGTGACTGTTTTGTTTCATGTTGAACACGTGGGGAAATGTTTGACAGTTTTTCGCATGTTCTGTGTCTGCGTCACCAGCCCCGCCCTTGTGTTTCCCTCACTGGATTTCCCTCACGTTCCGCTGATCAGCAAGCAACTCGCTTAACCGCAGCCTCCCAGGGGATGGAGTTTCTATCCGGTCAGATGACGGAACTACGCGCTGCCCTGCAGGAGGTCCAGGGGGCCGTCGCCAGCGGTCGAGGTCCAATCATCACCAGCCCGCCAGAGCCCCATATCTTCCCATCTTCCTCCTCCCTATGACGGTGCGCCCAATGCCTGCCGCCCTTTCTTGGCCCAGTGTGGGCTCGTGTTTGCCCTGCTGAACCGCCGCTACACCCGGGAGGACACAAAGGTGGCTTTCGTCCTAAATCTCCTCACCGGGCAAGCCCGCGACTGGGGAGTTGCCGTCTGGGAGGCTGAAGCCCCCTGCTGCTCTTCTTTTGAGGCCTTTAAGGCTGAGATGACCCGTCTCTTCGACTGATCAGCCAGAGGTGATGAAGCGGCGTCCCAGCTCTCTCGTCTTCCCCAGGGGAAGTCATCCATCACTGACTACTCCATTCGGTTCCAGACCTTGGCAGCAGCTTGCAGCTGGAATGCAGCTGCCTTACGGGCTCGATTCTTAGAAGGACTCCACCACTCTATCGCCAACGAGGTTGCCACCCTTGACCTACCCGAGGAATTGGAAGCGCTCACCAACCTGTGCCTCCGAGTGGAGAACCGACTCAAGCGCCATCGCCTTAGACAACGCTCACCACCCCCTTGGCGTGTCCGTGAAACTCCGTCCCTGCCGGTCGCATCCTCTCCTACCATGGAACCCGAACCCATGCAACTGGGTCACACCCGTCTCACTCCGCAGCAGAAGGAGCACCGGATTTTGCATGGGCTATGCCTATACTGCGGAGGTCCGGGGCATCAAGCCATCCATTGTCCAGTAAAAGCATGCGCCCACCCGTAGTTCGGGGAATCCGTGTGGGCGCCATCCCTACTTCCTCCCCGACCTCACGCACCGTCTTGGACTTCCGTGTCTCCTATGGGGGACAGGACCACAGTGGACAGGCTCTCCTGGACTCGGGCGCGGAGGGCAACTTCCTCGACGCCTCCACGGCTCGCCAATGGGGGATTCCTCTTCTATTGTTGCCTCAACCCATCCCGGTCTGGACGCTGGCGGCCCATCTTTTGCCACCATAACTCACGTCACCCCCCACGTAAGGCTCTTTCTTTCTGGTAACCACTGTGAGATGATTTAGCTGTACATCCTAGAGTCCCCCAAAACACCTATCATTTTAGGGCACCCATGGTTGTCACAGCATAATCCTCACGTGGATTGGGTTAAAGATTCCATTCTGGCCTGGAGCCCTTTTTGTCATGCATCTTGTCTTGGTCCTGCCCTGTCTCCTGTCTCTGTCTCCCCTGTTTTGCAGGTAGGAGCGGCTGACATAACCGGGGTCCCGGAGGAATACCACGGTCTGTGCTCGGTCTTCAGCAAGGCACGTGCCACCTCCCTATCTCCGCATCGCCCCTACGACTACGCCATTGACCTCCTTCCAGGCACTTCTCCGCCCAAGGTTCGACTCTATTCCCTTTCCGGTCCTGAAAGAGAGGCCATGGATAAGTATGTTCGTGAATCACTTCAGTCTGGGCTCATCAGTCATTCCTCCTCGCCGGCCGGGGCGGGCTTCTTCTTTGTCCAGAAGAAGGATGGCTCCCTACGTCCCTGTATCGACTACCGAGGGTTGAATGAGATTACGGTTAAGAATAAGTACCCCTTACCTCTCATGTAAACTGCTTTTGAATTGTTACAGAGAGCCAAGGTCTTCACCAAGTTAGACTTCCGCAACGCCTACCACCTTGTCCGCATCCGCGAGGGGGACGAGTGGAAGACGGCCTTCAATACGCCATCGAGACATTACGAGTACTTGGTTCTCCCCTTTGGGTTGACCAATGCTCCGGCCGTCTTCCAGGGCCTAGTCAACGATGTGTTGGGTGACATGATCAATCGCTTTGTCTTTGTGTACTTGGATGACATCTTGATCTTCTCCCCTTCTCTCCAGGTACACACCCAGCATCTTCGTCAGGTCCTCCAGCGTCTTCTCAAGAACCAACTTTTTGTTAAAGCGGAGAAGTGCGAATTCCACGTTTCGTTCCTTGGCCACATAATCTCCCATAGAGGCATTGAACCTGATCCGGTCAAGATCAAGGCTGTCGCTGAGTGGCCTGTCCCTAACTCTCGTAAAGTGTTGCAGCGGTTCCTGGGGTTCGCCAACTTCTACCGGCGATTCATCTGGGGTTTCAGCCAGGTGGCTGAGCAGCTCACCGCGCTCACCTCCCCAAAGGTCCTGTTCAGGTGGAATCCTCAAGCAAAGGTAGCCTTTGATAATCTTAAGTCCCGGTTTGTCTCTGCACCTGTGCTCTGTCTTCCAGATCCAGAACGGCAGTTCATTGTGGAGGTAGACGCGTCCGATGTCGGGGTAGGCGCGGTTCTGTCTCAGCGAACGGCTAAGGACGGGAAGTTTCATCCGTGCGCCTACTTCTCCCACCGCCTCAGCCCTGCAGAACGGAAATACGATACTGGCTCTAGGGGAGTGGCGTCACTGGTTGGAGGGGTCGACGCAGCCCTTCTTGGTTTGGACGGATCATAAAAATCTTGAATATATCCGGTCCTGTGGTGGACCGCTTCTCCAAGGCAGTCCACTTCATTCCCCTGCCCAAGCTTCCCTCCGCCCGGGAGACCGCTCAACTGATGGTGGATCTGGATTGAGTACGCCCACAACTCCCAGCCCATGTCCTCATCAGGTATGTCGCCCTTTGAATGTTCTCTTGGTTACCAACCTCCTCTGTTCTCTTCCCAGGAACTCGACTCTTCGGTCCCTTCAGCCCTAGCTTTCGTCCAACGTTGCAGACGCACGTGGAAGAAGGCTAGGAGGATCCTGGCCCAATCCGCTAGCCGAAATAAGACCGTAGCCGATCGACACCGGACTTCCCATCCTACCTACCTGTGTGGTCAGCGAGTGTGGCTCTCTACCATGGACTTGCCTATCCGGGTGCCTTCTCGCAAGCTGGCTCCCAAGTTCATTGGGCCATACCGCATCACCAAGGTCGTCAATGGCCGTCCGGCTCAAGCTCCCACCTAATCTTAGTCAAGTTCACCCTGTTTTTCATGTTTCCAGGGTGAAGCCTGTCTTTGTGTCCCACCTGAATCCTTCTGGTTCCCGCTCCCCTCCCCCTCGCCTGGTGGATGGGTCCCCGACCTACACAGTCAGGAAACAGCTCGACGTGCGCCGTCGTGGCAGGGGCTTCCAATACTTGGTGGACTGGAAGGGCTATGGCGCAGAGGAGAGGTGTTGGGTGCCGTCTCGTGACATCCTGGACCGTGCGTTGATTGTGGACTTCCACCGGCGACGAGGTGAGCCCCCTCCCTAAGCGCCCTAGGGGGGGGGTACTGTCATGACTCTGGGTCTGTGGTTCCGTTTTTTGCCTGCGTGACTTTGTTTTGTTTCATGTTGAACACGTGGGGAATTGTTTGACAGTTTTCCGCATGTTCTGTGTCTGCGTCACCAGCCCCACCCTTGTGTTTCCCTCACTGGGTTTCCCTCACGTTCCGCTGATCACCCTGTCACCTGTAGCGAGTTTCGCTAGTGCTTCCCCCTCACAGGTTGCGCTATGCAGCTGTTGCTCATTATGATATTGAGAGGTTTCCTATTTCATTCCCTCGTGTGCTCTTGTTCTTTGTCAGTCCGTTGTGTGTGTACCCTAGTACTGCCTTAAGCTGACTTCTTGTCCAGTCCAGTCGTGTCCTGTGCTGCTAGCATATTGCTCTATCTTTCAGTAGTGTTATTTTCCTAGTCTAGTCTAGTTTTGTTTTTCTAGTTTAGTTTATTTCCCTAGTTAGTTTTGTGTTCTTCCTATTATTTTTTGTCTTCATCTGCCCGCTAGTTCGCCGCTGGTGCTCCAGTTACCCTCCGCATCTGCTGCTCACGAAGCTCTCCCACCAGTTCCCCGGGACCTTGCCCAGCCACACCGTCTGGGACCCCTGGGGGCATACTCTGCCTATCACCAGACCCTGCCTCAACCGTTGCGCTCCGCAGCCGCCGTCTAGAACCCGGATTCTCCGGGTGTGACACCCTCCTGTGCTGCAGACGCTTCGCTAGAGGATCTTCTGAGAGTTCTCCCTTCGGGGTTATTAGTCTCTCCCTTCGGGGTTTTGTATGCTCTCTTGTGTCCCCTGTTGGCAGAGTTAATAAAAGTATCTGTTTCACCGCATTTGGGCCTCACTCCGTTCTTCCAGCATGACACAATGACTATCCTATCTCAGTTTAGAAAGCTTTTGCTGTGTTTCAGACAGAGTGTAAGCTGCAGTTATAGTTTGCGTACTTTGAAGATGCCAAAAACGAACATAGTTTTTATTTATTTTGGAATCCCATGATTCTGTCGTAATTGCATAATTCTGGGGTTTTCTGTTATTCAAAAATGTGGGGGAATGAAAAATAAAGAATGAGCAAATGTTTAAACTTTTTAAAGCAGTGTATCAATATTATTTCTTGACATGATTAATGTCCGAGTTGCCTTTTGAATTTATAAGATTCTAGTTGTACATTTTAGCATGACATTTTCGCATCAATGGTGGCTATGTGGGGGCTTCATAATTGATTTTTTATCTAATAATTGACTCACATGGTTTAAATGAGGGTGGTTAAACCATTAAATGTGATTATACGCGATTAATCGCATCCTATCAAAAGTTTGTGTTTACATAACATACAGTATGTCTGCGTACTGTGCATATTTATTTTGTACTTATAAACAGATATACATACATGTACACAAATGAATATGCACAGTACACAGACATACTGTATGTTATGTGAACACAAACTTTAATTTTGGATGTGATTAATCGTCATTAAGTGTTTAACACCCCTAGTATGAATTAAATGTAAAAGCCACCTCCTACAATATCTGCAAATTCCTATGCTGCAAAAATCACTGTCTTTCTGGTGAGAGAGCACCGGGCGAGCGGAATACATATTAGAAAGTGCTGGATATTGATTGTGGCTCTGGACGAGTCATGCTTTGCATAGCAAATGGTCCCCATTACCATAGCGTCTGGGGATAATTAATGTGCAGTCAGTGGTCCTGCCGTTTGTTATCGGTCATACTGATACTGTTAAATTTCCATCTCTGCCTTGTGCCTTCTTTCAGGAGGAGCTCCTTCCATAACTGTCAGGTCTCCTCACTTTTTATCAATCGTAATGCCTCCTGGTTAGGCAGCGTGTGCTGCTATCTCTGCCGTGGCGAGATGTTATCACCATGTAAAGGCCGAGCGTCCCTCATTATTCTGCCATTAGAGCGACAGCGTCTGACCAAACATCCTTTGGCGGGCGCTGTCAGCCGCTCTTCGTCTTGAGAGACCATATGAAAGTTTTAAAGGAATAGTTATTAAAAAATGAAAATCATTTTGCTGGATGTTGAATGCCTGTGTTGTCAAGCATCAGAAGTAATTTGGTGTCATTGATTGTCCAATGCATCTTACGTGGCAAGTTTGAATAGCCACATAAGATCTGCGAGTTTCAATGATATTCAATAAATAATGGCCTGAAGAAAACATGATATGTAGCACAAGAGTACGACTAATTTTATGAAGCATGTGGATGAGTACATCATGATTCTTATTCCCATATCAAATGAACACGACATAATCAGCCTAATTTCAGAGGAATTCAAAACTATTATACTTGTCTAATCTGTAAGAAATTTTACAGCTCAGCCCCTGGCCGGCATTCAAAAGGGCCCCCCTCCCGTTCCGGGGGCTGGGTCCCCCCTGTCCCTTCTTAGCCGTGTTCTGGGGGTAAGGTACCCCTTTGTACATTTGCGATCACATTCTCTGCCTTACCCTCCATCCGGTCACGATACCTGGATGCGGCCCCCAATCCCCCAGGGCCCATATGCACCTGCATACCCAGACACTACGCCACTGCCACCCCTTAACCTAAATGTCAGATCGTACAAGTTCATACGAGTTAGCCACCTCGTAAAATAATTACACATTTCTGAGATATTGTGCTGCTAATAATATGAATGACTAATTTTACAAATTGAGCACAGAAATCTTTTTGGAATGCAATAATGTCTCAGATCTGGTTCCATAATCCCCAGAGGACCACAAATAAACCAGGAATTTCTTTGGAAAGAGCATCACTGTCTCATTTCCTATCTTGTTTTTTCATGCAGTGTTCCCCCGGATGACGTCCAATGCTGCGTTTATAAATAGGCCATACAAGTGGAGGCTGTGTCCCTTGGATGAGATTTGCTGTTCTCCCAGCCGTACAGATTGTTATTACTTATGCCTGACAAGCTTAGCCTGTGATGTGGCCATGCTGGCCTTTCTGAGCAACATTAATCCACTGCTGTTTGCACCGCAGGGATGGAGATGTTTGAGAAAGCTTGTCCCAGGGTCACTGTGGCGTCCTCTCAGAATGAGTGCACTGGACTTATCCACTTCAACTGACCTTTCTGTAACAGGCATGCTAAAGGAGTTCGGTGGGATTGTTTTGTTATTAAAGATTATATGGTGAAACTGGAGTCCTGGCAGATTCTAAACCGAGACGTAAGAAAGCAATTTCAATTTTGCGGCTTCTATCAGTAACTGTTGTGAACCTATGATAATATGATAATTCAATAATGAACAGCACAGTGTGTTGAGTCATACTGTATAATTATGCAAATATGACATTACCTTTAAGGTAGAAGGTCTTCTTTAATCCATCATGGTGCAGGCGGGCCTTGCGTTCCTCTGCGCAGCTGTGCCGTAAGCCGTCCTCATGTAAATGCAGTCTGTGTCTCCTTGCTGCCTCCGAGGCCATCTTCTCACGCATGGCCTTGGTCCGCTCGGTTTCCAGCGCTATGGCCTTCTCCAGAAGCGACAAGTTACCCTTGGTCATGTCAAACCCTTCATCCGAGCGGTCCGACGCTATGGACGTGGTTTCTTCATCACAGTCCTGAAAATTCTTGTGCTCTTCGGCACAGCTGGAGAAAGTCTTGGAGCGAGGGCTGAGCTGCTCCTCAAGCTTCATCAGGTTAACCATGTCCGAGTAGTTGCGCTCAAGGATGCGGCGTTCCTCATGGTTCTGTTGTTGGTCCTCCTGATGAATCTGCTGACTGTTGTTGAGACGCTCGGTCGGCTTGGTCTCGCTTAACTTGCGTGCCAAGTCGAAGCACTGGTTGCGAAGACACTCCAGACTGCTCAGACAAACTTCCTCATCACTCTTATCTGCCATCTGACCATTAGTGTTAGGTCTGCCCTGCCCGCAACTCATGTTTCCAGTGAGTCCATTTCCGTTGTTCTCCTCTCCGCTGTCCTGATAGTCCCTCTCGTGGAGGCTGTCTAAGAGCGCAACTCCGTGACCCTGCGCCAGGAGCTTAAGAGAGTCCACCGTCTCTCTAACTACATCACTGTTAATGTCTAGACTCAGCTCGCTCTTCCTCAGCCCCTCATCACCTTCCTCATCCTCCTCTTCATCATCATCTTCATCCTCTTCTTCATCCTCTTCATCTTCATCGTATTCCTCTTCGGCACTGTTCGAGGAGTTGCTGTTCATCTCTGACTCAGTCATGGCCCGGTAAGCAGCATCTTCAGCAATCTTGCCGAGGTTCAGCAGAGATTTGGCCACCAGTTCATCATAGTTTTCATATTCTTCATTGTTGTTGTCGTCTTTCTCCACGGCGGGGATCAGTTTACCACGATTGGTTTCATAACGCTCTGCAAAAGACAAACAAATTATTTTCATCTAATTGAAAGACTTAGAGACTGAATTCATATTGTATTCCTTGGGCTGCTTTAAAGTGTACTGCTAAAAACATTATATGCACAGAGTTTTATATTTTTCTTCCAAGGATTTGTCTACCTAGTTGCCGCCTATAAAAAGCACCACAAATTCATTACTTAGATTGTAATTTATGTCATATGCTGTCTGTGTGGACAATCAACCTTAGTGGGTTTAGTGGGTTTTTTTATACACAGTCAATATTTTAGGTAAGGAGTACAGAGGACAGGGTTAATTCCAGTACGTTTCAGAGCTTGATTCTTAATTAGACTGGAAGGCTCTGTCACATCTGATTTGAGAAAGCTTTGTCCTGCCATGTTTGTTCCCTTATTGAGAGGACATTCACCCATGAGCACAAATGACCTACCTGCTCAAAGAAATACTGAGACATTCTGTAGGGTGCTGAATCATCATAAACACTAGTATCTACAGATCACCATTAAAATGGCATCATCTTTACTTTTGATCCAATCTGCGTAACATACAACCCATGACCACTTCTTAAGGATGCCTTATTTTCAGAATTCTCAGAATCAAATGGGCTGCTCACACTATCCTAATCTAAATATGCCTGGGCACGTTTGTGACCTCAAGGCTGGTTTGATTGACTAGTGTTAGAGCTCTGAATTGTGCTCGGGTGGGGTTCACTAAACGTGCCCTGGCCCATTTCAATAGGTGTGCTCTGGCATGGTCCGTGTGATTGCAGCCCAAAAATGGTTTTACTTCTGGTTTTAATGTTTACTTCCTTAGTTAGGTTTGTTTATTTATTTTATTTAAATTTTTACCAGAAAGTCATAACAACAATGAATACTTCAAATACTTTAAGTATGTCTAAGCAAAGTTCAGGTATATTTTAAGTATACAGTAGTGACTATAGCAACTACTAGTACTAGTAAGCGTACTATTTCATTACTACTTAATTGGCAATAAATTTACCAATTTTTTTTATAAATGTGTACTTTAAGTATAACAGTAGTATAGTGAGTACACAATGTTTTTCCAGAGGGTGCATAAAAACTAGACTGAACAAATATTCTAAGTATAAAAAATACTTAGAATAAAAAAATGTAATTAGAAATTAGACTAAAAATAAATACTAGATTAAAAGAAATATACTCTTAAAACTTACTTTTCTCGAAGGGTATTACATTTAAATGAGTTGTTTTAAAGGACAGGTCTGATCATTTCACTTTTTTAAATTTAGTTAAGCTGTTTGAGCATAAACAACATCTGCCAAGTCGCAACGCTCAACAATCGCGGAATATGAAGATATGTTCTTTAACAGAAATCACTTTTAAAAGACTACAATGAACTGCTCGCTGGAACTATAACAAACTTTTTCCTGGGTAAGTGACATCATGAATATTCAAAATGTACATTGACCCTGCCCCCTGGAACACGGATAGAATAATGGGCCGAACATCTCAACACACACTTTAAGTGGTAGACTAAGCACGAAAGACTGAATTGTCTGGACCAATCGGAGCTCAGCTTGACCAATCAGGAACTCAACAGCCTGTTCTCTGAGAATCGAGATGACCGTATAAAACAGAGTTAAAATTAAATTGAAAATTTAAACATGAAGACCTATTGGTTAGCACATCATAAACATAATAAAGACTTTAAAAGGCAAAAAGGAACCAATGAATTAAAACCTGTTGAATATTGCCAGTTACGTAAATTCTGTTGCGGTTTCATCACATCCTTTTCGATTTAGAAATTTTAACTGAAAACATTCTTTTACAAAAAATATTGTCATAAATAAAACGGTTCATTTTGTTAATCAAATTGGTTGTGCCATGTAGAATTCTAAGCCATTGTAGAATTCCCCAAAACATACAGTTACCTGCATTACTTAAGTATCACTGCACTAATGTTGCAGCATCTGCGTTGCTTGGCAATCGCTGTGTTATTCTTTAAATAATGTCATTACATTTTATTGCCTGTGTTTTTGTTTTTATGAAACGTTGCTACGTATATGGAACAACTGTTTTGTAAAAGCCTAACAACACTCCCAGCTGTTATTTATAATGTGTGATTTGTTTGTATCTACAGCTACAGTGTATACCTTGTGTTGTAACATAGTTAATTTGGGTTTTTGTTATAGTTAAGGGCATTTCCTCTGGCTTAGCCCTGGTACTTTACAGCCAACCTTCATTGGGCCGAGTTGAAGGTACAGTGTGTCAGGGAACCGTGCATCTATGTATTTGAGAGATCTGTTTTAAGCCTGATACTGAGACCAGACTCAAGGTCACAGCAAAATCAACCAACTGCACCTCAAATTACCGCGACCTCTTCCAAAGACGGCGAACTGAGATGCCAAACTACTTCCCTCTACCTCTCTGGAGAATGACTCTGCCCAATATTCACTCCACTTTCAGATCAATCCAAAAATAAAATCTGATGCAAAATTAATACCGTGATTCACATTACAGCGTAACAAATCAAACGATATCCATCTTGTTTGTCCTCTCACCTAATTCATGAATTGGCTCCTCGTATTCTTCCTCGTCTTCCACGACTTCCTCATCCGCTAGCTCTCTCTCTAATTCATCTTCCTCCTCATCTTCGTCCACCACTTCCTCGTCTTCCTCTTCCACCTCTTCCTCTTCTCCATTAATCACTTCCACCTCATCATTCTCATATTGGTCCTCATTGTCTGTGAATTCCTCCTCCCCTTCCACTTCCTCGTCTTCTTCTCTTTCCTCTTCTTCTTCTTCTTCCTCCTCTTCTTTTTCATCCATTTCCTCCTTTTTGTTGTAGCATTTTTCCATGGACTGCTGATCTACGACGGTTAGAAAGACCTTTCTCTTGGGCGACAGCTCCAGGGCATGACTCTCCAGGGGTTTCCTCTTCTTGGCGACAGGACAGCCATACACACTGGAGCAGGAGAGATAAGAAAAAGGCAATTAACAACCTTGCTTTCGATTTGCTGCGCTTAAGGACTGTCCAGCACACGCTAGACCGCTTATACTTCAGACACCCAACTATTATTAGAACAAATATGCCCAACACATGTAAGTGGAACAATCGATAGCAGCCATATTTAATTTTGAAACACAAAGAAAGATATTTGGAACAAATGTCAATGACCAAATAGATCCTATCCCCATTGACTGCCATAGTATTTATTTTCCCTCTATGGGAGTCAATTGGGATGAGATCTGTTTGGTTACATTCTTCCAAATATCTTCCTTGGTGTTTAGCAGAACAACAAAGATATTTAAACAGGCTTTGAACAACCTGACGGTGAGAAAATTATGACGGAATACAATTTTTTGGATGAACTGTCCCTTTAAGGTATACAGGTAGAACGCAAGGTATTTAGAAATTCACTTTGATGGTCACACATAGCTTATTTTAATGTGGTATTCTTATTTAAAATAAAAAATGTTATGTGCTCTATTAAATTAGACTTTACAATGCAACCACAGATTCAATATATTCAATATCTGAGTTTCTTTGAAATCCCAATAAAACACGTCTCCATCAAACAAACAGTGTCTCTTCTGCACACACACACAGGTCTCCAGCACATGGACAGACAGCCCCGGTCCAACTCGGGTCCAAATTTCACCATGTCCATCTGTCAGCCGTCTATGCGATTGGCAGGATCCATCTCCCTCGAATGCGAGCTTATTGGACTGACCCCTCCAACAGGACACTATTTCATTTGAAAACCCAGGCATGGCAACTCATTCCAGGGCTGACATCACGCGAGGCGCCCCCGGCTCTCAGGGGAAGACTCCTCCACACCGTGATCAATAGTGCTTGTGACCGAGCATCGCGAAAGCACATTAAAATGCCACTCATTCTGTCTGACGGCCTTCCAAATAAATCAGCTGCTGGTCCCTGCAGCTCTGGTGTAAGTGCTAGGACAGGAGAGGAGTGACGGGTTATACCCTATCTGTCTTATCACGTAAATGTCTGTCAAAGACAGCCCTGATGCACAGCTGGCCTTCAGCCATGCAATGAACATGCATTAACGTGGAATGGTAAGAATAAATGCCACAGTTTGATAGTGACCACTGTGAGAAACGCTTATGTGTGATGGAATGTACAGTAAATGGGTTCTTCACAGTGATGCCAGGGGAATGAGCCATCCCCCCCCCAAAGAACATTATAGACTTCGGTTCTTCAAATAATCATAATTTTTTACCTTTCTATAGTCTTTTTTCCACTACAGAAGACCTTTAGTGGTTTTTCATGGAACCTTACAGTCCGACATAGAAACTCTTAAAAACCTTTAGTTTTAAGTTCACAACCACCGATGAGATTTTCTATGATTTATGACAAAGCTTCCCTGCCATTGAAGGTTTTCCGTGTTATATGGTAGGGGCACTGTTCTGCTTATTCTGAAAGAGTAAAGAATAAAGAGAGCACCCCAAAATTTTTGTACTACTAGGTACATGTTTTTGTTACATTTTCAGTGATTCTGTAAACCAATGACAACATTTCTCTCAAATTTCCAATAGAATTAACATTATAGAATTATTATATTATATATTGTTATAATATTGTTATTTGGATTTATTTGCAGAAAATTGATACTGAACAAACAGATGAAGATAACAAAATATGAAATGTTTGCACATCTTGAATATAGCAAAAAACAAGTTCATATTTATTTGTAAACAACAAAATACTGGTGTACCAATGATTATGTATTTTGGGATACAAAAATTACAAAAGAATTTAGAAATAAATTCTGTTACACTTCTCTATCTTTGCATTCTCTCACATTGCTGTTGGGTGACTTTATGTCATAGTTAGCAACTGAGATTTCTGGGATATCAATGAAAACCATAGTTAGGTATCAAAATTTGATATTTTGAAGAATGCAGGAAACCAAACCTTTGACTACCATTGTAATTATCCTACTGTGTTGTCAATGATATCCCAGAAATCCCAGTTGCTATCTGTGTCGAGCAGGGCGGGGCGAGAGCCGTGAGGGAAAGGCGCGAGGCAGGGCACGTGAGTGATAACGAGCATCAGCTGTGCGTGCACCGGTCTCGCATCTCTCACGGAGGAGCTCCGGAAGCATAAGAGACGAGCGACAGGAGGGTACGACGAGAGAGAACCAGGCCTTGACTTTATGTTCTGTTTGTTTGGCCAGCAGTCGACTGTGAAGAAGCTAATGGCATTTTAAGTTAGTTTTGTTGTTTGTTTATTTTATATAGAATCTTACGTTCGCCGGGTTCCCGCCTCCATCCTTCCTTTTATGTATCTTGTGACATTGGTTGCGAAACCCGGGAGGAGGGAGGGAGCCCGCAAATGTGGCTGCCCGAGGCAGTGGTCGTGGAGCCAGTATGCGTCAGGTGGGACGGAGAGCTCGCTGCCGTGCTCCTGGGACGAGGTGGGGTGGCTGACTTCCGAGAGGGAGTGGAGGAGTTGCCGCCGTTCGCTGTGGACCGGAGCCTGATGCCATCCGCCATGAAGGGGAGGGGCAGGGAACGGGGAACTCGCTGCTGGCTGCCCTCAACTTGAGGAGCCATCGCCGGCCGCCAGTAGGCAGATCGAGCCGTCCACCGAGCGTCTACTACCATCGCGTGGCACAGCGAGGAAGAGCTTCTCGCCTGGCTGAGGGCCGAGCGACAATGTGTCGGGGAACCAGACCAGGATTTTTTTTCTTCCTCTCTCCCCTCTCTCATCTCTGTCGCTCCTTGTGCTTCCGGCTCCTTTTCTCTTGTTTCGGCTGTTCCCACCCCAAGCGTCAGCTGTGCGTGCACCGGTCTCGCATCTCTCACGGAGGAGCTTCGGGAGCATAAAAGGACAAGTGACAGGAGTGTTTGACGAGAGAGGACCAGGTCTGGACTTTATTTTGTGTTTGTATTTTAAGTCAGTTTTGCTGTTTGTTTATTTTATTAAAAGTCTTGTTACGTTCGCCGGTTCCCGCCTCCTTCCTTCCTTTTATTGAACTTTGTTACACTAACATTTGTTCCCCAGGTTTGGAACGATTTGAGGGTAATTCATTACAGAGTTTTCATTTCTGGGTGGAGTATCCCTTTAAAGTAAAGAACAGACTTTTGTCAGTTATATGGTTGGATTAAGATAAGGATATGGAAGCTGAATCATTTCGACACAAAAAATGCTGGGTTATTTTCAAACCATGGTTGGGTTAAAAAGGGATCCGATTCCACCAGGTTAAAAATTGCTTTAGCACAAAATGCTGTGTTGTTTCAACCAATTGTTGGGTAAAGAAAATGTTTGTGTTTATGTAACCCAGTCGTTCGGACTGTCCCTTTTTGACCTAACTTACAGTTAAAAATAGTCAGTCCCAAAACTTTCAGAACACACACTCCCAGTGGTCTTTTATTAAATGTATTTTATTTTCTCAATGAAATAAAAAAGTAGTAGTGTTGCCGTCCTGCAGGTGACTTTTGCTTGACTCGTGTGTTATGGTCTGAACAGAGACAGCGTGCTTACATCATCATGCTCCAGAAGGTTTAATATTGTAACAAGCTTTCCATTACACTACACTCTCCCAAATGACAGCAACCAATGCAGAAGACAACATACTGATTCAGCAACAAATGAAGTGAGAAGTACTGCCAAAATGTACCTTTCAGGCAAATGTGTAGCTGATGAGAAAATGATAAACCTAACCACCAGGTCTAATGTCAAATTAAAAATATTAGTTAACACACTAATCAGCCTCAACATAAAAATCAGCTCCATATATCACTATCGTTCGAACAAAACAACACTAAACGCCAAACCTGTTTCCTAAATAGCTTTGAGACATGTATCGCAACTCGGTCATTTTCATCTGGCATAAAAACAAATTCACAGGAGCTCTGCATCATTCAGAGTTTATTTTGCAATAATGACTAGCAAATAAAGCTTAAAGTTTATATATTATTTCATTATTAGTGAAACAAAAAATAGATGTAATGACCCTGAATGTACTAATTCCAGCGTTTATGTAAAAATGGACATGTATAACCTTTTTACAACAAAGAGCAAATATCAGCGTTATGGATGTGACGTTTTTATTTTATGTTTACATCATTAAGGACGTGACATAAAAATGCTCAGAGAATGTATTTGTAATGAATATATTGATCCATCTTGTTTATACTTTACTAAATCATTGTTGATACAGTCTAAACATCAGAAACATTTTAGTCTATTAACAAATGTTCTATTTTAAAAAAGAAATAAACATGAGTTATGGATGTGACCAAGAAAGGACATGGTTTTTGGGGAACAACAAATTTTGAAGGATTTATGGGAATTAAAATGCACGAACCAGAAGCAATAGTACCCAATGAATAGATAAGGGATTCCCCTTTATAGAACATAAAATTGTTACTTTATTTTCATTTTCATGTGTCCATTTATGAGAAATGTGTAGCATTATTGAGGTGACAATCCTGAAAATGGCACTTACCCGACTATGAAAACTCATGCACTTAAAATACAACAAATGCTTTAAAAACTTAATTTGAACCAGCATATGTTAATATCTGTGCTGTTAGTATAGTAAAAACCGTTGGTAAAAACTTTATTTTGTCATGGTAAGATTGACATTTTCGCGGAATTGCCCAATATGTAAATCAGACTTTTATCTGGTATTTAGGTCGCATACCAGCACATACACTGAGACAATTTTAGTTCCAGTGGCTCTTTTATTAATTTCATAAACCACTCTTTTTTATGTATTTTGGAGTAACTGCTTTCTTTTGTTACCACTGAGCTATTCCTCATTCAGTCGCTTTATATTCTAGAGGTAACAGTCAATAGAAAATACGTGAAGACCTTTGGAAATTGAGCTTCATAAATGCCGGTCATTAGCATAATACAATGTGAATGAGGACGGTCAGAATGAAATATAAGCGAAGTGTGCGTGTGTTCTGTGGTATAAAAGCATCTCTCGCTGTGCCCGTATACTGCAATCTATATGCGCGAGTGGCAGGAGTGCCGTCGCCATGGTGATCTCCGGCTCAAATCCAAGTGGGATTTGCCATCTTGGCAGTCAGACAACGAGGAAGCCAGCGGGAGTGACTGGAATTCAGGAGGAGAGAGAGTGAAAGAAAGAGAAAGTGAGAGAGGTAAATGAGAACGCAATATTACATCTACCAAGATTCTACTATGAAACCTATAAAAGAACCTTAAATATGACTCTAAATCATGCGTGTTCTCATGTTGATCACATACATCTTTTCTTAGCGAGTGAAATATCTTGAATATATAGTTTTTTAAAACCAGCACACTAGAAAAATGTCATGTATTCGTGTTAAAAGCTGCATAAACACACGATGCCTCACCATTATATGTGTAAATATATAAATTATATAAATCCCAAAGCACAATAACAACAAATCCTTTTGTCATTACATATTCCATACTGCACATTTACTGTAATTCTAGCCGGGTATTAAGATCTCTTTCTGTCGGTCCCTCGATGTTGTGTCGAAGCGACAGATTGTGTTTGATCTTAAGAAACTATCAACTTTGATTGTACTTTTTAAAAGGTCAATGAAATTGGTGAATGGTATGACGCGCAACTCTCCGCCCCATACATACGGGTATAAAAGGAAGATGGCATGCCCATACCTTCACCTTTTGTTCTACGGAACCTGCTGAGCATATTTATATTCAAATCGCTTATCTCTCTGTACGAAGCAGATCAGCGGACTCTGCCTCCTGGTACGACTGGAAAGCCATAAGTGTCTAAAAGAGCAAATTTTCCAAAAGGCAAAAATTTTCTACAGCGTGCACGTGTCACCGACATGTCTCGCTGGTGTAATCTTGGGTGTGGCCACTTTGTTCTCGAACCAGACGGGCATGAATCCTGTATCAGATGCTTGGGGCTCAAGCATGCTGAGACAGCGTTCGTGGATCTGACATGTCCACATTGCGATCGCATGTCGATCAGGGTGTTGAGGTCACGTGTGGCTGTATTCTTCCTGGACGCAGCCACAACATCGTCTGCTCACCGCACCGCGAAGGCGGTCCGAGCTTGCCGCAGCGGCAAGCGACTGGGATGATTCAGGGACTCCCATGGACGTTAATTCGTTGCCAGCTCCGCGGACCATCCATGCCCAGGCACGCACAGTTGTCCTGACTCAGATGAGTGGCAGTGGACCGTGTCATAGTGTCCATCACAGCATCGGACAGCGACTTCCGGACATCTGATGCAGAGGACTCCCTGGAGCTCCCGGCTATGGCTTGCCCGGGCTGCCGCGAGTATTGGGCTGCAGTGCACCACACCACCTTCCCCCAACGCTTGCGGCTGGACTCATGGTATCTGGATTCCAGTGCCATTCTACAGACATCGCCATTGACTCATACCAGGACGGTACCTGCCTAGTTCCCGCGCCTGGCCCTTCTCAGTCGTGATAGGACAAAGCTCAGTGGCCTTTCGTATAGGAACCCAATCTGTCGGTTCAACACAATGTCGAGAGACCGACAGAATATCTTAATTCAACTGAGGCATAGTTCTGACTTGAAATAAGCTGTGTCTGTGAAACCAGGCCTATAATTGCAAAATGCTAGCATTAGCTAACACAACATTAAAACGTGGTTAAGAAAACTCAAGTTAATAAATATAGTATTGAGTTTATACATATAAATCTGTTAAAGGTTTTTCCATATTCATTTCAGCTGTTTTTCCAACCAGAGTGGAATGTTGTGGCATCTTGGAAAACTTGTTTTTTACCATGAGTGATAACCTCAATGTTGACTGTTCCAAGATGGCTGACACATCAATGTGTGATGCAGGATTTTGCAAAAACAAGGTAACATAAATTGCACCAGTAATTTGGCAGACAACCTTTTGAAACCACACTCATGCGAGGAGCACAGAAAATTCTGTTTTAGTAGGTTTCTACTTAAGATTAACCCAGCACCACCCCTATAGCACAATAAGAGCATGTATAATGTAGATGTAGAATAAAAGAACACAGACTTTCTTTAAAAATATAGAATATAGAGACCATTACAATCATGTGACAATAGCACTTGATTAAAGTGCTCACACTGCCAGTGTCTATTGTTACCAGACCGCCCCATGCAATTTTGTTTCCTCCATGCAGTCGTTCAATCAAATTAAACCTCCATTAAATATGGAAATGCGGTTTGCAGTGGCGGGCCGTGATAGCACAAGAGGGAGAGTGGGAGTGGGAGGGGGGTTTCTTTTGATGGGGCGAGGGTCTGCGTTGTGATTAATGTACCTTAACAGTCAGAGCACACAGCACCGCTTGGCTTGCTCTATTGATAGAGCGATACAACTGAGGGGATGGGTGAGGATGTGCCAGCTTGTCAGTCCAACCTGCTCTCAGGATTCATTCGGATCTGTCTTTCTCTCGCAGCAAGAGAGGTCCAGCGCTCAGCTATCATGCCCACCTGCTGGTCTGTCTGCCTGCCCACCCGCCTGTCCACCTGAAAGCCCACCCTGCTGGCATGGCTGCGTGCCAACACTTTTGGTGAGTGCTGTCTGTCAAGGTATGAATAATATAACCCTGAGGCTGTCAGCAGAATCCAAATGCGATATACGTCATACGGCTTTAGTTCGCTGACATGCAAGTGAGAGCTGACAATTATTTAGTCTGGAGCCAGTGTTTGTACTAGAATGAAAAATCTTTGAACAAAATGGATATTTAACTGTAATAAAGATCCATAGAAGGGAAGGAAGGAGGCGGGAACCGGCGAACATTCAAACACGAAAACTTTAATTAAATAAACAATAAACACGGAAGTAACTGACCGACAGCCACCTCACGGTCGACTGCCGGCCATAAAACATACACAAACTAAACATATGTCCGGGCCCGGTCCTCTCTCGTCAACAGTCCTGCCGAACATCCTTTTAAGCTCCCAATCTCCTCCGTGATAAGATGCGGGACCGGTGCGCACACATTTGCTTGCACTGATCACTCACGCCACCGGCCCCGCGTCACGGCTCTCGTCCCGCCTTCCTCACCACATACCCCCATCACCCCTTACAGGCCGGGGGGCACCACCGAGACTGTACCTACTCCCCCCCCCGGGGAGCCAGTCTCGGAGTCGGCGGCGCCTGGGGGTATGCACCGGCGAGACGAAAGAACGGAGACGGGAGCCCCCGGAGCGACAGGGACGAGAGAGGGGAGAAAATGTCCGGTTCCCTGACACGCTGTCGCTCGGTCCTCAGCCAGCCGAGAAACTCTTCCTCGCGGTGCCATGCGATGGTACTGGACGCTCGGTGGACGGCTCGATCCTCCTCCGCCCCCTGGCGGCCGGCGATGGCCCTCCAGCTGAGGGCAGCTGGTCCTCCGTTCCCTGCTCCTCCCCATCATGGCGGCTGGCAGCAGGCTCGGCCCACGGCGAACGGGCCTTGGCTCCCTCCTGGACGGCAGCCACCCCACCTCGACCCAGGAGCACGGCAGCGAGGTCCTCGTCCCATCCGACTTCTCGGTCCAGCACCACCGCCTCGGGCAGCCACTCCCGGACTTCCCTCGTCCGCGCTGCCCGAACTCCTCAGCACCGCGATCACCCTCGGCAGCGAGGGCTCTTTGACAGCATGTCCCTCCTTCCTCCCGGGATTCGGCACCAATGTAATAAAGATCCATAGAAGGGAAGGAAGGAGGCGGGAACCGGCGAACATTCAAACACGAAAACTTTAATTAAATAAACAATAAACACTGAAGTAACTGGCAGCCACCTCACGGTAGACTGCCGGCCATAAAACATACATAAACTAAACATATGTCCGGGCCAGGTCCTCTCTCGTCAACCGTCCTGCCGAACATCCTTTTAAGCTCCCAATCTCCTCCGTGATAAGATCCGGGATCGGTGCGCGCACAGCTGCTTGCACTGATCACTCACGGCTCTCGTCCCGCCTTCCTCACCACATTAATCAAAATAAGTAACAGCTATTCAGACTTTCTATTAGCAAAACATTTTACAGAAATAAACCAGATTACTGATTTATAAGAAATGTAGGGCACTTTCCCTCTTGATCTTTTGATGTGGTTGAGTCGGGGTCCATTTAGTAAGTTTGGCTGTGTAAGCAGCAAACCTAAATACAAGGCATAACGTGGTTCATGTGAACTATGGTATGGTTCTCAATAGTGTAAAAGCAATGAGTCTTAACCTGTGCAAGTAAAGCGCTATTAGGCAAAATCTTTGTCATAATGATAATTTGCTTACATTCTGTACTTCTCTTGTAATTCATCTGCATCAGAAATACATTACATGTATTTGAATTACTTATTTAATTGCAGTATTTTGTCCTTAACAAATAAGTTCAAATGTCATTTGTAATTAAATACTTTGAGAGACTGTATTTTGTATTTTTAAATACTTAAATACTTTTTCAAATATGTCATTGTATTCTTTATAAATGTCCTTGTTCTGCTGAACATACATGAAGATATTTGGAAGAATGTCCGATCTCATTTACCTTTACTGCCATAGTAGGGAAAATAAATACTATGGAAGTCAATGGGGATTGAGATCTGACATTCTTCCAAATATCTTCCTCTGTGTTCAACATAACAAATACATTTATATGGAACAATCTGAGGGTGAGTAAATGATGACCGAACTTTCATTATTGGGTGAAGCATCCTTTTAAATAGCTGAAAATATTAAAAATCATTTTATGGCATGTTTAAGTCTACCTTTAATACCTTTCAAAATGTTGAGGTTATTGATGTGCTGTAGAAAAACAGATAGACATTCATTTCTAGATTTAAAGTGATTCTACATGCATACCTGACTGTTTCCAGGGACATCAGTTTAATCTGAGGGAAGATGTACACCTGTCATTTGTCTAAAAAACATATTATAAAGTTTGCTTTTAACGCAATACACTCTAAAAACAGTTACATTTTGTGTTCAGTTAAGGACGACACATTAATGTTGTTCCTGTGAATGCTAGCAATAAAGACGATCATAGCGCATCTGGATGAGCGTCAAAGCGGGGGTAACCCACCCCATAGCTGAATTCGACATTTTGATTGTTTTTTCAACCGAGTCAGACCTGTCTGTTATAACGTTTGACTTATTCCGAGGCTACGCACCACGTGCAGACCGATCGGCCTACGACATTGTTTCAAAAGCAACTTTTTTATAATCACTCTCACTGTTTACTGTAAGTGAAGAAAGAAAAGAAACGGCCTTTGTGCTCAAAGTGCATTAAGGTAAAGTATCTAGTAAAAATCTACTATCATGTATCATTCACTGAAAGTCATAGGACAAAAGATTACCGCAAATAGCTAGAATTGATCTGATTTGTGATGTCTAGTGATGCTGGATCGCAGTGATACTCGCGAGCAGGTGGTTCATAAAAAATAACATTCTGATCAATTGCGGGTAGATCACGGGCGAATAAGATCATATTTAAATAACACGATGGCCTTCGTGTGTATGTAAGTGTGTTGCTAAAACACCGTGTTTGATGGACCAATGTTTAGAAATCCTTTCTCTATTTGTATTGTGTATGTAACTCCACTGTTACTCGTGCACTTCAAATGATCTCTTGTAAAATATATATATTTTGCATTTTATTTAAATACATTTGATGCATTTGTGCCCATCTCTGCAGACAGCAGTGCTGTTCTCTCTCTGTTTCGGTGGTAAATCCAAAAAAGAAAATACATTACTAACACAGCGCGTTGGTGTCGTCTCCTCCTGGAGTCATTATCTACATACAGTAGTAAACATCTGCTGCTAGCAGTCACATTGATAATGGTATCGTATGGAGAGGGGGCTGAAATCGAATTTGGGTCTAGACCAAGCAATCGAACCGAGTGCCTGAGATTAATGACTAAAATGTGTGACTAGTTTATAACCTGGCTGACCTTCCCAACAACGGTCAATACCCTGACCAATAAAATCACAGCAGAGAGCTGTTTCGACACGAATACATCTTCACACTACTTCTGCATTATCCGTATATTTATGGAGTTATTCAGCCGTGTTTATTCTTCATCTGTAATCCGGTTTCCCAGTGCTTTGCTAGCACACAGTATATATGTAATATCAATAATCTATTTACTCTTCTCATAATTACTTTGCATAGAAGCAATGAGGTACAGTATCAATCCATCACTAGCCACTTTACATATGGGTTTATTCAACAGACCAACCGTAAATGACAGTATAGTGCGATATTTGTAATATGGCGTGACACTCCGTTATTCAAATACAATACGAGATGGGTTACAGTAGGGCGTGATAATATAAGCTAGCTCTGTTCCTAACTCTTGTGAGCCTTGTTGTATATTATCACCGTCTAAAACCCATTGGTTCCACCAAAATGCAATCTCATAGGTGACTGTGTCTTCATAGATGCAACTCCATTAACAATTACTTAAGCAAAGACCCAAAATAGTGCTTGTTTCATGCAGTGCACAAGACAAACCCTGTGTTTGGCCTACTTCTACTATATAGTTAGCAAAAATCTGTGTGTACAGTAAATAAGTACTGAAAGGTCCTGTGTGTAATATTTTAGAGGATCCATTGACAGAAATGCAATATAATATACACAACCATGTGCTCATAGGTGTATAAAGAGCTTACACAAAGCATTATGATTTTGTTATGTTAGAATGAGCTATTTCAATCTACATGCACCGCGGGTCCCCTTGGATGATATTCTCCATGTTCTGTTAGCCGTCGTAGTGTTTGGAAAGGGAGAAGTGGAGTGAGCGGTTGGTTGCAATTCGCAACATGGCTGCTAGATATTACTGACTGGACCTTTAAAAGGGATGGGGAAGGGTGGAGTGAGCCGTTGGTTGCAATTTCTCAACCTTACCGCTAGATGCCGCTAAACTATCCACATTGCTCCTTTAATTTAATTCAGTACATACTGTCACAGTACACAATTTCAGATGAGTCTGAGATTAGCATGTTGCCAAGCTAACCCAGATAGCACAGGTACGGTATGCCTGTAAGATGTCTGCTAAAGATCTAGAAAACATCTGCGGCGTCAAAACATCTGATAAACGTCTTAAAAAAGGCAGTTTTACATATATTCTGAATCATAAACGTCTATATGACATCTGACAAGAGACATCTCAAAGATGTATTGCACATGAGCGAACAATAAAAAAAAACGTCTCGCAGATAAAAATGCAGACATCAAATCTCCTAAATGTGTGCAGCATACAAATACTGATAAAACTGTTTGTTTTACAAATATGTATAATTCTTTTATTTATTATCTAGTTAGACATTTTGGGTGGGGGGGTTCTGAAATATCTGAAATATGCACGATGCTGTGTTCAATTTCAACGGAATCTGTGAAAATCAACAACTACCAGGACACATATTGTCATGGTTCTCGTGGTGAGACACAGAGAGAGGACCCAGGTGCAGACAGCGGGTAAGGGGTTAACAAATAATTTAATAAATAATAAAACAAAGACCCACGAGGGGGTAACAGAACAAAACATGGATACATAACATGACAGGACTAAGACTAACTACACTGAAACAAAACTTAAATTAACTCCTTGACATAAACTACACATGACTAAACTAACATAACACAGGAACTCACCACACAAACCACAATGAACCAGCACAAGACAGAAGACACAAGGGCATTAAATAAGGGAGCAAATCAAGAGGGAAACAGGTGTAGGCATTAATCAATAACGAGGTAACAAGAGGATGGGAACAATGACGAGACCGGAGAGAGTATGGAAGGCCATAAGAACAATAATTGTCTCTCTCCACATTTAACATGAGGTTCTGTCATGATCCTGCCACTAAACCAAGAGAAACATGACATGATGCAGCAGAATCATGACACATATAACATACGTTATCTACTCTTTCAAAAAATTAAAAAATACTTCCGCCTTAGTTCTGTATACTGTGGAAGGCATATGAGACCAGTTTTTAGCACTTTAGATTTTTGTTGACCTCATGTTATCCCAATTGCTTCCATTGTTTACCTCATTTGTAAGTCGCTTTGGATAAAAGCGTCTGCTAAATGTAAATGTACGTCATGACGTCAACATGGCATCAGCATGACACAAGATTACAATTTCTTTATAAGCAGATGCGTTAACGTGTCAAGATTCCACAAAATTTTGAATGTGTTTAAAGTTATGTTAATGCGTTTTGGCAGACCGCATTTTTCTCCGAAGCAACTTATGCATGTTGCTGGGAGTCAAACCCACAGCCTATTGCAATGCATACACAATCTTCCACCAGTTCCGCTACAAGAACAAGAATTGGGTAGCAGTGTCTCAATACATCATCTTCATAACCTTGGCCGATGGAAATCCTCTGCAACCTTAAACTGGCGATATCAAGCTGGAATATCCCTCACATCTAACTCTGGATGACACACAGCGTTAGAGATTCCTGCTTGGAACAGCGATTGGATTTGATTCCTCATGGTGCTTTAGGCATTCAGTGGGTAGGGAGAATGTTTGAGAAGAGAACAGGCCGGCTGTAAATAGCAGCGCACTCATTAGCTGCGGTTTCTTATTAACAGGTAATAACAGCGGCGCTTTGTTTTACCTCTCACCACATGAATTATTCAGCTTTCACAGATTTACTCATGATTCTTTTATGGAGCATCTTGTGCAACCTAGATCCTAAATGTCACTCAAAACATTGAAGTCACACAGTGGTTATTTGCATGCGTGTGTTTGCCATCGACACTGAATAATGCGTTTCGCTCTCACGTGCTAATGGCGTGTGCTCGATCGGAAACTCCAGCCGCTTGTGCAAAACTGTGCGGAGGGAACGTGTGCTTGGATGCTCCTCAGCCCAAAACCCAAATCTAATCCCAACCCCATCCTTGCCTTCATTCCAATAAACATTTATGAAGGTGAATCTCATAAAGTCACATTTCAAGTCAAATTTCACTCCGTAACCGAAAGAAAACAAAAACATTCGAATTCAAATGCGATGCAAAATCATTTGAAGGACAATTAAGCACATTCGTATTACTGTAGTGCAGCTGTAGGTTTGTTCTCTGAATCTACACCTGCATTCATATTTGAATGCGATAAAAAAGCCATCCTCTCCGCACACAATTATTTCAGATTTCGCGTCGCCATGGTTACCCGTTTCTCTATAATTGCATGTATGATCTCACGGGGCGTATGAGGTTGGATTTAGGGTCGGGGCAGACAGGAGGGTGTAGCTAATCTCTCTCATCGTCGCAAACGCCTTCCTCTCAGTTTAGATGTTTTTGTGATTCATCATCTCCACGATCTTCTCTCACGGAGCCAAAGGTCTGAAAGAGAACTCATTTGTCCGCACATGCGACTGTAATTCCACAGCCGCTTCAAACGGCTCCAGTCATTATCTGCTACGGGAGCAAAGCCACGTCAGTCATTCAGTCAGGCGTAAACAGCGCTGGAGAAGAGGAACTGGTAATCTGAATATGTGGGCCGTGAGAGGAGGTGACAGAAAGTTTCTTGCTCTTATTAAGTCCCACATGGGGGCTCCATTTCTAATCAAGGGGGCGTTTACATGACACATTTGACAAACTTTTGAAAACGGCTTTTCGAAAACGAACTACAAAACTGTAACACTTTTAGGTTTTTGGTATGTTGTCTTGTAAACGTTTGTAAAAAGAAGGATAGGACCGCAACAGCCATCTTGATCCATTTGAAAACAGAAGCTTTTCACTTGTCATTGTAAATAGTTATGTTGGCTATAAAGCAACGGAACGGAATTGGAGAGAGGACGAATATCCAGCGAGTGTGTGATTGAAGTCATGCTTGAGGAGGATATGGTACACATGCTTCAGCAAAGTGTCAAAAAGGCTAATTAACATATTAATGATCCCACCTTAACACCACAGATCCTGCCAGAGAGTCAAATCACTTTGATAAGCATGCAAATGAAGAGAAGAAATGATCCCGACCGTGAAAGAGAGAGAGAGAGTTATTAATAGATTGAACCGTTGTTTTGTTTATCTTTAATTATCTGCTTAAAGCCGCTGCTGAAGGAACATCAAAGTGCGGCAGCAGGTGCAATGTAACGCAATCTTTACCTTCCATCTTTTTATCAACTTCCATTTTTGCTCAGAGATGACAATCAATACAGCCGGAGCCGGCTGTCAATCAAAAGTCCAGCGATAACCGTGCTGGCTGTCAGATGATGGAGATGGGGTGATACAGGCGAGGAACGATGAAATACTGTACGAAAGGATTCGATGCCTTTATTTTTCTTAATTTAGACTTTTTTAGACCGTCTATATTGTATACCAAGATTTCGTGTGATTTTAGATTTTAGCTCGTTGCTATGCAGTTACAAAGGTGTTCAGGGTGTTGCTATGGGATTTAGGCGGTGTAGCTAGGCGGCTGCTTAGAGCCAATGATATAGTGACCTCTAGGTTTGGGTCCCTTCTTTAATGTAAGTCTACAGGAGTCGTCTAGTGGTTTCATGGTCTGCCAGAGGAAATCTAAAAGTCCAGTCCCTTTCAAAAGGAACTGTTCACTTTAATATTGTTTGAGGTATAATGCTCCAGCACAAACAATATGTTGCAGGACACACATCTAGGCCAGGGTTAAGGTTTGTTAGGATACATGTGTTTTAACGGGCTAAACCATTGACAACCAGTCCATAACAAAGTTATGCTAAAGTTAGCATGTACAGAAAATGTTGATCAGTTTTTTGCTGAAATACTTTAAGATGAACAAAATTTGCCCGTTGAACATAAATCCAAGAACAGATGTCCTCTTAGACTGCCCGTTTATTCAGTGTTTGGCACTAAGATATAAATATGTATCTCTAAATGCTAGACAAGGATGTGATCCTTCCATCTGCTACATTCGGAGGCTGCAAAGACTTTTAATATGTAAATAACACTGAAATGGACAGAAATATACAACACTGCCTTGAAACGTCTTGGGAAAAGTACTTTGTAGCACTTTGAAGCCTATTTTATATGAAGAAACATTTAAGGCAGAAGTATACTTGCTTTTAACATTTGCACACTTCGTGTGAACTTAAAATGCTTTTAATACAAATGTTGAAAGCTTAAAGTCCCTGTGGATCGGAAGTTGCGAGCGTTTTTAGTTCAGTTTTTACTTCTCCGAGTAAAAAGGAATTTCAAAGGATAAAATTAGTGGCCGTGGATTGCATGTTTTACTGATTGGATGTGTAAAAACAGCTGTTGCATTGATTTTGAAATGAAACTGGCAGCAGACTGACAGATGAAGGGGAGGAGTTAATGGATGCTCCTTCCAAGCGTTCTAATTTACATCGTTTGAGATGGATGGTCATTTCAGGGTGGAAGTGCATTTTCAGATTTGAACTGAAGATTATGAGGGTGTCAGGACTCAGGGCCCAGTCTTCAGGGCAAGCGTGGGAGGCGAGAGTCCTGGGGGTCCACTTCAAGACCAAGCCCCGTCCTTCATCTCCAGCCGACTACCAGGCATGTGGCTCGGCATAAGAAGAAGAGGCAACGGAGGGGGCGGCGGAACCCAGCCCAGCCGGCTCTCCTGCCGGTTCACCCAAAATACGTCTCTCCTCTCTTCATTTACTTACCATCAGATAGTTTACATCAGATATGATCTGCTGAACACAAAGAAAGATTTTTGGAAGAAACAAAACAGATCTCATCCCCCATAGACTCCTATAGTATTTATTTTCCCTACTATGGCAGTAAATTGGGATCTGTTTACCTACTGACATTCTTCCAAATATCTTCCTTTGTGTTCAGCAAAACAAAGAAATGTATAAAGAACAACTTGAGGCTGAGTAAATGGAGACAGAATTTTCTTTTTTTTGGTAGGTGAAGTAACCCTTTAAAATTTTAAATAGTTTCTTGAAGTTGAAATATTCTTTCTCAGCTAAAATGATTTCACAAAAAATTTTGAAAAGACATCATTGATTTCTTTGGTGCCTGTGGCATTAGAAGTCAACTGAAAACATTCACTCTTAATATTTGCCATTAGGTTTTGCAAATATCAAACATATAAAAACTTTGACAACGCAGTATATAATTATTTTAAAAGCACAGTGTTTTTTTATTTCCTAAAAAACAGCGAATTTGGACAGCGACGAGATCCAAAATTACAGGTTCAGCGTATGACATTTTGTAGCGTATGACATGAGGTTGCGAATGGCAACCAACGGCTCACTCCACCCTTCGCCCCTCCATTTTGAAGCTCTACGGTGGCTGACACAGGACAAAGCTGTCATCACGTTTTTGCTTCACGAAACAAGCTCTGTAGAACAACATAGTGAATTCCATGCAAGGGGACCTGCGGTGTATGCACAGTCAGCACCGCCGCTCCCACCACGCGAATCACGCGCTGTGCATAGGGCACCAAGTGCTGAGGGGGCACCAAAAATAGCCTAATGAAAAAAAAAATTTTTTAATCTAATATTATTTCATCAGGCTATAGAAAAATTATTAGGCAGGCACATTTTAGCCACGTACATGTAAAAAAAAAACGGCCGAACAATCCTATATCAACCCCCCACACCACCACCCGCCCATGTACGGTCCGCGCGGCAGTGCCGGTTGCTCGCGCGTGCGCCTGACGCAGTTTGGCAGACGGTAGCCTAGGCAACTTAAATGGAAATGGCAGGAGTCAGGATCAGAGAAAAGAAAGAAGAAGAAACTGCGAGATGATGCCCGTGCATCACTTGCAGGTAAATCCATGTTTAATCAAATTAAATTCGGGAAGTGTGCATGATGTGCTGCTACTGATCGTAATGCGCGTCGAACTTGTGTAACAGAGGCCAGCTAGTGAAGAGCTATGTAGTGTGTAAACCTCACTCCCCGACCGACAGAGACGCTTTAGCCTCCTCTTTAGAGCGCCCGTCTCACATTCGGACCGACGCCGATTCCCAAAAATATGTGTATTCCGTTAGCCAACAATAGAGATGAATAAACATGTACACAATCTACATCAACTACACAGACCACTGGCTACAGGATTACTGGAACAAATGGAGCGGTTAAAAGACTAAAGCGAGCTTTTTCAGATCGTATTGTAATCAGGTTCAAATGGAGTCTTTATTCCTCAGGCTGTGTAACTCATTTAACCAATGTACCAGCCACTCTGTTCATGTCAGCTCTGTTTAGCCCTGCGGGGTCCCTGCGTTACTTCAACACATGCAGTTTGGAGACACAGGATAAACCGTATTAAACATGAAAGCATTGAACAGCCACGTCTCGTATCAAATGTTGACCTGAATGGAAGAGAAATGTCCCCTCAAAGGTAAAATGAACTTTAAATAACATACAATAACCCAGCAGTTGCCCCGTTGCTTTTGGAGATGGGGTGCTACAGTCAGCCGAGAGGGTTACGGCTATTCCAAAAAAAGCTGAAAGAGTTTTTCACCTGGCTTCAAAAGTAACTGTCCTTATGTCATTCTCTGACTGTATTTTTCATCATCGTCTCCCAGAAAGGAGTGTCAAAAGCAATGAAAACAGAATGAGAACAGGTAAAAGCGGTCACAGCGTTGTGCATTGACACCAGTGTCCAGAGCTCTCTGCCAGCTTACGTGTGTGTGAGATACAATCTCTTAATACACTCACCTGAACAACTCCTGTATCGCTGGCTCCAAGGGTACTGTGAAACCCCAGAGAGAGAGAGAGAGAGAGAGAGAGAGAGGACAAAAGGACGTGAGAGGTCAATTTAATGTAGAAACAAAGATTAGATTATATCACCCGAATGAAAGGCCACCATACTGACATGTTTCATCGAGAGGTGTCACAATACTGACAACAACTATGATATTAATAACCGTGCTTAATAAAATTTGCCTTTGATCATAATTCATTGTCCCAAAAACAAAATAAACAAAATAATGAATTTGACCTACAGCATTATTTTTTTAAATAGATATCGCAATAATAACGTTATTGTGAATTTGTTCGGCCATGAAAATCATATGGTGAAGATCTGATTTTGTGACAGATGTACTTAGATCTTTGAAATAGATGTAAGTGACAGAAAGACAAATACCTTTTGAGCGTGTGCAATGGCGCTTCTCATCTGCTACATCCACCTCCATCTAACAACACAACAAAAACAGTTTTATCAGTTGAGGAAAATATGACAAAATCACAAGTTCAGTAAAGACTGTACACAATTCATGTCTGTAATACATTCGGTTTAGTTTCAACACACATTAATGTGCTCAATAATGACATTTGCAACTCTTCAGTTTATTGTCTAGCAACTGAAATTTCATTTGTATCTTTGTGCTTTGTGGAACGAGCAGTGCTGGTTACTAGATTCTATCTTACTTTTTAAAAAGTATTTCTTTGTATACCGTTCATGTGCATTTTTAAGGAGTAGGTCACCGGAAAATTTTAATGATTTTACTCACCCTTACTTGTCACAAAATGTTGGTACCTGTTGACTACATTGGTTTTGTGTCTATAGAATAGAAGTCGACTGGGACCAACTGTTTTTGGTAACCGACATTCTTCAAAAAACGCCTTTAGTGTTTTGCAGAACAAAGAAAGTCTTACAGGTGTAAAATGACAAGAAGGTGATGACAGAATTCAAATTGTAAGGTGAACTACTCCTTTAAAGAACAATGTAGATCCCAGTTGTTATCACAAAATAAACGCTGGGCGATCAGGTCTATCACCCTGAAAGAGTTTATTATGAACTTTTGGATGTACATTATCCCACTTACTATATGTCTATTTGCCACATGACTTAAAGTCCCTATGAAATCAATAATCACAATTCAAATTTTTTTCATAAATTTTTCATGAACAAATAAGCTGTTTGTTTCCATTTCTTGCAGTACTTCGTTTAATTATCAACTCAATGTAGTAGAAGAAAACCTGACCCCTGTAGGCCCGGAGTGGTGTCGTAATATGCATGTATCAAAAACCGTTTGTATGCCTATGATTCGAAGGATGTACTTTTTGCCAGGCTGTGTGTTCGGCTGTACACGTACGCTCAGGTACACACAAAAAAAAGACATATGGCACAGGCTTAATGGCTATCCTTCTCTGATGACATCATTTTGACAGCTTGGGCAGAGCTTCTGTGAACTCCTCCCCTCCAACTATCAATCAGCTGCCAGGTCCATTTTAAAATATTTTTATATATCCAATCAATTCGTATTGAAAACGTAAGTCACACCCTCTATTTTTCTTATTAGATATTCCCTTTTACAATTCTTCAGAACAAGGAAGTCAAGAAAATCAATCACATCTTCTGGTTCACAAGGACTTTAATAACTGTACACAAGATAAGGTATTATTAGCCCATATGTAACCAATTCAAACCGGTCATGTGAAAAGAGACGGCGGAGTGATACATAAAACATTAAAGTAGTACCAGTCAAGATGACTTGCAGTAGCCCAACGATTTGTTATCACTTTTTGTGTTTTTTATCTGGGAATAACTGACCTTGGAATTGACCGACCAATCAGGATCAAGTATTCCAGAGAGCCATGTAATAAATGACAATAAATGAGGAAGTAATATGATAATATCACAGAGAGACAGATAGATTAGTTGGTTACCTGATGTAATTGCAGGTTTAATTGCTCTTTGGTTCAGACCTCTGTTTACTCCACACCCCTCTATGGCAGATGACTGATAAGGGGTCACTACACCTCCTCCAATTTCATTTTCTGAAACATAAGAAAATATACACATGTTATCATAAATTCAAATCAGAATCAATTAAGACACATTCATTGATGCAGGATAGCATCTTTCATATCTTCTCCATGTGCATTTCATATTCTACATTATAATAAAAGCATTTCAAATCATTGGTGAATTATAAATGTGCATGGCTCATCATATATATTCACATATGTGTCCCCGTTTCCTATAGAATATGACAATTCAGCTAAATGTGTCTTTTGCTCGCTCTATTTCAGAGGGATGTAAATATCTGCTGGGGGAACAAAATATATTTTTAAAACACATTCAGAAAATATGACACCTTACCAGCCATTATTATTGACACGCTGTTAATATATGGTTAAAAATATAAAAGAAAGTAAAAATTAGATGTAAATAGCTTTACTGCTTTTCATAAGAAAATATATTTTACAGCATAATAATGTGCTCCTGTTGTTTAATGCATAAATTGAAATGATGATAGACCAGATAGACCAGAAAATCTTATTAGATTATTTCACAGTCAAACATATCTTATCAATGTGTTCGTTCGATTGTCACACATTACACAAAACAAGTTAGGAATACCAGATCAGAAGTGTCATGGGTTCGTTTCCCATGAAAAAAACATAAAATATATGCTATACCTGTCAGTGCTGTCAGTGGTTCATAAACTAGGGACCCCAAGATGGTTCCAGTGGGGCCACAAAGTTTGAACAAAACATGGATACTATAACAAGACAGGACTAATACTAACTACACTAAAACAAGACTAAAATAAACTTTAAACATAGACAAGACTAGACTAGACTCACCGCACAAACCACAATGAACCAGCACAAGACAGAAGACACAAGGGCATTAAATAAAGGGACCAAATCAAAAGGGAACAGGCCATGAATCAATTACGAGGAAACGAGAGGATGGGAACAGAGACGAGACCGGAGAGAGTGTATGGAGTGTATTCTTTCATAACTGCCTCTCTCCACACAAAACATGAGATTCTGTCATGATCCTGCCACTAAACCAATAGAAACATGACATGATGCGGCAGAATCATGACAGAAATATGTTTTAGGTTTAATTAAATGTAAAGTTTAAGATTATAAGTCTTTATTTGGGGGGGCCCAAAGCAATGCACTCTCACAACAACAAAAAATTGAGAACCACTGCCTTAAATGGACTCTATATCAAAGTATCTCCCAAATGCATAAATGTAAATGCCTGCAATAAATAAAGCTGCGTCTTTGTGACACAGAGTTTTTCTAGAGGGAATACCATTTTGTGGATTTCAAACGTCTAAATTGCAGATTAGGGTTGTTCCAGTTGACGATACTCAGACATATCGGTGATAGTTGATTCCTTGGACGATAGTATATTTGATTGAATTTCTAACAAATAGATCATCCCAAAAACTGGACCTTAAAATGATCGCGGTGGGATGTAACAATGTGATGTCACACACAAGCATTTTCTATAGCCACGTACGGTAAGCTTCTATTTTTGTCCGCAAATACGTCATAGATAAATGCGCAAGTTGCCCTTGCCAGGCTGGCAATAGTACGATATGACCATAGAGAATTTTGACCAATGTTGAACCTGGAGCACATAGAAATGAATGTGGATGATTGTGCTTCTGCATTCACACACACTAATTAAAAGCAGTGACGCGAGCCGTAACAAATGATGTGTTACTGGTGCTGCAGTGGAGTGTGGCGGACCACTGAAGGACCCCTCGGGGGTCCACTGAGCTGAGCACCGCCCAATCAGCGTTCACGCCCTGACACACTGCAGCCAGCAGCATCTGCACTCGCTGTACTGCACACTCAGAAAACAGCTAAACAGGATTCAATCTTGAACCGTGGTGTCACATGTAATAGTTTGTTTTATATTAAATTAACGTGCAAACACCACTCATATACTTAAAGGAATGGTTCACCTGAAAATGTTGTCATTGTTTACTCACCCTTTTTAAATCTGTATGAATTTCTTTTTTCAGCAAAACATGATAAAAAATATTTAAAAGAATGTTGGTGACAGGACACCGTTGGTCCCAATTGACTTGCATCTGTTTTGTGTTCATACCATAGAAGTAAATGGGGATCAATGATTTTTGGAAACTAATATTCTTTCAAAATGTTCTTTTGTGTTCGGCAGAAGAAAGAAAGTCATGCAGGTTTGAGGTTGAGTAAATGTTCATTTTCATTTTCACTTTAATAAACTATATAAAATGAATTGGGACGAGCAACATATATTTTTAAGCGTGTCTTCTTTGATGATGCTATTTGACTTAAAAACAAAGCCAAAGAGTGACAGTACCAATGCCAAACGCTCATTTCTTTTATTTTTAATCTAATGACACATGCAATATAATTAGAAAAGAAGTCTGAATAGACTTATTGCTTTAGCTTGTAGTAGATTTATGAACACATTGACTGCGGTTAATAACTGAGTAGAAGAACGACTCCCTTATCATCTTTCCTCTCTGTGTCTCTGTCTGTCAAGGATGTTCCAGTGCTCATGCATAAAATCCACCAAAAACGTCAGAACATTCTGATAATCTCCCGGTTAAATGGTGAGATTCGTGGCTGAGGGATTAGACCTGTGTGCTGGTGAAGCTCTATATTCACATGTCTATTGTCTAGCATGCTGCATACAAGACAAAAAAACATCCTAACTATTCACACATAAATATTCATGTTCAAAGCAACCACGTTGAATATTCATCACACTTACCAACCTTGCAACCGTTTTATTGGTTCCACAGGCAACTTCAACCGCACAAAATCGCTCACAAAATGTCTATTCGATAACAAGACAATTGCCTTATAGGCTTCCAATTAAAATTGGGCGGAAAATGTAAAAATGAGTTAATGAGACAAATAACATTTATTGCCGATTACAAAAGGGACAGAAATCTCACAAATGCCTCCATTAAAGTTTCAGAAGACAATGTCTCAAACTCTGCAAGTTTGCAATCAAAAGACAATATTAATAATGATCTCAATATGAATGCATAGAATGTAACCAAATCCGTTTAACACCTCCATACTCTTCATGTATTCAAAGAATTGTCTCATTTGTTTCTGTTTTATTTCTAATGAGCAATTTTAGGAAAAGCATATGAGACTCGCACGAAACACAACACATAGCTCCATCCAATGGAGTTTGACTCAATAGTATATGAAAGCAAACCTTCATGCCGCTGCACACTGTGGTATTTTTTCCCCAGGCGAACGCTGTGCACAGTTGTCATCGCTCACTCGCTGGGGCAATTACTTGCCAACCGGCCTCACAATGGCGGGACGGGCGCGAAATTCAGGTGAGAGATGCCAGGCAGCAATCAGCGGGAGAAAGAGAGGCCATTTTCTTTCATTCACCATCAAACAGCAGCACCAGACCCGTAATTACACGCCAAGTGTCAGGCCGGCCAGCTGAAAGCCTTATTATACCACTGAAATCAGTTTTGTACTGATAATCCTCTGAGGACAGGGCAAACACAGACTCAAACCATAACAAAGAGAGAGAGAGAGAGAGAGAGAGAGAGAGAGAGAGAGAGAGGAGAGAGAGAGAGAGAGAGAGAGAGAGAGAGAGAGGGACAGAGAGAGAGAGAGAGAGAGAGAGAGAGGGAGGGAGAGAGAGAGAGAGAGA